>NC_042980.1:13112398-13809898 GCF_901001165.1 Salmo trutta
GAGACGTGCAGCTGTAATTGCTGCAAAAGGTGGCTCTGCAAAGTATTGACTTTGGGTGGGTGAATAGTTATGCACTCTCAAGTTTTCTGTTTTTTTTGTCTTATTTCTCATTTGTTTCACAATACAAAATATTTAGCATCTTCAAAAGTGGTAGGCATGTTGTGTAAGTCAAATGATACAAATCCCCCCCAAAATCAATTTTAACTCCAGGTTGTAAGGCAACAAAATAGTAAAAATTCCAATGGGGGTGAATACTTTCGCAAGCCACTGTAAGTATTCACCCCCTTGTACTTTTCCACATTTTGTTGTGTTACAATCTGGAATAAAATTTGTATTTTTACCATATGATGTACACAACATAATACTTTGAAGGTGAAAAATATTTGTTGTTGTGGCACAAAAGTGAATAATAAAAAATAAAAAAACATTTGTTGGTTGCATAAGTATTCACCCCCCTGAGTCAATACTTATGAAAAGCACAATTGGCAGCAATTACAGCTGCAGTCTTTTTGGCTAAGTCTTTACCAGCTTTGCACATCTGGATCTTGCGATATTTGCCCATTCGTCTTGGCAAAATTGCTCATGCTTTGTCAAGTTTGATTGGGACTGTTGTTGAACAGCAATTTTCAAGTCTTACCATAGATTCTTAATCAGATTGAGGTCTGGGCTTTGACTGAGCCATTCTCAGACATTCAGGTTGTTTTTTTAAACCACTTCAGTGTAGCTTTGTCTGTGTGTTTAGGGTCATTGTCCTGCTGGAAGGTGAACCTCTGCCCCAGTCCCAGGTCTCTAGCAGACTGAAACAGGTTTTCCTCTAGAATTTCCATTAATTTGGCTCCATCCAACTTGCCCTCATTCCTGACCAGTTTCCCAGTCCCTGCCGATGAAAAGCATCCCCATAACATGATGCTACCACCACTATGCTTCACCGTGGGGGTAATGAGAAGTGTTGGCTTTGTGCCACACATAGCATTTTTCTCTAAGGCTAAAAAGTTTAAGAACCCTTTTTAACATGTTTGCTGTGTCTACCAAATGGGATTTGATGTGTTTTTTTTCCTTCCAGCAATGGCTTTCTTCTCGCCACTCTTCCATAAAGCCCAGCTTTGTGAAGCATCCGGGTGATAGTTGTCACATGGATGGTTTCTCCCATCTCAGCTGTGGCTCTCTCCAGCTCCTTCAGAGTTACGAGTGGCCTCTTGGTTGCTTCTCTGACTAATGCCCTCCTTACCCGGTCACTGAGTTTTGGTGGACGGCCTCCAGGGGTTGTTCAAAGTTTGGGATATTGTTTTACAACACCAGAGCTTATTTAGAGGTGTCACAGCAAAGGGGGTGAATACTTATGCAATCAAGACTTTTCTGTTTTTTCTTTGTAAATGTTTTTATCCCACTCCTAAATAAATCCATTTTAATTCCAGGTTGTAACAGAATAAAATGTGAATACTTATGCAAGGCACTGTAATACTATGTATGCATAATAATTTAGTAAAACTGTAATCTCAAACAAAAAAGTCAGAAGTATATAGACAATGCCATTATCAAGCAGTGCAAAATTGTTTAACATACGAAGGTGAAAACCAATGTACTGCCTTGTGAACATTCCAACATCACACTTGCTTGTCAGAAGTATGACTCAAAGCTACCATGAAACAATAACATTCCCAGTCATGCACATTAGCCTATCTACCAAACAAGCACGTATGGTGTCTGTGTTGCTGGCAGTGTAACATCAAGGGTGTCCAAGTACATCATTAATGATGCACATCATTTCAGGAGGAAAACTACAAGATACTTCACATATTGAAATGCAATAAATAGTCAATGAAACCCTGAGTCACACTTCAGAGAGAGAAGACAGGCAAACAGAAAGGAGAGATCTACACTACCGGTCAAATGTTTTAGAACACAAACTCATTCAAGGGTTTTTCTTTATTTTTACTTTTTTCTACATTGTAGAATAATAGTGAACACATCAAACTATGAGAAACACATATAGAATCATGTAGTAACCAAAAAAGTGTTAAACAAATCAAAATATATTTGAGATTCTTCAAACCACCACCCTTTGCCTTGATGACAGCTTTGCACACTCTTGGCATTCTCTCAACCAGCTTCACCTGGAATGCTTTCCCAACAGTCTTGAAGGAGTTCCCACTTATGCTGAGCACTTGTTGGCTGCTTTTCCTTCACTCTGCAGTCCAACTCATCCCAAACCATCTCAATTTGGTTGAGGTCAGGGGATTGTGGAGGCCGGGTCATCGGATGCAGCACTCCATCACTCTCCTTCTTGGTAAAATAGCCCTTACACAGCCTGGAGGTGTGTTGGGTCATTGTCCTGTTTAAAAACAAATGATAGTCCCATTAAGGCCAAACCAGATGGGATGGCATATCACTGCAGAATTCTGTGGTAGCCATGCTGGTTACGTGTGCCTTGAATTCTAAATAAATCACAGTGTCACCAGCAAAGCACCCCCACCCCATAACACTTCCTCCTCCATGCTTTAAGGTGGGAAATACATATGGAGAGATCATCCGTTCTCCCACACCGCGTCTCACAAAGACACTGCGGTTGGAACCAAACATCTCAAATTTGGACTCCTGACCAAAGGACACATTTCCACCGGTCTAATGTCCATTGCTCGTGTTTCTTGACACAAGCAAGTCTCTTCTTCTTATTGGTGTCCTTTAGTGTTGGTTTCTTTGCAGCAATTCGACCATGAAGGACTGAGTCACACAGTCTCCTCTCAACAGTTGATGTTGACATGTGTCTGTTTCTTGAACTCCGTGAAATATTTATTTGGGCTGCAGTTTCTGAGGCTGGTAATTCTAAAGAACTTATCCTCTGCAGCAGAGGTAACTCTGGGTCTTCCATCCTGTGTCGGTCCTCATGAGAGACAGTTTCATCATAGCGCTTGACGGTTTTTGCGACTGCACATAAAGAATCTTTCAAAGTTCTTGAAATGTTCCGTACTGACTGACTTTCACGTCTTAAAGTAACGACGGACAGTCATTTCTCTTTGCTTATTTGAGCTGTTCTTGCCATACTATGGACTTGGTCTTTTACCAAATAGGGCTATCTTCTGTATACCACCCCTACCTTGTTACAACACAACTGATTGGATCAAACACATTAAGAAGGAAAGAAATTCCACAAATAACTTTTAAGGGACACCTGTTAATTGAAATGCATTCCAGGTGACTAACTCATGAATCTGGTTGAGAGAATGCCAAGAGCGGGCAAATATGTCATCAATGCAAAGGGTGGCTATTTGAAGAATCTTAATTATAAAATATATTTTGATTTAACACTTTTTTTGGTTACTACATTATTCCATATGTGTTATTTCGTAGTTTTGATATCTACATTACTATTCTACAATGTAGAAAATAGTTAAAATAAAGAAAAACCCTTGAATGGGTAGGTGTTCTAAAACTTTTGACCGGTAGTGTAGCTCTATGGCCTTGGAGGGCCTGGGTCTGAGACTGGCCTAGATTTGGAATGCTGATGCCCTGTGTTGGGTTTGTTGTATGTGTGTCTTTGTACAAGTAGTACTGTAAGGCTGTCCTCTCTGGGTGAATCATCCATATATGCCAAGCCTGACACCGAGTCTTTGAATTCCTGATGGCTCCTCTCCAAGTTAAGTTCAGGACTCTGATAATGTAAAATAAATAAGAGCAAACACACACATTTCAACATAAGTGTGCTTCCACCATTAGAAAGTATCTCAGAACTCTTGGAGTCGGACATCACTATTCAAATATGATATCAACACCATTTAAAAAGTCTTGGTCCTTGATTGCTATTGTCTGTTTGTTCTGTGGAAATCAACAGTTTAGTACGTACTTGTGGTGATGAATGGCTGAAGCAATGGCTGCTGGTCAAAGCAGCGATTGGCTGAACCCTAACAGCAGGCCTTTGATAGTCTGGACTGGCAGTCACAGTGCTATAGGCAGGAGGTCCCAGGGTAGACTGCCTCTGCAGGAGCTGCAGGATGGTCTGAATATCTGATGTCATCTGGGACTCCAACCTGCAAACACAGATGGAAGTCAGAAAATGAACTTCTACTCTTGGTTATAGGGATAAGGGACTGGAGGCTAAGGAAAGATAAGTTTAACACAAATCAACAACTATACTGTCTCTAGGCTATCGCTGTTTTGTTTTTATTGTACAGTCGTTGAATATGTCAAATTCTAGCACCAGGGGGAGCTTGTGATCTATGTTTACATTACAGTATCATCATGGTTGTCAAGGAAATCAAAAGGCTTGAGAACATGTTTTATCAGCTCTCTCTCTCTAGCAGGAGTCATAATGAATATTCAGTAAGGGTGGGGTAACAGTGTCTGTGGAGGTGATTTCTAGCTACCTCACAGTCACACATTGCCTGTAATAATAATGGATGGATATCCTCCTACTGCTAAACATAGAGCATTATCTGTGGTGATGCTGATTAATCAATTTAATTGCCCTTCCTCAGCTGCCATCCGCCAATCAGAAATGGTGCCATTATGCACATGCTTAGTATAATGCCTCTAATGCCTTCATCATTTGTTCAGCAGTTCGTGACTCTTAACACATACAGGAAATACAAAAGAAACAGGACGGATTTTCTGCCGTTCAAATAAAAGACAACCAACCTTACTGAGTTTAGTGGAACTTGAGGAGACAATGGCATGTTGGCAGTTATTTCAGCACTGCTCTCCACTTCTTTGACCGATGGTCATTAGGCTAGCTCGGAAATAATGTCTAAATGGCAGAGACATTCTGCTAAAACCACAAAAACGGTAGCTGCTAATAGTTGGGTAAAACCCAGGGTCAGAGAGAGTGCACTGGAAAATGTATCCTTTGGAAATAGGACCGCACGGATTCAAGAGGAGCCCTTCAGTATGACACACACACAAACGCATACAAAGCTTGCCCTCTATTTGGAAAATCAGACCATAACTCTATCCTCCTGATTCCTGCAAAACACAAACAGGAAGTACCAATGACACCTTCAATAAAGAAGTGGTCCGATGAAGCGGATGCTAAGCAACAGGAGTGTTTCACGAGCACAGAAAATGTTCCAGGATTCATCCGATGGTATTGATAAGTTTACCACATCAATCCTCACCTTCATTAATAAGTGCATTGACGACGTTGTCCCCACAGTGACCTTGCATAGTGTACATATCCAAATCAGAAGCCATGGATTACAGGAGACATCCGCACTTAGCTAAAGGCTAGAGCTGCAGCTTTCAAGGAGTGGGACACTAATCTGGACGCTTATAAGAAATCCTGCTACGCCCTCTGACGAAACCGCAAACAGGCAAAGCGTCAATACAGGACTAAGATCGAATCCTGCTACTCCGGCTCTGATGCTCGTTGGATGTGTCAGGGCTTGCAAACTATCACGGATTACAAAGGGAAACCCAGCCGCGAGCTGCCCAGTGGCACAAGCCTACCAGATTAACTAAATGCCTTCTATGCTCGCTTCGAGGCAAGCAACACTGAACCATGAAGGAGAGCACTAGATGTTCCGGACGACTGTGGGATCACACTTTCCTCTCCGTAGCCGATGTGAGTAAGACCTTTAAACAGGTTAACATTCACAAGGCCGCTGATCAGCTGCCAAGTGTCTTCACTGACATTTTCAACCTCTCCTTGACCCATTATGTAACACCTACATGTTTCAAGCACAACACCATAGACCCTGTGCTCAAGAATGCAAAGGTAACTTGTCTTAATTACTATAGCACCATAGCACTCACATCTGTAGACATGAAATGCTTTTAAAGGCTGGTCGTGGATCACATCAACACCTTCATCCTAAACAGAAACGCTAAAAATCTACACCATTCCACGTCGAGTAACTTTCACCGAGCCAACCTTCCCCAAGCTCTTCTCCACCCAACCTGACACCACATATGGGTCGGACAGAAGGCAAGGATCCATTGTCTCCGAAAATCACACTCCCACTGGGCAAAAAACATCTTTATCACCATCGGGACGAGGCTCAATCTCACCGCACCTGCCACCGCAGTTAATTAATCCTTACTCTCATTATGTTAAATTTCCTTCTGCAGTAATCCATATTTATGCTTAATATGCTCCACTTTCTTTCTTTATTTCCTGCCCGCCTTCTTACTGACCTCAATGGGTTCCCCTGACTCCATCTTCAAGTCAGATACACTTACTGTACACAGTTTAGCAAAGTTGCACCCTGCTGTATTTTGAAAAACACCCAAAATGTGGAATGGAATGGTCCAATGGAAATGCGAGTGCAAGGTGAGAGGTCGTGTCATGCCTACCTTGGTTGGAGGTGGTGTCTGAAATCAGCCAGGTGCAACTTTGATAAATTACGTGCAGTAAGTGTATCTTTTGTATTTAAAAGATAATTTCTTGCTGGTATGAAAGTTATATTCCAAATGTTTCCAAAACCGTATCGCAAGCAAGGATTATTAATGTTTCTTAATGTTAAAACAGAGCGTCGGGATTGTAGTTCACATGGAGCCAGCTGTGATCCATATGTTCAGCTGGGAACCCAAAGGGGGACCGCTATAAGCCCACTGGGCCCCCTTGGGTTCTTGAGATCTAGAACTAGGCTAGCTTCAGTTTCAATTGACTGTGTTGAAACATCTGTCCTGTCCAATAAACAGTTCCCTGGCTTTCATGTTGCAGGCCTTTGGTCGTTGTTTTACCAAATAGGGCCTACATGTGAGTTACTAGAAAAACACATTACAGTATGTTTTGAATACCTGTTCATTAGCTGCATAGGAGAGTTGATGTGTATTGATGAATACCATCCATTAAATAAATATATATATAAAAGACTTGGTACACTTGACATTGTATTCAATATACTTTTTATTCCATAAAATAGACAAGGTAATTAACTAAATCAATTGTATTCCATACATTTTTTAATCTGTAATCCCTTTAGAGCAGAAATATTCCAATCATGTTTACAGTGGGGGAAAAAGTATTTGATCCCCTGCTGATTTTGTATGTTTGCCCACTGACAAATAAATGATCAGTCTATAATTTTAATGGTAAGTTTATTTGAACAGTGAGAGACAGAATAACAACAAAAATATCCAGAAAAACACATGTCAAAAATGTTATAAATTGATTTGCATTTTAATGAGGGAAATAAGTATTTGACCCCCTCTCAATCAGAAAGATTTCTGGCTCCCAGGTGACTTTTATACAGGTAACGAGCTGAGATTAGGAGCACACTCTTAAAGGGGGTGCTCCTAATCTCAGTTTGTTACCTGAATAAAAGACACCTGTCCACAGAAGCAATCAATCAATCAGTTTCCAAACTATCCACTATGGCCAAGACCAAAGAGCTCTCCAAAGATGTCAGGGAGAAGATTGTAGACCTACACAAGGCTGGAATGGGCTACAAGACCATCGCCAAGCAGTTTGGTGAGAAGGTGACAACATTTAGTGTGATTATTCGCAAATGGAAGAAACACAAAAGAACTGTCAATATCCCTCGGCCTGGGGCTCCATGCAAGATCTCACCTCGCGGAGTTGCAATGATCATGACAACTGTGATGAATCAGCCCAGAACTAAGCTGGGACCATAGTCACCAAGAAAACAATTGGTAACACACTACGCCGTGAAGGACTGAAATCCCGCAGCGCCCGCAAGGTCCCCCTGCTCAAGAATACATCCCCCTGCTCAAGAATACAAGGTCGGAAGTTTGCCAATGAACATCTGAATGATTCAGAGGACAACTGGGTGAAAGTGTTGTGGTCAGATGAGACCAAAATGGAGCTCTTTGGCATCAACTCAACTCGCCGTGTTTGGAGGAGGAGGAATGCTGCCTATGACCCCAAGAACACCATCTCCACCATCAAACATGGAGGTGGAAACATTATGCTTTGCGGGTGTTTTTCCTGCTAAGGGGACAGGACAACTTCACCGCATCAAAGGGACGATGGACGGGGCCATGTACCGTCAAATCTTGGGTGAGAACATCCTTCCCTCAGCTGGGCATTGGAAATGGGTCGTGGATGGGTATTCCAGCATGACAATGACCCAAAACACACGGCCAAGGCAACAAAGGAGTGGCTCAAGAAGAAGCACATTAAAGGTTCTTGAGTGGCCTAGCCAGTCTCCAGACCTTAATCCCATAGAAAATCTGTGGAGGGAGCTGAAGGTTCGAGTTGCCAAACGTCAGCCTCGAAACCTTAATGACTAGGAGAAGATCTGCAAAGAGGAGTGGGACAAAATCCCTCCTGAGATGTGTGCAAACCTGGTGGCCAACTACAAGAAACGTCTGACCTCTGTGATTGTCAACAAGGGTTTTGCCACCAAGTACTAAGTCATGTTTTGCAGAGGGGACAAATACTTATTTCCCTCATTAAAATGCAAATCATTTTATTACATTTTTGACATGCGTTTTTCTGGATTTTTTTGTTGTTATTCTGTCTCTCACTGTTCAAATAAACCTACCATTAAAATTATAGACTGATAATTTCTTTGTCAGTGGGCAAACGTACAAAATCAGCAGGGGATCAAATACTTTTTTCCCTCACTGTAGGGAGTGTAAAAGTGAAAATGCATGAAAAACATAAGTGAAAACTAGACCAATAAATTAATGTTTCCCTATCCCTCTAGTGTGTGTTTGAATCCGGCCAACTTACGCAAAAGCTTACTAAGGCCTTTACCATGTATTTACTTGCCATAAAATACAATACAATAACTAGGCTACTCATTTAAGGGGATGTTCATTTAGGTAACAGCTGACAGAATCAATGTAAAAATAAACAAATGAATTAGTTGGAATATTGTGACCATATACTTACTGCCTGTTACTCTGGTATGTGTCTTTACTTGGGAATGGACTTCTGTGACATGAATTCTATCATTATAATACAGTAATCATGGAACCAAAATCCTTCCACTTCTTTAACGTTTTAGTCCTTTGGACATGCACGTTATACTGTCTTGTCTTCATGACTTTAAATTGAAGAGAAAGCAAGGGCATTTGTAATGCCATATGTTTTAAATACTGTAGTAAAACATTGATAATGTTCTGGATTCTAAATGCATGCATGAGACAAAATAATTGCACTGCTGAGTATTCAAGCAGGCTTTAGTGCAAAAAACTTGTCCCCGTGAAAAGATGTGGTGGACAAATCTTTGTAGAAAAAAGGTCAGTCATTTGAAAGTTCTTCAAAAGTAGCCTAAATGTTTGTTTTCATTTTATTGCTCCCATAGCTTCAGAAAAAACATGTGCTACCTACCACTAACATTTCAATTGCACCCCATCCTTTAATAATACAGTATATTTCTTAACAAATAAAAATAAGAAAGATATTTTTTACATGTCTTTCCTATAAGATGTTATATTAATGTGCAGATATAATACGTTATATTAATGTCTATGATAACAGAATACACTGGAAAACAATGTGATTTTGTTGATGAGAATGTGCAGTATGTAGGCTACATAAACGTACTGATTTGATATTTGGATTTAGTTATAGGCACAATACCCCATCTATATCTCATGGGCCTATTGATAAGCTAACATTTGTCTCTCCTTGTGTTGCATAACATTATGCCTTGCATACAGTGCCTTGCAAAAGTATTCATCCCCATTGATGTTTTTCCTATTTTGTTTCATTACAACCTGCAATTTAGAAGGATTTTTATTTGGATTTCATGTAATGGACATACACAAAATAGGCCAAATTGGTGAAGTGAAATGAAAAAAATTACTTCTTTCAACAACCAAAAAAGTGGTGTGTGCATATGTATTCACCCACTTTGCTGTGAAGCCCCTAAATGAGATCTGGTGCAACCAATTACCTTCAGAAGTCAAATAATTAGTTAAATAAAGTCCACCTGTGTGCAATCTAAGTGTCTCATGATCTGTCACATGATCTCAGAATATATACACCTGTTCTGAAAGGCCCCAGAGTCTGCAACACCAGTAAGCAAGCGGCACCACTAAGCAAGCGGCACCATGAAGACGAAGGAGCTCTCCAAACAGGTCAGGGACAAAGATGTGGAGTATTACAGATCAGGGTTTGGTTATCAAAATATCAGAAACTTTGAACATCCCACGGAGCACCATTAAATCCAATAAAAAAAATTGAAAGAATATGGCACCACAACAAACCTGGCAAGGGAGGGCCGCCTACCAAAACTCACAGACCAGGCAAAGGGGGCATTAATCAGAGAGTCAACAAAGAGACCAAAAATAACCATGAAGGAGAGAGTGGCCAGAAAAAAGACATTGCTTAAAGAAAAAAATAAGCAATTACGTTTGGTGTTCGCCAAAAGGCATGTGGGAGACTCCCCAAATATATGGAAGAAGGTACTCTGGTCAGAGGAGACTAAAATTGAGCTTTTTGGCCATCAAGGAAAACGCTATGTCTGGCGCAAACCCAACACCTCTCATCACCCCGAGAACACCATCCCCACAGTGAAGCATGGTGGTGGCAGCATCATGCTGTGGGGATGTTTTTCATTGGCAGGGACTGTGAAACTGGTCAGAATTGAAGAAATGATGGATGGTGCTAAATACAGGGAAATTCTTGAGGGAAACCTGCTTTAGTCTTCCAGAGATTTGAGACTGGGACGGAGGTTCACCTTCCAGCAGGACAATGACCATAAGCATACTGTTAAAGCAACACTCGAGTGGTTTAAAGGGAAACATTTAAATGTCTTGGAATGGCCTGGTCAAAGCCCAGACCTCAATTCAATTGAGAATCTGTGGTATGACTTCTAACTTGAAGGAGCTGGAGCAGTTTTGCCTTGAAGAATGGGCAAAAATCCCAGTGGCAATATGTGCCAAGCTTATAGAGACATACCCCAAGAGACTTGCAGCTGTAATTGCTGCAAAAGGTGGCTCTGCAAGGTATTGACTTTGGGTGAGTGAATAGTTATGCACTCTCAAGTTTTGTTTTTTTGTCTTATTTCTCATTTGTTTCACAATACAAAATATTTTGCATCTTCAAAAGTGGTAGGCATGTTGTGTAAGTCAAATGATACAAATCCCCCCCAAAATCAATTTTAACTCCAGGTTGTAAGGCAACAAAATAGTAAAAATTCCAATGGGGGTGAATACTTTCGCAAGCCACTGTAAGTATTCACCCCCTTGTACTTTTCCACATTTTGTTGTGTTACAATCTGGAATAACATTGGTATTTTTACCATATGATGTACACAACATAATACTTTGAAGGTGAAAAATATTTGTTGTTGTGGCACAAAAGTGAATAATAAAAAATAAAAAAACATTTGTTGGTTGCATAAGTATTCACCCCCTGAGTCAATACTTATGAAAAGCACCATTGGCAGCAATTACAGCTGCAGTCTTTTTGGCTAAGTCTTTACCAGCTTTGCACATCTGGATCTTGCGAATTTTGCCCATTCGTCTTGGCAAAATTGCTCATGCTTTGTCAAGTTTGATTGGGACTGTTGTTGAACAGCAATTTTCAAATCTTGCCATAGATTCTTAATCAGATTGAGGTCTGGGCTTTGACTGGGCCATTCTAAGACATTCAGGTTGTTTTTTTAAACCACTTCAGTGTAGCTTTGGCTGTGTGTTTAGGGTCATTGTCCTGCTGGAAGGTGAACCTCTGCCCCAGTCCCAGGTCTCTAGCAGACTGAAACAGGTTTTCCTCTAGAATTTCCATTAATTTGGCTCCATCCAACTTGCCCTCATTCCTGACCAGTTTCCCAGTCCCTGCCGATGAAAAGCATTCCCATAACATGATGCTACCACCACTATGCTTCATCATGGGGGTAATGAGAAGTGTTGGCTTTGTGCCACACATAGCATTTTTCTCTAAGGCTAAAAAGTTTAAGAACCCTTTTTAACATGTTTGCTGTGTCTACCAAATGGGATTTGATATGTTTTTTTCTTCTTCCAGCAATGGCTTTCTTCTCGCCACTCTTCCATAAAGCCCAGCTTTGTGAAGCATCCGGGTGATAGTTGTCACATGGATGGTTTCTCCCATCTCAGCTGTGGCTCTCTCCAGCTCCTTCAGAGTTACGAGTGGCCTCTTGGTTGCTTCTCTGACTAATGCCCTCCTTACCCGGTCACTGAGTTTTGGTGGACGGCCTCCAGGGGTTGTTCAAAGTTTGGGATATTGTTTTATAACACCAGACCTTATTTACCACACCTCACTGTCTCTTCACTGACACTTATGAAGCTTTTGCTTTTTAAACTTTGACATTTTTGACAAATATTGTAATTGTTGTGCAATCTAGTTTGTCACAGCAAAGGGGGTGAATACTTATGCAATCTAGACTTTTCCGTTTTTTCTTTGTAAATGTTTTTATCCCACTCCTAAATAAATCCATTTTAATTCCAGGTTGTAACAGAATAAAATGTGAATACTTATGCAAGGCACTGTAATACTAACTATGCATAATAATTTAGTAAATCTGTAATCTCAAACAAAAAAGTCAGAAGTATATAGACAATGCCATTATCAAGCAGTGCAAAATTGTTTAACATACGAAGGTGAAAACCAATGTACTGCCTTGTGAACATTCCAACATCACACTTGCTTGTCAGAAGTATGACTCAAAGCTACCATGCAACAATAACATTCCCAGTCATGCACATTAGCCTATCTACCAAACAAGCACGTATGGTGTCTGTGTTGCTGGCAGTGTAACATCAAGGGTGTCCATGTACATCATTAATGATGCACATAATTTCAGGAGGAAAACTACAAGATACTTCACATATTGAAATGCAATAAATAGTCAAGGAAACCCTGAGTCACACTTCAGAGAGAGAAGACAGGCAAACAGAAAGGAGAGATCTACACTACCGGTCAAATGTTTTAGAACACAAACTCATTCAAGGGTTTTTCTTTATTTTTTACTATTTTCTACATTGTAGAATAATAGTGAACACATTAAACTATGAGATAACACATATAGAATCATGTAGTAACCAAAAAAGTGTTAAACAAATCAAAATATATTTGAGATTCTTCAAACCGCCACCCTTTGCCTTGATGACAGCTTTGCACACTCTTGGCATTCTCTCAACCAGCTTCACCTGGAATGCTTTCCCAACAGTCTTGAAGGAGTTCCCACTTATGCTGAGCACTTGTTGGCTGCTTTTCCTTCACTCTGCAGTCCAACTCATCCCAAACCATCTCAATTTGGTTGAGGTCAGGGGATTGTGGAGGCCGGGTCATCGGATGCAGCACTCCATCACTTTCCTTCTTGGTAAAATAGCCCTTACACAGCCTGGAGGTGTGTTGGGTCATTGTCCTGTTGAAAAACAAATGATAGTCCCATTAAGGCCAAACCAGATGGGATGGCATATCACTGCAGAATTCTGTGGTAGCCATGCTGGTTACGTGTGCCTTGAATTCTAAATAAATCACAGTGTCACCAGCAAAGCACCCCCACACCATAACACTTCCTCCTCCATGCTTTAAGGTGGGAAATACATATGGAGAGATCATCCGTTCTCCCACACCGCGTCTCACAAAGACACTGCGGTTGGAACCAAACATCTCAAATTTGGACTCCTGACCAAAGGACACATTTCCACCGGTCTAATGTCCATTGCTCGTGTTTCTTGACACAAGCAAGTCTCTTCATCTTATTGGTGTCCTTTAGTGTTGGTTTCTTTGCAGCAATTCGACCATGAAGGCCTGATTCACACAGTCTTCTCTGAACAGTTGATGTTGACATGTGTCTGTTTCTTGAACTCTGTGAAGCATTTATTTGGGCTGCAGTTTCTGAGGCTGGTAACTCTAACGAACTTATCCTCTGCAGCAGAGGTGACTCTGGGTCTTCCATCCTGTGACGGTCCTCATGAGAGACAGTTTCATCATAGCGCTTGATGGTTTTTGCGACTGTACATAAAGAATCTTTCAAAGTTCTTGAAATGTTCCGTACTGACTGACTTTCACGTCTTAAAGTAACGACGGACAGTCATTTCTCTTTGCTTATTTGAGCTGTTCTTAACATAATATGGACTTGGTCTTTTACCAAATAGGGCTATCTTCTGTATACCACCCCTACCTTGTCACAACACAACTGATTGGTTCAAACACATTAAGAAGGAAAGAAATTCCACAAATAACTTTTAAGGGACACCTGTTAATTGAAATGCATTCCAGGTGACTAACTCATGAATCTGGTTGAGAGAATGCCAAGAGCGGGCAAATATGTAATCAATGCAAAGGGTGGCTATTTGAAGAATCTTAATTATAAAATATATTTTGATTTGTTTAACACTTTTTTTGGTTACTACATTATTCCATATGTGTTATTTCGTAGTTTTGATGTCTACATTACTATTCTACAATGTAGAAAATAGTAAAAATAAAGAAAAACCCTTGAATGGGTAGGTGTTCTAAAACTTTTGACCGGTAGTGTAGCTCTATGGCCTTGGAGGGCCTGGGTCTGAGACTGGCCTAGATTTGGAATGCTGATGCCCTGTGTTGGGTTTGTTGTATGTGTGTCTTTGTACAAGTAGTACTGTAAGGCTGTCCTCTCTGGGTGAATCATCCATATAAGCCAAGCCTGACACCGAGTCTTTGAATTCCTGATGGCTCCTCTCCAAGTTAAGTTCAGGACTCTGATAATGTAAAATAAATAAGAGCAAACACACACATTTCAACATAAGTGTGCTTCCACCATTAGAAAGTATCTCAGAACTCTTGGAGTCGGACATCACTTTTCAAATATGATATCAACCCCATTTTTAAAAAGTCTTGGTCCTTGATTGCCATTGTCTGTTTGTTCTGTGGAAATCAACAGTTCAGTACGTACTTGTGGTGATGAATGGCTGAAGCAATGGCTGCTGGTCAAAGCAGCGATTGGCTGAACCCTAACAGCAGGCCTTTGATAGTCTGGACTGGCAGTCACAGTGCTATAGGCAGGAGGTCCCAGGGTAGACTGCCTTTGCAGGAGCTGCAGGATGGTCTGAATATCTGATGTCATCTGGGACTCCAACCTGCAAACACAGATGGAAGGCAGAAAATGAACTTCTACTCTTGGTTATAGGGATAAGGGACTGGAGGCTAAGGAAAGATAAGTTTAACACAAATCAACAACTATACTGTCTCTAGGCTATCGCTGTTTTGTTTTTATTGTACAGTCGTTGAATATGTCAAATTCTAGCACTAGGGGGAGCTTGTGATCTATGTTTACATTACAGTATCATCATGGTTGTCAAGGAAATCAAAAGGCTTGGGAACATGTTTTATCAGCTCTCTCTCTCTAGTAGGAGTCATAATGAATATTCAGTAAGGGTGGGGTAACAGTGTCTGTGGAGGGGATTTCTAGCTACCTCACAGTCACACATTGCCTGTAATAATAATGGATGGATATCCTCCTGCTGCTAAACATAGAGCATTATCTGTGGTGATGCTGATTAATCAATTTAATTGCCCTTCCTCAGCTGCCATCCGCCAATCAGAAATGGTGCCATTATGCACATGCTTAGTATAATGCCTCTAATGCCTTCATCATTTGTTCAGCAGTTCGTGACTCTTAACACATACAGGAAATACAAAAGAAACAGGATGGATTTTCTGCCGTTCAAATAAAAGACAACCAACCTTATTGAGTTTAGTGGAACTTGAGGAGACAATGGCATGTTGGCAGTTATTTTAGCACTGCTCTCCACTTCTCTGACCGATGGTCATTAGGCTAGCACGGAAGTAATGTCTAAATGGCAGAGACATTCTGCTAAAACCACAAAAACGGTAGCTGCTAATAGTTGGGTAAAACCCAGGGTCAGAGAGAGTGCACTGGAAAATATATCCTTTGGAAATAGGACCGCACGGATTCAAGAGGAGCCCTTCAGTATGACACACACACAAACGCATACAAAGCTTGCACTCTATTTGGAAAATCAGACCATAACTCTATCCTCCTGATTCCTGCAAAACACAAACAGGAAGTACCAATGACACCTTCAATAAAGAAGTGGTCCGATGAAGCGGATGCTAAGCAACAGGAGTGTTTCGCGAGCACAGAAAATGTTCCGGGATTCACCCGATGGTATTGATAAGTTTACCACATCAATCCTCACCTTCATTAATAAGTGCATTGACGACGTTGTCCCCACAGTGACCTTGCATAGTGTACATATCCCAATCAGAAGCCATGGATTACAGGAGACATCCGCACTTAGCTAAAGGCTAGAGTTGCAGCTTTCAAGGAGTGGGACACTAATCTGGACGCTTATAAGAAGTCCTGCTACGCCCTCTGACGAATCCGCAAACAGGCAAAGCGTCAATACAGGACAAAGATTGAATCCTGTTACTCCGGCTCTGATGCTCGTTGGATGTGTCAGGGATTGCAAACTATCAAGGATTACAAAGGGAAACCCAGCCGCAAGCTGCCCAGTGCCACAAGCCTACCAGATTAACTAAATGCCTTCTATGCTCGCTTCGAGGCAAGCAACACTGAACCATGAATGAGAGCACTAGCTGTTCCGGAGGACTGTGGGATCACGCTTTTTTCTCCGTAGCCGATGTGAGTAAGAACTTTAAACAGGTTAACATTCACAAGGCTGCTGATCAGCTGCCAAGTGTCTTCACTGACATTTTCAACCTCTCCTTGACCCATTATGTAATACCTACATGTTTCAAGCACAACACCATAGACCCTGTGCTCAAGAATGCCAAGGTAACCTGTCTAAATTACTATCGCACCGTAGCACTCACATCTGTTGCCATGAAATACTTTTAAAGGCTGGTCGTGGATCACATCAACACCATCATCCCAAACACCCTGGATCGACTCCAATTTGCACACCGCCCCAACAGATCCACAGTTGACGCAATCTCTATTGCACTCCAAACTGCCCTTTCCCACCTGGACAAGCGGAACACCTATGTGACAATGCTGTTCATTGAATCAAGCTCAGTGTTCAACACCATAGATCCGTCCAAGCTCATCACTAAGCTAAAGACCCTAGGACTGAACACCTCCCTCTGCAACTGGATCCTGTACTTCCTAACGGGCTGCCCCCAGGTGGTGAGGGTAGGCAACAACACATTTGCTATGCTGACCCTCAACATTGGGCCCCTCAGGGGTGTGAGTTTAGTCCACTCCTGTACTCCCTGTTCACCAACAACTGCATGGCTGTGCACGACTCCAACACCATCATAGAGTTGCGAACGACACGACTGTGGTAGGCCTGATCACCAACAAATAAGAGACAGCCTTTAGGGAGGAGGTCAGAGACCTGGCAGTGTGATCCCAGGACAACAACCTCCACGTCAGCAAGACATAAGAGCTGATCGGGGACTACATAAAATGGAAGGCCGAGCATGCCCCCATTCACATAGATGGGACTGTAGTGGAGCGGGTCGTTCCTCGGTGCCCACAACACTAAGGAGCTATCATGTTCCACACACACCAAAACAGTCATGAAGAGGGCACGACAATTCGTTATCCCCCTCAGGAGACTGAAAAGATTTGGCATGTGTCCTCAGGTCCTCAAAAAGTTATACAGCTGCACCATCGAGAGCATTCTCACTGGTTGCATCACTGCCTGGTATGGCAACTGCTCGGCCTCCGACCGCAATGCGCTACAGAGTGTAGTGCGTACGGCCCAGTACATCACTGGGGTGTTAGAGGAAGGCCCTAAAAATTGTCCAAGACTCCAGCCACCCTAGTCATAGACTGTTCTCTCTGCTACCGCATGGCAAGCGGTACTGGAGCGCCAAGTCTAGGTCCAAAAGGCTTCTTAACAGCTTCTACCCTCAAGCCATAAGACTGCTGAACAGGTAATCAAATGGCTACCCGGACAATTTGCATTGCCCCCCCCCCCTCTTTTTTTTATGCTACTGCTACTCACTGTTTATTATCTATTATCTATGCATAGTAACTTTACTCCTACCTACAGGACATGTACATATTACCTCAATTACCTCAACTAACCTGTAGCCCCGCACATTGACTCGGTATATATCCTCGTTATTGTTATTTTATTGGTTCGCTTTTTTTATTTTGTCAATATTTTTCAAAACTTGTATTTTTCTTAAAACTCCATTTTTGGTTAAGGGCTTGTAAGTAAACATTTCACGGTAAGGTCTACACCTGTTGTATTTGGCGCATGTGACAAATTAAATTAAATTTGATTCGATTTGATGTGACAAATAAGATTTAATTTGAGGTCTCCTATTCTTTGTGATTATTCCTGCTAAAACTACCACCTGCTGTTTGTCTGTCTGCTCTCGGCAGCCTGCTGGTGCAGGTGTTGTTATCTCTCCTCTCAACCTGTTTGACTGCTTCAGGAAATAATGGGCATTCAAATGTAACACTGCACACGGAACAAGTTTTGTTGTGATGTTTTTTGAATTTGTATTCGTTGGAGAGTGTGTACTGTTATTTTTCGTATGGTTTAATAACAACTTTCAGACACATTCTGGGTGACTTGTCTATTTGGGATTCATAGATTTCAGTCATGAGGTGCCAAAGGGCCAGACGGATTCACAAAATGCAACAGTAACAACAATTGACTTTTTTTATGTTAATTCTGAATTTCCATTGTCTCCATGAAACAGAATAGAAAAACAAGAGCTTCATGAAATCACATCTGTTTCCTGGCCTTTGTACCTGGTTTACAGCTAGATTTCCATGAATGTTAGACATTACATTGTAAAGGTCAGAGATGGCCAAAGGAGTGCAGTACAGTAGGCCTACCTGTTTAAGTGCTCTTGGAGCTGATCTAAGCGTTGCTCCACCTCTCCGTATGTGATTTCACTGGTGTCGTCATCCTCGCCCCTCAGGTCCTGCAATTGTGCTGACTCATCCAGGTAGTCTTGGGGCTTCTCGCAGTCCCATTTGTCATTGCACACATCTGTCGATGGAGGGAAACACACATTCTTTACAAGTTCACATGTGGGTCAGAGCATAGGAGCCTGGTAATCACTAAACCAACCAACCACAACAATAGAACACTATTCATCTTTTGGTGAAAAGCTGCTGTGTGTTGTTCCTTGTGTTTGTAATTTATTTGTCTAGCTAGTGTTTCAGGAGACAAAATTGTTTTCTATGTCATAGTGGGACATAGGTCAAGTTCCTAAGGTTCAAGGACAAGATGGCATTTTTGGAGAGAGCCAAGAACTTGAGAGGAACCAACATCTTCCTCAATGAGGACTTCTCTGAAGATTTGTGCCAGAGGCGGAAATAAACTTATCCCAACTATGAAAGCTACCAGAGAGTGTTGGGACATTGCTTACATCCGCTACGACAAGCTCATTCACCATGTTCCCTCCCAAAATCCTGGGAGGAGTGAGAGAACCAAGCTTCCGGGTCAGTAGCTTCAGCTCAACAGCACACACTCACAAGTGCCTGGGAGGAGTGAGAGAACCAAGCTTCCGGGTCAGTAGCTTCAGCTCAACAGTACACACTCACAAGTGCCTGGGAGGAGTGAGAGAACCAAGCTTCCGGGTCAGTAGCTTCAGCTCAACAGCACACACTCACAAGTGCCTGGGAGGAGTGAGAGAACCAAGCTTCCGGGTCAGTAGCTTCAGCTCAACAGCACACACTCACAAGTGCCTGATTGACTGACTCTATTAGCCAAACAATGTTTTTATTTTTATTTAACTTTTTTAAATATATTATTTCTATTTCCGATAAGCTACCCAGGAAAGGGCTAAGAATAGCCCATATTAATATATGCAGCCTTAGAAATAAGGTTCATGAAATCAATAACTTGCTAACATCGGATGACATTCATATACTGGCCATCTCTGAAACTCACTTAGATCATTCCTTTGATGATACAGCAATACAAGGATATAACATCTACAGAAAAGACAGGAATGGCTATGGGAGAGGTGTTGCTGTATAGGTTCAGAGCCATGTTCCTGTAAAGCTTGGAGAGGATCTCATGTCAAATGTTGTTGAAGTGTTGTGGTTGCAAGTTCACCTGCCTCATTTAAATCCTCTTCTTTTGGGGTGCTGCTATAAGCCACCAAGTGCTAACAGTCAGAATTTGGATAATATGTGTGCAATGCTTGATAGTGTGTGTGATGTTAACAGAGAGCTCTATTTTCTGGGTGACCTGAACATTTTCTTCCTCTCTGTATTATGACCCAGGTTATCACTCAACCAATAGTGTTGGATCTGTGACTTCCACTTGTATGGATCATATAATCGCTGTAGAGCTTTGCTCCAAAGTAATATCAGTTCCCATTGGCTGTAATGACCATAACAGTGTGGCAATAACAACAAAAGCCAAAGTGCCAAAGGTTGGCCCTAAAGTATGTAATTTATAAGAGATCATACTAAATGTTGTTCTCTCAGGACTCTTTTGTTGAAGATGAAAAACATTTATGTTGGTCTGATGCCAATTGTTGACAAGCATGCACCTGTAAAGAAATTAACTGTGAGAACTGTTAGAGCCCCCTGGACTGATGATGAATTGAAAAATTGTATGGTTGAAAGATTTTATGCAAAAGGTGGCAAACAAGTCAGGCTGCTCAGCTGTTTGGTAGACATACTGTAATTTCCGGACTATTAAGCGCACCTGAATATAAGCCGCACCCAATGAATTCAAAAAAAATTATTATTTTGAACATAAATAAGCCGCACCAGTCTATAAGCCGCAGGTGCCTACCGGTACATTGAAACAAATGAACTTTACACAGGCTTTAACGAAACACGGCTTGTAACAAAAATAAATAGGCTTTAACGAAGCACGGCTTGTAACAAAAATAAATAAGCTTTAACGAAACACGTCTTGTAACAAAAAATAAATAAATTAGCAGTAAGCTTTAGTTGTCTTTTTGCACTGAGTCAATTCCTCACGCTGCTGTTTCCAACGTCTTATCATCGACTCATTAAGACCAAGCTCCCGTGCAGCAGCTCTATTTCCTTTTCCAACAGCCAGATCAATCGCCTTCAACTTGAAAGCTGCATCATATGCATTTCTCCGTGTCGTTGCCATGATGAGGGTGACAAAATGACTACCGTAATCAGAATGATCGGAAGTTTGAGAGCGCTCGATTTAATCTAAACAGTAAACTAAAAAGTTGTTTGACCTTAACCCGTTCGGCAATTTCATTGGTCTAATGAAAGCTTCATGCCGGCAAAAAACTGAGCACGTCACAGAATGTGTTTTTTTGGAGCAAAACATTTTGAAAGTGGGAAAAATCCATATATTAGCCGTGTCATTGTTTAAGCCGCGAGGTTCAAAGCGTGGGAAAAAAGTTGCGGCTTATAGTCCGGAATTTACGGTACTGTAAATTGAGAACTTTTGTGACTAAACTTAACAACAGGAAGAAGAAAAAATATTACCAAACTAAGATAAATGACATAAAACACAACGGGAAAAATATTTTGGAGTATCTTAAATTATATCAAAGGCAGAAAACCAAATCATCTCCATTGTCCATTGAAGTTGATGGGTCATTTATAATAAAAGCATTTGATATTGCCAATCATTTCAATGACTACTTCACTAGAGAAGTTGACAAATCCAGAAGTGAAATGACAACATTCAACAGTGAACCATCATATTTTTGTATAAAATATATAATAATGAAAGATAAGGATTGCTGTTTGAATTTAGTGAAGTTAGTGTGGGAGAGGTGGAAAAACGATTGTTATCTATAAATAATTATAAGCCACCAGGTATAGACAACCTTGGTGTGAAACTATTGAGAATGGTAGCAGACTGTATTGCCTATTTGCTATATCTTTAACCTAAGCCTAAAGGAGTATGTGTGTCCACAGGCGTGGAAGGAAGCTAAAGTAATTCAACTGCCTAAAAATAGTAAAGTACTCTTGTCTGGCTCTAACAGCCACCCAATTAGTTTGCTACCTGTTTTTAGTAAACTGACGGAGAGAATTGTGTTTAACCAAATATAATGCTATTTTTCAGAGAACAAGTTAACTACTGACTTTCAGCATGCATATACTGTAGAGAAGGGCACTCAATGTGTACCACACTAACTCAGATGACAGATGACTGGTTAAAAGAGGTTAAAAGAAATGGATAATAATATTGTTAGATTTCATTGCAACCTTTGATGTTATTGATCATAAATTGTTATTGAAGAAATTCACTTGCTATGGCTTTACATCAACTGCCATCACATGGTTGGAGAGTTATTTATCCAATAGAACCCAGAGTGTTCTTCAATGGAGGCTTCAGATATGTACAGTACGGTGTTCCTCAGGGTGTTGCCTTGGGCCGTTACAGTTCTCTATTTTTACAAATGATTTGCCACTGGTTTTACACAAAGCTAAAATGACTATGAATGCGGATGATTCCACACTCTACATGTCAGCACCCAAAGCCAGTGAGCTCACTGAAATTCTAAATGAGGAGTTACACTCAGTATCATCATGGGTGATTAATAATAAATTGGTCTTAAATACATCTAAAACTCAAAGCATTGTAGTTGGTTCAAAACATTCTCTAAGACCTAAACCTCAGCTGGAGTTGTGTATAAAGGGTGTGACCATTAAAGTTGAAGTTAAAGTCCTAGGTATAACGTTGGATGGTCAATTATCATGGTCAAATCATATTGACAAAGGTGTTGTGACGTTGGGGAGGGGTATGTCTGTTATAAAATAAAATAAATCATATTTTTTTACACAAATCAACTGTACTAGTTGTTGGTTTGGTCCCATCTTGATTACAGTCTGGTAATATGGTCAAGTGCAGCAAAGAAAGACCAAGCAAAGCTGCAGCTGGCTCAAAGCAAAGCAGCATGCCTTGCCCTTAACTGCACATACAGAACTAACATCAACAACATGCATGCCAGTGTTTCCTGGTTGAGGGCTGACGAGAGATTAACTGCTTCTCCAAGTTTTTATGAGAAACATTACTGTGATGAAAATTCCAGATTGTCAGCATTATCAAATAACATTCAGCTCAGACAACCATACACACCCCACAAGACATGCCGCCAGGCAGGGCTTGACATTAACTTATTTAGCCACTTAGGATAGATCTTTTACTTGCCCAAAAGCTGAAGTCACTTGTCCGTAACACCATCAGTAAAAGGGTGACTGAATATGAATTAAGTAAATAGGAGGGATCTGAAATAATTTTCTGCTCTTGTCACGTGTCAAACTCATTCCATGGAGGGCCGATTGTCTGCGAGTTTTCGCTCCTCCCTTGTACTTGATTGATGAATTAAGGTCAATGATTAGTAAGGAACTCATCTCACCTGGTTGTCTAGGTCTTGAACGTAAAAACCAGTAGACACTAGGGCCTCTATGGAATGAGTTTGACACCCCTGCCATAGACGATGTTATCACCCCCTAGCGACCATCCAAAATAATGTACAAAAAAAACAAGTTAATAAGTAAATACAAGAAGACTGGCTGGCATTCTACGTGAGGGAGAAGAGGAATCATGACATTGACAAAATATACTTAGTGGAGCCAAATCTTTAGCAAGGCCTATCTGGCTATCTGTGTATGCCGAAGCGAGCAGATGTAGCGAGTGACACAGTCAACGAGTCTCGCTGGCTGTGTGTCTTGTGATGGGTTGTAAATCATCATGGGTTGCAGAGCAACTCTGCTGTCCTCAGAACTGGATAATTATAAATTGATTCGCATTTTTCCCTCATCCTCCTCTCATATTAGGCCTAGGTTACTATATGCGTTGTATGTACTGTAGGTTCCACATTGCTGGAATAATATGGAAATAGGCCTCGGCCAACTACACATTTCTTTTCTATGTTTTCTTCAGCTGTAGCCTATTTTTCTTAAATGTATTGGTATTGTTTGCTCAATAATGATTCAAATGTAAAATATGCAAATTTGGGAAATTAAACACTTTATTAGAATAGTTTGGAAAATAGTCTTCATACCTTTAAATTTGTCTTCGTGCTTTTATGATATTTCAGTTAGTAGGATTAGACTTTTGGTCGTTTGGTTCACAATGGCAAGGAAGGTTTTCTTTGTTGGCCTCGCATGCATTCATCATTTCTGTATTATAATGCTGTAAGGTTTGTTCAAATTTCTCATTTGATCTTTATATCTTGCTATTGTTTCTTCAATCTCTCTCATTATTACCTTAGGACTCCCATGTTTTTGGGTTATTCCAAAACAACTTAAAACTTTCTGAGATAGTCTAGAACTGCGGCAGGAGAAATCTAGCATGCATTAAGAGTGGCTTAATAGGTCAAGTCATACTCATATCAAATGGAGAGTAAATAGAAAAAAATTGGGCTTTTACAACAATAAGACACCAGAGGGTCCACTATAAAAATAGACTTTGGCTATTGGCCCAGATCCTCCGATATTTGAGAGAGAGAAAAAAACAATTCTAACTGGATAATTTGCGCTACTTTGGTGAGAATCTTAGCTCTGTCTACATTGTTATCTTGCTTTGTGTAAATATAACA
Organism: Salmo trutta; assembly: GCF_901001165.1. NCBI lineage: Eukaryota > Metazoa > Chordata > Actinopteri > Salmoniformes > Salmonidae > Salmo > Salmo trutta. Next base: position 13,136,712 of record NC_042980.1, read on the forward strand.
TATTTATTTAAATAGGCTATAGCAAATAGGAATATAGGCAATTTACTCAACCATGCACTGCCGTGTTGTGTGCTGCATCAACGCCGCTACCTGATCCAATTCTGATCTGAGTAATTGTTTGATATTGTCATTTGCTTACTTGTCCATTCGGACAACTGAAATCTATATTGTGCTTTTTTTATTTTCCCCGGACAAGCGGACAAGCCTTAATGCCGAGCCCTACCACCAGGGGTCTCTTCACAGTCCCCAAGTCCCTAACAAATTCACGGCAACACATAGTATCATACAAAGCCATTATCGCATGGAACTCCCTACCATCTCCAATTACTCAAGCAATCAGTAAAATTACCTTTAAAAAAGGGATTAAAAACATCTCATGGAACGGCGGGGACTGTGAGGGGACACACACTTTAACACACACACACACAGACACTTTAACACACTACTATTTTATTGTTGTGGTGTTTGTATTATTTTTGTTGTTGCATTGTTTGTATATAGTTGTAATTAAACATTTGCGTGACTGCCCTTGTCTATCAGTATATCAGTGTTTTGTTACTTGTCCTGTATTGTTTTTTTTTGTGGACCCCAGGAAGAGTAGCTGCTGCTTCTGCAAAAGCTAATGGGGATACAAATAAATAAACAAATAATGAAGTAGTGGGTCGTAGTCAGGCTAACTCTGGTGTTATCTCTGCTAGACATACTGCTAATGCGTGCTGTGTACACTGATTAATGCTGGTGTGGGTAAGAGCAGCTCTTTTGTGATTTGAAACAAACGACAGGCTGATAATGAACTTTAATCACGTTTGTCTGATGTAGCAGGAGCCTTTGGAACGCCCAGACTGAAATACACACTCCTCTTTCTGTTGTCTCTTTCTTTCTCTCGAACCATTAGGCTATACAGTGAGGGAAAAATGTTTTTGATCCCCTGCTGATTTTGTATGTTTGCCCACTGACAAAGAAATGATCAGTCTATAATGTTAATGGTAGGTTTATTTGAACAGTGAGAGACAGAATAACAACAAAAAAATCCAGAAAAACGCATGTCAAAAATGTTAGAAATTGATTTGCATTTTAATGAGGGAAGTAAGTATTTGACCCCTCTGCAAAACATTACTTAGTACTTGGTGGCAAAACCCTTGTTGGCAATCACAGAGGTCAGACGTTTCTTGTAGTTGGCCACCAGGTTTGCACACATCTCAGGAGGGATTTTGTCCCACTCCTCTTTGCAGATCTTCTCCAAGTCATTAAGGTTTCGAGGCTGACGTTTGGCAACTCGAACCTTCAGCTCCCTCCACAGATTTTCTATGGGATTAAGGTCTGGAGACTTGCTAGGTCACTCCAGGACCTTAATGTGCTTCTTCTTGAGCCACTCCTTTGTTGCCTTGGCCGTGTGTTTTGGGTCATTGTCATGCTGGAATACCCATCCACGACTCATTTTCAATGCCCTGGCTGAGGGAAGGATGTTCTCACCCAAGATTTGACGGTACATGGCCCCGTCCATCGTCCCTTTGATGCGGTGAAGTTGTCCTGTCCCCTTAGCAGAAAAACACCCCCAAAGCATAATGTTTCCACCTCCATGTTTGACGGTGGGGATGGTGTTCTTGGGGTCATAGGCAGCATTCCTCCTCCTCCAAACACGGCGAGTTGAGTTGATGCCAAAGAGCTCCATTTTGGTCTCATCTGACCACAACACTTTTACCGAGTTGTCCTCTGAATCATTCAGATGTTCATTGGCAAACTTCAGACGGGCATGTATATGTGTTTTCTTGAGCAGGGGGACATTGCGGGCGCTGCAGGATTTCAGTCCTTCACGGCGTAGTGTGTTACCAATTGTTTTCTTGGTGATTATGGTTCCAGCTGCCTTGAGATCATTGACAAGATCCTCCCGTCTAGTTCTGGGCTGATTCCTCACCGTTGTCATGATCATTGCAACTCCACGAGGTGAGATCTTGCATGGAGCCCCAGGCCGAGGGAGATTGACAGTTCTTTTGTGTTTCTTCCATTTGCGAATAATCGCACCAACTGTTGTCACCTTCTCACCAAGCTGCTTGGCGATGGTCTTATAGCCCATTCCAGCCTTGTGTAGGTCTACAATCTTGTCCCTGACATCCTTGGAGAGCTCTTTGGTCTTGGCCATAGTGGATAGTTTGGAATCTGATTGATTGCTTGTTTCTGTGGACAGGTATCTTTTATACAGGTAACAAACTGAGATTAGGAGCACTCCCTTTAAGAGTGTGCTCCTAATCTCAGCTCGTTACCTGTATAAAAGACACCTGGGAGCCAGAAATCTTTCTGATTGAGAGGGGGTCAAATACTTATTTCCCTCATTAAAAATGCAAATCAATTTCTAACATTTTTGACATGCTTTTTTCTGGATTTTTTTGTTGTTATTCTGTCTCTCACTGTTCAAATAAACCTACCATTAAAATTATAGACTGATCATTTCTTTGTCAGTGGGCAAACGTACAAAACCAGCAGGGGATCAAATACTTTTTTCCCTCACTGTACATTAAATGTTAAATGGGTGTCTCTGATAAAAGAAATGGAAGAAAATTATAATCTATTTAGATGTGACAGATTACAAAAAGGGGAGGAGTGGCCATATATGTAGAATTTAATTTCATGGCATCCCAATCTCTAAATATTTCTGTTCCCCAGAAATTTGAGCTCCTGGTTGTAGATGTGTCCATAAACCAGAATACACATTTATTTGTTGCTGGGATTCACTGCCCCCATGCTGCCATGGCGGATGCTATTGGTGCTATACTTGAGTGTTTGTTTGACTGCTCTTCCCTCTGCCAGCATCTAGCCGACTCGACGTTAAACCCGTCAACTTCCAGTGAATCTTTGTTTTTATTTCAACCATTTACTATCTGTGATGTGCTAGATGCCTTGTTTAAGATTGACGTAAAAACAAATCCACTGGGGCCGATATACTTGATCCATTTTTGCTGCAGATCTCTGCCCCCCTGATTGCTGAATCGTTAACCCATATGTTTTACCTGATGATTATATCTGGTACTATCCCCAAGGTTTGGAAGGTGGCCCATGTACTCCCCAATCACAAAGGTGGTGAACCTTGTGACCTAAATAATTGTCTCACTACGGTATTTCTAAACTTTCCTGCCTAGCTAAAATATTAGAATCCTTGATTAATTCTCAGCTAAGATCTTATTCTAAATGTACATCATTCGGGTTTTAGACCAGGTCATAGAACTATCTCTGCCGCATCTCTAGTTATAAATGATGTGGTTAACTCTGTGGATAAAAGGTAACATTGTGCTGCCCTCTTCATTGACCTGTCAAAGGTTTTTGATACTGTTGATCACACACTGCTAATTCAGAGGCTTTCATCAATTGGCCTAGACCAGGCTGCATGTAACTGGTTTAAAAAGTACTTGACAGATAGAACTCAATGTGTATCTACTGTTGGATTCAACATTTTGAACATTGAGATATTAAATAAATGATAGAGAAGCAGAATGGTTCTCTGTAGAAAGACAGATGGCTTTGGAATGTGTTGGGTGGACGGGAGGAGAGCACCGTGTTGATATAGGGGAGACAGATGGACATCTGTGGATTTTCTAAGATAGTACTACACACTTCCCCGGATAATAATTAATTGGTCCCGGCAACTAATACCTTGTAGTAGAGTACCGATGGGATTTACAAAAAGTCCCACTTGGTATCATTTTGCATTGAAACAATCATTAAAAGGGTGTCAATTGTAGGCTCTGTGTTGGTACAATACGTGGATGATTTATTATTAGCGCCAAAAGACGAAGAAACTCATATGCGAGACCTCACCACATTGGTAGACAATTTGGCGGAACAGGGTCATAAAGCATCGTATGACAAAGCACAACTAGCAAAGCAAGAGGTAACATATGTGGGGGTTTCGATTTCTAAGGGCAAGATACACATTACCCAGGATCGCGTAGAAACAATGAGTTCTTTGGCATGGCCAAATACTTCTCGCACGCTCAGGAAAACTATAGGAGTTTTCAATTTTGTTAGACAGTTTATTTTGTAATTCTCTGAAATTGCTGAGACACTTACAGTGTGGACGAAAGGGGGGAAGGGTCCCCGTTAGAGGATAGAGTGGAATCAAGAGTGTGAGGAAGAGTTTGTCGAGTTAAAGAAGCAATTGTGTAAAGTGGCAGCATTGGGATTGCCAAACCTAAAATGATCTTTTAAAAAATGTTATTCATGAACAGGAAAAACATTGTAGTGCGATGGTTATGCAAAAATTAAGAGGGCCAAGAGGAATGCCATCGTACCTTAGGGCGGTACAGGCAACAGAAGTGGTGTTGCATAACACGGCTTCCATTACCATGGGTCAAAATGTAGATTTGTATGTTACACATGCAGTAGCAACCATAGTGGACAGCACGGAAGCACAACATGTTACTAGCGCAAGATAGACAAACTGGGAGTTAACGTTAAATGGGGAAAATTTTCAATTTCATATGATTGGTGCTTTAAATCCTGCGTCGTTAATGCTGTTGCCTGGGGAGGGTGAATCGCATACATGTGACCCAGATCAGATTACTCCAAAACCTAGGCCTGATTTGCAAGAGACGGCATTGGAATCGGGGAAGATATTGTATACAGATGACACTAGTTACATGAGCACAGAAGGGAAGACAGTAACGGGGTACGCTGTGTGTGGTATGCATTTGGAGTAGTTCATGATTTCGGTACATTGTGGTCACAACGGGGCATGTTAACAGCAACAGGAACACCAATAAAAAAATGGTCTGGAGGTAGAGGCATTGTTAGAAGCATGTCAGTTAACTAGTAAATTAGAAGCGGTGAAATGTGAACCTCATACTAGTCGTACAGATAAAATCGCCATTGGTAATCGTAAAGCAGACAAAATGGCTAAGGCAGCGGCCTTGGTGAGAGAAAGAGTTAGAGAACCACATGTAAATATTGCGGATTCCTTACGATGAGAAAATGACTAAATTTGCCACAGGAAACTTGACACGTATTTTGGGTTGAAGATTCTAGGTGAAATACCAGGGGAATGGATTCTAAAGGTAACACATTTAAATTATATGGTCAAACACTCCTTGCAAACTCAGAAGGCCTTGGGGTTTATTTTTTAAATCATGATACATTTTATGTGGTTTTATTTTGACATAAATTTACGTTTGATGTCGTCTTATTCTGGAATAGGATTCTACAATGGACGAAAGGGTGGAGGGGTCACGAGGAATTAGTATAGGGTTTACCTAACCTAAAATTAACTGGGGTCACGAGGAATTAGTATAGGGGTTACCAAACCTAAAACAAACTTAAACTTTTTTTATGTGGTGTGGTGGTTATGGAGAATCATGGGGAAAAGGAGACCAGTGAATCGTTAGACTCGGTGGAGAGATAATGTCGCCGTGTTGTGGGAGTTATTGGATGGGGTCTTTTCAATTCAGTTAAATTGGGTATGCAGGAGGATGGAAATGTTTTGAAGAGGTATTTACATGGTTTCCGAAGGACAGGGAAAGAAAGGGAGAGGAAACATTTTAATGGTGTCGAAAGCCCTGTATGCTAAAAAATTCATAATGGGGAAAGATCTACCTCATTAGAAATTAACGGAACAGGGGGATTTAATTATAAAATTAATGAGAAACACCATTCTCTATCCAAATTGTACCATTACTTTAGGAGATTATTATTATTTCTGTAGGGAGTTATAAAGAGTTGTAATTCTAAATTGATTAGTTATTCGAATTTGTTTATTTTTGATTTAACATGTTTTTTTTTAATCACGTGTTTGAAAGGGGATAATTACCAGTTCCATGAGGTCCTGGTCTTTGGGGTACTTATACAGTGGTACTGTGTTCAATTTGCATATAGAAAGGAAAATATATGTTAATAAGGGATGACAGTTATTTCAAATGGATTGTGACATATGTATTGCTGATTTCATGTTGTGTTTTTGTTTTGATACAAATTTCACCAGATTGGGATCCTGGAGTGGGAATTCTGCGAGGGGTTAGGGTGCTAACTTCATAATCTGGTAACTCTTCCTAGAGGTCGCCAGTAGAATAAGGTAGTATGGACTAATTTAGAAAATGGTTTTAGCAGTAACAGTATGTTATGCTGTTTGACATTTGTTTTAGAGATGTTTTTAAGAAAAGGTTCATGTCATAATTCGTCATATAGTCAATGTTTGTCTGGTTTCCTGAAACAGATTGTAATGAACTTAACTGTTGTTATTAAGATCTGTGCTTTTTTGAGGTTATCATGGAAGGTGACGCCAGATCGTGTCTTAATGCATGGTAGGAATACTTTGACCATAGACAGTATGTGTAAACCTCAAAACCCTCCCTAACCGGCTGAAGAAAGAGCGACAAAGGCGTGCTATGAGAGACAGCGACTTTTACCACTCCTATCTGAGTCCGAGCCATAAACCAGGGCCGGGGTGCTGAGAGTGCGTGTGGAGTGAGCGTGGAGAGAGAACAAGCTCAGGTGAGAGACTCGTGTACATGGGATAAAAGGAAGTATCTACTTTGATATTAAAATCGGGACATTATCAAGGGCCATGAAATGTGACAAGCAAAAGTTACATGCGCCGTTGGGAAAATGAACTGTAAAAGATATCTGAAGAAGACAAGCTGGAATAGGGGACGGGTGAAGGGAAGGGGGGGTATACACCCTGCTAACTATTTAGACTAAGAATGCATTGAGATACTGATCTTTCATTACCAGGCCACTCAGGACAGGAATAAAGGGACAAAGGGGGGTTGTACTGAGAAGAGTTATGATCGGCAATAAAAGGTTGTTTATAAATGTATGTTCTAACACGGATGATGTGTGCTAAGTTGATAAACTGGAATTCGAGCCCTAGACTCAAAGTAAGCACTGAGGTCAGTCATTCTAAAGTTGGGTTGGATAATTTATAAAATGTTTTAGTTGTGATAAAGCGAGTGAGAATTGCTAAAGAGCGATGAGGGGTGGGGGCACTGCTAACATTTATTTGTCTGAGAGAGTCTCCAGAACCTTATCTCTAAGTATCATCCTGAGGGGAGGTGGTTTGTTAGGGGAATCAATGGATGAAAGTGTGGGACAACCATGAAAGGTTTTTGTTCTCTTTTGTTTTACCCTGTATTCAGAATTTTTATGGTACATCGCATCAATGAGTGGTGCTAAGTTATTAGACATGTACTTTGTTTCTCTTTTCATTTCAAGTCCATATGTTTTTAGGTTTCGTGGAACATGAGGGTGTTCATTGAATGATGTATATTGTCTAACTGATTTGAGAATGTGTTAGTATGTTTAAAACTGTAGAAAATGCATTAGGAGTATAGTGTGCTATGGGTTAGATGTAATGATAGGAGTATCATTCTCAGAGACTGTATATTGTTACAGGAGATAGATCATAGAAGAGGGAGAGCAGCTAACTGTACACAAAATGGGGATTTAGTTGAACATTACACATCCCTAGATCATGGTGAGAGTAGAAGAGATAGTGGTGGCATTTCAGACACTATGGTAAACTTTCAGGACACCTGTGACTCAGAGTTTTGTTAGGTTGGATATTATTCCCAAGTCATACATTTTTCTCCAATTTCTAACAGCCGGCGAACATGTGACAGATTACATGCAGGAGGTATTTTCACGGCAGTCGCTGTAGGGACAGTAACTGAAGGAGCAGTACTAGTAGTGAAGGATGCTATATTGATAGCATGGAATTGGACTACTGCGCAAATGAGGGGTATTGTGAGACTATAGTCAAGGGCCATGTTGGTAGTAGCAGTGGTTATTTAAGTAGCATTGTTGGGATATCCGTTTGTTGACTCACGTCACATGGATTGGTAACTGGTAACTGGGGGACCGATGGGGGGACAGGAGATGCGGTTATTCAAATGTCACAAATTATGTTGTCAGGAATATATTTATTATAAATAAAATTGTGTGATCATAGTACAGAGGCCATAAGTCTCTGAATTCACCTCGCGGTGAATGTTTCTTCATTGTTTGTCCATTTGTTAGTTTGTTTAATTCATGTTTTATTATCATTGTTTATCCATTTATTAGTAATTTACAATTTAATATAAATTGAACATTAGGATGCTATTGTTCAAGAGGAGGGACTTTTATATTTGATGTTTTGGACATTGAGATATGAAATAAATGATAGAGGTGGCCTCCCCAGTGGCGCAGTGGTCTAAGGCACTGCTAGCTGTGCCACTAGAGATTCTGGGTTCGAGTCCAGGCTCTGTCTCAGCGACCGGGAGGCCCATGGGGCGGCGCACAATTGGTCCAGTGTCGTCCGGGTCAGGGAGGGTTTGGCCAGCAGGGATATCATCGCGCACTAGCAACTCCTGTGGCGGGCCGAGCGCAGTGCACGCTGACACAGTTGCCAGGTGTATGGTGTTTCCTCCGACACATTGGTGCAGCTGGCTTCCGGGTTGGATGGGCATTGTGTCAAGAAGCAGTGCGGCTTGGTTGGGTTGTGTTTCGGAGGACGCATGGCTCTCGACCTTCGCCTCTACTGAGTCCGTACTGGAATTGCAGCGATGAGACAGGACTGTAACTACTACCAATTGGATACCACGAAATGGGGTAAAAAAAATGTAATAAATAAATGATAGAGAAGAAGAATGGTTCTCTGTAGAAAGACAGATGGCTTTGGAATGTGTTGGGTGGACGGGAGGAGAGCACCGTGTTGATATAGGGGAGACAGATGGACATCTGTGGATTATGTGAAGGAGGGGTTGAGGTCAGGAGGTGAGGTCAGATCCCCTGAAGGGTGTAATAAGGGTTTAGTATCCTGTTACTCTTTTCCTGTAGAACCATAAGATGTAAGGATTGGAGAGAAGGAGAAGTGTCTTAAGTGGGATATATATATATCTGTGATGGAAGAAATGTTGGGTTGTCTGAATTACAGCTGTACAGAACCTTTGGGCAGAATTAAACTTGGTTAAAGCTTCTCTAGAGTCCTGTGAGTTATTTACTCTGAAAAATAAGAACCTAACACTACTGATGGTGTTAAATCAGGTTTCCTGGGTATTATGAAAGGTGTCCTGCCGGGGTCGATTTCTGGTTTCTGCACTTCTTACTGTTTACTTGTCTGTACATTTTTTGTACTTGTACTGTATGCCAATGACGCTGTTGTATATGCTATTGCCTCATGGTTGGCCAGGCTCTATCTGAACTACAGTCTGCCTTCATTGTAGTACAGAAAAACTTTCTTGACCTGAAATTGGTATTGAATGGAGATGAAAAACTATTATGCACACAAAAATAACTCTGATTTAAACATACAGTTGAAGTCGGAAGTTTACATACACTTAGGTTGGAGTCATTAAAACTATTTTTTCAACCACTCCATAAATTTCTTGTTAACAAACTATAGTTTTGGCAAGGTGGTTAGGACATCTACTTTGTGCATGACACAAGTAATTTTTCCAAACAATTGTTTACAGACAGATTATTGCACTTATAATTCACTGTATCACAATTCCAGTAGGTCAGAAGTTTACACAAGTTGACTGTGCCTTTAAACAGCTTGGAAAATTCCAGAAAATGATGTCATGGCTTTAGAAGCTTCTGATAGGCTAATTTACATAATTTGAGTCAATTGCAGGTGTACCTGTGGATGTATTTCAAGGCCTACCTTCAAACTCAGTGCCTGTTTGCTTGACATCATGGGAAAATCAAAAGAAATCAGAACAACAGCAAAGGACCTTGTGAAGATGCTGGAGGAAACAGGTACAAAAGTATCTATATCCACAGTACTTATATCGGCATAACCTGAAAGGCCGCTCAGCAAGGAAGAAGCCACCGCTCCAAAATCGCCATAAAAATGCCAGACTACGGTTTGCAACTGCACATGGGGAGAGAGATCGTACTTTTTGGAGAAATGTACTCTGGTCTGATGAAACAAAAATAGAACTGTTTGGACATAATGACCATTGTTATGTTTGGACGCAAAAGGGGGAGGCGTGCAAGCCGAAGAACACCATCCCAACCGTGAGGCATGGGGGTGTAACGGTCTTCGTCGTCCTCGGATGAAGGGGAAGAGAAATCAGACCAATATGCAGCGTGGTAAGTGTTCGTCATTTTAATGTTAAAACTGAACACTAATGCGACAAGCAAACAGAAGAAAAACTGAACAGTTCCGTCAGGTGCAAAACACTAAACAGAAAATAACCACCCACAAAACCCAAAGGAAAACAGGCTGCCTAAGTATGGCTCCCAATCAGCAACAACGATATACAGCTGTTCCTGATTGAGAGCCATACCCAGCCGAAACAAAGAAATACCAAACAGAAAAAAGGACATAGAATGCCCACCCCAACTCACGCCCTGACCAGCCAAAATAGAGACATAAAAGGATCTCTAAGGTCAGGGTGTGACAGTACCCCCCCAAAGGTGTGGACTCAGGCCGCAAAACCTAAACCTATAGGGGAGGTCCGGGTGGGCATCTACCCGTGGTGGCGGCTCAGGAGCAGGACGCAGACCCCGGTCCACCGCTGGCTCACCCCACTTTAATGGCTCCCCTAGAGCGTGGTCGCTTGCCGCCGACCACGGACTGGGGACCCTCGCATCGGGCCCCGGACTAGAGGGCGACTCTGGGAGCTCCGGACTGGAGGGTGACTCTGGGAGCTCTGGACTGGAGGGCGACTCTGGGAGCTCCGGACTGGAGGGCGACTCTGGGAGCTCCGGACTGGAGGGTGACTCTGGGAGCTCTGGACTGGAGGGCGACTCTGGGAGCTCTGGACTGGAGGGCGACTCTGGGAGCTCCGGACTGGAGGGCGACTCTGGGAGCTCCGGACTGGAGGGCGACTCTGGGAGCTCCGGACTGGAGGGCGACTCTGGCTGCGCCGGTTCCGAACTGTAGGGCGACTCTGGCTGCGCCGGTTCCGGACTGTAGGGCGACTCTGGCTGCGCCGGTTCCAGACTGTAGGGCGACTCTGGCTGCGCCGGTTCCGGACTGTAGGGCGAGTCTGGCTGCGCCGGTTCTGGACTGTAGGGCGACTCTGTTGGTTCCGGACTGTGGGGCGTCTCTGTCGGTTCCGGACTGTGGGCCATCTCTGTCGGTTTCGGACTGTGGGCCGTCTCTGTCGGCTCCGGACTGTGGGCCGTCTCTGCTGGCTCCGGACTGTGGGCCGTCTCTGCTGGCTCCGGACTGTGGGCCGTCTCTGCAGGCTCCGAACTGTGGGCTATCTCTAGACGGGGAACTGTCGCCGGAAGCTCTGGACGGGGCACTGTTGCCGGACACTCTGGACGGGGCACTGTTGCCGGACACTCTGGACGGGGCACTGTTGCCGGACACTCTGGACGGGGCACTGTCGTTGGAGCTCTGGACGGGGACTGCGCACTGAAGGCCTGATGTGTGGGGCTGGCTTTGGAGGCGCCAGAATATTTACACGCACCACAGGGCTAGCCCGAGGAGCAGGAGCAGGACGTACTGGACTGGGCTGACGCACTGGAGGCCTGGTGCGTGGTGATGGCACTGGAGGTACCAGACTGGAGACCTGCACCTCAAGGCTAGTGCGAGGAGCAGGAACAGGGCGTACTGGACTGTGGGGTCGCACTGGAGATCTGTTGCGTAGGCTTGTGACCCATCTTCCAGGCTGAATACTCAACCTAGCCCGGCGCGGGCGGAGCGCAGGCACAGGAAGGACTGATTCATCCCAGCGCTCCGGAGACACAGTACGCATCGCCGGCACAGGATAACCTGGACCGAGACAGCGCACCGGAGACCAGATGCGCTGAGCTGGAACACTCCGCACCGGCTCAATGCCCACTCTCGCCCGGCAGATGTTAGGAGCTGGAATGTAGCGCAGCGGGCTCTCAACGCGTACTGGGGTCACCGTGCGCTCTACCGCATAACACGGTGCCTGACCAGTACTACGATGCCTCCTGTAAGCACGGGAAGTTGGCTCAGTATTCCATCCTGACTTAGGCCAACGTCTCGTGTGCCCCCCAAAATTGTTTTGGGGTTGCCTCTCGGGCTCCCGTAGATCCCGTAACTTTTCCTCCCAGAATCTTCGCTCCTTCTGCCAAGTCCATCCGTCAACCTGATGCTCCAATCCACGCTGCTTGGTCTTCTTATGGTGGGTGGTTCTGTAACGGTCTTCGTCGTCCTCGGATGAAGGGGAAGAGAAATCAGACCAATATGCAGCGTGGTAAGTGTTCGTCATTTTAATGTTAAAACGGAACACTAATGCGACAAGCAAACAAAAGAACAACCGAACAGTTCCGTTAGGTGCAAAACACTAAACAGAAAATAACCACCCACAAAACCCAAAGGAAAACAGGCTGCCTAAGTATGGCTCCCAATCAGCAACAACGATATACAGCTGTTCCTGATTGAGAGCCATACCCAGCCGAAACAAAGAAATACCAAACAGAAAAAAGGACATAGAATGCCCACCCCAACTCACGCCCTGACCAGCCAAAATAGAGACATAAAAGGATCTCTAAGGTCAGGGTGTGACAGTACCCCCCCAAAGGTGTGGACTCAGGCCGCAAAACCTAAACCTATAGGGGAGGTCCGGGTGGGCATCTACCCGTGGTGGCGGCTCAGGAGCAGGACGCAGACCCCGGTCCACCGCTGGCTCACCCCACTTTAATGGCTCCCCTAGAGCGTGGTCGCTTGCCGCCGACCACGGACTGGGGACCCTCGCATCGGGCCCCGGACTAGAGGGCGACTCTGGGAGCTCCGGACTGGAGGGTGACTCTGGGAGCTCTGGACTGGAGGGCGACTCTGGGAGCTCCGGACTGGAGGGCGACTCTGGGAGCTCCGGACTGGAGGGTGACTCTGGGAGCTCTGGACTGGAGGGCGACTCTGGGAGCTCCGGACTGGAGGGCGACTCTGGGAGCTCCGGACTGGAGGGCGACTCTGGGAGCTCCGGACTGGAGGGCGACTCTGGGAGCTCCGGACTGGAGGGCGACTCTGGCTGCGCCGGTTCCGAACTGTAGGGCGACTCTGGCTGCGCCGGTTCCGGACTGTAGGGCGACTCTGGCTGCGCCGGTTCCAGACTGTAGGGCGACTCTGGCTGCGCCGGTTCCGGACTGTAGGGCGAGTCTGGCTGCGCCGGTTCTGGACTGTAGGGCGACTCTGTTGGTTCCGGACTGTGGGGCGTCTCTGTCGGTTCCGGACTGTGGGCCATCTCTGTCGGTTTCGGACTGTGGGCCGTCTCTGTCGGCTCCGGACTGTGGGCCGTCTCTGCTGGCTCCGGACTGTGGGCCGTCTCTGCTGGCTCCGGACTGTGGGCCGTCTCTGCAGGCTCCGAACTGTGGGCTATCTCTAGACGGGGAACTGTCGCCGGAAGCTCTGGACGGGGCACTGTTGCCGGACACTCTGGACGGGGCACTGTTGCCGGACACTCTGGACGGGGCACTGTTGCCGGACACTCTGGACGGGGCACTGTCGTTGGAGCTCTGGACGGGGACTGCGCACTGAAGGCCTGATGTGTGGGGCTGGCTTTGGAGGCGCCAGAATATTTACACGCACCACAGGGCTAGCCCGAGGAGCAGGAGCAGGACGTACTGGACTGGGCTGACGCACTGGAGGCCTGGTGCGTGGTGATGGCACTGGAGGTACCAGACTGGAGACCTGCACCTCAAGGCTAGTGCGAGGAGCAGGAACAGGGCGTACTGGACTGTGGGGTCGCACTGGAGATCTGTTGCGTAGGCTTGTGACCCATCTTCCAGGCTGAATACTCAACCTAGCCCGGCGCGGGCGGAGCGCAGGCACAGGAAGGACTGATTCATCCCAGCGCTCCGGAGACACAGTACGCATCGCCGGCACAGGATAACCTGGACCGAGACAGCGCACCGGAGACCAGATGCGCTGAGCTGGAACACTCCGCACCGGCTCAATGCCCACTCTCGCCCGGCAGATGTTAGGAGCTGGAATGTAGCGCAGCGGGCTCTCAACGCGTACTGGGGTCACCGTGCGCTCTACCGCATAACACGGTGCCTGACCAGTACTACGATGCCTCCTGTAAGCACGGGAAGTTGGCTCAGTATTCCATCCTGACTTAGGCCAACGTCTCGTGTGCCCCCCAAAATTGTTTTGGGGTTGCCTCTCGGGCTCCCGTAGATCCCGTAACTTTTCCTCCCAGAATCTTCGCTCCTTCTGCCAAGTCCATCCGTCAACCTGATGCTCCAATCCACGCTGCTTGGTCTTCTTATGGTGGGTGGTTCTGTAACGGTCTTCGTCGTCCTCGGATGAAGGGGAAGAGAAATCAGACCAATATGCAGCGTGGTAAGTGTTCGTCATTTTAATGTTAAAACGGAACACTAATGCGACAAGCAAACAAAAGAACAACCGAACAGTTCCGTTAGGTGCAAAACACTAAACAGAAAATAACCACCCACAAAACCCAAAGGAAAACAGGCTGCCTAAGTATGGCTCCCAATCAGCAACAACGATATACAGCTATCCCTGATTGAGAGCCATACCCAGCCGAAACAAAGAAATACCAAACATAGGAAAAAGGACATAGAATACCCACCCCAACTCACGCCCTGACCAACCAAAATAGAGACATAAAAGGATCTCTAAGGTCAGGGCGTGACAGGGAGTGGCAGCATCATGTTGTGGGGGTGCTTTGCTGCAGGAGGGACTGGAGCACTTCACAAAATAGATGGCATCATAAAAGGGAGGAAAATTCTGTGGATATATTGAAGCAACATCTCAAGACATCAGTCAGAAAGTTAAAGCTTGGAGGTTAAAGCTTGACCCTAAGCATACTTCCAAAGTTGTGGCAAAATGGCTTAAGGACAACAAAGTCAAGGTATTGGAGTGGCCATCACAAAGCCCTGACCTCAATCCTATAGAAAATTTGTGGGCAGAACTGAAAAACTGTGTGCGAGCAAGGAGGCCTACAAACCCGACTCAGCTACACCAGCTCTGTGAGGAGAAATGGGACAAAATTCACCCAATTTATTGTGGGAAGCTTGTGGAAGGCTGCCCGAATCATTTGACCCAAGTTAAACAATTTAAAGGCAATGCTAGCAAATACTAATTGAGTGTATGTAAACTTCTGACCCACTGGGAATGTGATGAAAGAAATAAAAGCTGAAATAAATCATTCTCTCCACTATTATTCTGACATTTCACATTCATAAAATAAAGTGGTGATCCTAACTGACCTAAAACAGGGAATTTTTACTAGGATTAAATGTCAGGAATTGTGAAAAACTGAGTTTAAATGTTCTTGGCTAAGGTGTATGTAAACTTCCGACTTCAGCTGTAGGTCACGCCTCTTGCTAAATAGTAGAAATCAGATTATTCAGTCGATTATGACGATAGATTATTATTCAATAGATTATGGCGAAATCATCATTGCGCATGTTGATCTTAAGCTTCCACAGGCAGTTTGGAACTCAGTAGAGAGTGTTGCAACCGAGGACAGATGATTTTTATGCTCTATGTGCTTCAGCACTCGGCGGTCCCGTTCTGTGAGATTGTGTGGCCTACCACTTTGCGTATGAACCATTGTTGCTCCGAGATGTTTCCACTTCACAATAACAGGACTTAAAGTTGACCGGGGCAGCTCTAGAGAGGTACACATTTGACGAACTGACTTGTTGGAAAGGTGGCGTTCTATGAAGGTGCCACGATGAAAGTCACTGAGCTCTTCAGTAAGGCCATTATACTTCCAATGTGCCTATGGAGATTGCATGGATGTGTGCTCGATTTTATACACCTGTCAATAACGGGTGTGACTGAATTATCTGAATCAGATAATATGAAGGAGTGTCCACATACTTTTGTATACACTATACATGCAAAAAAAGTAGAAAAAATAAGAAACCCACACACTGCTCTTGATAGTATCACTGCTCTTTAATAAGCTTTACGTATAGGCCTCACGGCCTTAGTCAGAGCTTTTGCGAGTTTTTTTAATTAGCACCCTTATGCTTGGTAGGTCAATGTCCTCATTGTGGTTTTACAGACGTGTTTAATACATTTTATGTACACACTTTAGTTGAATATTTATGAAATGAATATTGTTATATTTGGTAGCACTTATTTATTTCCCCTCGACTCCAACCCCATTCGATGTGTGGAACGGATGTGAGTGGAGCTAGGTCTACATAAGGGTGCTAATTAAAAAGAATCACAAAAGCTCTGACGAAGGCCATGAGGCCGATACGTAAAGCTTATTAAAGAGCAGTGATACTATCAAGAGCAGTGTGCGGGTTTCTTCTTTAATCTCATTTTATTCAACAGTTACAACGCACCTGCAAAAATGATAGCTCAGATGTGCTAGTGCCTTTTGAATTTTGGTATACACTATGTATGCAAAACGCATCATACGGGCTGTATTTCTGTATTATGAAAGTTATATATCTTGAAAACGTGATTGCTGACTAGCTAAATATGTTGGGACTATATCAACAATGGATAATGAAACAAATGTCGTTAATTGTGTGAGCACAGTAAGGGTTATGATTATATTTCTGCTTACCAATGTTATTGTCATAAGAGGGAGTTCTCTCCATGCTGTCTCTTGCCTGGATGTCTCTGGTGTTACTGGAGTTGAGCCCCAGTGCAGGGTCTTCCACCGAGGGACACCCCTGGATGGCCGGCCCCAGGGACCTCGGCTCCTCCTCCCCTGAGCGTTTCAGGTCAACTGAAGCTCTCTTTAGTCCTGAGTAGGACTCCCTCTCCGAGTTGTTTTCCGTTTCCTTGTTGCTTCCTCCTGTGGAATTGTAATCAACAAGAGTCAGTGGAACACACCCGTGCTCTAGTGCCACAGAAAGAATGCACTGAACTCTTCTGGGACTTAGAAAGGTGCTCAGTGAAAAATAACAATAAAACAAATGCATGCACAAAAGGAAGCGCTCGTGCGGAGAATGAATATGGAACCCACCTTTAGTTGGATGTGGTGTGAAGGAGATTCTTCTTGTGCTCTTTATGCTCTTAACATCTTCTGGATCTGAATCACTAGCGTGAGAATACGCAGCCTGTGTAGATGGAAACATCAACACGTACAATCACTGAAACTTCACTCTAAATGGCACCCTATTCCGTTTATAGTGCACTTATTTTGACCAGGGCCCAGAACTCTGGTGAAAGTAGTGCTCTAAATAGGATATAGGGTGCCATTTGAGATGCACTTTAGGCCCATCTTGCAAATGTAATGTAATATTATATAATGAATATTATATAATCTGCTACAGCAACATATCATAGCAGTAGCAATGAGCATAGTTAAAGGCCCAGTGCTGTCAGACACTTGATTGTCCTGTGTTTTATATACACTCACCAGCTATTTTATTAGGTACACCCATTTAGTACAGGGTCAGACCTCCCTTTGCCACCAGAACAGCCTGAATTCTTTGAGGAAGTCTACAAGGTGAAGGAAACATTCCACACGGATGTTGGTGCATGCTGACGCGATGGCATCATGCAGTTGCCGCAGATTGGATGGAGGTACATCATGCTGTGAACAGCCTGTTCCATCTCATCCCAAAGATGCTCTATTGGGTTGAGGTCTGCGCAGGCCACTCAAGCAAACAGAACTCGCTATCATATTCCAAGCGCTATCATATTCCATTACTCAATTGTCCAGTGTTTGTTTAACTTTTTAGTGACAGGGGGCAGTATTTTGAAATTCAGATGAATGACGTGCCCAAATTAAACTGCCTGCTACTCGGGCCCAGAAGGTAGTATATGCATATTATATTTTGATAGAAAACACTCTGAAGGTTCTAAAACTGTTTGAATGATGTCTGTGAGTATAACAGAACTCATATGGCAGGCAAAAACCGGAGAAACAGGTTTGTAGTTTTTCAAGTGATTCCCTATCCAGTATACAGTGTCTGTGGGGTCATTTTGCACTTCCTAAGGCTTCCACTAGATGTCAACAGTCTTTAGAACGTTGTTTCATGCTTCTACTGTGAATGGGGAGAGAATAAGAGGTCCTGGAAGTAGATGAGTGAGAAAATGACATGAGTTCAGTGGCGCCCACTCACATGACAGTTAGCTGTGTTCCTTTTCTTTTTTGAAGACAAAGGAATCGTTCGGTTGGAATATTATGGAAGATTTATGATAAAAACATCCTAAAGATTGATTCTATACATCGTTTGACATGTTTCTACGAACTGTAATATAACTTTTTTGACTTTTCGTCTGAACTTAACTGCGCGAGCACAGTGCATTTGGAGTACTCTACCGAACGCGCAAACAAAAAGGAGGTTTTTTGACATATATATGGACTTTATCGAAACAAATGAACATTTATTGGGGAACTGGGATTCTTGGGAGTGCATTCCGATGAAGATCATCAAAGATAAGTGAATATCTATAATGTTATTTCTGAGTTTTGTTGACTCCACAAAATGGCGGGTTTGGTTTCGTCTCTGAGCGCTGTACTCAGATTATTGCAAAGTGTGCTTTCGCTATAAAGTTTTTTTGAAATCTGACACAGCGGTTGCATTAAGGAGAAGTGTATCTATAATTCTTTGAATAACAGTTTAATATTTTATCAAAATTTATGATGAGTATTTCTGTAAATTGATGTGCTCATTCACCGGAAGTTTAGGGAGGCAAAACATTTCTGAACATTACATGCCAATGTAAAATGGGGTTTTTGGATTTAAATATGAACTTTATTGAGCAAAACATACATGTATTGTGTAACATGAAGTCCTATGAGTGCCATCTGATGAAGATCATCAAAGGTTAGTGATTCATTATAGCTGTATTTCTGTTTTTTGTGACATCTCTTCTTGCTTGGAAAATGGCTGTGTGGTTTTTCTTGTCTCGGCGCTGTCCTAACATAATCTAATGTTATGCTTTCGCCGTAAAGCCTTTTTGAAATTAGACAATGTGGTTGGATTAACGAGAAGTGTATCTTTAAAATGGGATATAATGGTTGTATGTTTGAGACATTTGAATTATGAGATTTTTGTTGTTTTGAATCTGCCGCCCTGCTATTTCACTGGCTGTTGAATAGTGTGTCCCGCGGGTGGGACGCTCGTATCCCACATTTCCCAGAGAGGTTAATCGCGTGCCCACTGGAGGCATTTCTTCTTGTTATTAGCTGATAGTAGTGGAACCCGGTGTGGTCGTCTGGTGCAATAGCCCATCTGTGACAAGGATCAATGAGTTGTGCGTTCTGAGATGCTGTTCTGCACACCACTGTTGTACTGCGCCGTTATTTGTCTGTTTGTGACCCACCTGTTCGCTTGCACGATTCTTGTCATTCTCCTTTTACGTCCCTCATCAACGAGCTGTTTTTTGTCCACAGGACTGCCACTGACTGGATGTTTTTTGTTTATCGCACCACTTTCTGTAAACCCTAGACACTGCTGTGTGTGAAAAACCCAGGTTGGCCCGCCTGGCACCGACGATCATACCATGCTCAAAGTCGGTTAGGTCACAAGTTTTGTCCATTCTAATTTTCAATTGAACAGTAACTGAATGCCTCGAGGCCTGTCTGCCTGCTTTATATAGCAAGCCAAGGCCACCTGATTGACTGTCTGTAGGAGCGATCCATTTATGTGAACGGGATGGTGTACCTAATAAACTGGTCAGTGAGTGTATATTTCCACACTATGAGGTTTGAATAATACTGTGAAATTGTGAAAATGATGATAACGCCAATTGCTGTTGAAAAGACTGTCTGAAATCCCAACCTGTTTTGTTGGGATGGAGTTTTAACATGGCTGCCTAGTGATAACTCCAGGTGGTAAATTAGTTAATAGACCAATAAGAAAGAGTTCCAAACCTCTCCGCCAATAACAGATCATTTTCAGTTTTCCCCTCCCTACTCAGACATTCACAAACAGTCCTAGCAACAACAAAAAATTATATCTTTGCTAAGCAGCAATTTTTTTTATTTTTGACCATTTTAATTGAAAACTAACACTGTGAGCTAGTTAATTGTTACCCAGAAATGATTTGAAATTGAGATAAAGAACAGATGCATTGGACCTTTAAGGAATGCAAAGTAAAGCCAGTGTAGATTCAGTAACATAATGTCATCGTCATGCAATGACCTTTTCGAATACTTTAGAATACACGGAGTGGTTTTTGAAATAGTATTACTGATTTACCAGGATTATATTTAAGTGATAATGCCTTCGAAGCCGGTGTTTGGCTGGCAAACTGTGCCAATATATCCCCCAAACACCGGCTTTGAGGGTGTTATCACATTTATACAACGGGTTACCAACATATTCAAATAATGCTTTACATACACTACTGTTCAAAAGTTTGGGGTCACTTGGAAATGTCCTTGTTTTTTAAAGAAAATACAAATTTTTTGACCATTAAAATAACATAAAATTGATCAGAAATACAGTATAGCAATTGTTAATGTTGTAAATAACTATTGTAGCTGGAAACGGCAGATTTTTTATGGAATATCTACATAGGCGTACAGAGACCCATTTTCAGCAACCATCACTCCTGTGTTCCAATGGTACATTCTGTTAGTTAATCATTTTTATAATTTTAAAAGGCTAATTGATCATTAGAAAACCCATTTGCAATTATGTTAGCACAGCTGAAAATTGTTGTTCTGATTAAAGAAGCAATAAAACTGGCCTTCTTTAGACTAGTTGAGCATCTGGAGCATCAGCATTTGTAGGTTCGATTACAGGCTCAAAATGGCCAGAAACAAAGAACTTTCTTCTGAAACACGTCAGTCTAGTTCCGAGAAATTAAGGCTATTCCATGCGAGAAATTGCCAAGAAAATGAAGATCTCGTACAACGCTGTGTACTACTCCCTTCACAGAACAGCACAAACTGGCTCTAACCAAGTATATATTTTCAGAGTTTCAATGAGTTGTAAAAATGTCTCAGAGAACTCTACTGAATTCCCTCAATTGAAGGTCAGCTAAGTTAACCTAGGCTACTTAACATTACTAGCTCGGTATTTTAAGTTGTTATATTATCATTAGAAGTCTATTATCAGGTAAAAGCATAGACTTATTATTAATAATTTCTCAAATATTTATTAGCTAATCATTCAGTCGAATACGCTATGCTACAGACATTGAAGTTGTCTTTGAACGTTAAGGGAACTCGGTCCACGAAATTGTTATTCTATTTTTCAATCTTGAAATACAAGGGTGAATGTTATTAATCAGTGACTGAAATTTCGCGCTACGTGATATTCACTTCTGGACTTGGAGACTTGGAGAGCGCTCAAAGCATTGTAGAACGCCCCTCTGAATAACAGGGCGTGGTTTTGGCTTAACTGCGTTGGGAAAAAGAAAGACGGCATCAGGACACTGTTGTTCAGAGGAGCTAGTCAACAATACAGCTAACACAATCACTTCAAACTGTAGCTGGAAAGACAGCAAACTAGCTGCACTTTGTTTCATTTTATCTTTTTAAAATGAACATTTCTTTGTATACAGTGCATTCGGAAAGTATTCAGACCCCTGGACTTTTTCCACATTTTGTTACGTAACAGCCCCTGGACCTCCCACTCCAGGAATCTGAGGTGCGGGTGGCCCTCCGCCTCCTCTGGACATCGAGGGGGCCCTGGCGTACTCCGTTCGTTCCATCCTGGATTCGAGGCGTCGGGCAGGGGGCCTTCAGTACCTCGTGGAGTGGGAGGGGTATGGTCCGGAGGAGAGGTGCTGGGTTCCGGTTGCGGATGTTTTGGACCCCGGCGGGAGTTTCACCGCCGCCGGCCGGATCGCCCTGCGCCTTGCCCTCCGGGTCATCCCCGAGGCCGGTGTTGGCGCGTTAAGGGGGGGGGGGGCACTGTCACGACTTCCGCCGGAGTCGGCTCCTCTCCTTGTTCGGGTGGCGTTCGGCGATCGACGTCACCTTTCTAGCCATCGCCGCTCCATTTCTCATATGTCCATTTGTTTTGTCTTGTTCCATACACACCTGGTTTTCATTCCATAATCACACTGCATGTATTTAGTCCTCTGTCCCCCTCCATGTCTTTGTGTGTAATTGTTTCGTGTTACGTGGTTATCGTTACACGCCCAACTGGGTTTTCATGTGTTTTTTGCACAGGGTTTGTTTATTTTGTATTACAGTGTCTTTTATTGAACATTTATCGTGCCTTACACTTTTGCCTTGTGGGCTGGAGGTTTTCAAGATGCTGCATTCTTCTGTTATTTTCTCTACTGCCATAATAAAGTATGCGCTTGTTCAATACTCCCTGCTCTCCTGCACCTGACTTCTCCACCAGCAGCGCACAGCCCTGACACTTATTCCAAAATTTATTAAATAAACAATTTTCCTCATCAATCTACACACAATACCCCATAATGACAAAACAAAGGCAGGTTGTTAGAAATTTTAGCAAATGTATTAAAGATTTTTTTTTTTTTAAACGTATTTATATACTGCTCAAAAAAATAAAGGGAACACTTAAACAACACATCCTAGATCTGAATGAAAGAAATAATCTTATTAAATACTTTTTTCTTTACATAGTTGAATGTGCTGACAACAAAATCACACAAAAATAATCAATGGAAATCCAATTTATCAACCCATGGAGGTCAGGATTTGGAGTCACACTCAAAATTAAAGTAGAAAACCACACTACAGGCTGATCCAACTTTGATGTAATGTCCTTAAAACAAGTCAAAATGAGGCTCAGTAGTGTGTGTGGCCTCCACGTGCTTGTATGACCTCCCTACAATGCCTGGGCATGCTCCTGATGAGGTGGCGGATGGTCTCCTGAGGGATCTCCTCCCAGACCTGGACTAAAGCATCCGCCAACTCCTGGACAGTCTGTGGTGCAACGTGGCGTTGGTGGATGGAGCAAGACATGATGTCCCAGATGTGCTCAATTGGATTCAGGTCTGGGGAACGGGTGGGCCAGTCCATAGCATTAATGCCTTCCTCTTGCAGGAACTGCTGACACACTCCAGCCACATGAGGTCTAGCATTGTCTTGCATTAGGAGGAACCCAGGGCCAACCGCACCAGCATATGGTCTCACAAGGGGTCTGAGGATCTCATCTCGGTACCTAATGGCAGTCAGGCTACCTCTGGCGATCACATGGAGGTGTGCGGCCCCCCAAAGAAATGCCACCCCACACCATGACTGACCCACCGCCAAACCGGTCATGCTGGAGGATGTTGCAGGCAGCAGAACGTTCCCCATGGCGTCTCCAGACTCTGTCACGTCTGTCACGTGCTCAGTGTGAACCTGCTTTCATCTGTGAAGAGCACAGGGCGCCAGTGGCGAATTTGCCAATCTTGGTGTTCTCTGGCAAATGCCAAACGTCCTGCACGGTGTTGGGCTGTAAGCACAACCCCCACCTGTGGACGTCGGGCCCTCATACCACCCTCATGGAGTCTGTTTCTGACCGTTTGAGCAGACACATGCACATTTGTGGCCTGCTGGAGGTCATTTTGCAGGGCTCTGGCAGTGCTTCTCCTGCTCCTCCTTGCACAAAGGCGGAGGTAGTGGTCCTGTTGCTGGGTTGTTGCCCTCCTACGGACTCCTCCACGTCTCCTGATGTACTGGCCTGTCTCCTGGTAGCGCCTCCATGCTCTGGACACTGCGCTGACAGACACAGCAAACCTTCTTGCCACAGTTCGCATTGATGTGCCATCCTGGATGAGCTGCACTACCTGAGCCACTTGTGTGGGTTGTAGACTCCGTCTCATGCTACCACTAGAGTGAAAGCACCGCCAGCATTCAAAAGTGACCAAAACATCAGCCAGGAAGCATATGAACTGAGAAGTGGTCTGTGGTCCCCACCTGCAGAACCACTCCTTTATTGGGGGTGTCTTGATAATTGCCTATAATTTCTACCTGTTGTCTATTCCATTTGCACAACAGCATGTGAAATTTATTGTCAATCAGTGTTGCTTCCTAAGTGGACAGTTTGATTTCACAGAAGTGTGATTGACTTGGAGTTACATTGTGTTGTTTAAGTGTTCCCTTTATGTTTTTGAGCAGTGTATAAGTATTCAGACCCTTTTCTATGAGACTCAAAATTGAGCTCAGGTGCATCCTGTTTCCATTGATCATCCTTGAGATGTTTCTACAACTTGATTGGAGTCCACCTGTAGTTAAGTTCAATTGATTGGACATGATTTGGAAATGCACACACCTGTCTATATAAGGTCCCATAGTTGACAGAGCATGTCAGAGCAAAAACCAAGCCATGAGGTCGAAGGAATTGTCTGTAGAGCTCCTAGACAAGATTGTGTCGAAGCACAGATCTGGGGAAGGGTACCAAAACATTTCTGAAGCATTGAAGGTCCCTAAGAACACAGTGCCCTCCATCGTTCTTAAATGGAATAAGTTTTGAACCATCAAGACTCTTCCTAGAGCTGGTCGCCTGGCCAAACTGATCAATTGGGGGACAAGGGCCTTGGTCAGGAAGGTGACCAAGAACACGATGGTCACTCTGACAGACGTCCAGAGTTTCTCTGTGGAGATAGGAGAACCGTCCAGAAGAACAACAATCTCTGCAGCACTCCACTAATCAGGCCTTTATGGTAGAGTGGCCAGACGGAAGCCACTCCTCAGTAAACGGCACAAGACAGCCTGTTTGGAGTTTGCCAAAAGGCACTTAAAGACTCTCAGACCATGAGAAACAAGATTTTCTGGTCTGATGAAACCAACACTGAACTCCTTGGCCTGAATGACAAGTGTCACGTCTGGAAGAAACCTGGCACCATCCCTACGGTGAAGCATGGTTGTGGCAGCATCATGCTGTGGGGGTGTTTTTCAGCGCAGGGACTGAGAGACTAGTCAGGATCTAGGGAAAGATGAACGAAGCAAAGTACAGAGAGATCCTCGATGAAAACCTGCTCCAGAGTGCTCATGACCTCAGACTGGGGCAATGGTTCACCTTCCAACAGGACAACAACCCTAAGCACACAGCCAAGACAGCACATGTCCTTGAGAGGCTCAGTCAGAATGTCCTTGAGTGGCTCAGTCAGAGCGATTTAACATCTCAGGAGAGATTTAAAAATAGCTGTGCAGCGACATTCCCCATCCAATATGACAGAGCTTGATAGGATCTGCAGAGATGAATGGGAGGAACTTCCCAAATACAGGTGTGCCAAGCTTGTAGCGTCATACCCAAGAAAACTCTAGGCTGTAATCGCTGCCTAAGGTGCTTCAACAAAGTACTGAGTAAGGGTCTGAATACTTATGCAAATGTGATACCTGTTTTTTAAAATTTGCAAACATTTATTTAAAATTATTCATTATGGGGTATTGTGTGATGATTGATGAGGGGGAATAAATGATTTAATCAATTTTAGAATAAGGCTGTAACGTAACAAAATGTGGAAAAAGTTAAGGTCATAAAAATGATGTCAGCTGATTCATGATAACGACTGGCTGAGTAACATTGCCTGCCTGTCTGTCTCGTCCCGACTCCCGACACATTCATTACTATGGGACAGCTGGAGATCAAATTTGAATATTGAAACAATGTTGCAAATGTCGGACAGACAGACAGCAAGGTTTATACAAATCTCCGCTGTTGAAAAGTAAATGTTAGTCTAAAGAAAATGTGAGATAATGTCTAGATGGTTTTTATAGTAGAGATCAAGTTTATAAAGTGCCTGGCTGGGTTGATGAGACAGTGGATTGCACAGTCAGATGGAACAGAGTAAATAGGCATTTTTAACATCATAGATTTAGCCGGTGGTAACTTGTGGAATAGACACCGGCTGGAATGTGGTTTTAACCAGTCAGCATTCAGGATAAGACCCACCGGTTGTATAAAATATTTTATTTTTAGACAATCTCATATGGCAAGTCTTATTTTTTTTCTGTTATTGTCAGGACTATTTCATTGTTAGAATATGCTACAGAATAGGATGCATCCCAAATGGCACCCTGTTCCATATACTCTATAGTGCACTACTTTTGACCAGAGCCCTATGAGCCTTGCTCACTAAAAGAAGTTCACTATAATGGGAATATTGTACTATTTGGGACACCACCTATGTTTACTGACCATACAATTTTGACAGAGAACCCAATAGGCTTGTGTTTGGACCATCTGATGTAAATGTACCTTGCCATTCTCGTCTCTGAGGTCGAATGTCAGCTCCAGATTTTTCAGGAAAAAATCAGCGAACTCAGGGTACATGTCAAGCACCTCCAAGAGATCTTCCCTCTGGATCGTGTGCAGGTCACAGTAACTCAGGGCTCTGACATCCGCATTGGACTTCCCAGGCTTGGCGTACAGATGGATCATTTCTCCAAAGATGTCATTCTTCCCTGGTGAGTAGAGAGCGAGAGAGTAGATTGGGTTAAGTTCTTAGAGAGAATTATCAGAATATTCTAGACGTCAGAAGATCTGGTTTGAGTCTCTCTGTAAATATAAGATGATCATAAACTCAGCCATAAAAGAAACGTCCCTTTTTCAGGACCCTGTCTTTCAAAGATAATTCGTCAAAATCCAAATAACTTCACAGATCGTCATTGTAACGATCTGCTTGTTCAATGAACCATAAACAATTAATGAACATGCACCTGTGGAACGGTCGTTAAGACACTAACAGCTTACAGACGGTAGGCAATTAAGGTCATAGTTATGAAAACTTAGGACACTAAAGAGGCCTTTTCTACTGACTCTGAAAAACACCCGAAAGAAAGATGCCCAAGGTCCCTGCTCATCTGCGTGAACGTGTCTTAGGCATGCTGCAAGGAGGCATGAGGACTGCAGATGTGGCCAGGGCAATAAATTGTAATGTCCGTACTGTGAGACGCCTAAGACAGCACTACAGGGAGACAGGACGGACAGCTGATCGTCATCGCAGTGGCAGACCATGAGTAACAACACCTGCACAGGATCGGTACATCCGAACATCACACCTGCGGGACAGGTACAGGATAGCAACAACAACTGCCCGAGTTACACCAGGAATGCACAATCCCTCCATCACTGCTCAGACTGTCCGCAATAGGCTGAGAAAGGCTGGACTGAGGGCTTGAAGGCCTGTTGTAAGGCAGGTCCTCACCAGACATCCCCGGCAACAATGTCGCCAATGGGCACAAACCCACCGTCGCTGGACCAGACAGGACTGGCAAAAAGTGTTCTTCACTGACGAGTCGCGGTTTTGTCTCACCAGGGGTGATGGTCGGATTCGCGTTTATCGTCGAAGGAATGAGTGTTGCACCAAGACCTATACCCTGGAGCGGGATCGATTTGGAGGTGGAGGGTCCGTCATGGTCTGGGGAGGTGTGTCACAGCATCATCGGACTGAGCTTGTCATCATTGCAGGCAATCTCAACGCTGTGCGTTACTGGGAAGACATCCTCCTCCCTCATTTGGTACCCTTATTCTGACATGACCCTCCAGCATGACAATGCCACCAGCCATACTGCTCGTTCTGTGCGTGATTTCTTTCAAGACAGGAATGTCAGTGTTCTGCCATGGCCAGCGAAGAGCCCGGATTTCAATCCCATTGAGCACTTCTGGGACCTGTTGGATCGGAGGGTGAGGGCTAGGGCCATTCCCCCCAGAAAGGTCCGGGAACTTGCAGGTGCCAAGAGTGGGGTAACATCTCACAGCAAGACCTGGCAAATCTGGTGCATGAGGAGGAGATGCACTGCAGTACTTAATGCAGCTGGTGGCCACACCAGATACAGACTGTTACTTTTGATGTTGACCTCCCCCCTTTGTTCAGGGACACATTGTTCCATTTCTGTTAGTCACATGTCTGTGGAACTTGTTCAGTTCATGTCTCAGTTGTTGAATCTTGTTATGTGCATACAAATATTTACACATGTTAAGTTTGCTGAAAATATACGCAGTTGACAGTGAGAGGATGTGTCTTTTTTTGCTGAGTTTATATTCTCAGAAGATAAGGAGAACGGCTCTGTCTGTCTGTGTGTAACACAGGAGACTGTTGGGGAAAGGACGGCTCATAATAATGGCTTGAATGGAGCATATGGAATGGCATCAAACACATGAAAACCATGTGTTTGATACCATTCCACTTAAGGTGCCACCAACCTCCTGTGGAGTGTAGACTAATGCACTGGACTGGTGCGGAGAAGGACGGCCTGTCTGGGTTTGCCTTTGAGGATATGAAAAGTAGAGTGCCTATTTTCTTTCTGTCTCTATATGCGTTGTCAACTCAGTTCTGTACATCAGTGATCTTGATCCATAATTTAAACAAAGTAATACAGTATACAGTATATCCGATAGAAACAAATTTGATGTGATGAGCAACGTTTGAGTTAGTGATCAACATACTTTGCTTGTTCAACTACAAAAAGGAATCGATTGTTGTGATAATGAGATGCAATGCATTTGTTATATTTGGAATTACTGTTGTATAATGAATTATATTATGCTCTTTACAAACGTGAGAGACCAGTTTGTCAGCTCTCAGCGGGTGGCGTGTATACGGAGTGCATAGTTTAAAGGGCATCTTAAGCCACTCGTCATCGGTCTCAAGGCGGCCTTTCAGTGGTGCCAGGTCTTAGTAAATGTCAACCCATGTGCAGCATTTTGTGTGAATGAGATGCAGTAGGTTGGACTGCTGTGTGGCTTTAAGTGACCTATGAGGAGTGGCCTCCAGCCTCAGTGTTCCACCTCAGCAGGGACCAGATCCCTAACACACGACAGCAGCACAGCAGAGTGGCTCAGAATAGAGGCCCACACTCAGCTCTCACACCAAGGCTTTGTATCATGATTACAATAGAACACTTGCTTACAATAGAACACTAGCCCACTACAAACAATTCACATGTTTTTGGTTCTCAAAAGCATCCATTAAGCCTATACATACAAATGGATTTCTCTGTGATATATTAACACTGTATGTTTTGTTATCAAATACGCTGATCTACAGTACGAGATTCGCATATTCAACACTTGAATGTATTTTATAATAGTTACTACTAGTCTTATCTGGTTAGGATTTCCCAGCTAGCCCAGTGGATCTGGGCCGATTCCGGGCGAGAGTCGGGGCACTTGGGCTGAGAGTCAGACTCGACCAACGTCATATGGCCCGAGTCTTGGCCGCCTCAGGCAGTATTACTTATGGCTAGGATACGGGGATTGAGCTCGGGTCGATTCCGGTATGAGTTTTCTGGCCCAAATGGGGCTCGGGCCGTTTGGGGCTACTCTCTACTCTCTGGCAGATGATTACACAGGCTGCTTTATATAACATTTCATTATTTATTTATTTATCCATATTTTCTCATTGTTTTTGTGATAAAAAAAAATAGAATTAATATTTCAATTAAATTTTTTAAGAGTCCTGTTTAAGTAGTATTTTAGTATTTTGAAACTTTGTGCAAGGCAATTGATAAGCATTAAAAACTTTGTGCATGGAGCCTCCCGAGTGGTGCAGCGGTCTAAGACACTGCATTGCCATACAAACTGCGTTGCTACAAATGCTAGTTCGATACCTATACCGGCAGCGACCGGGAGACCCATGAGGCGAAGCACAATTGGCCCAGCGTCGTCTGAGTTAGGGGAAGGTTTGGCCGGCCGGGATGTCCTTGTCCCATCACGCTGTAGCGACTCCTGTGACAGGCCGGGTGCACGCACGCTGAAACGGTCAACAGGTATACGGTGTTTTCTCCGACAAAACATTTTTTCGGGGTGGATGGGTATAATTTGTATGCATAAAATGTGTAATAGTAATATTTTAAATTACTAAATTACTAAATGTGCATCGGGCCGCTTCTGGGGGTATTCTGGTAAGATGCCAGCAAAGTAGGCTGAATTGCGGTAGACGGAAACGGCCCGATGTACTTGGGGCGATTCTGGGCAGTCATTCATTTTGATTCCGGGCCGAGTTCGACACCCGATTCCAGGCTGATTCAATCAGTTCCGCCCCCCCCCCGGAAGAGGGCCGCTTCTGGGCCGATTCCTCATTGCTAGCTGGGTTTCCTTCTCACATTTAGATAAGAACAGTGACTTGAGAAATTAAGCGGTGCCAGTTCTTAAAGGAAACCCGAATTCCCGCCTCAGCTGACACATCAGCTGAGATGGTACCAACTAGAGGCTAGTATCAATCACGTCTATCTTATTGGCTGGGTATTTCATCTTTACAATTATGCTGCCGTTTGCGGCTACTGCTACTATGTGATGGCTTCTTGCTTTGCATCGACGCTGCTGTGTAACTAGATGTTTCTCACTATGGTGCTGTGTTCTGATATAATATTTTCTTTGCGAATGCTCACAAGTTGTGTTTGAACCTTGCCCACGTCTTTCAATATGGTCATGTTGCAATGTTTGGCTGCTGTGGGGATGTCACTGATTGCGAGAATCAACCATGTTGCTGCTCTATTGTTGTCAGTCAATAGCGGCTACAATCTAGCTAGCTAAGTAGAATTAGCCTCGGGAGTAGCCTATCATATAACTACTTGTTTGTTCCCAATACCGGCTTTCAGGCAGATTTGGTGCGTTCCGTGAACATACACCCCATCATGGGGAATCATCCCCTGTCGTACAAGAAGGGAGTAGCCTATGCTAGGCTAGCATACAGGCAATGAGTCAGTTATTACCTAGTTCTGCTCTCCTGCGTCTGACTTCCCTGCCACCAGTTACGCACCCCTTACAGAATTCCACACCCATGAAATGGAGTCAGCAAGAGCAGGTGCCCCTGGTATGGGGGTCGAGGAGCGCGTCCAGGAGCAAGCGGCGATGAACCACCATCTCGGCGCCGCCATGGACCGCTTCGTCCAAACCATGGACCACTGGGAGAGACAGGAAGTTCCTCCAGCGCCTCCACCAGCACAACCAGGGCCTCCACTACTCGCCTCCCCTTCATCTGGTCCCAGTTGGATTTGTCTCGCCCTTCCCCGGGAGTACGACGGGACGGCTGCACGCTATCAGGGTTTCCTATTGCAGCTGGATCTCTACCTGGCAACCGTCCACCCTGCTCTTTCTGGCTGTGAGAGGTTGTCCGCCCTTGTCTCGTGCCTCTCAGGGAAGGCCCTGGAGTGGGCCAACGCCGTGTGGGGAGAAGGAGATGCGGACCATTTCGACTATTTCACCCGCCGTTTCCGGGCAGTCTTCGACCACCCGCCCGAGGGTAGAGCGGCGGGTGAACGTCTCTACCATCTGAGGCAGAGGACGAGAAGCACCCAGGAGTTTCGCCATGTACTTTCGGACCCTGGCCGCCAGCGCGGGATGGAACGACAGGGCCCTGATCGACCACTATCGCTGCAGTTTGCGCGAGGACATCCGTCGGGAGTTGGCCTGCAGGGACACCACCCTCACCTTCGACCAGCTGGTCGTGCACCATCTGTGGCCACAGAGGTCACACTGCCGATCGGTGTCGGGTTGGTTCCTCTGGGAGTCGAGGCAGCAGGCAGGGCACTCTGGCGTCACCCCAGATGAGAAAGCACCATTCTCACCCAGATCCCTCTGTTGCACACGTTTTTGTTTGTTACTTTTCCTGAGTTTTCCCTGCATTCCCAGCATAAGGCACTCGTCGATTCAGGCGCGGCTGGGAATTTTATAGACAGATCATTTGCCCATAGGTTAGGGATCCCCATCATTCCAGTGGCTATGCCCTTCCCAGTTCACGCCTTAGACAGTCGACCATTAGGGTCAGGGTTGATTAGGGAGGCCACCGCTCCTCTGGGCATGGTGACGCAGGGGGGTCACACGGAGAAAATCTGTTCCTCATTGACTCTCCTGCGTGTCCCGTGGTGCTAGGCCTACCCTGGTTAGCTTGTCATGACCCCACTGTTTCATGGCAATGGAGGGCTCTCACGGGGTGGTCGCAAAAGTGCTCGGGGAGGTGTTTAGGGGTTTCCGTTGGTGCTACTACGGTGGAAAGTCCAGACCAGGTCACCGTGCGCATTTCCCCCGAATATGCCAATTTGGTTCTCGCCCTCTACCACCCCATCGACGCGGGGATTGTGCGATAAATCTCCTGGTAGACGCCGCACTTCCCAGGAGTCACGTGTACCCCCGTCACAGGTGGAGACGGTGGCTATGGAAACATATGTCTCTGAATCCCTGCGTCAGGGGTATGGTCCTCCACTTCACTTGCCTCCTTGTGAAGAAGAAGGATGGAGGTCTGCGCCCGTGTATTGACTATCGAGGCCTAAATCAGATCACTCTGAGGTACAGTTACCCGCTACCTCTTATCGCCACTGCGATTGAGTCAATGAACGGGGCGCGCTTCTTCACCAAACTGGATCTCAGGAGTGAGTACAACCTGGTGCATATCCGGGAGGGAGACGAGTGGAAGACGGAGTTCAGTACGACCTCAGGCCATTATGAGTACCTCGTCATGCCTTACAGATTGATGAATGCTCCATCTGTCTTCCAAGCCTTTGTAGACGAGATTTTCAGGGACCTGCACAGGCAGGGTGTAGTGGTGTATATTGATGACATTCTGATATACTCCACTACACGCGCCGGGCATGTGTCCCTGGTACGCAGGGTGCTGGGTCGACTGTTGGAGCATGACCTGTACGTCAAGGCTGAGAAATGCCTGTTCTGTAACGATCGTCTGACAGAGGGGACCAAGATGCAGCGTGGTAAGTGCTCATATTAACTTTAATGACACTTTAAATAAAACAAGAAAACGAAAGCCAACAGTTCTGCCAGGTGAACACACAAGACAGAAAACAACTACCCACAAAAACCCAAAGGAAAACAGGCTGCCTAAGTATGGCTCCCAATCAATGACAACGATGTACAGCTGTCCCTGATTGAGAGCCATACCAGGCCAAAACAAAGAAATAAAAAGCATAGTAAAAACGACATGGAATGCCCACACTAGTCACACCCTGGCCTAACCAAAATAGAGAATAAAACCCTCTCTATGGCCAGGGCGTGACATGTTCTTCCAACAGTCCATCTCCTTCCTAGGGTACCACATTTCCACCTCAGGGGTGGAGATGGAGAGTGACCGCATTACAGCCGTGCTTAATTGGCCGACTCCTACCACGGTAAAGGAGGTGCAGCAGTTTCTAGGGTTTGCCAATTACTACCGGAGGTTTATCCGGGGTTTTGGTCAGGTAGCGGCTCTCATTACCTCACTGCTGAAGGGGGGACCAGTACGTTTACAGTGGTCGGCTGAGGCGGACAGGGCTTTTGGTCACCTGAGGGCTCTGTTTAACTCGGCTCCCGTGTTGGCCCATCCGGATCCCTCTTTGGCATTCATAGTGGAGATGGACACGTCCGAGGCTGGGATAGGAGCCGTGTCTCTCAGTGCTCGGGTACGCCACCGATGCTCCGCCCCTGTGCTTTCTTCCCAAGGAAGCTCAGCCCGGCGGAGCGAAACTATGACGTGGGGGACCAGGAGCTGTTGGCTGTCGTCAAGGCCTTGAAGGCGTGGAGGCATTGGCTTGAGGGGGCTAAACACCCTTTTCTCATCTGGACTGACCACTGCAATCTGGAGTACATCCGGGCAGCGAGGAGACTGAACCCTCGCCAGGCAAGGTGGGCCATGTTTTATACCCGTTTTGTTTTCACCCTTTCTTACAGACCAGGTTCCCAGAACGTGAAGGCAGACGCACTGTCCCGGCTGTATGACACAGAGGAGCGGCCCGTGGATCCCAGCCCCCATACTCCCGGCCTCCTGCCTGGTGGCACCGGTAATGTGGGAGCTGGACGCGGACATTGAGCAGGCGCTACATGCAGAGCCCACTCCACTCCAGTGTCCTGCTGGGTGTCTGTACATTCCGTCTGCTGTCCATGACCGGCTGATCTATTGGGCCCACACGTCACCCTCCTCTGGTCATCCAAGCATCGGTTGGACGGTGCGTGGTCTGAGTGGGAAGTACTGGTGGCCCACGTTGGCTAAGGACGTGAGGGTTTATGTTTCCTCCTGCTCGGTGTGCGCCCAGTGTAAGGCTCCTAGGCACCTGCCCAGAGGTAAGCTACACCCCTTACCCGTTCCACAACAGCCTTGGTTGCACCTGTTGGTGGATTTCCTCACTGATCTTCCTCCTTCACAGAGTAACACCACGATCCTGGTCATTGTGGACCGGTTTTCTAAGTCCTGCCGTCTTCTCCCTCTGCCGGTTCTCCCTACGGCCCTACAGAATGCAGAGGCCATGTTTACCCACGTCTTCCGGCACTACGGGGTGCCTGAGGATATAGTGTCTGAGGATATAGTGTCTGCACAATGTACTGAGATCCCAGCTGGCTGTATGGACAGGGACAGTATATCCGGAGAGAGCTATGATTCCGTGAAACAGAGTATGTTACAGTCCCTGATTTCTCTCTGGAAGGAGATCCTTGCCATGAGCCCATCTATTGTATTGTCTACTGAACATTAGCCAGTAGTATACTCGGAAGAGGAGGATGGTGTGCACGACTCCTGAGTCAGACTAGAAATCCACTCCGAATACCTCTTCTCCACCGGCGGCATCTTGGAGAAGCCTCTGGAATCATTTCAATTGCCCTGGGGGGTACGAACAAAGGATCCAATTCGGGAAAGTTGTATTTCTGCTGGTGAGTTACCGTCACTCTGATATCCAAAAGTTATTTCCGGCTGTATTTAATAACACAAAAAAACGTTCTGGGCTAATAATGTAAGAAAAACGAAATACAGCAAAGCTGATTAGAAATGAGCTGTCATTTCTGTCGGCGCCATCGATCATGGTGATTCGATAGTATTTCAGTCTATATGCATACGTTTATCGTTTAGTGCAGCATCAATATTGATTTTCGTTTAACTGCACATCGCGCAGCGCATGAGAACACTCGAATTATGCATACTATCACTGATGGTTAAATTTATGGGTCATCCCAGTCACATTAGTAGTGACTTGCGCCGGCAGTCACACCTCAAATGTTGTACAAGTTATGAGTATGGAACCCTATTCCCCTACACAGTTTAAGATAGAAAGCATTCAATTTTTATTAATTTGCAGAATATTCTGGATTATTGCACTTGTATAGCGACACTCCTGCTGGTTTCTGCTCTAAGCAATCTGAGTATCTACGTTCATGGTAGCATATTTGTTGCATGAGTCACACTATTAGCATACATTTACGGTATAATTTCAGTCAACGTAGTTATATTTGATTCTTATTTGCAGCAGTAGATTGAAGCTTTTTATTAGCATGTCTTATGTGTTATGGATTTTAAATAGGTGGTCCTCCTTGTCAATCCATCTTGCATTCTAGTAGTATTATTCTAATGACAGGTCTTATTCTATCATATGCTATTGTATTGTATGCTATTTTAGCGATCACTTCATTCTAGGCATCATGTATTAGTAGTTGTATTTATTCATTTTCTGTGCATTTTGTTAATTTCATGTCTTACATACTAGTTATATTATGTGTTTAGGCTGTAACTCGTAATGCTATGGTGAATGCTTGCACATTCAGGTGTTAGCTGGAATTCTTTGCTTCATTTTCCACACACAGTATGGCATGGCTGCCTATATTGCATCATGGGAGCATGTGCTGGTTAGGCTCTGTATACATCACTTAGGTGGATGTTGTGTTATTCATGCATGGCTGTATGTTCTGTATTATCTGCACATAGTGTTATGGCATGGTGGCTATTGTTGCAAGAGCACACAGTGAGGTTGTGGTTACTTAGAAGGCAACACTAGCTATTCCTTCCACAGCATCTGCTGAAGCATTGCAGTACGATGGCACATCATTTTAGGATAGTAGTGTCGGGTTCACCTAGGGGTCATGAAAAGGGTTGTACCAAAATGTTTGATGTATTAGAATAATTGATTATGCTTATGTTTTATTAATAGAAGGGGAGGGGTTATAAGACCCCTCCCTCCTTACATTTATAGAGTCCTAGACTACAGATTAACAATATATATATTCATTATATCGTTTTAGAATTGCTCCACAGTTGTTTGTTCTTTCTCTCTCTCTCACTCTCTTATAAAGAAGACCCCTCTTAGAAATGTGTGACTGAGACAGAACTCTGCAGGGGAGTGTGGGAGATAAGAGACCAGTTAGACATTCCACAATAAATCAACTTTGGGGAGTGGACATTTATTGCCTAGCTTTTACGTACTTGAACCCGATCTAACATCTTTGGAGAGACCTGAAAATAGCTGTGCAGCAACGCTCCCCATCCAACCTGACAGAGCTTGAGTGGATCTGCAGAGAAGAATGGGAGACCCCCCCAATACAGGTGTGCCAAGCTTGTAGAATCATACTCAAGAACACTTGAGATTGTAATCACTGCCAAAGGTGCTTTAACAAAGTACAGAGTAAAGTGTCTAAATTCTTATGTAAATGGATTTTATTTTTTATTTTTATTTAAAAAAATATTTTTGCTTTGTCATTATGGGGTATTGTGTGAAGAGTGATGAGGGGGAAAAAAACAATGTAATCAATTTTAGAATAAGGCTGTAACGGTACAAAATTTGGAAAAAGTGAAGGGGTCTGAATACTTT
The DNA here is from genome assembly GCF_901001165.1 of Salmo trutta. Classification (NCBI taxonomy): domain Eukaryota; kingdom Metazoa; phylum Chordata; class Actinopteri; order Salmoniformes; family Salmonidae; genus Salmo; species Salmo trutta. The sequence continues at coordinate 13,172,963 of NC_042980.1, forward strand.
CCGAATGAACTACATTGGGTCTATTTCTTTTGTTATCAGTTCATCATTTATTCTTCTCTCATGACTTACCAGCATATACCGTTAGACATTTACCTTTAGTTCAAGTAGACTATTTTTAGGTCTAGGTTTTCATTATCAGGTCACTCTCACTGCTGATGCATAAGCTACTGCTGAGCAATTTCAGTAGGACGTTAGGCTATTTAGACAAAGTGGATACTTAGCTAACATTAGTTGCGGTTTTGGGGGTTTGTTAATTATACTGTATGTTTTATGCCATGTGATGGTATGTCATGGCTGAGCTGTGGCTCTCTGCATCAGTCTACTGTATGGTCTTCTCTCTGTACAATGTCTTCTGTTATATAAACACGTATGCCTTTTCTATTCCAATTTCAGTACGGCAAATGTGCCTTATCGTGCTCCAATAGCAGGGATTCAGTTCAATTTGGGTGTCAGGACCCTTCAGCGTGCCGTTTGCTCAAGAATCCATCTGTCTGCCTACTCTTCATGGCCTAAGGAAAAGCAAACAACGTATATCAGAGTACAGTATCTCTCCTCTCTCTCAGTAGCACAAGTTTGAGTTCACGTTAAGGCAACAGTGTTTGGTTTACATTACACTTTCCCAGAGGTTTGAATACACAAAGTGTTCCTTCCCTTTAATTGATTTCGAAAGTTCTGTTTGCATTACGGACTGTCACATTTGGAACATTGTCGTCATCACCAGAACTAAGACTACCTTGTCCTCTCTTTCATGTTATGCTGCCTGCATGCTGAGCACGGGCAGCACCTGACAAACCTCTGTTCAACATTGATGCTGGTAACCAGTGACAAGATACTGGAACTCATCACGGCTCTGGTTCCTTCATCAGAGCTGAGGGCTCGCTCTGAGCTATTGGCGCCCAAATCTGAATCGGCGCTGCTACTGTTTCTCAATTGATCCTGGCTTCACTCTGATCCTCTGCTACTACGATGTTAAAATTGATGTATTCTGAGATTGTGAAACCTACCCGAGTTGTTGCAGTATTGCTATATGATCATGATTGTCAGCCCGTGCATAAGTAGAATATCCTCATACACCAAGATGACAGCTCTTTCCACCTCATGGGTTTCAAAAGAGCAATCTTCAGGAAATGCGAAAGGTTACCTATCACCCTCAATGGATTCACGTTAAGGGAAGGGTGTTTTGGTTCATACAATGATATTAGTAGAGGCAGTCGTCTTATGGCTTTCTACAGGATTGTTTTACGGTTGGGGAATACACTTTGCACTCATTTTTCATTAATCATTGCATGAACTCACGATTTTCCGATTGAATTATGGACACTCACATTCCCAAACGAATAGGAAGGGTAATGGCATGCCATTTATCACTGCTTTCTGTCCTTTATTCCATGTTATGCTACCTGCAGTAGCGACCACTGGCCACGCTGGGCGATCAATTATTCATCACCGATGCTGGCAAACCAATGACGAGATACTGGTTTACATCACGTCTCCTCTGCAAACGCTGCGGGCTATCTCCTGATATGCAGAAATTAATTTATCACCGGTGCTGCTTCAACGACTTCCCTCTGTCCCTGCGTCCACACTGAAGATCATGGGGCGTGGTCCTGTACTTCCTATGAACGCTATATTAGATTAAAAAGCCAAGGAGATTTTGGATGCCAAAAGTTCATCTGCTATTTCCATGTCTTATATAGTTTGCTATGTCGGTTAGTTTGCTATGTCGGTGTTCTGCCCACAGTCAATAGCATTGCATTGGTGGCTATCATAATAAAGTTCCGTGGATATTAGCACAGGTGGTTGGCTGGGTGCTTATTACTTAGGATGTATTGTAGTAGATATTTCATGTAGGCATAGATTAGGCAGTGTTTCTTTAGGGAGGCTGGGTTCAAACTGCTACGTGGCAGGTAGGCAGATGGTCACATGTGCCAAGATGACGCTCATCTTGCCTCAAGCAAGGGTACCCAGCGGTACGTCACAAGAGATATATTGGAGTTATACGTCGCTCAATATGCACATATGATTAACAATCTACTTAAGATGAATTTGCATGATAGGATTCCTTTAAGGGGTCATTCGTTAATATTTCAACGGTGCTTCTGCCATAGCTACACATAGGCGTCTGGCGTACGGTTCTGAAGTTTTGGGGGATTGGTATAGTTTACCGCACTCACTGCCCATAGGCTATATTTTATAATGGATGCTTTGCTCCAGCAAGGAGTTACCCTGAAGAAGTAGAGCCTATATCGCGAAATCTTGCGTTATTCATTGCTGAATAAATGATTAAACATATTTCAATGTGGAGTTTTCTTTCTGAAATTAAGCGGAGCCAGTTCAAAAAGGAAACCCCGAGTGCCCCGCCTCAGCTAACCCATCAGCTGAGATGGTACAAATTAGAGGCTAGTATTAATCAACCCTACCTTATTGGGTGGGTATTTAAGCTTTACGGGTCTGCTCTCTCAACCTGCTGCTGCATGCTGCTACCGCTATTCTGCCCTGGCTTCTTGCTCCCATCACCAACCCAGCCTCCACCTGTTAGGTTATGTGTTCATGCAAGGGGGATTGGTATGGCCTGCACTGCTGAATAAATGGTTAAATATATTTCTATGCAGCGTTTTCTTTCTGAAGTTAGGTAAGTGTCACGTCCTGACCAGTAAAAGGGGTTGTTTGTTATTGTAGTGTGGTCAGGGCGTGGCAGGGGGTGTTTGTTTAGTGTGTTTCGGGGTTTTGGTTTATGTTCTATGTTTTCTATTTCTATGTGGGTTTTCTAGTTTTTCTATATCTATGTTAGTTTTGGGAACGACCTCCAATTAGAGGCAGCTGGTTGTTGTTGCTTCTATTTGGAGGCCATATTTAAGTGGGTTTATTTTCTCTTGTGTTTGTGGGTGGTTGTTTCCGTGTATAGTCTGAGCACCTTACAGGACTGTTTTCGTCGTTTGTTTTGTGTAAGTGTTTTGTTTGGTTTTTCTTCAATAAAAGGAAGATGAGCATTCACATACCCGCTGCGTTTTGGTCTACATACAACGACACAAATGACAGAACCACCCACCAACGAAGGACCAAGCAGCGGAGGAAGGAGCAGCAGGAAAAGTATAGGGAGTCATGGACCTGGGAGGAGATCTTGGATGGGGCAGGACCATGGCACCAGGTTGGGGAGTACCGGCGCCCGAAGGAGGAGCTGGAGGCAGCAAAGGCTGAGTGTCGGAGGTACGAGGCACTATATCCTCCATTTCAGGAGGTGAGGAGGCAGCCAACACGGGGAGTTGGAGTAAGTCAGGCAATAGGCCTGAACCAACTCCTTGTGCTTATTATTGGGAGCGTTTGGCGGTGAGAGCACCGTGCTATGCGGAAGTGCGCACGGTCTCGCCCATCTGCACGCACAGTCCGGTACGAGCGATACCAGCCCCCCGCAAGTGCCGTGCTAGAGTGGGCATCCAGCCAGGGAGAAGGATGCCTGCTCAATACATCTGGCCACAGTGCGTCTCCTAGGCCCAGGCTACCCTGCGCCTGCTCTACGCACGGCAGCCATCATGCCTCAGCACAGCCCAGTTCGCCCTGTGCCAGCACCCTGCCCGTGCCGGGCTACAGTAACAATCCAGCCAGGACGGGTTGTGCAGGCTGTGCGCTCTAGACCTCCGGTGCGTAGTCAAGGCCCAGTGTATCCAGTTCCTGCTCCTCGCACTAGCCCTGTGGTGCGTGTTACTGTTCTGGCGCCTCCAAAGCCAGCCCCACGCACCAGGCCTTTAGTGCGCCTGCCCAGTCCAGTACATCCTGTTCCTGCTCCTCGCACTAGCCCTGTTGTGCGTGTCACTAGTCTGGCGGCTCCAAAGCCAGCCCCACGCACCAGGCCTTTAGTGCGCCTGCCCAGTCCAGTACGTCCTGCTCCTGCTCCTCGCACTAGCCCTGTGGTGCGTGTCACTAGTCTGGCGCCTCCAAAGCCAGCCCCACGCATCAGGCCTTCAGTGCGCAGTCCCCGTCCAGAGCTTCCAGCAGCAGTTCCCCGTCCAGAGCTTCTGGCGACAGTGCCCCGTCCAGAGCTTCCGGCGACGTCCTACAGTCCGGAGCCGGCAGAGACGGCCCACAGTCCGGAGCTTGCAGAGACGGCCCACAGTCCGGAGCCTGCAGAGACGGCCCACAGTCCGGAGCCTGCAGAGACGGTCCGGAGCCTGCAGAGACGGCCCACAGTCCTGAGCCTGCAGAGACGGCCCACAGTCCTGAGCCTGCAGAGACGGCCCACAGTCCGGAGCCTGCAGAGACGGCCCACAGTCCGGAGCCTGCAGAGACCGCCCACAGTCCGGAGCCTCCAGAGACGCTCCTCAGCCCTGAGTCTCCAGAGACGCTCCTCAGCCCTGAGTCTCCAGAGACGCTCCTCAGCCCTGAGTCTCCAGCGACGCTCCTCAGCCCTGAGTCTCCAGCGACGCTCCTCAGCCCTGAGTCTCCAGCGACGCTCCTCAGCCCTGAGTCTCCAGCGACGCTCCTCAGCCCGAGGTCTCCAGCGACGCTCCTCAGCCCGAGGTCTCCAGCGACGCTCCTCAGCCCGAGGTCTCCAGCGACGCACCTTAGCCCAGAGCCTTTAGCAGTGGTCTACAGCCGTGAGCCTTCAAGGGGGTGGGCAGGTTAGGATGGGGACTAAAGCCAGAGCCTGAGCCACCTCCGTAGTTGGAGGATTGGGGGGGGGGGGGTGTAGCACGGGAGCCGTCGGTGACGGTAGCCACCCTCCCTTCCCTCCCTTTAGTTTGGGTTTATTTTTGTGGGGTTTTGTGTTTCGGTGCATCCGGGGTCTGCACCTTTGGGGGGGGGGGGGGTACTGTCACATCCTGACCAGTAAAAGGGGTTGTTTGTTATTGTAGTGTGGTCAGGGCATGGCAGGGGGTGTTTGTTTAGTGTGTTTTGGTTTATGTTCTATGTTTTCTATTTCTATGTGGGTTTTCTAGTTTTTCTATATCTACAGTGGGGGAAAAAAGTATTTGATCCCCTGCTGATTTTGTACGTTTGCCCACTGACAAAGAAAGAATCAGTCTATAATTTTAATGGTAGGTTTATTTGAACAGTGAGAGACAGAATAACAACAAAAATATCCAGAAAAACGCATGTCAGAAATGTTATAAATTGATTTGCATTTTAATTAGGGAAATAAGTATTTGACCCCCTCTCAATCAGAAAGATTTCTGGCTCCCAGGTGTCTTTTATACAGGTAACGAGCTGAGATTAGGAGCACACTCTTAAAGGGAGTGCTCCTAACCGCAGCTTGTTACCTGTAAAAAGACACCTGTCCACAGAAGCAATCAATCAATCAGATTCCAAACTCTCCACCATGACCAAGACCAGAAAGCTCTCCAAGGATGTCAGGGACAAGATTGTAGACCTACACAAGGCTGGAATGGGCTACAAGACCATCGCCAAGCAGCTTGGTGAGAAGGTGACAATATTTGGTGCGATTATTCGCAAATGGAAGAAACACAAAAGAACTGTCAATCTCCCTCGGCCTGGGGCTCCATGCAAGATCTCACCTCGTGGAGTTGCCATGATCATGAGAACGGTGGGGAATCAGCCCAGAACTACACGGGAGGATCTTGTCAATGATCTGAAGGCAGCTGGGACCATAGTCACCAAGAAAACAATTGGTAACACACTACGCCATGAAGGACTGAAATCCTGCAGCGCCCGCAAGGTCCCCCTGCTCAAGAATACATATACATGCCCGTCTGAAGTTTGCCAATGAACGTCTGAATGACTCAGAGGACAACTGGTGAAAGTGCTGTGGTCAGATGAGACCAAAATGGAGCTCTTTGACATCAACTCAACTCGCTGTGTTTGGAGGAGGAGGAATGCTGCCTATGACCACAAGAACACCATCTCCACCGTCAAACATGGAGGTGGAAACATTATGCTTTGGGGGTGTTTTTCTGCTAAGGGGACAGGACAACTTCACCGCATCATTTGACGGGGCCATGTACTGTCAAATCTTGGGTGAGAACCTCCTTCCCTCAGCCAGGGCATTGAAAATGGGTCGTGGATGGGTATTCCAGCATGACAATGACCCAAAACACACGGCCAAGGCAACAAAGGAGTGGCTCAAGAAGAAGCACATTAAGGTCCTGGAGTGGCCTAGCCAGTCTCCAGACCTTAATCCCATAGAAAATCTGTGGAGGGAGCTGAAGGTTCGAGTTGCCAAACGTCAGCCTCGAAACCTTAATGACTTGGAGAAGATATGCAAAGAGGAGTGGGACAAAATCCCTCCTGAGATGTGTGCAAACCTGGTGGCCAACTACAAGAAACGTCTGACCTCTGTGATTGCCAACAAGGGTTTTGCCACCAAGTACTAAGTCGTGTTTTGCAGAGGGGTCAAATACTTATTTCCCTCATTAAAATGCAAATCCTTTTATAACATTTTTTACATGCGTTTTTCTGGATTTTTTTGTTGTTATTCTGTCTCTCACTGTTCAAATAAACCTACCATTAAAATTATAGACTGATAATTTCTTTGTAAGTGGGCAAACGTACAAAATCAGCAGGGGATCAAATACCTTTTTCCCCCACTGTATGTTAGTTTTGGGAACGACCTCCAATTAGAGGCAGCTGGTTGTTGTTGCTTCTATTTGGAGGCCATATTTAAGTGGGTTTATTTTCTCTTGTGATTGTGGGTGGTTGTTTCCGTGTATAGTCTGAGCACCTTACAGGACTGTTTTCGTCGTTTGTTTTGTGTAAGTGTTTTGTTTGGTTTTTCTTCAATAAAAGGAAGATGAGCATTCACATACCCGCTGCGTTTTGGTCTACATACAACGACACATATGACAGTAAGCTTCTATTCCTAAGGTCCTGTCTGTTAAGGCATTAGGACTGTTCATCAGACAGGATGGAGGCTCTGACATTTCCATTAAGTGCCGTGTGAGACTGTTTTGCAACTTCAAAGAGCACAGAGAAATGGCTGTCGCTGCTCTTTTAATAGCTGCAAATCTTAAAATGCTCTGCAGAGAGCATGTTAAGATTTTCCTGGCCACTACGGAAAACCATTATGTAATTTTGTAATTTGGGTGAACTACCCCTTTAAGCCTACCTATATGCCTATGTTCTGTGTTCCTTCACTTTTGTAGCTATTAAACTAGCATTACACTGTGCTCTTCGAAGTTGCCAAACAGTCTCACACAGAGCCACTTAATAAAAATGTCAGAGCTTCCATCATGTCTGATGCCTTGACAGACAGGACCTTAGGAATGGAAGCCTATCTAACTTCTCTAGTCACGGTTCTTGTCTAAATGTGAGAAGTAAAATCATAACCATGTAAGACAACTGGTATAAAATACATTCAGGTGTTTACGCTTATGAGGAGAATGTTAAGAATCCGGGTAGCCTAGACAGAACATATTGTTCCAGTCAGTTGTTGGATTTGAACAAGAGGTCTGCTGCAGTGGATCAGTGTTTGAAAAACCACCCATCTTTCCTTTGGGAGGTGGCACTGTGTATCCCTGCCTGAGCTGACATCTAGCGCAACATATCTGCAAATATCATACGAGCACGAAAACCCTACATGGTCTAGGACGGAATCATTCGAATCAATAATTCAAATCAACCCGTCCAGCAAACATGCCAAAAAAATGACGGCTTTAATTGTATAAACACAGATGAAAGGAATTTTAATATTAATGCTCATGCCAGAGTAAATGCTCCTGAAACCGTTGTTATAAAAAATGCCTCACCAACCACAGTTCTCCACTTGGTTGGGTTCTTTCAATACTGCCCTGACAGTACAGTAAGTAGCAATGTGTCTTGACATGCCTCAAAAAGCTACCAATAAGCTTTAGCATGTTTTCCAATCAGCATTTATAGATCCTGGAGTTTTTCCTGCTCAGATCACATGGTCACGAATAACTCTTAGCCGTTAAAGGAAAACTCCACCCAAAAACTATCTTTTGGTGTTTTTTTCATTGTCCATTGTTGATATAGTCCCAAAATGTTTTGCATGTGAGCAATTATGTTTAAAAAATGTTCAAAATACAGAAATACGAATATGATGCTTATTGTATCATATGACGCTGCGTTTTGCATCATATGACGCTAAGTGCAATATTACCCGCTGTGATGCTAAATGTATCTTACCGTCTGTATTTTGAAAGTTGAAAACTTGATTGCTCACATGCAAAACATTTTGGCACTATATCAACAATGGACTAATTAAACAAATACAAAAATATTGTTTTTGGGTGGAATTTTCCATTAACAACTAGTAGATATTTTGTGCCAGGAGTTTTTCCTGACCATATGGCGGCAGGTAGCCTAGTGGTTAGAGCATAGGGTCAGTAACCGAAAGGTTGCTGGATCGGATCCCTGAACTGACAAGGTAAAAATCTGTTGTTCTGCCCCTGAACAAGGCAGTTAACCCACTGTTCCCTGGTAGGCCGTCATTGTAAATAAGAATGTTTTCTTAACTGACTTGCCTAGTTAAATTTAAAAATAAAACAAATATGATCTGACCAGGAAAAAACACCAAATTATATTTATAGTTCAACTGCATTTACCCAGAATGGCCACCACAATGTCATCCTTCAAGATCTCTATGGAGCCCCGAGACAGGAAGTAAAGTGCGGTGAGGATGTCTCCAGAGTGGACCAGGGTGTCCCCTGGAGGGGCGTGGGTGGTCTGGAAGCGCATGGCCAGGGCTCTCAGGCAGCCCTTGGTAGCTCCATGGAAGGCCTTGCAGCTCTCCAGCAGATCTTGGTTGAGGTGGAGGCAGATATCTGCCTGAAGACACTCAGGGAATCCTTTTAACACCTACAGTATGTGTGGAGAAATTGAACAATTATAGGGTGCAGCAAACGTGGATCACCTCTTGAGTCAGCCAATTGGGTTTTATATATTTGTTTTCATAGTTATGATCACCCTTCTCAAATGGTTACGGTATCTCAAAAGTGTTTTCATTTCCTGGAATTTAAAGTATGCTACCTGTAGTGACAAAAACAATAAAACGATATACTTACCTTTACAATACGTGGGAATGAACCTAGGTTAAACTATTCCTCTGTTGGCCCACATGTAAATTACTATGATAATTAAGTGTTTCAGTGATGCAAATGTAACTACTGTATACACTCACACAGGCTGTTCAGACCTTTTTTCACAATGAAAGATACTGTAAATTTTTAGATACAGGAAGTACCAGTGACGCGCTCAATACGGAAGTGGTCCGATGAAGCGAATGCTAAGCTACCACACTGTTTCACTAGCACAGACTGGAATATGTTCTAGGATTCATCCGATGGCATTGAGGAGTTTACAAGATCAGTCACCGGCATAATTAATAAGTGCATTGGCGAAGTCGTCCCCACAGTGACTGTACATACATATCCCAACCAGAAGCCATGGATTACAGGCAACGTCGGCACTTAGCTAAAGGCTAGAGCTGCCGCTTTCAAGGAGCGGGACACTAATCCAGACTCTTATAAGAAATCATGCTATGCCCTCTGACAAACCATCAAACATGCAACGCGTCAATACAGGACTAAGATTGAATCTTACTACACCGGCTCTGACGCTCGTTGGATGTGGCAAGGCTTGCAAACTATCACAGAGTACAAAGGGAAACCCAGCTGCGAGCTGCCCAGTGACGCAGGCCTACTAGACGAGCTAAATGCCTATGCTTACTATGCTCGCTTTGAGGCAAACAACACTGAACCATGCATATGAGAACACCAGCTGTTCTGGATGATCACACTCTCCATAGCCAATGTAAGTAAGAACTTTTTAACAGATTACCAGGATATGTACTCGGAGCATGCGCTGACCTGCTGCCAAGTGTCTTCACAGACATTTTCAACCTCTCACTGATCCAGTCTGTAATACCTACATGTTTCAAGCAGACAACCATAGTCCCTGTGCCCAAGAACGCCAAGGTAATGTCTAAATGACTATCGCCCCGTAGAACTCACATCTGTAGCCATGAAATGCTTTGAAAGGCTGGTCATGTTTCACATCAACACCATTATACCAGACACCCTGGACCCACTCCAATTTTCATACCGCCCCAACAGATCCACAGATGACACAATCTCTTGTCATGACTCTCCTGTGAGGATCCGACGATCCGGTTACAGTGGATCAGCTCTACAGAGCTCTCTCTCCCGCAGAGAGGGGGGAAGGGATTGATGTGGGGGTTTTATGACACCTCACGTCAATCGTAAATTGTAATGCAGCAGACTGACTCCTTTTGGTTTCTAGGTTGGGTGATTGGAATGTCTTTGTGTCTTATGAAGAGTTTGCCGCCCAAAAATACAACATAAAACAATGGACACTGGGACAATACATTTCAACATCCGAATGTTGGGAATGATGAGAGATGGAATATGGAAAATGAATGTCCATTTTGTGATGTCATAAAAAGGATTAGAAAGACGTTATAACAGAAACATTGTAACTTTAAGTGCTTTCATACTGTATATATCAAGTTTACATCTAAATGTTGTAAAAATTATATGATAAAAAAAATATGAGAATACTGTTATGAAGATAGCAATGTGATTTTAGCCTTCTAAATGAGAATTGTGTTTCATGCAAACTTGGGCATGGCTACTGACTGGGCACAAGTGAGCTCAGAGTTCGTGTCAACATGACGGAACACCCTCCAAGACCAGAGTGCTTAAAAGGACTCACTAATGAAATGTATATTAGACCACAGAACGTGAGGTCGTGGCCCACACGTTGAAATGGTTAAAACTACAAGACCAGACAGTGTGGAGCGGTGGCTACACGTCTGAAAATGGTAAGACCCTCTGAAACTCTTAACGAGTGAAGGTTAAAGACTAGACCAAACATTCACAGTCTGCACCTGTGTATGTAAAGTAGTCTAGGACATTTGACCAAAGACGAGAGGGAAGAACAGATCCCTCTCACCACCTGAGGTATCTACTCTAACGAACACTCCAAGACAGAAAAAGCCTTCAACTAAGAAGGACATTGTGACCTCTAGTGGACAACCAGAGACTTACCCATAGACGGATCGAATGGTTTCAACAGAGAGATGACAGAGAAATATAATCTACTGGTAAACATATATTGCATTTCTAATCCGAATGAGCGGTTGTTAGGGTGCTAAATATTCTGGTTAGTTAGTTAAATAGTGAACCAAATATTTACCTGGACTATCTGCATTGAGCCTTTTTGCACAAACATTTTTTACTCTTCACATACGCTGCTGCTACTGTTAATTATCTGTCACTTTATTCCTAGTTACAGTATATGTACATATCTACCTCAATTACCACGTACTCCTGCACATCGACTCGGTACTGGTACCCCATGTATATCGCCAAGTTATCATTACCCATTGTGTATTTATTATTATTATTATTTCTCGATTTTCTTACTCTGCTTTGTTGGGAAGGGGCCATAAGTAAGCATTTCACTCTTCGTCTACAGCTGTTGTTGACGAAGCATGTGACGAACAAAATTCTATTTGATTTTTAAAAGGAGAAAGCACTACTATATCCTTTTAGCAAGCTCATGCAGCCACATGCAAGCCAACCTGTGACATATGCCCTTTACCTCAGCGCAAAGCAGTCTTGTAATTAGAATCTGGCATGCATGTGGAAGCTCAGTGTTGGCACACAGAACACAGGAGATGGTATGGAAACTGAAACACTTCACTCAAAAACTGAAAAGAAAAGTGGTGACGATGACAATGACGATGATTATGCTTTATGGTGTTGTTGATTTGTCTTCTGTCTACACATGATAGGCTATTATGAGATGTTTTGAGAGCCAAATATTACAATATGTTTTGAAAGCCAAACAAAAATGTCAAGCAATTAAGCGAAGATGGAAATGGGTACAGTTCATACTTTCACATAATATGTACCTCCTGCTCTTACCAGCGTAGATGTTATTCCAATCGGCAAGCAGAAATAAAAAATAAAAACGTTTATTTTTTTTAAGCATTTTGCATGAGGATCACATTGGCAAGAAAGAGGATTTAACTATGTTGGTATGTTGATTTGAGGTTCTGTTGTTCACCGTGTTCATGTCGATGCCGTTGGTGTAGGTCCAGGAGTGTTGGAAGTACTCCTCCAGTCTCTGCTTTAGCGGGTTGGGGATCTGATGGAAGCGGATGAACTCTCGAACCCGGAGCATCTGGGTGTGGTATCTTGCTGTGCCAGAGTACAGCCGCTGGATGATGGCTGAGACGTTACCGAAGATGCTGGCATACATGAGGGCTGCACAACACAGACATATGTAAAGGCAGGGGTAAGTCACAATTATTTAGTGTTTTCATAATAGGCATTGATTTGTACAATGAATCTTGTCAATTTAAGGACAAAAGATACACAATGAATAGTTCAGACTCACAGCCTATCAGCATGACACAGATGGAGAAGATCTTTTCTGAGTTGGTATTTGGGGAGACATTCCCAAAGCCCACGCTGGTTAGACTGCTGAACGTGAAGTAAAGTGCTGTGACATATTTGTCCTTGATGGAGGGCCCAGAACTAGGGTCACTGTAGTTATACCTCTTGCCAATGGACACCCCCAGATTGTCGAGCCAACCAATCTTGTGCTCCAGGTACGGCTTCTCCACATTGCCAATGGCGTACCATATGCAGGCTAGCCAGTGAGCAATAAGTGCAAAGATGCACATGAGTAGCATTAGCACAGCAGCTCCATATTCAGAGTAACGATCCAGTTTCCTGGCCACACGCACCAATCGCAGCAGTCGGGCTGTCTTTAACAGGCCAATCAGAGTGGTGGTCTAAAGAGACAAAACATACGGTGCATATTTAACAAGCACTCCAAGAGACATGATCAGACATTGTGAAATATGTTCCACCTTTTACCAAATAAATACTGAGTGTAAAAAACATTAAGAACACCTTCTCTTTCCATGACAGACTGACCAGGTGAATCCAGGTGAAAGCTATGATCCCTTATTGATGTCACTTGTTAAATCCACTTTAATCCGTGTAGATGAAGGGGAGGAGACAGGTTAAAGAAGGAATTTTAAGCCTTGAGACAATTGACACATGGATGGGGAAGACAAAATATGTGCCTTTGAACGGGGTATGGTAGTAAGTGCCAGGCGCACCGGTTTGTGTCAAGAACTGCAATGCTGCTGGGTTTTCATGCTCAACCGTTTCCCATGTGTATCAAGAATGGTCCACCACCCAATGACACCCAACCAACTTTATACAACTGTGGGAAGCATTGGAGTCAACATGGGCCAGTATCCCTGTGGAACGCTTTCGACATCTTGTAGAGGTGGGGTGCCACTCAATACTAGAAAGGCGTTCCTAGTGTTTGGTATACTCAATGTATTTACTGTATTTTATTTATATGCAAATGTGCACTAACTTACAGTATATTAATATCACACAGCTGCATAAAAATATACTTCAGTCCGACAGATGTTTTACCAAAGTTAGCTTACACCTCTGCTTTAAAAAAGGCTGGAAAAAGAGTCAAATGCACTATTTCAACAGTAATGAGCTTTCTCTGCACTCCTCTCAACAGTATAATTCAAAGACTTAATCTTGGCGACTTTCAATGTAACTTGACTCTCTGGTCAAGGGCAAATTAACACGGAGCTGTGATACAAGCAGCCGGCAGATAAATCCTGCTTTATTGAAGTCTGGGTGGGAGGAAGGTAACACAATGAACGATACCTAGGGAGGTTGCTGCTTGCTCTCTCATCAGCAATGGCTACACTTACACAATCGTCCTCTTTAGGGAGATAATTTATTTACTTGACAATTAATATGACCCTGGCTGCCATTCATTATTTTTAGAGGGTCTGTAATTGATAACACTGACAGTGGTTCTAATGTACAGTGGGGTCCATAATTATTGGCAACCTTAAAGTGGAAATGACAGCATTTTAACTACATTGCAGATATTTAACAGACAATCATATCAGTCAAAAAGATAAAATTCCCAGTTTTTGCTACAAAACCGACTTTATAAGAGGTTTTAAAAATTGGTTCCATTTGATTCAGCATTCCATGATGTACTGTAATGATGGGGCGGTGAGTCAGAAGCAGGTGCAGGTGAAACGTTTTAATAACACCAAGAACAGGACACTAACATAAGGCAGAACGCCGATACACAAGAACAATACCAACTGGTGAGTGAACATGGGAGAGTGACATATAAAGGGGAGGAAATTATGAAGGTAATGTGAATCAGATGTGAATTATAATGAGTAACAGGTGCGCATAATGATGAATCCTGGACCTGTGGTTAGTACTCTGGCGACATCGTATGCCAGAGGGGAGGAGCAGACGTGACAGTACCCCCTCCCCGCTGACGTGCGGCTCCAGCCGTAGGACGACGCCGACCAGGGGGACGACCCCGAGGACGAGAAGCGGGTTGGTCCGGTTGTCGAAGGTGGAAATCCCGTATGATGTTGGGGTCCAGAATGTCCTCCACCGGAACCCAACACAGCTCCTCTGGGCCATACCTCACCCAGTCCACCAGAAACTGGAGCCGACCCCCACAATGTCAGGAGTCCAGTAGGGATCTGACAGCGTACGCCGGCCCCCCCTCGATGTCCAGGAGGTGTGGGGGACAGCATCAGCTAGGGGACCAGGAACCACTGGACTGAGAAGGGAGACATGTTAAGAGGGTGAGATACGGTAGTGACTGGGTAATTGTATCCTGTATGTCACCCTCCAGAGAACCTTGAATGGCCCCACAACCTAGGGGCTCAGTTTCTTGCAGGGCAGGCAGAGTGGGAGGTTCCTGGTAGAGAGCCAGACGCGATCCCCAGGATGGAACACAGGGGTCTCACTGCGGTGACGGTCTGCCTGTTCCTTCTGGCAATAGACGGGAAGCCATGGTCACTGAGACACGGGAAGCGGCAGGAGCTTCCCTGCTGGAGCATTCCGGGGGGACTTGGTTTGAGCACACACGGAACAGGAGTTGACAAACCGTGTAACATCCTGCACCAAGGTGGGCCACCAGTGTTTCTCAGTGAGGGAATGGATGGTGCGAGAAATACCTGGATATCCAGCGACAACAGCTGTGTGCCCAGGTCAACAGCTGATCCCTTATCTCTGTAGAAACGTAGATGCGCGTGGGAGGAACATTTCTGGGTCCGTGCTCCCTCTCTAGAGCCTGGCGAATGTCCAGATCTATGTCCCAAACCACTGGACCCACGATTTGGGAGGATGGGAGGATGGGACAGGGTTCTGTCCAGAACCTGGACAGAACCCTCTCCGAATTGTAGATACGGGACAGGGCATCGGCCATGAGGTTCTTAGAGCCTGGACAATAGGTCACCGTGAAGTCGAACCTGGTGAAGAAGAGGGCCCACCTGGCTTGGTGCGGATTCAATTCTCCTCGCTGTCTGTATGTACGCAAGGTTCCGATGGTCGGTGAGGATGACGAATGGTTCCTTGGTGCCCTCCAGCCAGTGTCTCCACTCCTCTAGTGCCAACTTCACCGCCAAGAGCTCCCGATGGCTGATGTCATAATTCTTCTCTGTGGGGGACAGATTATTGGAGAAGAAAGCACAAGGAAACAATTTTAATGGGTCCCCCTGTCTTTGTGACAAAACTGCCCCCACACCCAACTTCGATGCGTCTACCTCAAACAAAAGGTAGCATGGGATCTGTGTTTCAGCAAGGGGGCGGAGGTGAAACGCCCCTTGAGACGAAAGGCCTCGTCAGCTGCTGGAGGCCAACCCAACCTTGAGGAGGGAGGTGAGAGGGGCGGTGACGGCGCTGAAGTTCCTGATGATGCGGCGGTAAAAGTTAGAAAACCCCAAAAACCATTGTAACCCCTTGGTGGTTGGGACTGGCCATGACCTTACCGCATCTACCTTCTTGTCCTACATCCTCACTCCCTGCGGGCTGATTTGGTAGCCCAAGGAGGAGACAGCCCTCTGGTGGAATTGCCACTTCTCTGCCTTGACGAACAGGTGGTTAGCCAAGAGGCATTCCAGGACTGCTCGAACGTGAGTGATGTGATCTTCCAGGTTGGTCGAGAAGATCAGGATGTCATCGATGTAAACAGTCACCTGACGTCCGACCGTGTCCCTAAACACCTCGTTGACAAATGCCTGGAACACTGACGGAGCATTGGCTAAGCTAAAGGGCATAACCAAGTAGTTGTAGTGACCAGACATCGTGCTGAACGCTGTCTTCCACTCATCCCCTCCCGGATGCAAATGAGATTGTAGGCACTCCAAAGGTCCAGTTTGGTGAAGTACCGGGCCCCGCGGAGCTGCTCGATGGCACCAATGGGAGAGGGTACGATACTTCGTGGTGATGTCATTGAGTCCACGGTAATCGATACAAGGGCGTACTCCTCCCTCCTTCTTGGCCATGAAGAAGAAACCAGCCGACGCAGGGGACATGGACCTGCGGATGAAAGCATGTTGGAGCGCCTCTTAATTGTAGTCCTCCATGGCCTGGGTCTCAGCCCCTGACAGAGGGTAGATGCGTCTGCGCGGAGGTGTAGCACCGGAAAACAGGTCAATGGCATATCAATGGCGATATGGAGGGAGAGAGAGAGGTAGCGCAGGTCTTGGAGTATACCTCCCACCGCTA
This sequence comes from Salmo trutta, assembly GCF_901001165.1. Classification (NCBI taxonomy): domain Eukaryota; kingdom Metazoa; phylum Chordata; class Actinopteri; order Salmoniformes; family Salmonidae; genus Salmo; species Salmo trutta. Next base: position 13,189,495 of record NC_042980.1, read on the forward strand.
GCGCTTGGGCCCTCCCTGGCCACAGTACAGACAGAGCCCAGCTGTATCCGTCTGAGTCGTCCGCCACTGGAAGGCATGTGACCCCTACCTCCATGGGTTCAGGCTCTGATTCCAAACACTCGCCGAAGGAGGGAGAGAAGCTATGAAGATGCCGATGCTCCCAGAGTAGGTTATCCAGATGGATGGCCATCGCAATGAGTGCGTCCAGGGTGAGGTTGTCATCTCGGCAGGCCAGTTTCGTCTGGACCTCCTCCCGCAGACCTCTTCTAAATAATGTGCTGAGCGCCGGCTCATTCCATTCACTGGAAGCTGCTACTGTCCGGAAGGTAAGCGCATACTCAGCAGCCGTGTGATTCCCCTGCTGGAGCTGAAGCAGACGCTGACCTCCCTCTGCCCTCCGAGGGATGATCGAAAAATATATTTAAACAGAGCCATGAACCCCTCATAACACTCAAACTCCTCCTCTCACCCAGATGGCTATAGCCCATTCCAGTGCCCGCCTAGTCAGCAGAGAAATAACCGTGGCAACCTTAGATCTCTCGGTGGTGGGGGCTCCCATCTGATGTGCGAAATAGAGGGAGCACTGAAGGAGGAAGCCACGACATTTGGATGGTGTCCCGGCATATTTCTCCGGGAGGGATAGACGGGCATCGCTGACCTGAGCGGGTTGCTAGATGGGCTTGTGTGCTGACTCGTTGGGTAGACTGGCTCTAGAATATCCTCCTCTGTTGAGACACTGTAGACTGCAGAGAACATCTTCCATGGCCGTCCCCAGTTGAGCCAGCTGATCATGGTGTTGATGAAGAAGGTAACCTTGTTCATCGATCGTCTGGGAGATGTCCGGTTGTCCTGCTGCTTCCATTCCGTATTTTGAGTTGGTATTCTGTAATGATGGGGCGGTGAGTCGGAAGCAGGTGCAACGTTTTAATAAAACCAAGAACACGACACTAACATAAGGCAGACCGCCAATACACAAGAACAATACCAACTGGTGAGTGAACATAGAGTGTGACATATAAAGTGACATATAAAGGGGTGGAAATGATGAAGGTAATGGAGTCCAGGTGTGAATCATAATGATTAACAGGTGTGCGTAATGATGAGTGCCAGGTGTGCGTAATGATGAATCCAAGGACCGGTGGTTAGTACTCTGGCATCGTACGCCGGAGGGGAGGAGCTGGAGCAGACGTGACACGTACACTAATGCATTGTTGGCAGAATAGATGGATGCAGTTTAATGCATGATTAATATAATTCACCAATACATTTCTTGGTAGTCCAAAAAATATTGTTATTAGGTTGTAAATCACAGCTGGCCTGGTACATTGTTTGCTGCCTCCATTCGGGATGCACTGTTTCAGTTTACATGATTCAATATTTAGGACAAAAACGGACAAATGTAACTAACTCTGGGAATGTCAATACAATCAAACTAACAAGGGCAATGATCACAAGTCAGTCATAACGTGGCTAATAGGTTAGCGTATCTATTTATGTAGCAAGCTAAAGACACAGAGCCTAGCGTTAGCTACAGTAGATAATTAGCTATCTGCTAGGAGAATGTCATGTCATTGGAGGAGCAGGTGATTGACTGATATTTTCCCCTGATATTGATTTTTGGTGGCTATACACAGCTAGAGATGCAGGTGTCATTTGGTTAGCTATAAAGAATTTCAACGACTGTTATACAGTCAGCATATCTCTTGCGTTCGCAAATTCACTGGCTATCTACTCCGACTTCAGAGTACTCTTGTCTGAGTGTGCGAGAGTGCAGAATAACTGATGAATTTAAAAATGAGCAACACCCGCTGAATATGAGTGGTATAAGTAAACGTAGGCAAAAAAATGTAATTGTTAGTAATGAACGCTCTAGATAACATGTAAACAGCCTAACCACCTTTGCTAGGGTGAGTAAAATGGTCAGAGTGAGGTGTTCTCTCATTTGTGTCTGGAAGTAGCTAGCTAGCAAGCTAGCCAACTTTAGCCAGTTCGCTTGGGTGCTTCCTTGGGACAAGCAAAAGGACGAGTAGGCTACAGCTGCAGAAGGACAAGTAGGATACCATTACCCGTTGTGTATCAGTGCAATTTTGACTGCCAACTAGCTGAACATGTTTGTGAGGGTTTATCTAATGTTCCTTCGTTAGATTGTAGCTCATCTTGCTCTGGCTAGCATTAGTTGTTGATGTGCATAACTGAGAGAGAGATACATTAATACAGCCTACATATTAATGGTTGTTTGATAAAAAAGGACTGTAAAGTTCCCAGATGTAAGAGGACTCCCGCGGTATTTACTGTACATATTTTCAGAAATCCATTCAGGTGTATTTTGTGGCTTTTGGCTAATGCGTTCTAATGATCTAAAGTCGCGCTGTTGCAACTGCCTGTAAACACACAGTCCAGTTTAAAGTATATGATGGCAGACCAGTGTGGCAAATGGCTTGTTTGCATAAAGGCCTACTGTAGCTCTGATTGACTATGGCGCACCGGTCTGCGTAGACTCCAGTCCTGGACGAGACAGACGTTTTTATTACGTTTTCTTTACTGCAATGTCTATTGATTGTCCAAATGCACGGCCTCATTCCCACTCTATATTGTTATAGAATATTCACAACTGCTTTGGTATACGTAATTCCCAAACATTCTAAGAATATATGAAAATGTGAAAATGACCATATTCTTCCTGAGGGTGTTTATGAACAGATCTTAATAAGATGTCACGTTGCTAAAATGCTGTCAGTTCCACATTAATAAAGATTAGCAAAAAAGACTGTACAAAATAAATAATACAAATACTGAGCTAAACTCAGCAAAAAAGAAACGTCCTCTTACTGTCAACTGCGTTTATTTTCAGCAAACTTAATTAACATGTGTTAATATTTGTAAAAACACAACAAGTTTCAACAAATGAGACATAAACTGAACAAGTTCCACAGACATGTGACTAACAGAAATGGAATAATGTGTCCCTGAACAAAGGGGGGAGGTCAAAATCAAAAGTAACAGTCAGTATCTGGTGTGGCCACCAGCTGCATTAAGTACTGCAGTGCATCTCCTCCTCATGGACTGCAGCAGATTTGCCAGTTCTTGCTGTGAGATGTTACCCTACTCTTCCACCAAGATATCTGTAAGTTCCCAGACATTTCTGGGGGGGAATGGACCTAGCCCTCACCCTCCGATCCAACAGGTCCCAGATTTGCTCAATGGGATTGAGATCCGGGCTCTTCGCTAGCCATGGCAGAACACTGACATTCCTGTCTTGCAGGAAATCACGCACAGAACGAGCAGTATGACTGGTGGCATTGTCATGCTGGAGGGTCAAGTCAAGATGAGCCTGCAGGAAGGGTACCACATGAGGGAGGAGGATGTCTTCCCTGTAATGCACAGCGTTGAGATTGCCTGAAATGACAACAAGCTCAGTCCGATGATGCTGTGACACACCTCCCCAGACCATGACGGACCCCTCCACCTCCAAATCGATCCCGCTCCAGAGTACAGGCCTCGGTGTAACGCTCATTCCTTCGACGAAATGCAAATCCGACCAGGGGTGGTGAGACAAAACCGCGACTCGTCAGCGAAGAGCACTTTTTGCCAGTCCTGTCTGGTCCAGCGCATTGGCGACATTGTTGCCGGTGATGTCTGGTGAGGACCTGCCTTACAACAGGCCTACAAGCCCTCAGTCCAGCCTCTCTCAGCCTATTGCGGACAGTCTGAGCAGTGATGGAGGGATTGTGCGTTCCTGGTGTAACTCCGGCAGTTGTTGGTACCATCCTGTACCTGTCCCGCAGGTGTGATGTTCGGACGTACCGATCCTGTGCAGGTGTTGTTACACGTGGTCTGCCACTGCTAAGACGATCAGCTGTCCTTCCTGTCTCCCTGTAGTGTTTTTCAGAGTAAGTAGAAATGCCTCTTAGTGTCCTAAGTTTTCATAACTGTGACCTTAATTGCCTACCGCCTTTAAGCTGTTTGTGTCTTAACGACCGTTCCACAGGTGCATGTTCATTAAATGGGAAACTGTGTTTAAACCCTTAACAATGAAGATATTTGGATTTTTACAAATTATCTTCGAAAGACAGGGTCCTGAAAAAGGGACGTTTCTTTTTTTGCTGAGTTGATATTTTATGCTACAATTATTATTTTTTATTCCCTCCATACATAATCTTTCCAGATCCTGGATGTCCTTTGTTTGCACTCATGGAGTACACTCTTCAATTCAAACCACAGGTTTTCAATGGTGTTAAAGTCTGGGGACTTAGATAACTATTTCAAATTGTTGACTTTGTGGTCAATTAACAATTTCTTTTTGGATTTTGATTAGCGCTTGGGGTTATTGTCTGCTGGAAGATCCACTTGCAGGCAAGTGTCAGCCTCCTGGCAGAGGCAACGAAGTTTTGGGCAAAAATGTCCTTGTACTTGGTAAAGTTCATGATGCCGTTGACCTAAAGCAGGGCTGCCCAACCCTTTTCCTGGAGATCTACCATCCTGTGGGTTTTCAGTCCAACCCTAATGTAACACAACTGATTCTACTAATTAGCTGCTCAACAAGACCTTAACTAGCTGGGTCAGATACACTAAATTATGGTTGGATTGAAAACATACAGGACAGTAGATCTCCAGGAAGAGGGTTGGGCAGTCCTGACCTAAAGGATAAGTTTGTGTTTTTACAACCAAATCTAAATGTTTTATGTAAATGGAATGTTATAGAATGGTCCAGACACTTTTTTTGAGATTTCACTTGATTTCACTTGTTTACCCCAGCTGTTCCATTCTCTATGTAGCCTGCAACTAGAATGGACAGAGAGGTATCGCTCAAGTCACAACAAAATGGTATATAACGTTGCAGATAAAGTTTGAAATGACACAATTTCATGTGTATACCATCCAAAGACCTGCATCACATTACTGAAATCAAATCAAATTGTATTTGTCACATGCGCAGGTGTAGACTTTACAGTGAAATGCTTACTACAAGCCCTTAACCAACAAAGAAAAAAAAGAAAAAAGAATAAGAAGTAAAAGTAACAAATAATTAAAGAGCAGCAGTAAAATAACAATAGCAAGGCAATATACATGGGGTACCGGTGCATAGTCAATGTGCGGGGGCACTGGTAAGTTGAGGTAATTGAGGTAATAAGTAAATGTAGGTAGAGTTATTAAAGTGACTTTGCATACATAATAACAGAGAGTAGCAGCAGCGTAAAAGGGGGGGGGGCAATGCAAATAGTCTGGGGGCTATACTCGGCCTTGTCTTCGGACGGTAAGTTGGTGGTTGTAGATATCCCTCTAGTGGTGTGGGGGCTGTGCTTTGGCAAAGTGGGTGGGGTTATATCCTGCCTGTTTGGCCCTGTCCGGGGGTATCATCGGATGGGGCCACAGTGTCTTCTGATCCCTCCTGTCTCAGCCTCCAGTATTTATGCTGCAGTAGTTTATGTGTCGGGGGGCTAGGGTCAGTCTGTTACATCCGGAGTATTCTCTTGTCTTATCCGGTGTCCTGTGTGAATGTAAATATGCTCTCTCTAATTCTCTCTTTCTCTCTTTCTTTCTTTCTCTCGGAGGACCTGAGCCCTAGGACCATGCCTCAGGACTACCTGGCATGATGACTCCTTGCTGTCCCCAGTCCACCTGGCCATGCTGCTGCTCCAGTTTCAACTGTTCTGCCTGCGGCTACGGAACCCTGACCTGTTCACCGGACGTGCTTGTTGCACCCTCGACAATTACTATGATTATTATTATTTGACCATGCTGGTCATTTACGAACATTTTAACATCTTGACCATGTTCTGTTATAATATCCACCCGGCACAGCCAGAAGAGGACTGGCCACCCCTCATAGCCTGGTTCCTCTCTAGGTTTCTTCCTAGGTTTTTGGCCTTTCTCAGGAGTTTTTCCTAGGGAGTTTTTCCCAGCCACCGTGCTTCTTTCACATGCATTGCTTGCTGTTTGGGGTTTTAGGCTAGGTTTCTGTACAGCACTTTGAGATTTCAGCTGATGTACGAAGGGCTATATAAATAAATTTGATTTGATTTGATTTGATTTGGGTAGCCATTTGATTAGACGTTCAGGAGTCTTATGGCTTGGGGGTAGAAGCTGTTTAGAAGCCTCTTGGACCACTTGCCATGCGGTAGCAGAGAGATCAGTCTATGACTAGGGTGGCTGGAGTCTTTTGACAATTGTATGGGCCTTCTTCTGACACTGCCTGGTATAGAGGTCCTGGATGGCAGGAAGCTTGGCCCCAGTGATGTACTGGGCTGTACGCACTACCCTCTGTAGTGCCTTGTGGTCGGAGGCCAAGCAGTTGCCATACCAGGCAGTGATGCAACCAGTCAGGATGCTCTCGGTGGTGCAGCTGTGAACATTTTGAGGATCAGAGGACCCATGCCAAATCTTTTCAGTCTCCTGAGGGGGAATAGGTTTTGTCGTGCCCTCATCACAACTGTCTTGGTGTGCTTGGACCATGTTAGTTTGTTGGTGATGTGGACACCAAGGAGCTTGAAGCTCTCAACCTGCTACACTACAGCCCCGTTGATGAGAATGGGGGAATGCTCTACCCTTTTCCTGTAGTCCACAATCATCTCCTTTGTCTTGATCACGTTGAGGGAGAGGTTGTTTTCCTGGCACCACACGGCAAGGTCTCTGACCTCCTCCCTATAGGCTGTCTCATCGTTGTCGGTGATCAGGCCTACCACTGTTGTGTCATCGGCAAACGTAATGATGGTGTGTGCTCAGCCCTCTCCTGTACTCCCTGTTCACCCATGACTGTGTGGCCATGCACGCCTCCAACTCAATCATCAAGTTTGCAGACGACCCAACAGTAGTGGGCCAAACAAACTGAAATGGTCCACCCACACAGACAGTGTGGTGAAGTATTGCGCCTCTTCAACCTCAGTAGGCTGAATAAATTTGCCTTGTCACCCAAAACCCTGACAAACTTTTACAGATGCACAATCGAGAGCGTCCTGTCGGGCTGCATCACAGCCTGGTATGGCAACTGCACCGCCCTCAACCACAAGGCTCTCCAGAGGGTGGTGCGGTCTGCACAACGCATCACCGGTTGCGATCTACCTGCCCTCTATGACACCTACAGCACCCGATGTCACATGAAGGCCAAATATATTTTTTAAAAATGGAAGAGCCCCCGTACAGTACATGCTACACAACGAAGATGAAGAAGTGAAATGCTTGTTGGGGTAAGTTTCTCAGACACAAGTGAAATTGAGAAAAAAAGGTGTCTGGACCTTTCTATAATATGCCATTTATATCAAAAATGTTGATTTGGTTGTAAAAAAGCTACATTCTCCTTTAACAACAGCCCCAGGACCAGTGGAAGCAAAATAGCCTCATAACATCAAAAATGTATGAGGTACTTTTCTGCATATGCTTCTGGTTTTCAACACCAAACCCACCAGTGGTGTGCTTGGCCAAAGAGCTGTATTGTCATGTTATCTGACCATACAGTAGCAATGCCTGGAGTTTGATAAGCGGCATTGACATTTTGATTGGAACCGGTGCGATGGTCAGATGACATGTAAATAGAGCTCTTTGGCCAAGCACACCAGTGGTGGGTTTGGTGTTGAAAAACAGAAGCATATGCAGAAAAGTACCTCATACCTACAGTACTTGTTAAATAATATATATATTTTTAGAATACAACATAGCTCAGTATTTGATTTGGATTGTATAGTATTCTTTCCTAATCTTTATCAAGGGTGCCAATAATTATGGACCCCACTGTATGTGTGGATGAGACTTTGGTATGTGGCTGTGGGAATGTATGTTTGTTGAATGGGTAGAAATGTCATTGTTGAAGCTGCGGTGATGCTGCAATTATGTGAAACAGATCAAACTGAAACATTGAATGAGCAGCTTTTCTGTAGCAGTTCTCAGCTGAGGAACATACTGCACATGTACAGCATGTCTTTCTAGCACTGTGCTCATGTACATATCCCCGCCTGGGCCCATTTAGCTGTTTGATCTAGCTCCACATAGCTAGGGCTTATAATAGCATTACAGATCCTTTACCAATAGAAAATAGCCTCCTCAATAAAACTATTCAGGGGATGCAAGACAGGCAAAAACAGACAACTTTCTTTCAAGCTATTCCCATCGAGCAAAAGCTTGTTACTAAGTACAAGTACAAAATTATGCATGTAATATTAATAAAAAATGAATACTAATTTAGTTAAAAGGAAACAACGGTCAGTGTATTATTCCTTTTTTTTTGCAGAGCATACTACCACATCTTTCTACACAATAATACATATAAAAATACGTTGCATAGTCTCAAGACAACAAAAAATATTACTGGAATACCTACAGTGGAATAAAAAACAATACTATGTTATGTATAGTGTGTTGTGCAGCATGTGCAGCCAGCAGGGTATAAGCAACTGAAGCATGGCGGAGAACTTAAACACAGAGCGGGAGCCTGCTGGCTTGGTTACAAATCTCACTGATCATTACTGCGCTTTGAAACGGCAAATATGTGAATTCATGAACACTTGCAGGTTGTGACAAAATAGCTCCCTACACCTGGTTGCAGTTGGTCAATAAATAAACTAATATAAATGGTCAACAATTACCCTCAAATCACCTGTAGCTCTACAGTACTAAAGATCCTGTTTCAACTTCATCCAAAACATACATTAAAAAAATGATTTTAAGGTAAAAAATTGGAGACAAACCTTGGTGGCGTAGATCGAAGACAATGGGGGTAAATTGAACATTGAATGGTTTTGGTTTATTACACTGGTTTTTATTTTGGTTTGTTGTCAATATTCAGTCTGACTCAGCAGCAGTAGAATAGGTGATTATGCTTTATAAGCACGAGCTGTCTCTCATGTTCTGGTGTGCCAACAAAGCATGATAAAGCGCTGAAGTGGCTCCAGACCCTGAAGGGATATTCCCTCATAAATAAACAAGCCAGCCTGCCTGTCCAATGGGCCTTTCACATCTGCATGTAAGCTGTGCACACAGCGCTGCTGACTCTCCCCTCATTTAAATGCATCATTGATTGCCATTTGTAAGCCATTAATCCACGTAAATGGATTTTGAAATGACGGCCATTCAGAAGAAAAAAAAGGCAACATGCAATTTAATACAGTAATCCTTTCAGAGACGAGACAGAGAAATGCAGGCTTTAAGTAGTAGCCCATAAAACTGAGCTTAGTAAATAGGAAAAGAATGGGAACACTGCTAAAGTGATATGCAATAAACCACCCAGAGAGAAAAACACAGGGAAAGACATGCATTAGGGATGACTTACTTCATCTGATCCTGAACCGAAGATAAGCAGGTCAAAGGGGATCGCAGCCACCATGTCTATAAGGAACCAGCCTTTGAAGTATTGAATGGCGATCTTCCCTGGCTGGCTGACCACTTCCTCGTTCAGATTCACATAGGTGGTCCGGAAGTTGATAACAATGTCAACGATGAACATGATGTCCACCATGAAATCCACCACGTTCAGGGGATTGCAGGAGTATCCACACTCGCGCCTCATTTGCTCCTCGCGGTCATTGAGTAGGAAAGCAGCAGAGTAGGGAGTAAGAATGGCTGTATAGATGACCAGCAGCAGGATGAGCCAGTCCCACATAGCTTTGAAGGGACTGTAGTGGAGGATGGTGAATCTGTCCATGCGTGGAGTCTGGAGCTTGTATTCTGGAAGGACATCAGCACCCAGTGACAGTACCTGTAGTAGCAGATAGAGAAGAGGGGACAGCAACCACTAAGAGCACTAATTAACTAGGTTTCTGATAGAAATAAAGTTTTACTCTGTAGATATGAGTGTCAAACTTTTGTCGGAATGGCAAAATATTAATCTGACAGTTTAACCAGAGTCTGCTTTGAACTCACTTGACTCAGCTAACCTGAGAGTAAGTGCTGCGCAGTCCTCTCCTCTCAATTGACAGGCATGACAATTGCCCCTGTCTTGGGATGTGAATCATGTGACTTCCAATATAGATGTGTTCCACAGGATCACTGCCTTACTGTCCCACATTCTGGCAGTAAGTGGTAGTAAATTAATCTATTGATTTTGATTAATTTGATATGGTATGATAGTATTGAAGGAGGTTAATCAGGTAACGTATCCTAGCTGTACATCTTTTGAAAAGACTACTTTGTGCTCTTTTTTTTAGACATTCGTAGTGCTCGATTCGTAACAATGGTACAGATACAACAGACAGTGTCCAACGTTCGACAGCTTGTTTAACATCTCTGTAAGCTTCTCTCCATGGTTGGACTCTATGGCTTATTATGGTTATTCAAGCAATGTTGTAATCTAACAGCCAGTGAGTACGTGGCTTTCCTCTCCTCTGGATCTTAATGAGCTGTGACAGTCTTCGAGGAAAGACCTATCTGCTGATAGATAGTGCAGGAGAAATGATGAGGACAGAGGGTTTGTTTTATGTTGCCTCAGCACATCCACAAGAAAAATTATGGATTCTTCATTGCATCCATCCTGCGAGCTACCGATGTGAAAAACCCCCATTGAATGGCCAATTCCAGCTACAGCAACACAGAAATAGAGAGTTCAGTAGGACGATGGCTGTATGTATGAGTGAGAATGGCTTGTCCCTTCTATAGATTGTCATTGTCAGGAGTGCTTTTGTTTTCGCCTGTCAAAGAAGGTCTGAGTTTACAGGAAACCTTGGTTTTCTATCCTACAGACTGTGCTGAGGTTTGACACTGACATTAATGAGACGACAGTCACTGTACGGCAGTTAGTTGTCCTAGGCACAAGTAGAAGAGCTTTTCTGCTACACACTACACTGCTGGACTTGTTTTTCCACAGAGCACAAGCCTCAATTCATTGAGGATGACCAAGCAGCCATTAGAGCAACAAAAATGATCATGTGCCAGGCATTCATTAGGTACATGTCTTATTTTCTGCATGATGTAACAGGAAAGTTGTACGAAAAAAGAAAAAAGATATTTTAATGTGATTATACCAACAAATGTCACAACGGTCAAATGTGCTTTCCATACAAATGGCGTCAACTGTCTCACCTGTGTGACTTTTTCAGTGACGTTGTGCGTTCTGTCCTTGACCTTGGGTGCTATGATAGTGTTTTCTGACGACGGAGGAGATTGTGCCTTATTTTCGTTATTCCGCTCTGCGAAGTTGAGCGCAATCAGCGGGATCTTGTTGATGGTGCTGTACTTGTTGATGTTGGACTCCGAGGTGGAGCCCAGCAAACTGGACTTGAAATGATTGAACGGACCTGGAACGTAAAAAAAACCCAAAGGAATTGACTATAGAGAGAGAGGTGGTAATACAGTATAGCACAGCTCTAGTAAAGAACATGCAGTAGTATTCATGGGAAGCGGACAGAGCACAGTGACCACTGTCTTTCATGCAGGTGTTGGGTGGGGAAGGCAATATTAGCAATCAGTTGAGGCAGCAGGCTTTCATTCAGGAGGTGATGATCAATCATCAAAGGACATTTAAAATAAGCTGACATGACAAAAGCGTCACCACACCTAAATGTCTAAGTCACAACACATTCTCAAGTGCAGCACTTTCATTGAGCGTAGAATTTCAGGGCGAAATAATCTTAATTGAGGGCAATTTGTCTTGATTAGGATACATGCTTCAAACAGTCCAGTGCACATCAAGCATGGTCAGAGAACACATCATTACCTCTGATATAGCGACCATTGTCTAAAAGCAGCATTATATAGGTGAGAGGAAGAGAGAAATACATAGTACTGTGGATGCAGATAATGCTGACATAAATCTGTAATACTATACTATCATGCACAATTATTGAGCCAGGAGCACTCTCAATTCACAAAGATGACAATAGCTCTGTCCCCATTCGAAACCGAGGTACCACAAGGCTTTCATTAGACATTTCATTATCCTACTTTACCTTCACTTGCGTGTCGGTCCCTGAACATGCTCTTGGAGTTGCTGAAGCCTTCTATGTCGTGGACGGAGGACGCTCGCCTCATGCTGCTCCCGCTGATGCTGCCTCTGGAGATGGTGTGTGCCAGGCAGGTGGTGGACTGGTGCGCCTCCGTCTGGTAAAGCCTTTCCCAGGGGTACTGCTTGGGAGAGGAGTGGCTCAGGGGTCCAGGACCATGCAAACTGGCCTGGGAGGAGTGGTGGCTGGAGCTGATGAGGGCCCGTGTGTCTTTGGCATTGGTGGGGCTGCAGTTTTCCTTGGTCGGGGGCGACTGGAAATTGGTCAGAGCCACCGAGGAGGAGGGGGAGTCCACCATGACGGCATCTGGGTCCTCTTGTGGAAGAGACTGTTTGTTGGAGACCAGACTCAAGGCAGCCTGGCGGAATCGGAAGAATCGTCCCTTTCCTAAACAACAGAAAATGTTGGACGACTGAAGAAGTGACACAAAAGTATGATTTTTGACTTTAAAACAAAATGTCAAGGATCTCAATCACAAGCAATGGCAACAACTCTTCAGTCAATTCAGTCACATTTTCAATTAATGCAAATCTCATTACCGTTCTTTGAGTTGGAAGGTGCACTTTCATTTCTCTGACTGTGTGGAATTCTATAATTAGATTACCTTATATGTGTTCATGATCAAACAGGGGAAGGTAAGCAGGAGAATCAACCTTTTAATCCAATGGCATTCAATGGTACGTGACTGAATCACCTTGGTTGGCTCATTACCCCTTGGTGCATAGTGTGTATACTGCAGTTATGCCTATCATGTATGTAGTGCTCTGTCTTCTTTGATGATTCATTAATTCAACTTTGATCAACTTTGTATACCGCAGGGTATCATTATCCATCATACCGCGTTCAAGGGTATAAGTCGAAACACTTAACGGGAAAAGGAATCTCCTTCCTTTATTGAACTGAGAGAGATGGTGTGTCCTGTCCGGTATCCCATCTCATGTGTGTCCACTGTCCAGTAACATCTTCAGAGAGGACACACAGGCACATTATAGACGCCACCTTGGGAGGGAACTGTAGTTTGGGATCATTAGCAATAGAAGAAGGGTTGAAAGTGAGCCCCAGGCTCACTCATAAATATGAGGCAGCCATCATTCAGCACTCTCCTTACATAATGTTACTGCCATCTGTTTCCATTCTCCGGGCCACATGCGCTGATGTTACAACAACCCTAACACACAATAAAGCCATCACACTCAACAGGGCTCCTGGACAGGCCTCTAAAATAGCCCCTAATGGCAGGAGGTCTGCAATTTACATAGTGATACATGACTCAGTGTCTCTATTGTAGGTGTCTCCGTTTACAGTCATATTAGATGCCTGAGGGAAGTAGGCGGAAGAGGGAAGACTTCTGAAGTTCTGCTTGTTTCGACTGCCCCTAAAAACCAACTAATCCCTTTGAAAAGGGCCTACAGTTGAAGTCGGAAGTTTACATACACCTTAGCCAAATACATTTATACTCAGTTTTTCACAATTCCTGACATTTAATCCTAGTAAAAATTCCCTGTCTTAGGTCGGTTAGGATCACCACTTTGTTTTAAGAATGTGAAATGTCATAATAATAGTAGAGAGAATGATTTATTTCAGCTTTTATTTCTTTCATCACATTCCCAGTGGGTCAGAAGTTTCCATACACTCAATTAGTATTTGGTAGCATTGCCTTTAAATTGTTTAACTTGGGTCAAACGTTTCGGATGGCCTTCCACAAGCTTCCCACAATAAGTTAGGTGAATTTTGGCCCATTCCTCCTGACAGAGCTGGTGTAACTAAGTCAAGTTTGTAGGCTTCCTTGCTCGCACACACTTTTTCAGTTCTGCCCACACATTTTCTATGGGATTGAGGTCAGGGCTTTGTGATGGCCACAACAATACCTTGACTTATTGCCACAACTTTGAAAGTATGCTTGGGGTCATTGTCCATTTGGAAGACGCATTTGCGACCAAGCTTTAACTTCCTGACTGATGTCTTGAGATGTTGTTTCAATATATCCACATAATTTTCCTCCCTCATGATGCCATCTATTTTGTGAAGTGCACCAGTCCCTCCTGCAGCAAAACACCCCCACAACATGATGCTGCCACCCCATGCTTCACGGTTGGGATGGTATTCTTCGGCTTTGCCACCTAGAAATAAAATTCTAGGAGGCAAAGCTAAGCTAAAAGCTAAAAGGGGAGAAGATGCGGAGAAAAAAGATGGATTGGATCCTGAAAAAGTGGTCACAATAACTGGTGAGTAGGGGGGGCAGGTCAGAGATTGGGAAACCCATTCTAAATCTATGTATGTATTATTTGTAGCATTGTACAGCTAAGCCAGAGTCATTATCTTCAGTCCTAACTCAAATAAAAATATCTGGCTGTGTCATTATGACTTTGGAGAATTATTTATGACACATTGAACTTATTTAATTTGAACAATTCTAGGTGGCAAAGCTAAAAGGGGAGAACATGCAGAGAAAAAATAAGGATTGGATCCTGAAAAAGTGGCCACAATAACTGGTGAGTAGGTTTTGTTTATCGGTATTCAGCCCCTATGCTGTGAGACTTGAAATTGAGCTCAGCTGCATCCTGTTTCCATTGATCATCCTTGAGACGTTCCTACAACTTAATTGGAATCCAGCTGTGGTAAATTCAATTGATTGGACATGATTTGGAAAGGCACACACCTGTCAATATAAGGTCCCACAGTTGACACTGTATGTCAGAGAAAAAACCAAGCGATGAAGTTGAATGAATTGTCTGTAGAGCTCTGAGATCTGGGGAAGGGTACAGCATTGAAGGTCCCCAAGAACACAGTGGCCTCCATCATTCTTAAATGGAAGAAGTTTGGAACCACCAAGACTCTTCCTAGAGCTGGCCTCCTGGTCAAACTGAGCAATTGAGGGAGAAGGGACTTGGTTAGAGAGGTCACCAAGAACCCGATTGTCACTCTGACATAGCTCCAGAGTTCCTATGTGGAGATGGGAGAACCTTCCAGAAGGCAGCACTCCACCAATGGGGCCTTGATGGTATTGGCCAGACGGAATCAACTCCTCAGTAAATGACACAAGACAGCCCGCTTTGAGTTTGCCAAAAGGCACCTAAAGACTCTGAGACCATGAGAAACAAGATGCTCTGGTCTGATGAAACCAAGATTGAACTCTTTGGCCTGAATGCCAAGCATCATGTCTGGAGAGAAACCTGGCACCATCCCTACGGTGAAGCATAGTGGTGGCCGCATCATGCTGTGGGGATGTTTTTCAGCGGCAGCGACTGTGAGACTCGTCAGGATTGAGGGAGTGATGAACGGAGCAAAGTACAGAGAGATCCTTGATGTAAACCTTCTCCAGAGCCCTCAGGACCTCAGACTGGGGTGAAGGTTCACCTTCCAAAAAAACGATTTAATACATTTTAGAATAAGGCTGTAACGGAATAAAATGTGTAAAAAGTAAAGGGGTCTGAATACTTTCCAAATTCCCTGTATATTTTGAGAATCATTATCACTATCATTGCTAGCATAGCTGACAATAGCTAGCTAGCTACCAACTAGCTAGCTGGCTAACATTACCCTACCTCAATAAAACTTGGATTTGGCTTGGAAACATGATAACATTTCAAAAGAAGGCACATAATTAGTAAGAAAACCTTTTGTCATTATTGTGATGTCACCAGATTGACTTTAGATGCAGTATAACTTTAGCCAGCTAACTAAGATTGAGGGGACCACAGTATTTAGCTGGCTAACATTAGCATTGCCGGCTATTTTTGACAAACTTTGCCTGTAACAGTAATGGCAACATTGCCATCTCTCTAAAGTGAATTTGACGATATCATAATATGGCAAATTTGTTTCCTGATATTTACTTGCCTACTTTAGCAATGCCATCGTATTTCCATGCCACTCTAAGTTAGTGTCATTTAAACTAAACAGTCACATTAGCCTCCAAGGTGCAAACCATGTCTAGGTCACAAATAAATATTGGATGCAGCTATTGTGGTACTAGCTAACTCATAACTGACTACAACAGTGTACTAACTAGCAGCAACAATCATCAAACCAACCCAGGGCCATAGCAACTGCCTGAAGCTAATCCAATCTGGATCCAGTCAGTCTACATCTGTAAAGAATAGAATTAGCTTCCAAAGGATATTACGTTATTTCTCAAGCCATGTTAATAATTGAAGGATGATGACAATCGTTGACCCTGTTGTTCTGTTAGACAAAGTGCACAGCTGGGTGCCAGACTGATCCCTTGGTCCCCATAAACGGATGCCGGGACCTGCCAGAAGAAGTAAAGTTGGGTATCATAACATGTCCAGCAATGTGACTGCAATGGTTTAGTGACCTCAAAATCATTTCATTCACCGTTCACTTGCTATTTTCACAGCTTGTCAGGCAAGACCTCAGAATAAAAGTGTTATGCGACACAAGTACCCCTGTGACACCTCCTCCGTTGTTGCCAGTCTCCCTCTGCAACAGATTTCACAGGCTGATCATTTGTACAAATACAGAAAGTAACCCTCTTCGTTACTTTGATGCGTTTGATAACCCAATTGTGAAACATAATTGATGTAAACTGATATTATTCTTAGATGCGTATAATGTCAAACCATTTACAAGCCTTTCGCTACACCCGCAATAACATCTGCTAAACACGTGAATGTGACCAATAAAATGTGATTTGATTCATCCAAGGCATAACGTAGCCTGGTGAAACCAGCCTGATCGCTGTGTTCACTATTCTATTTCACATCACATTTTATGACATGTGAGATCAGGTTGGTTCCACCAGGCTAATCATAACCACCATTGATCATGTCATCAGTGCTCTGTGTGTTTGTGTGTGACCGACCAGTATCTTTGATGAGGGGCCAGGAGCTAATCTACAGTTCTATGCCCATTAATGGGGCTCTGGCAAAACCTCACCTCCAGCCTCACCTCTTGCCTTCTCACCAATGGTTGTAGATGGGGAGAACAGAATTGGGTAGGTTTAGTCTGACTTGTTCAAACGTCATCATAGGTAATATCTGACACACATGTACTATCTTCACTGCCGTTGGTACTGTAATAGAACAGTGACTATGTGTGTATGTGTTCACAGAAACATGTATTGGGCCAGCACATGGGGACTTGCAAGGGGATGTGATGGAGTCCAGACTGACAGACAGGCTTGATACTGATGTGTCTGAATGGGGAGAGACCTGGCACTCGGCATAAACATTTTACTAGATACAACTTTTACCTGTGTTGTCTTTTTTAAATAATTGAATTGAATGGTATCAGTCAATATGGGGAGGGAGAAACCCTGTGTATTCTGCACCAGGATCAGGGAACTCCTGTTGTATATGGGACACCACACAGGAAGGTATATAACCACTCTGACATGTTTGACAAGGTAGCCCTATTACCACCAGACAAAATACCGATAGACACAGTATCTGAATCGGCTTGGAATGACAATGAAAGGTGCACATTATTATATTAGCAGAACACTGCTTCTATGGTATAATGTAAAGGGTTTTTTATTCTACATGGACCTGGTATTGCATTTGAAAGTTATCAAAACACTTAGCTTACAATAAGCAGGAAATCAGGAATCCGTCAACTAGAATTAAAGAAAACATGGGAATTTTGGGCAAGTTACTGTAATTTTGCAACCACACCCTTACATATAGCTTTTTTGGTAGTAGCCTAGCCCAGCTATGCCACTGTAAGATGTATAGTACTGGTTAAAGACATGCTCTGGAACTTTGGTGACGACTAAGTATCTATGAGCAAAATTACTGTCTTACCTCAATTAGCCACAAAATAACTAGTTTAGAAGCAACTTCTTTGCTGGAAGCTGTCACTATATTTTCCCCCACGTTGGCCATCCACCTAGCAATTCCATTTCAACCAATGAGCTTCAGCCCCTCGCTATATGAGTGACAGCTAGCATGATGCACCCACAGCAGAGTGAGAGAGGGAGAGTGTTTCCACACCGATCTCAACAAACCATTTCTGTATGGACCGCGCTTTGTGCACGGGGCATTGTCATGCTGAAACAGGAAGGGGCCTTCCTCAAATTGTTGCCCCAAAGTTGGAAGTACAGAATCATCTTCACTGGAACTAAGGGGCCTAGCCCGAACCATGAAAAACAGACCCAGACCATTATTCCTCCTCCACCAAACTGTACAGTTGGCACTATGCATTGGGGCAGGTAGAGTTCTCCTGGCATCCGCCAAACCCAGATTTGTCCATCGGACTGCCAGATGGTGAAGCGTGATTCATCACTCCAGAAAACGCATTTCCACTGCTCCAGAGTCCAATGGCGGCAAGCTTTACACCACTCCAGTCGACGCTTGGCATTGCGCATGGTGATCTTAGGCTTGTGTGCGGCTGCTTGGCCATGGAAACCCATTTCATGAAGCTCCCGACAAAAAGTTATTGTGAGAGGCAGTTTGAAACTCAGTAGTGAGTGTTGCAACCGAGGACATATTTTTACATGATACGCCCTTCAGCACTTGGCGGTCCTGTTCTGTGAGCTTGTGTGGCCTACCACTTCGCGGCCGTTGTTGCTCCTAGATGTTTCCATTTCAGAATAACAGCACTGGGCAGCTGACCTGGGCAGCTCATTCCCTGACAGACATTTGATGAACTGACTTGTTGGAAAGGTGGCATCCTATGACGATGCCATGTTGAAAGTCACTGATCTCTTCAGTATGGGCCATTCTACTGCCAATGTTTGTCTATGGAGATTACATGGCTGTGTGCTTGATTTTATATACCTAAATATCCGAATACACTAATTTGAAGGGGTGTCCACAAACTTTTGGCCATGTAACGTATGTCATGTAATAGATTGGCATCATCACTCTTATGGTCTGTAAGGAAGATGTCTCTCTGGTTTCTGCCCTGTGGAATAACAAGTAGGTAGGTGACAAGGACGATGGTTCCAGCAGTTTACAAACAATAGGTCATCATTGAGTGTACCTGTTGGGCCAAACATGTTGTTCGTAAATGGCTGGAACCATCTCCCCAGATGGCCATCTACCTGCCTGTTGTTCCACACCGACAATTTTCAGTTGTACACATTACAATACAGTGTAGCCTTTTGTCAGCTGATGCTGAGTCAGTTTTAAACAACAGCTGTCGCTAATTGAGGTTATGTGATGGCTCATCAGTGATTCTATAGAAGCGGCAGCAGCATAGAGTTTACTTGATTCATCTATGCCTTCAGCATTGCATGGGCTGATGACAACTCGGATGAGAAATTGAAGATGATGCTGAGATTGCTGGTGGTTTTAAATTGATTGATCATTTCACAGAAATGACAAATCCACTAACACAGTCATAGCCAAATCTTCTGTAGGGTTCACATGAGCAAAGTACTAGGTTTGAGAATAGAATCAGAATATTGATCCTGAATATCTAGTTGTTTACATGATGGTAAACCAGGTGCACAGCTTTATATGCAAATTCCCACTCTTATTTTTTATAAAGTTTTGAAAGGCTCTGTATTTATCTGGCTCCAGGTCATTTATAAGTGTTTGCTAGGTAAAGTCCCGCCTTATCTCAGCTCACTGGTCACAATAGCAGCACCCACCCGTAGCACGCGCTCCAGCAGGTATATTTCACTGGTCATCCCCAAAGCCAACTCCTCCTTTGGCTGCCTTTCCTTCCAGTTCTCTGCTGCCAATGACTGGAACGAATTGCAAAATTCACTGAAGCTGGAGTCTTATATCTCCCTCACTAACTTTAAGCATCAGCTGTCAGAGCAGCTTACCGATCATTGCACCTGTACACAGCCCATCTGTAAATAGTCCACCCAACTACCTCATCCCCATATTGTTTTTTTTTTTTTGCTCCTTTGCACCCCGGTATCTCTACTTGCACATTCATCTTCTGCACATCTATCACTCCAATGTTTAATTGCTAAATTGTAATTATTTTGCCACTATGGCCTATTCATTGCCTTACCTCCCTAATCTTACTACATTTGCACACACTGTATATAGATTTTTCTATTGTGTTATTGACTGTACGTTTGTTTATCCCATGTGTAACTCTGTGTTGTTTGTGTTGCACTGCTTTGCTTAATCTTGGCCAGGTCGCAGTTGTAAATGAGAACTTGTCAACTGGCCTACCTGGTTAAATAAAAGTGAAATAAAAATGTTTGACATTCCTCTATCGTAATCACTCCTCTTTCACCCCAGCTGCCAAACTAACCCTGATTCAGATGATCATCGTGATTACGGAGACATAACTTATAGATCGGCAGGTAAGGGTGCTCTTTACCATTCGGCCATCAGATTTGCCACCAATGCTCCTTATAGGACACATCTCTGCACTCTATACTCCTCTATAAACTGGTCATCTCTGTATACCCGTTTCAAGACCCACTGGTTGATGCTTATTTATAAAACCCTCTCAGGCCTCACTCCCCCCATCTGAGACATCTACTGCAGCCCTCATTCTCCAAATACAACACCCGTTCTTCCAGTCACATTCTGTTAAAGGTCCACAAAGCACACACATCGTCTTTTCAGTTCGCTGCAGCTAGCGACTGGAACGAGCTGCAACAAACACTCAAACTGGACAGTTTTATCTCAATCATGGACACTGTTACTGACAGTTGTGGCTGCTTTGTGTGATGTATTGTTGTCTCTACCTTCTTGCCCTTTGTGCTGTTGTCTGTGCCCAATAATGTTTGTACCATGTTTTGTGCTGCTACCATGTTGTTGTTATGTTGTGTTGCTACCATGCTGTGTTGTCATGTGTTGCTGCCTTGTTATGTTGTTGTCTTTGGTCTCTCTTTATGTAGTGTTGTCCCTCTTGTTGTGATGTGTGTTTTGTCCTATAGTTATATTGCAGGAGGCCTTTTGCCTTTTGGTAGGCCGTCATTGTGAATAAGAATTTGTACTTAACTGATATGCTAGTTAAATAAAGGTCAAATAAAAAATTTAATAAATGTAACACTTTTGTGTATGCTAAAGACATTTTGTATATGCTCTCTATCCACAGGAGATGGACATCAGCATTCATGAACCCCCAGTCCCGCATCCACCACACCTTGACCTTCCTTTGGGCTTCCTGGGGCCTGGCAATCCCCTTACCATTTGGAGTGACAATCATCGAGCTAGAATCACATTATGTAAAGATGTATAAATGTAAATACTATTCAAAGAGACAAAGTACATTTTTTCATAAAACAATCAGTGGACTTTATATATAACAAATGCATTCACAAACACAGTGCATTCGGAAAGTATTCAGACCTCTTGACTTTTTCTACATTTTGTTTCGTTACAGCCTTATTATAAAATGGAATAAATAAAAATACATCTACACACAAATAAATACATCTACACACAATACCCCATAATGACAAAGCAGGTTTTGAATTTTTTTTGGGGCAAATTTATAAAAATAAATAAATAATGGAAATACCTTATTTACATAAGTATTCAGACCCTTTGCTATGAGCCTTGAATTTGAGCTCAGGTGCATCCTGTTTCCATTGATCATCCTTGAGATGTTTCTACAACTTGAATGGAGTCCACCTGTGGTAAATTCAATTGATTGGACATGATTTGGAAAGGCACACACCTGTCTATATAACGTCCCACAGTTGACAGTGCATGTCAGAGCAAAAACCAAGCCATGAGGTCGAGGGAAATTGTCTGTAGAGTGCAGAGACAGGATTGTGTCGAGGCACAGATCTAGGGAAGGGTACCAAAACATTGCAGCATTGTAGGTCCCAAAGAACACAGTGGCCTCAATCATTCTTAAATGGAAGAAGTTTGGAACCACCAGACTCTTCCTAGAGCTGGCCGCCCAGCCAAACTGAGCAATCGGGGGAGAAGGGCCTTGGTCAGGGAGGTGACCAAGAACCCGATGGTCATTCTGACAGAGCTCCAAAGTTCCTCTGTGGAGATGGGAGTACCTTCCAGAAGGACAACCATTTCTGCAGCACTCCACCAATCAGGCCTTTATGGTAGAGTGGCCAGACAGTAGCCACTCCTCAGTAAAAGGCACATGAAAGCCCACTTGGAGTTTGCCAAAAGGCACATGAAGGACTCTCAGACCATGAGAAACAATATTCTCTGGTCTGATGAAACCGAGATTGAAGTCTTTGGCCTGAATGCCAAGCGTCAGGTCTGGAAGAAACCTGGCAACATCCCTACGGTGAAGCATGGTGGTGGCAGCATCATGCTGTGGGGATGTTTTTCAGCTGCAGGGACTGGGAGACTAGTCAGGATCGAGGGAAAGATGAACTGAACAAAGTACAGAGAGATCCTGAAAACCTGCTCCAGAGCGTTCAGGATCTTAGGCTGAGGCGAAGCTTTACCCCACTTCAGCCGTGGTGTAAAGTCAAGGGGTTTCAAAACTTTCCGAATGCCCTGTACTGTGTCAACATGGGTTTTCATAAGACACCTAGACTTTTATAAAGCTACGGCTGAAGTAAACTCTCACCTTGTAATGTCCCAAATGAAAATGATTTACACACATTTTTAAAGACCAATCTTATATGATTATGGCCTAATTCCTATAAGGAAACACACAAAACATATGATTCTTATACAATTCCTGTGTTTCTCACATATGTGACAATATATACTGTCAGACATATAGTTCTGTATAATGCTTGTGTATGAATGTGATGTACTTCATATAAGACACTTATGTGATCCATAGAGACCCTTTCAAAGGTTCCATAAGTGGTACAGTTATACAGGTGTAACAGGGCTATTGTGCTAGAAAACGTTTCATAGCCTACTGGAATGATACTGAATAACGATGTTATTCATGCTATCGAATATCCCTGCATTACAGTGGGTAGGAGTTATGTTTAGAAGTTATGCATTTTATAGTAAATGAGGCCTATGATATTTCCATTGACATTTTGCCATGCTGACTGCAAATGCACATCCTGCTGTGTCATCATCTGCTCTCGCTTTTTTCTCATTGGGTGACCCTAAACTCGGAGCTTCTACTCCATCCCTTGCTGCTCGACTCATCTGTGGACCACACGTCCTCTCCCTCGGCTAGTCTAATGACGAGCAACACATTGTATAAGTTGATGTTCAATATGGGAAGCTAACTGCTAATAGACTTATGATTTTTTGATTTCATAAGTAAATTGTAAGTAATAGAAAGTATTGGTACCGCTAATCCTGTACCTTTATCAGTTGAATATTTGCATACTGTTACATACTGTAGCTACTATGTGAAGTATTTTCTATTTTTATAAGCTAGCTAGCAATAGCCAGAGCCATGTATTTCATGTTTCTAAATACAGTATTGTTAGGGGGCTGGCCCAAGTGGGCCAAGCTTGCAGTATGTCACCAAAATGTGTGTAGATTCCTTGAATAGGGAAAATGGCGCCACACAGCTTCCAGAAAACAGCTGCTTTCAAACTCAGGATTTCATGGTTAATTGAGGTAAGACAGTAATTCTGCTAATAGATTTTGCATGCATTAACTACACCGAGACACGTGCAGCCCAAAGCGGGAAGTTAAAAAAATACGTAAAATTCACGAATGTTCCGAAACGTCTCTTTAATCTGTGTGAAAATTACACCAAGATCTAAACCCAGCATCACCAGGCATGGCCTCCTGCTTCACGTGCTCCGACACATGTTTCGTTTTCATTCAACTGGGACTGCTTGGTATGAATGGTCACTTGCAGATAAAATCTGTTGATTTATGAATGGTAGGGCAGAGACCACTTGATCCTCTCTGAGCCTTCTGAATTATTGGATTTATGGGCCTGTTTTAGTGTATTACACGTGCTTATGTCAAAATACAATGTTCCCAGTTTTTTTTGTAGAACACAGTTCCTGTGTGTTTTGTGGAAACGTCAAAAGAGCAGAATATTTGAGAAGCAAGAAGAAAGGGAATTGAATTTTGAATGTGCTTTTAGATTCAGCCCCATTACTCTACAGTATTTATTTCCTTTGGGAAAGAAGAGAGGGCATGCGGCTGCCTCTCTGCTTTATACCATTAAGCCTTCTACGGGTCATTTACTCTAAACACATACATTTTCCATTTCATACAGCAGCTATTAATCCGTCGCAATAACTCAGTATGAAATTACAATTAAATGGTTCAAAGAGGAAGACATAATGAGAGGAAAGCTCTTTGGTTGTACCCAGTGAATCTAGTTGACAATAGAATCCTAAATTAAAATAATTGATAGTATTTTATGTGAATCTATACCAGTGTAATTTTCCCACAAATAGCATAGCGGAAAGATACATTTTCATACGGTGCAATGCATCTCTTTTCCTGGTAATGTGTAGCTGTTCTATTTGCTCAGGTCTTGGTGACATCTTGGAAAAAATCCTGAGAAGTGGGTTCTGTGTGCAGACTTTGTGAAGGAGGGATTATGCTCTCACTTGCATGTACTATTGTGCTAGTTGCTATGATACCTGGAGCCCGTACAGTATGTATGGGATCATAATTAGCTCCCCATGGTCCCTAAAATCAATTTGCAAGGAAAGCATATTTGTATGAGGCCAATAACAGCGGGACTATGCATTTATGTCCATAAAATGGATAAAGCATAAGTGTGCCTGTGGTGTCTGTCTGCTGATCTGTCACACCACCTGCGTGTCTGTCCCTTCCTTCTGTGGCGCTTTTTCACACACACACACACACACACACACACACACACACACACACACACACACACACACACACACACACACACACACACACACACACACACACACACACACACACACACACACACACAAACTAGCATTGCAAAATTCCAGGAACTTTCAATAAATTCCCCTTTTTTTCCCCCCAGAAAACCAGGGTATTTATTGAAAGTTCCCAGAATTGTGCAACCTGACACACGACACACACAGAGGAAACACAACCCCCACCGCCTTGGGTGCAGTGTTCAGGATTCATGCTGAACCAAGGGGAGGGCTCTGCCTTGCTCAGTGAGAGGACATGCTCGGCACCTTCAATCAGGAGCAAGCAGAGATGTCTTGTTGACATTTACACCCTCTGACACACAGCAGTGGAGGAGATGGTAAAGATACAGCTCCCAGTTCAAACCCCACTGCTCGGTTATCTCTATATGAAAATAAGAGCAGAGATGGCAATAATCCACAATCGTGGAGGCCAAATAAATTGTGAAATAAAATGGCCATGCAAAAGCTCTCCTGCCACTAAAAAGGCATCTGTGCTCATTTATCCTATGGAAGCAGCTAGTCGATAGATAAAGCCCATTATCTATTAGTTTGAGCTTTCTACTCAGTTTCCTTGTGAAAAGAAACATAATCTAGTGATCTGTCTTTCAGATGATAAAATAACTGTCCAGTGAAAATATCACTTTTAAAAGTTCATATTCTGTTAATTAACTCATACCCAAATGATGTTGTATATTCCCTAAATAGGGGAAATGGCACTTTACAGCTTGCAGAAAATAGTCACTATCAAACTAGGGATGTCATGGTTAATTGAGGAAAAACAGTAATTCTGCTAATAGATTATGCATGTATGAACTACACATGGACACATCCAGGCCAAAGTGGGAGGTTTAAAAAATACTGACAAATTCGCCAAAGTTCCAAAACATCTCTTTAATATGTTTGAAAATGACACCAAGCTCTAAACCCTTTGTTTCATTCAACTGGGATTGCTTGGTATTTGTGGCCAAAGCATTTACTTGCTTTGGTTTAAAAAATGCTTGCTATTTCCTCATAGAACATGATGTCATGTTAGCTCATTGGCTGAGCTGGCCAATCAGCGGTCTACTCGCATTAATATCTTTATGACGGGCATACACTTACATGGCCCACACTGTTCTGTTGTTGGGGTAAGCCCACACCATTCCAACACAGAAAAGCTGCTTTTTAACATATTTAAATACTTTTTTTCTGGAAGGAAAACTGTTTCACTCATATTATTATTAATTATAGGTAATATAATTAATGAAACACTGGACAGTTACTTTAAGCTTTGTTCCACTTTAAACTTTGTTCCAACTTGCTTAATTAACCTCTTGCAGATGTAGATGAGGACGAGCATGAATAATCGCAATTAGTGGAATCCACTTGTATAATTGCTCTTCTATTGAAGAGGAGTGTGTCTTTGGGAACTGGAAGGAAGGCACCACAAAGTCAATTCGGGCTTCCTATGCGATGGGCTCCTTGATCTAGCTGCAGTCCTACATCATTACATAGGCTGGGTCCTAAATGGCACCCTGTTCCCTATATTGTGCACTACTTTGTCCTATGTAGGGAATAGAGAGCCATTTGATGCACATCCATTCTGTATTGGGAAGAG
Source organism: Salmo trutta (assembly GCF_901001165.1). Classification (NCBI taxonomy): domain Eukaryota; kingdom Metazoa; phylum Chordata; class Actinopteri; order Salmoniformes; family Salmonidae; genus Salmo; species Salmo trutta. Next base: position 13,215,677 of record NC_042980.1, read on the forward strand.
TCAAAACAACTGTAATATTTCATACCCACATTACCAGTATACAGTACAGTGCAGTGCATAGGGTAAAATACTCACTGGAATCAGTTCTTTCCGGGGATGTGTGGTTCAGTTTCTCTGTCGAGTCGCTGCTTCCTTCCTCAAGGACGTAATCAAAGTTTAGGATGAACAGCATCACTACGCCTTCCTCGTTCTTCACCGGGATTATGTGAGTGTAGCACTGGAAGTCTGACCCTGGAAGAGAAATAATAAACTTGCCATGTCTAAAAGCTGACGTACCTTATGCTCTCCTTCCATAGTTGAGCTCCACTACAGTATAACTTCTAATCCATTTTCTCGCACCTTTTTAATAATAATATAGTGCTGAGGGTTGGATTCTTTCTAAAGCCGCCGAGGAGAGAAACAATTACTTCGACATTATTATTATTCCAACCGTGATTATTGGAATAATAATAATTTATTATTATTATTATTATTCCAACCATATTATTCCAACTATGCTGTTAGTGCAATTGATAATGTAATAAGATGTTGCTATCAACTCTTAGGGCTAAGTGTTCATCATGAATTCCCTAGCTATATGATAGTAAGGCAGTTCGCTGATTCGACAGGGTCACTGATTGGCCAAGATGGCACTAGATAAGTAGCGTGCTTTATGCGATTAAAGGCCCAGTGGTGAAACATGTTGCCCTCAGACTATCCTGCATTTGCAAAACATTGGCCTAGAATGAGGACGTCTGAGGCACGTGGGAGCTGCAGGCTACAGCACACAAGCCAGGCCAGGGCTTCACAGTGTACACATAGAATGTGCCCAAATGGAACCTTATTCCCTTTACAGTGCACTGCTTTTGGCCAGGCCTCATAGGGTTCTGATAAAAAGCAGTGCACTAGGGAATAGGGTGTAATTTGGGACGCAAACATAAGACTGCAATGACTACGCTTAGGACAGAGTCATACCAGACCTAGTGCTGCTGAGCTGCCTCCTTAAGTGAAGGAAGAATCCATTATCGAGACCTCATCTGGGTACTGAATTGCACCTAATTCCCTAAATAGTGTGCTACTTTTGACCAGAGCCCTATAATAATCCCTCATTCACAAGAGTCAGGGCCCTGGTCAAAGCATTGCACTATATAGGGAATAGTTTAAAGATTTAATGTCACGTGCACAAGTACAGTGAAATACCTTTCTTGCAAGCTCCAAACCCAACAACGCAGTAAGCAATATCAATGTAGCACTAAAAATAATGTAGGGTAGAACAAAAACATAAAAATAAGAAATAAGAAGAAGAAGCAAGCACCTCCCTCCGTAGCACCATGCGATTGAGGGTGGTACTGTTCCCATACCAAGCAGTGATGCAGCCAAAATGTTCTTAATAGTGCAGCTGTAGAACCTTTTGAGGATTTGAGGGCCCATGCCAAACCTTTTCAACTTCCTGAGGGGGAAGAGGAGCTGTCGCGCCTTCTTCACGACTGTGCGCATGTGGACCATTTTAAGTCCTTAGTGATGTGGACTAAGGACAGGGACAGGGAGTGGACAGGGAGTACAGGAGGGACTAAGCACACAGTCCTGTGGGACCCCCGTGTTGAGGGTCAGCATGATGGAGGTGATGTTGCCTACCCTCACCACCTGTGGTCGGCCCGTCAGGAAGTTCAGGAGACAGTTGCAGAGGGAGGTGTTCAATCCGGGGGAATAGGGTGTAATTCAGTGGAGGCTGCTGAGGGGAGGACAGCTAGAATGCAGCGAATAGAATGGCATCAAACACATGGAAACCATACTGTATGTTTGATGTTGTTAATAGAGTTCCACCTCTGCTCCAGCCATTATCATGTGCCCATCATCCCCAACTAAGGTGCCACCAACCTCCTGTGATGCTATTTCAGACACAGGGGTTGAATTTCTCCAGGCAGAATGGAGAAGAATAACAACTGACCACAAGCCAGTAAATGTGTGTTTTACGGAAACTGAATCAGTTAGGCTACAATACAATGTAGTATATGCAAAACATTGAATGCAACATTTAATCCAAGCTTAATAGTCTCAGCACCAAATCAGTATTAAAGTAGGTGATAGTTACAAATATTTTGTCCATGACAGTAATTGTTTGAATCTTTGAAATGTCACGCAAACCGCTAACAACGCTCAGAATATCCTTACCAGAATTTATCAGTCAAGAGAGTGTTAACAGATTGCAAATTATTTCAGCGCTGCTGGAGACACTACAACAAAACAACAATAATCTGCAAGTCTGAATGTTTCACATGCATGCTATAGCTGAGCCATGCTATAATAATAGAGGAAGAAAAGGTTGACAACACCATCAAGACCTATTAAAGGGGCGCTGAACTCCATGATTTGGCATCGTTTTCCAGCTTGGTCTTAAAGAAATGCAGCGGCCATGACTGAAGCTAAACGAGAGTTGTCTCGGGGGGTGGTTTAATGTGGGTGTCTCTTGTGTGTGTGTTCGCACGTGGCAAGCGTTTGTACATTCCCTCTGCCAAAACAGTACACAACCCATTCATTCCGGAACATTTTGGACAATACTTATTTTTTTACAACAATTATCCTATGCACACTTTATAGTAAATTTATGTCACTAGAATACATGTGTCAGACTCATATCGATGCCACATAGGCCGTTTTTGAGAGATTGACTGTGCTCTTCCAGTTACCTCAAAACTCAACTGAATTCTACTGTGTTTAGTTAATTACCACCTAATTACCACCAACAAAAATGATGATACAGGAACATTTTGAGTTGGTTCCTTAGGGTCCTCCAATCTATTTAGAGCCAGTACAATGTTAGGTGGAGCATCCCGGGGCCTTGGTAGGGCATCAATGTTAGGAAAATGTTATTACTTGCTTCAAAGGATACCAAACAAGCTTATCAGAAAGGCATCGTAAACAAAAATACATACTGAAATGTTAAGGGTCCTTCCATATAGACAAGTATACACTATTATATTCATTTGTATGGCTATATAATTTGAATAGGAGGCATTCCTTATCATCATTTTTTGGTTTGTTCATAAGTTCACATTGTTGTTAGAAAATGGAAGGCCAGGACGTTGAGGGTGGTCTCCTGGTGCCTATATGCACGGTTTAAAATTGCATCCAGCCTTGTTTCAAGTTTTTATTTCACATGCACAAGTACACTGAAATTCCTTTCTTGCAAGCTCTAAACCCAACAATACAGGAATCAATATCAATGCAGGACTAAAAATAACATAAGGTAGAACATAAAACAAACAATACATTTTTTTAAAAATTAAAAAGTGAGCAATATACAGGGTCAGATCCAATACCATGTTTACAATGTGCAGGGATACTGGAGTGGTAGAGGTAGATATGCACTGCCACTGATGATGCAGAGTTATCTGGCTGCTAAATCTATCCACTCATTAGATTATGTTCAACTCATAATTTACTCTCCCTAATCTCCTAGGACCATAACCCTATATCCTCCACTGCAATATAATGCTATCGGCATTACCATTGAAGTGTAAAAAGCAGGTTCAGATTCATTCAATGTTATTCAGAGTAGACAGAAATAAATCCTTTCCTTAGTGGGACTCCGTTTCTCCCGAAGTCTCGCTGCCCTCATAAAACAAGCCACACATCGACTGCTCTTCTAGGAAGAACACCTGATGTGCAATAATAAGCAATAAAAAATGCCCATCCTTCCCTATGCAAATGTCTCTGTCTCCCTTTGTCTACCAGCCAGGCTCACAAAGAACACACATTACACATTCACAGGAATCGTCTCAGAGCTGGATCTCACACCACGCTGCCAGTCGCATTCATTAGCACTAGCTGTCTGTCTGACTAAATATATCAATCTTTTGTTGGACTGCCTTTACATGTCAGGCTTTAATAGGATGCTTCCGTGCATCAGCAGCCCCCATGGAACAACCCTTCTTAAACAACATTGTATTTCCTAAACTGTGAATTACAATGTTTTTATTGGATGAAGGAAAAAAGAAGAAGACATTTAGCTGACACTTATCCAAAGCATCTTACGGTCAGAGCGTTCAGCTTAAGGTAGCTACTGTAGGTGAGACAACCACATATCACAATCATTGTAATTGTGGTGAATTGGTAATAAGTAAAGCCTTCAGATATTTAATCTGCTATTGGTTATAACAAAATCCGGTGTATAAAACGCCTCACTCACCTCCTCTGATATCGATACTGTTCATTGTCAGCGCTTTAAGATTCTCCTTATAAAGGAAGATGCCAAAGGAAGATTCGCAGGTATTAAACATTCATTGCTTTTAGTTAACAGCATTTAGGATAACCCGCAATTACATGATGAAAATAACACCTATTCATCTTCATCTTTCTCAGCAATAAATTATTCAGTGTATGCACGGATCTTGTATCTGTTAGTTGGTATACATTAATGTTGCACATTGTATCACATTTTAAATCTGTGCAAAGAAACTCGCTACTGTGTGTGAGTACAGAATATGCTGCAGGAAAGAGGAGACCCACGTGGACCCAAGAGGGGGCCAGAACGGCAAATTCAGCAGAAATATGTTTGGGAATTGATTTACTAGATGGGAAAACAACACCCTTCTAAAAGGGTGAGCTATGGGGGTCCCTCCTCATCCTGTCACCCGCTGAAAGTCAGCTGTATAATAATTCATTCCACTGGGGGAAATAAAGTAAATAAGGCCAATAATTTCCTACTTTTGGTCAGGAAACTATTCACACCTTTTCATAGCCATTAGGAAGGCAGACATACTCTGGTGTGTTGATTGAATAGAGAATTCTCCAGTTAATTCCCTGTGCCAGTACACAGATCAAATCAGACTACATGCATGATTGTGGAAAGTGGCCAGGATGTAGAGCAGTATGCAATTGTGCCTCTCGGGTTGGTGGTAAATCTCATTTGGCTTATGGTTTGAGAGGTGTTATTCAGTGCTATACATATTCCTAAACAATTGTGTCATTAGGTGTGTACACAGTTGTATTCACTAGGCACCAAATGGAAGAGAATGGACTGAAACCCAGAGCATATCGGACTGCTTCTCTCTACCATATCACCGGATTCCTGCCGCTCCGGATCATTACACCAGATCATTACTCTGGATCATCGCAGCTAGCTAGCTGCAAACGAGTGGCTACTGTTAGCTAACGACTCTCCCGAAGCAAGCACCAGCTAGCCTTGAGCTAGCCTCGAGCTAGGCCCATATACCAGCTACTTCTAGGGCTACAATACCTCCTTTGCCAATTGGCCTGGACCCTTTATTGTTGACACGGAGTCCAGTCGGACTGCCGACGTGATCGCCCGATGTGGTCTCAACAGGCTATTCTGTTACGATGTCGCCGAAGAACCAGCTACTATCCCCGGCCCGCTAGCTTTTCAGAACGCTGTGTCCCCTGCTTGCTTAGCATAGGAGTGACTACCGAACAGCACCCTGACTCACCTATTGCTGCTCTTCTGACCCTATGATCACTCGGCTACACAGCTGATGCCCCCTGAACTGTTTCAATAACACGGTACCTCATTTTGTTTACTTGTCGGCCCCAGCCTCGAACTCAGGTCCTGCATGTGGTCCTCAGGTCCTGCAACTGACCTGCTCTGCCCATTCATCGCCATTTTCCTGTTGCTGTCTTAGCACTCCTGATCAACACCTGTGATTGCTTTAGGCCTCTCTCTAATGTCAATATGCCTTGTCTACTGCTGTCTTGGCTAGTTTTTACTGTTTTACTTCACTGTAGAGCCTTCAGTCCCACTCAACATGCCTTAGATAGCTCTTTTGTCCCACCCCACACACATGCGGAGACCTCACCTGGCTTAACTGGTCCCACCAGAGACGAAACCTCTCTCATTGTCACTCAACGCCTAGGTTTACCTCCACTGCACTCACATCCTAACATACCCTTGTCTGTACATTATGCCTTGAATCTATTCTACCACGCCCAGAAATCCGCTCCTTTTATTCTCTGTCCCCAACGCACTAGACGACCAGTTGTTATTATAGCCTTTAGCCGTACCCTTATCCTACTCCTCCTCTGCTCCTCTGGTGATGTAGAGGTTAACCCAGGCCCTGTAGCCCCTAGTTCCACTCCTATTCCCCAGACACTATCATTTGTTGACTTCTGTAACCACAAAAGCCTTGGTTTCATGCATGTTAACATCAGAAGCCTCCTCCCTAAGTTTGTTTTATTCACTGCTTTAGCACACTCTGCCAACCCTGGTGTCCTAGCCGTGTCTGAATCCTCGCTTAGGAAGGCCACCAAACATTCTGAAATGTTCATCCCCAACTACAACATTTTCCGCCAAGATAGAACTGCCAAAGGGGGTTGAGTTGCAATCTACTGCAGAGATAGCCTGCAGAGTTCTGTCATGCTATCCAGGTCTGTGCCCAAACAGTTCGAGCTTCTACTTTTAAAAATCCACCTTTCTAGAAGTAAGTCTCTCACTGTTGCCACTTGTTAAAGACCCCCCTCAGCCCCCAGCTGTGCCCTGGACACCATATGTGAATTAATTGCCCCCCATTTATCTTCAGAGTTTGTACTGTTAGGTGACCTAAACTGGGATATGCTTAACACTGTGGCCGTCCTACAATCTAAAATAGATGCCCTCAATCTCACACAGATTATCATGGAACCCAACAGGTACAACCCTCAATCAGTAAACACGGGCACCCTCATAGACATCATCCTGACCAACCTGCCCTCTAAATACACCTCCGCTGTCTTCAACCAGGATCTCAGCGATCACTGCCTCATTGCCTGCATCCTTAATGGGTCGGCGGTCAAACGACCACCACTCATCACTGTCAAACGCTCCCTAAAACACATCAGCGAGCAAGCCTTTCTAATCGACCTGGCCCGGGTATCCTGGAAGGATATTGACCTCATAGATGAGGCCTGGTTATTCTTTAAAAATGCTTTCCTCACCATCTTAAATAAGCATGCTCCATAGCCATTGGTTCACTCCAGACCTGACTGCCCTTGACCAGCACAAAAACATCATGTGGCGTACTGCATTAGCATCGAATAGCCCCCACGATATGCAACTTTTCAGGGAAGTTAGGAACCAATATACACAGGCAGTTAGGAAAGCTAAGGCTAGCTTTTTCAAACAGAAATTTGCATCCTGTAGTGCAAACTCCAAAAAGTTCATGGACACTGTAAAGTCCATGGAGAATAAGAGCACCTCCTCCCAGCTGCCCACTGCACTGAGGCTAGGAAACACTGTCACCACCAATAAATCTACGATAATCGAGAATTTCAATAAGAATTTTTCTACGGCTGGTCATGCTTTCCACCTGGCTACCCCTACCCCGGTCAACAGCTCTGCACCCCCCACAGCAACTTCCCCAAGCCTCCCCCATTTCTCCTTCCCCCAAATCCAGATAGCTGATGTTCTGAAAGATCTGCCAAATCTGGACCCCTACAAATCAGCTGGGCTAAACAATCTGGACCCTCTCTTTCTAAAATTATCCGCCGCAATTGTTGAAACTCCTATTACTAGCCTGTTCAACCTCACTTTTGTATCGTTTGAGATCCCTAAAGATTGGAAGCTGCCGTGGTCATCCCCTTCTTCATAGGGGGTGACACTCTAGACCCAAACTGTTACAGACCTATATCTATCCTACCCTGCCTTTCTAAAGTCTTTGAAAGCCAAGTTAACAAACAGATCACCGACCATTTCGATTCCCACCGTACCTGCTCCGCTATGCAATCTGGTTTCCGAGCTGGTCATGGGTGCACCTCAGCCACGCTTAAAGTCCTAAATGATATCATAACTGCCATCGACAAAAGACAATACTGTGCAGCCGTATTTATTGACCTGACCAAGGCTTTCGACTCTGTCAATCACCGCATTCTTATCGGCAGACTCAAAAGCATTTGTTTCTCAAATGACTGCCTCGCCTGGTTCACCAACTACTTCTCTGAATTCAGCATGTCAAATCGGAGGGCCTGTTGTCCGGACCTCTGGCAGTCTCTATGGGGGTGCCACATGGTTCAATTCTCAGGCCGACTCTTTTCTCTGTATACATCAATGATGTCGCTCTTGCTGCTGGTGAATCTCTGATCCACCTCTACGCAGATGACACCATTCTGTATACTTCTGGCCCATCTTTGGACACTGTGTCAACAAACCTCCAGACGAGCTTCAATGCCATACAACACTCCTTCTGTGGCCTCCAACTGCGCTTAAATGCAAGCAAAACTAAACGCATGCTCTTCAACCGATCGCTGCCCACATCCGCCCGCCCGTCTAGCGTCACTACTCTGGACGGTTCTGACTTAGAATATGTGGACAACTACAAATACCTAGGTGTCTGGTTAGACTGTAAACTCTCCTTCCAGACTCACATTAAGCATCTCAAATCCAAAACTAAATCTAGAATCAGCTTCCTATTTCGCAACAAAGCCTCCTTCACTCATGTTGCCAAACATACCCTCGTAAAACTGACTAATCTACCGATCCTTGACTTCGGCGATGTCATTTGCAAAATAGCCTCCAACATTCTACTCAGCAAATTGGATGTAGTCTATCATAGTGCCATCCATTTTGTCAAAAAAGCCCCATATACTACCCACCACTGCGACCTGTATGCTCTTGTTGGCTGGCCCTCGCTTCATATTCGTCGCCAAACCCACTGGCTCCAGGTCATCTATAAGTCTTTGCTAGGTAAAGCCCTGCCTTATCTCAGCTCACTGGTCACCATAGCAGCACCCACCTGTAGCACGTGCTCCAACAGGTATATTTCACTGGTCACCCCCAAAGCCAACTCCCCCTTTGGCCGCCTTTCCTTCCAGTTCTCTGCTGCCAATGACTGGAACGATGACTGGAACAAATTGCAAAAATCACTTAAGCTGGAGACTTATATCTCCCTCACTAACTTTAAGCATCAGCTGTCAGAGCAGCTTACCGATCATTGCACCTGTACATAGCCCATCTGTAAATAGCCCACCCAAATACCTCATCCCCATGTTGTTTTTATTATTTTTTCTCCTTTGCACCCCAGTATCTCTAGTTACACATTCATCTTCTGCACATCTATCCCTCCAGTGTTTAATTGCTAAATTGTAATTATTTCGCCACTATGACCTATTTATTGCCTTACCTCCCTAATCTTACTACATGTGCACACACTGTATATAGACTTTTCTATTGTGTTACTGACCTTATGTTTGTTTATCCCATGTGTAACTCTGTGTTGTTTGTGTCGCACTGCTTTGCTTTATCTTGGCCAGGTCGCAGTTGTAAATGAGAACTTGTTCTCAACTGGCCTACCTGGTTAAATAAATGTCACGACTTCCGCCGAAGTCGGCCCCTCTCCTTGTTCGGGCGGCGTTCGGCGGTCGACGTCACCGGCTTACTAGTTACCACCGATCTATGTTTCCTGTTCGTTTGCTTTTGTCTTAATTATACACACCTGTTTATGATTCCCTGATTATGTTCATTATTTAACCCTGTTTGTCTTATCTGTGATTGTTTCATGTTTTGTGGTTGTTGGAGGTGTTTCTCCCGACCCTGTATTATTGCTGTGGAAGAAGTTTTATTGTGGTTTTGAGTAAACACGTTTTTTTTGCACTCATCCCTGTGTCCTGCGCCTGACTCCGATACTTCTCCTAACGAAAGAATTACAATAAAAGTGAAATACAATTTTACATTTAAAAAACAAGGAGGGACTAACTTGTCTAATAAGAAACAGTGGTTTTCATTTTCCATTGCGAAACGTTTTGCTATTGTGTGCACTACTGAATATGACCGAGTTACCACCTCCACTCTCTGAGTTGTAGATCATTCACAGGTAGGTTGGGTCATTGAAACTGGCAGGTCCAGGAGAATACAAAGTGCTGATAGTGTACATTAGTGTCTCTACCAGTGATTGGATGCCTATCATTATCAATTCCAGTCGGTGGGTTCAAGTTTCCCTTCAAGTGTTACTCTATGGGATCTAGCATCGCCTAAGGTGCTCTCTCAGCACCCCAGCATGATCCCCGTCTTCAGACCCCACACTCACAGATGGTCAAATTGAGATTTCCAGCTCTTTACCTTGGTCCTATTGAATGTCAGATACCAGGCCACAGAGGAATGCCGATCTTAGTGATGCTGTGGCCTTTCAGGATAATGCATCCATCATGGTTAAAGCTTTTATCAAGCTGACTATGAATGCGTAAGGTCCGCGGGCAAAGCAATTGTGTAATTTAGAAGATGTATAGATATTTGCGGTTGAGGAAAATAATGTCGTAACTGAAAGATTTGACAGTCTTATAATTTCAAATTTTCCCAATAGTCAGCAAAGGGACAAGTTGAGAAGGGATATCACGTCTTAATTTTCTTCATATTCAACTTGTTGACCATAATAAGTCTAAATTGATAGAGGCTAGAACTATCTGAATTACATAACTATTTTATCTCCGCTGTTGAAAACTAAATGTTAGTCTAAAAGAAATGGTAGATAATGTCTAGATGCTTTTTATAGTGGAGATCAAGTTTATAAAGTGCCTGGCTGGGCTGATGAGACAGATGGAACAGGCATTTTAACTAGACTATATTTCCACCATCAATAATTCAAAACATATGCTAATTGAGCCATTATTGCCAAAGGTCTACAGCTGTGTGGTGGTGCTCTTAGTCTTTTATTTATTTATTTATTTTACCTTTATTTTATCAGGGAGTCATACTGAGACCAAGGACTCTTTTACAGATGAGCCCTGAATTACATAAGTGACAGAAAATACAAAATGCAAGCAGAATACAAAACGCAAGCAGAAAGTCACGGTCATAAAAAAAGAAATAAACACATTCTTCGGTAAAAAGATCTTCAATCATCTTTGTAAATTAGCATAGAGGCACCAAAACATTACATTTAAGAACATTTTGAAGATTGTTCCACAAATAAGGTGCAAAAAAACTAAAAGATAGAGAACTAGAGAACAAAGGAATTTGCAGAGTTAGCCATCCCTGAGACCGGGTGTGGTAACTCAAATGTCTAAAGTTTAGTAATGATGTTAGGTACAGTCTGACTTTTTGTAAAAGAGCTTTCTTTATAAATGAAAAAAATAACAATGTATCAACCTATGTGACATCAAAGAGGGCCAACCAACTTTCAGATAGAGAATGCAGTGATGAGTGCTAAAATTGTCGCCCGTAACAAAGCGGGGTGCACTATGATAAACTGCATTTAACGGCTTTAATGAAGCGGCAGCTACATTCATATAGATGATGTCACCATAGTGTAGGACTGATAGGAACGTCGACTGAATAATCTGCTTTCTACTATTTAGCGAGAGGCAGGATCTACTTCTGCAGAAGAAGCCCATTTTTATTCTCAGCTTCTCAACTAACTCATCAATATACTTTTTAAAAAACAGTTTTCATCTATCCAGATGCCCTGATACTTGTAAGCAGGGACACGATCAATATGGACACCATCCAAAGTACATAAGCTTAAATCATCATAATTATTTTTATGTGCTCCAGAGAACAACATATGCAGAGTTTTACCTGCGTTCAATACTCATTTCAGGCGAATAAAGTTTTTCTGTAATACAATGAAGGCAGACTATAGTTCAGATAGAGCCTTGTCAACCGTGGGGGCAATAACATATACAACAGCATCATCGGCATACAAGTGCATGTTACAATTTTTTACAGACAAGTCAATATTTTGTATGTACAGATGACCTGGCCTCCACAATCACCAGACCTCAACCCAAATGAGATGATTTGGGATGAGTTGGACCACAGAGTGAAGGAAAAGCAGCCAACAAGTGCTCAGCATATGTGGGAACTCCTTCAAGACTGTTGGAAAATAATTCCAGGTGAAGCTGATTGAGAGAATGCCAAGCATATGCAAAGCTGTCATCAAGGCAAAAAAGTGTCTACTTTGAAGAATAGAAAATATATTTTGATTTGTTTCACACTTTTTTGGTTACTACATGATTCCATATGTGTTATTTCATAGTGTTGATGTCTTCACTATTATTCTACAATGTATAAAATAGTAAAAATAAAGAAAAACCCTTGAATGAGTAGGTATGTCCTAACTTATGACTGGTACTGTATATGGCACCTCCCTCTTTTTGTAACCTGTCACATCTAAATACATTATAATAACGTACTTCAATGTCTTTATCAGAGATATAACCATTTAACCAAGTTTCTGAGAGAGCCATGATGTCAGGACACAAGTCCTGTACCCAAATGTCAATTGTGTCCATTCTTTTTTATCATACTTCGCACATTTAGGTGCATTAGGCCAAGCCTCCTACAATATTTCAAGTCAGAGGGGGTATTTAGCTCATTCCCATAAGAGCTAACAGGCATAGGGTCATCTGCAGCTACTAGTTCAGTGAGCTGAGACTTTGCCATGGTCGCTGGCCAACCACGTGAGAGCAGAGCAGACTGAGCATTTGACAGACATCCCTCAAGACACTGGATGTAGGAGCTGGGGCGGGAACTGGGAGAGCAGAGCAGTCCACCCGGATGAAGCTCCCTCCAAAGGAGTGGAACTGCTGCAGGGGACCGGTGGGGCTGCCAAAACCCTGTTCTGGGTGTAGACAGGAAACCTTGGTGTGGCTCCTGTTGCAGGGTTGGGGCTGCCATTGGGGATAGGAGTGTTCCAGGCGTGTCCTGAGTATGGGAGTAGGGAGAGTAACCAAAACTAGCCTGGGAGGGAGGTTGTGGGGTGAATTGAAGAGGGTGGAACGCAGTGTGGCTGGCGAAGCGCCAAACTCTCAGCATATGTAGGGTGACGATGTGAATGATACATAGGCCGGTTCTGGTTGAGCTGTGCTGAGGCGAGCCTGGTCTGGTTGAGCTGTACTGAGGTGGGCCTGGTCTGGTTGAGCTGTGCTGAGGCGGGCCTGGTCTGGTTGAGCTGTGCTGAGGCGGGCCTGGTCTGGTTGAGCTGTGCTGAGGTGGGCCTGGTCTGGTTGAGCTGTGCTGAGGTGGGCCTGGTCTGGTTGAGCTGTGTTGAGGCGGGCCTGGTCTGGTTGAGCTGTGCTGAGGCGGGCCTGGTCTGGTTGAGCTGTGCTGAGGCGGGCCTGGTCTGGTTGAGCTGTGCTGAGGCGGGCCTGGTCTGGTTGAGCTGTGCCTGGTCTGGTTGAGCTGTGCTGAGGCGGCCCTGGTTTGGTATATTTGTGCTGAGGCGGGCCGGGTCTGGTTGAGCTGTGCTGAGGTAGGCTTGTTGTGGTAGAGCTGTACTGAGGTGGGCCAGGTGTGGAAAAGCTGTGATGATGCGGGCCTAGTCTGGTAGAGCTCTGCTGTGATGGGCCGGGTCTGGTAGAGCCATGCTGTGATGGGCCGTGTCTGGTAGAGCTGTGTTGAGGCGGGCCTGGTCTGGTAGAGCTGTGCTGAGGAAAGCCTGGTCTAGTAGCATGGGAGGGAGGTTGTAGGGGGAATTGAAGAGGGTGGTGTGGAGGGCAGTGTACCCGGCAATGTTCCTAACTCTGCGTGTGGCCTCTTTGACTGCGTCTCCTGGAGAAGTGGTGGAGGGTGGTGTGGCTGGCTGTTCGCCAGTCTGTATGGCACCACCGGATCCAGGTCTAAAGGAGTGTCTGATTTGTCTCAGGGAGTTGGTGGCTGGTCTGTGGCTCCTGTGGGGTGAGGTGGACTGGCCACCCAAAGCAGAATCCTTTAACATCCTTGCGAAAGAGGACGTTAAACATGCGTGTTGGGCACACATGTCATTGGTCCCTGTGTGAATGATGATATGACTGGGGGAGCCAAGCTGGGCCACAGTCAAGAGCTCCAAAGCTCTCTCTCTAATTAAAACCTTCCACTGGAGTCCATCATTAATATAATGTCTGATTTCTCATCAGGTCTGTGGAGGATGGCAGGAGTGATGGGAATAATTACAGGGCGTGAGTTGGGGATGGAGGGGGTCAGCTGGGTTGGTGCATTGGTTGGTTGGGTTGGTTGGTGGGTTCTGATTCAGCTGTTGGCTTGGTTCTAGGTTTTTGTGAGACTTTGTAGAGTGGATGGTGGTGGCTGGATAATTCCTGCCTTAGCTCATGTAACTCCTTCTGCAGGTCCTGCAGGTCCTGCATGTAGCTGGTGTTGACTGTACCGGACAGTTCCTCTCTTAGTCTGCCCACTTCCATCCTTAGAGTCTGGTTGTCCTCCTCAACATTCTTCACTGCACACTGCAGTTCCCGGATCTCCTCCCTATGCTGACGCACCAGGCTGATCTCCTCTAATAGATGCTGTGGTACTGCAGGTGTCACGTGTGAGAGGCATACTCAGGGCTGTGTCTGCTGCAGGCGAGGGAGGGAGAGGGACCCTGTGGACTACATACTGGGGCACAGATGGAGTGGAGGCTGTTGTAGGTAGTGGCAGTGAAGAGGTTTTAAGTTCAGCAACAAGAGGTTTTAGTTGGTCGAAGTAGCGGACAAATTGATCCAGACTGGCCTCTGAACCTTGAACATCACAGTGCCGTTATAATAAATGTTAATGTTACATTTGGGGGTGGAATCAATGTAGAGTTGTTTATTGTTCTGTTTTCTGACATTTTAAGTTCATTATTGGTATTTTGGAGAGCTGTGTGCCAAGCATTAGGATCCTCTGTGTACTGTAGAACAGAAGTTCTCCTTCTATTTTCTTGTTTGCTTGTGGGATGTAGTCCCTCTGAGTCTCTGGGGATTCTCTTAGAAATGTATTTGTTCATTTATTTTTTTCATGACTCACTTGTAACATTTATCGTGGAGAAATTACAAGATTATGTTATAATACTGTTATTGCATCGAATGGTTATTTTATGCAACAGAATCGGGTTCTTAGAACTCTATTGTGTCTGTGTGAACTGAGAGGAGCTTCTGAGGTTTAACTCTAGCAACTGATTGATGATGGTCTTGTTGTCTCTCGGAGCTCGCATTCCAGAGAATGAGTTGGTGTTTGTGTACTGGGAAGTACCAGGGTGGAGGTGACTCGGGTATGGATAATGATGCGGGGAACCTTGTTTTGGGGGCCAGACCGTGGTTTCCACACAATGAGAACAGTCTTTACAGTCTTTCATACAAATCCTAACCTTGTGACCAATTCCACACATCTGTTGTTTGTCATGTGGACTAAGGGGGTGTATCTTTTCTATAAAAGATCTTTGTATTCTTTGTGTCGGGGCTCTCAACCCAACAGTCACCATGTTGGGTCAACCGGCCATCGTTATTACTCTATCCCTTCCATATTAAAAGATTTTGAACAAAAGTAATATCCTGATTGGTGACTGACCTTGTCTCTCCTCATTATTGATGAGAATGTCCACGACCCATTTTCAGGACACGTGATGGCAAGGTCTCTGAAACAATGCTTAGAGAATGCCTCAATCTTCATCCCCCTGGTGACCTCTTTAAACAATGCACTCTGCTCTAGAATGATGTGCACGTGCCTCTTGATGAAAGCACTTATTTAAATAATGCACCTATAGAGATAAATGCACTGTTTAAACAATGCACTTTTATGAATAACACAAATAAAGATGCTAAATGTGTTTTTCAATGAAACAACACGTTACACATAAATGAAGATACTCTCTCGATGTTTAGGATCTTCCCACCTCATTTTCAAGTGCTCTTTTGCTTGTTTGTTTGCTCGTCTGAATGCTTGTTTTCTTATCAAGGCCTGAAATGTCCTCCAGAAATCCCTCAGAAATCCTTACTCTTTCACCCTGTGTTGGTTTTGTGTTTGTTTGTCTATGTCCTAACTCTTCTTGTTGTCCTTGTTGGTTTTATAGTCCACCCCGTTACCATTCCTTTCTTGCGTTGCCTGACGATTCAGCAGATGACCCTTGCACGCACAAAGCCGATCAATCTCTCAAAACTACTTCCACAAAAGAAATGCATCTTCCAATTCCTCTAGATGTGCAGAACACAGCAATCAAGAACAAAAAATTAAACTGTTCACATACAATAAAATCATTTAACAAACAATTTAAATTTAAGGAGGAGCTCTTCTTAAGTGCTGCTGCTCCTGTAATTGGTCAACAAAAGTCCAGGCAGCCTTGAAGTACAGCATTTTTATGAGCAAGAGAAGTCTGAAAGCGTCCAGAAAAGTGAGGTTAGGACAGTGTTATATGTAGAACTTCATGTCCATCTCTTAAATAAACTATCTTTAGTGCTCCCACTAAGTAAGGGTGTTTACACTACGTTATAATGAAAACAAAATTGATAAAGGCGTACACGTTTTGTTATTTTGTTCAGCAGACTCTTCTTAAGGTTAAATTGGCATGGTAGCTTGTCCAATGAGGGAGAAGCATTCTCATATTACATATTTTTAACACTGACCTTCAAAAACAAAAATTTTATGAATCACAACAATTAGACATAAAAACAACCGTTCTAGATGGTGTAAGCTATACGTGACACTCTCCATGGTTATCTTGCTAATACATTGTGACGTGGTTGTTACAGGGCTGTGCTGCTGAGGCCATACACAACTGCACTGACGCATAGCCAATTAAGAGGGGAATATGTAAGGGGAGGGGAGGGAAGGCATGCTAACCCTTTGTTTGGAGTCTCTTGGCCATGTGGCCATATCTCGCCTCAGTGAGACTGCTCCAAGCTAGTCATCGTAGCTTACTTTCATCTTTCATCAGTGTCTTCCAATACTGAACATATTTATCTAGCTAGATAGCTGATATTTGTCATCCAGTGGGCTGGAATGGCTAATCAGCTGGCAAAAGTTCATTGGAAGCTAAAACAGATGATTTGGTGACCATTGGATTGGATTCAACAATGCCCCCTTGAGATGGAGATAGGAATTCATATGTGCATATGTAGGGTGACTAGGCAAGGATTTTGTCCTTGATGTGCTGTCCAATACTCCATCTGTCACCAATTCAGAGTTGATCAGCTTTTTTGTCAGATGATAATTACATCAAGCCGGTGTAGAACAGGATTTATATCTTTGGAGAATAAACCAGGGTTGATTTATTGAAGAAATCTACCACAAAATGAATTACATGTTTTTTTTTACATTCTATTAGAGTTCCATTTCTAGTTTGTTCTCACAGAGAAGTCTTTATGTAGTTGCCTGGAGATGCGACTACAACAGACTGGAGGAAGCTGCACTACTGTCACCTGATCTCAAATTAAAACCTGATCTGTTTTCATTTCATGTTTTAATCAGTACTCCGATAGACTGGCTTCCATCTGCTAAATGCCTGACTCTGACGAAGGGGAAACACTCAATGCATTTTGAGACATACTGGGAGAAACCAAAGAGGCAAAGATCAATAAAAAATGCATGCGCCTCCTTTTGCCTGCCACCATCCTGGTCTCTTGCAGCAGCCGAATGTGGTACCCCCCCCCCCATCTGGCAATTCTAGCAAATGCCAGATGGTCTGGACCATGTTTTAGTTGGGTGGGCTGGTTCGAAATTGACACACACAAAAATATTTGTTTTAATATAAAATAAGGTGACATGTCCGGCAGCCCATGCTCAATTTCTCTGTTATACTAATCTATAACGAGCCTGGGTGGGCAATGGTCGTCCCCCTGCCAAGATGAGCTTTACCGGTTTTCTGATAGGCTGAGCTGAGGTCATGCAAACTCCCATTCAAAGTCAAACGCTGCATCAGCCTAGAGACCTGCTCCGACTCTGTTATCAGTTAGTCAGCCAAGATCATGGGTCGTAAAATAAATGAAAAGGGTGACTTTAAATGTAGATAGAGCACATTCTATTCTACATTGTCAATTCACTCAAACTTCCTATTTTTTGGGGGCGGATAAAACCATGATTTGGTCAAACAGTAAAGTGCATTATCCTCATGATTCTTGTAATAAAAGTGTGTGCCCTGCCCCTGTGCCTGTTTTGATGTAGCCTGTTGCTGTATGAGCGATCCACTCTTCTCTCCCCCCCATGCGCTGTCAATAAAATGTTGTTCTGATCATATAACATTTCAAAATGCAATTGCGGGAAAAACAAAGCTTTGGAAGTTTCATCCCCTTGTCCCTGTTGAAGAAAGGAGGGCCTCAGCTTTCTGTAGGTATCTGTAAAGTGTACGCTGGGAGTCGGGAAGCAAGTACAGGGAGTGCAAATGTAATAAAATAAAAAAAACTTGGAACAAAACAAGAAACACGAAAAGTGTACAGCCGGTCACTTCTGCTGAGGCATGGGAGCCTGACGAGGCTCCCGCGCCTCAGCCGGCTCCTCAGCAGAAGCGACCAGCCCGTTCCTGGTCCTTCAGGGCCGTCCCTCTGGCCGGCATCGTCCTGCGGCTAGAGCCACACGTCAGGTAGGGGGTACTGTCACGTGTACTCCCGCACCCCCTCTCCGGCGCTTGACGTCGCCAGATTATTACGCACACCTGCCACCATCGTTACGCGCACCTGCGCCTCATGAGATTCACCTGGACTCCATGAACTTCCTGATTACCTCCCCTATATATTTCACTCCCTCCCCGTGGTTCTTTCCTCAGGCGTTATTAACTCTGTTTCTGTTTCATGTCTGTACACTTTTCATGTTTCTTGTTTTGTTCCACATTCATTTATTTATAACATTTGCTCTCCCTGTACTTCCTCAGGTGCAGAACCCCAAATGAACTAGCCTATGATAGTTAGTGCATATAAAGATGTGCATAATTCATCTCTATTGAACGAAACAACAATTAAGTCAAATATAGCAACTGTAGTCTAATTGGCAACACAAAATTCATGGCAATCACTGGATTGGGTTGCACAAAACATCTTGAGTCATGCATTCCTCATTGGATGTGCTAGAAGAAACAACTTATTTCTTGAATACCTCCATATTCTATGTATTACACTTCTTAATAAAGCACTATAAATGACTTTATAAGATGGTTATTCAGGATGTGGAGTCTGACCAAATCATGGGCTGGTGCCACCAACTGTAAAAGTTAGTGGCAGCAGGGAAACCAAGGGAAAATGTTAATCTGGAGCCCTGAAATAGTAATTAACACTTAGGTTAGGTGTTGATTCAGGGGATCACATATGCCAAGAACTAATTTGCAAGATAGCTTAAGTCGTTAGCTTGGCTTTTATAACGAATAAGACTTAAGCAGACAGGCAGACAGAAAACAAAAGAAGCGCAGTGACAGCAGTGTCTAAGTAGGGTGTGTAGGGTCAGGATGTGGGCTGGTGTGGATAAAATGCCAGTGGTCGAATTCTTGTCCCAGTCCGCCCCTGGGGGGGAGACGTCCATTCAGCTCCTCAAAGGGGAGTCACCTTTGAAATCAGGCACCCACACACATACCTCAGCAGCACGGCTAGCTAAGCTGGGACTGTTCCCTTTATCCATTTAACTCCACCACACTGCTCAGTGTCAGCTTCCCTTTGTTCACACTCATTCAGTTACTAAGTATTATTGCACCCCTCGGAATAGGATCATTTTGCAAAAGCCCCCGCAAAGGAAGGCATTTACCTTATTGATTAGGAATCTTCATTGAGAGCGAAGACATTGCGATTGTGGATTTATCTCTTCTCACAATCATTTACTATTCAACACCTAGATAATAGATACAATTGCCCTGTGGCGAAGGTTTTGGCCGTGTATCTCACTGTGGTCTTCATTTTCCTTCTGCCTTAATTTCTCAGCGCACGCTTAAGCAGCTTAACTTTTCTGCTTTCTTCAGGTCAAAGAGCTGGCTGATGTGTGGCTGATGATGATGTCACTGGGCTTTCTTAATCACTGACAGTGCATCCCACGATCCGCCACAGTGGGAACATGACAGTATGACAACCAAAAGAGACTCTAATAAGCGCGACTATTCCCATCTACAGTTTTATGTTAACAATTCTGCGTGACTATGATTCATTTGATAGTGCTTCCTGTTAGACAGTAAGGGTGAGCAAGAGCGAGGGAGAGAGCGCCTGAGGTCTAACACCACCGAGTTGTGACTCATATGATTTAATATTGATTAGACACACACATCCTCAATTTCCTCTGCCGGGACCTATCGCCTATTCATCCTTATGCTGAACTATTTTTGTATGCTGTCAACACTGTCTCACCCCTCTTGTGCCTAATGTAATTTACACTAGGTGAAATGGGATAGGCTTTTACAAAATGACCCACTGAGAATCCAAAAACTATTATTGGTTTGCAGGGGTTCTGATAGCTCAGAATGGGGTCAAACAAGGAGACAACAAACACAGCCACTTTCCAGTCCATCAGCTTTCATTTGTAGGAAGTGAACTTGTGTCGATAGGGCCATTGCTCTCAAGGATGTCATGACGCTTGCATATGCGTTCCCATCTACAGGAGCCTGTGGATTGTGTCCTTCCATAGCGCTATAATGCATTTACGCTGTAAGCTGCTCACTCCTATTCACTGCAGTGCCATCCTTGACATGTTTATTCATGAGCTCCGCGGCTCACTCTAGACTCCTCAGAGCAGTATTAAGAGTCATGTCTCGAGGCACAGGAGGGAGGGCAGGAGAGCAAGTGTAATGATTCTGTTTGAATGTGTCTTATGGCTTTTACTCTGCTCCCATTCCTTATTAACCATGATCGACACATTGAGTTTATACAGAACTACACAGTGACTAAAGTGCCTTTAAAACCCTGCTCTTCATAGTGGTACATGTTCAAAGAGCCGCCTAGAGTATTTTGTGTAATTTTCTTTCTCCAGGATTCAAAAAATATATTTTCAACTTACTAGAGGAGCATCTGGCTCTGATTTCCACGTGATTAGCAGAAATCTGTCTAGGCTGATGACTGCTGCTTCAGGAAGATTAAAAATGGAACTATCTGGATTTTCCTGTACATCTACAGTCAGTTTAGGGAGCTGCAAAGCGCCAAGGCAAATGTTTCATTATGTACACAGTATAGTTAACCACATAAGAGAAGAAGATTACATTCACATTTTAGTCATTTAGCAGATGCTCTTATCCAGAGCGACTTACAGTAGCAATTAGGGTTAAGTGCCTTGCTCAAGGGCACATCGACAGTTTATTCACCTAGACGGCTCGGGGATTGGAACCAGCAATTTTTGGTTTACTGGCCCAACGCTCAACTGCTAGGCCACCTGTCATGAGCCAAGGCACACAAAAAAATTCAACCTGACTTCCTGTCGTCATATACTATACCCCGAAAAGGGGAGCAACAGCACATTGACTTGGAGGGGGTATTATACTGACCAAAAAGCACTCTGCCTGAAGATGATATTAGTGGCATTACATGCGTAGATGTGTCATTGAGCATCAACTTCATTTTAATTCACTGCGACTTCACAGAGGGCGGCAGTACTGCTGCCTGCACTGAAAACAGTTCATATCATGTCTAGAGTTTAGCTAAAAAAGCACTCCACCCATGTGGAACACAGTGGCCCAAGGAAATGGAAGCCAAAGAGGACTGAAGGTCCTCACGAGAACGGTCAAACAGGGCTAGAAGAGGAAAAACAACATCTGCTTTTGGAGTGAAAAATGAGATGTATTTTGGTTTTGTTTTGCCAAAGGATTCAAGGACCTGGAACATATGACGGAATAACAATGCCTCATAGACATACTGTACAGTTACGGCAGCTCCTTGTCCTTGTATTTGTGTGGTAATGAGTAAGGCCCAGAGTTTTTTCAGGTCAGTTCATGTGGTCAGGAAAAAACATAGAATTAGGAAATAGAATAGTAATTTAATAGGATCTCTGTGGGAAAAACTCTGAACCGACAGTTAAATAGGAGGAAAATAGAAAAGCCCACCTGTGAAGCTGGTGTGCATCCCAAATGCCACACTATTGGAAATATAGTGCATACATTTTGTGCACTGTGTAGGGAATAGGGTACTATTTGGAAACAGCACTGGTCGTAACATGTTTACAGTTCCAGTCTGATGACGGTACATTGAGTACTAAATTAATTGTTTTGTTCATACTCTCATAGATTTCTCTATAAGGATTGTAGCTGGGCTTGGCTGTCTCTCCACTGTTGAGAGATTTTGTGGGATGGCATTCACACACTGCAGACATTCATTGATTTATTTTCACTGCGAAACAAGACTGTGCATTGAATCGCTATGAGCTATTTGTATCCTCATTAAAATAGTCTAGAACAGCCTTGGAGGCAGGAAGGTGAGTCTAAGCAAACTGTGCGCTAGACCAGAGGGAACTGAGACAGCACTTTCCTTTCCTCTGTCAGAAATAACACACTACTCCCTATTGTGTCATGGCAGCTGACCAAGCCCTGTTAACCTTGTCAGAGTCAAGATTCACTCTCTCTGCTGCGTGTATCTTGGTCAACAACTAAGACTAAGATAAAGTAAACTACCATTTTACCCCTGCCATACATAAAATACATCTGAAATTGATAGGATCTGCTGCTTCATACTGCTAGATGCTGAATGTCACTTTAATACCTCTCATATGCCGTGGTCTTAATACATTGTCGTGTTCAGCCTTCTGGTATTGTCTGCCAAGCCACTGATTACACCTCCATTATGCAATGGCAAATGTTTTTTTATCAAGCCAAAGATCATTGTCATAGGTTAGCTTGCTTCCTGGCTTAGAGTATAATAACATTTCCTGAAACTCTCTCATGACATCATACCTCATAATCAAAACGATGATATCCGTCACGGTTTAAGACAGGAATTGTAATTGATGGTAGCTACATATAATATTTTCCAGACAGCATATTTCAGTAAATGTAAGGGAAGATCCACATCATACATGGATAGGAAATATTTTTCCACAATTTGTTACGGATAGATTTTTGTCCTTTCCTACCTATAAATGTTGTTTTCCAAGAAAAAAATACCCAACCCTTGAATTGGCTTGTGGATTATTATAATTATCTTGTCATAGACGAAATACTCACATAACAGCCACAGTTTACTGCACAGTAGTCCACTGTACGGAAGATCAGTAAAGTAGCATCTACACGAATAGCGACATCTATTACGCAGGTCAATGGAGACAAATTCTTGATGGAAAGAAAGGCTCTCATTACTTCTCGTTGTCAAGTGCCCTGTCAAGACTGTACAACCTCATCTCTGCTGTGTTCACTGACTGTGTCTCTAATAGGATAACGCCACATTTAAGAGCTCAGCTAACCAAAACAAAGTAGCATCCCAAATTACAGCCTATTCCCTATATGGTGCACTAGAATCCACAGGTCTCTGGTCAAAAGTACAAAAGTAGTGCACTACATAGAGAATAGGATGCCATTTGGGACACACTTGATATGTTGAGGGGGCTGTCTTGTGGTGGGACTGTAGTTTATGGTTTCTCAGAGGCAGCCTGTCACACCTAGTGCATACCACCACCTCTCTTCTCTGTTGCTGGCCTGGTTCACTGACTCACCATCTTTGCGGTGATATGTGATTTCCACCTTGCGCTCCTCTGAGCCCATCAGAGCCTGGGCCACCTGGCTGATGGCATGTGTGTCAGTGTGATTGCCGTGGAGGAAGTCACAGGTGCATGGCTTCTGCATGACATCTGGTCTGGAATAGCCGGTCATCTCACAGAAGCCGTCATTACAGTAGATGATCGCACAGTTCTGTACCCGGGCATTGGCTATAACAAATTTCCTATCTGTAAGAAAACAAAAACAATACACAACGCTATCAAACCAATCTTTATGTACAGCAGTCTAGAGGTAATACATTACAATTTGAGAGTTTTTGAACATTGCTGTATTTGTAAACTGAAGACAGTCCAATACTTGATTTTATTATTGCAAAGGTAATATATATTTTTAAATAATTTTTGAGACTTTCTGAAACAACTCTTGATTCCTAAGTAAAACTATTGACTTGAAGCATACAGGAGCATAGGAGATAAATAATAATAATAATAATAATAATTGATTGGACTAAAATATTTATTTTCTAGACACCCAATGCACTTTACATAGTAAGGGGGAAGCTCAACTCATCCACCACTAATGATACTAAATAGATAGTAAATAGATAGTAATAGATAATAAATATATAGTAAAGCTCAACAAAGTACATTATTGACACTTGATTTGTCAGTAACAAATTGATTTAAATTAACAAACCCCATTCTCAATTGGACAAGTTCAAACTGTTTTTAAAACGTAACTTCATTTCCAAAACAGACTGATATACACGACTGCCACAGTGCCAAGAATAACACTTTAGAATAAAACGATGATACCTGGGATGGTATACTTACTCTGTCCCTCGAATTTCCGTATTATTATTCCAAGAAATGTATTTTGTGGCGCAACGTGACCTCTCCGAACAGGCATGATTATTCCGTGGTCTGAATAAAGGCGCTTTCGCAATGAGACCTGAAGTTACTGTTGTTGATTCCTCTTCATTACATTTCCTTTGTCACAAATCATAGCCTACTCGACGCACACGCACTTTCCACTTTAAATGACCTTTCCCAAATTCACAAGAATACGCTTTAGCCTGCATGCATCCCGGAGCATTTGAACGACTCCTTGCCGATACGCACGGAATCGGGGAGGATTGCCTGGGTCAGATGTAGTTTGTAAACCATTTCTAGTTGAAGATGGATGCGATCTTGACGTTCTCTGTGGTGATGTGGTGGACGACTAGAGGACAGGGGCTGATATGCCAGGGGAGTGACGTTACCCCTAGGGGCTTAGTGCACAGCGCTGCCACCTCGGGTAAGGTTCATTCTTAGCGCTGAGAAAACATACATCAGTCAAGCAATCTCGAAAAGCTGTACAGTATGTCCTCTTCGGTGCGCATGTAATACGTGCTCAATGAGTTGCATCTTTGAGTTGGAGCCACGTGTTTTTATTTACGTACAGTATAGCATCCATGGACAGAATATTCATGAACAAGCTTTGAGTTCATAGTACAAATAAAGTAAAAAGTTCACCATAAATGAAATATTTACTTTATCCATCGTATTTGTGATGTCATTAATATACAGCTTGAGCGTTACCATTTCAAACTGATAACATGAAAGCGTTCTGTAACAAATTGTGAGTAACCTACTGTGTGCTGCAGCCTAGTAATAGCGCACGAGGACTTGTCCATGGTGCTGAAGTTTCAGCGATGACACATGGGCGCAATTGAGACCGCATGATTTCCTTGTAAAATATTGTTTAGCATTGATTGTATAGCCTATTGACCGTTTTTAATGATTTGTATAGTTCTACCTTGTTGTGTAGCAAAACATAATTTAAATTGACTCAGTAGGTGTTACATTCCAATTTCTATGAAACCCATACCTGTCTAATACGCAGCTCAGATAATCTCCGTAAAAATATGCAAATGTGTGCAGAATGAAAAGCCCGTCATCCTGTCCTGCAACATCTGCCCATGTATTTTAGTATAGGAGCTCATCGCCTATCTGCTCCATTAAGAAAACGGGTTGAATGAAGGCATGCCTGACAAACACAACAATATGTACAATAGAGAACCTTAGCATGTGTGCTGCACGTGTCCCTTTCTCTTCTCATTTCACTGTCAGCTATTACAAAGTCTTACATAATATTTTGTCTTCTAGCATTATTTTTTTTCCCAGCACTGCTATTTTCATCTCAGTGTGATATATTTATATCAGCACGTTTGAACTGCAAGCAAATATACAACACAATAAAAATATACTCTAATCTCAATTTAGCCATATTTTGGCTTCTGGCGAAACTTACACTATATATACATAAGTATGTGGACACCCCTTACAATGAGTGGATTCGCTATTTCAGCCACACCCGTTTTTGACAGGTGTATAAAATCAATATGAGGCAGCCATCATTCAACACCCTCCTTACATAATGTTATTGCCATCTGTTTCCATTCTCTGGGCTACATACGCTGATACAACATCCCTAACACACAATAAAGCCATCACACTCAACAGGACTCCTGGACAGGCCTCTAAAATAGCCCCTAATGGCAGGAGGCCTGCAATTTACATAGTGATACATGACTCAGTGTCTCTGTTGTAGGTGTCTCCGTTTACAGTCATATTAGATGCCTGTAGGCGGAAGAGGGAAGACTTCTGAAGTTCTGCTTGTTTCGACTGCCCCTAAAAACCAACTAATCCCTTTGAAAAGGGCCTACAGTTGAAGTCGGAAGTTTACATACACCTTAGCCAAATACATTTATACTAAGTTTTTCACAATTCCTGACATTTAATCCTAGTAAAAATTCCCTTTCTTAGGTCGGTTAGGATCACCACTTTGTTTTAAGAATGTGAAATGTCAGAATAATTGTAGAGAGAATTATTTTTTTCAGCTTTTACTTCTTTCATCACATTCCCGGTGGGTCAGAAGTTTACATACACTCAATTAGTAATTGGTAGCATTGCTTTTAAATTGTTTAACTTGTGTCAAACGTTTCGGGTAGCCTTCCACAAGCTTCCCACAATAAGTTGAGTGAATTTTGGTCCATTCCTCCTGACAGAGCTGGTGTAACAGTCAGGTTTGTAGGCCTCCTTGCTCGCACACACTTTTACAGTTCTGCCCACATATTTTCTATAGGATTGAGGTCAGGGCTTTGTGATGGCCACTCCAATACCTTGACTTTGTTGTCCTTAAGCCATTTTGCCACAACGTTGGAAGTATGCTTGGAAGACCCATTTGTGATCAAGCTTTAACTTCCTGACTGATGTCTTGAGATGTTGCTTCAATATATCCACATAATTTTCCTCCTTCATGATGCAATCTATTTTGTGAAGTGCACCAGTCCCTGATGGTGTTCTTCGGCTTGCAGGCCTCCCCCTTTTTCCTCCAAACATAACGATGGTCATTATGGCCAAACAGTTCTATTTTTGTTTCATCAGACTAGAGGACATTTCTCCAAAAAGTACAATCTTTGTCCCCATGTGCAGTTGCAAACCGTAGTCTGCCTTTTTTATGGCGGTTTTGGAGCAGTGGCTTCTTCCTTGCTGAGCAGCCTTTCAGGTTATGTCGATATAGGACTCGTTTTACTGTGGATATAGATACTTTTGTACCTGTTTCCTCCAGCATCTTCACAAGGTCCTTTGCTGTTGTTCTGGGATTGATCAGGAAGGAGACAGAACGCGTCTCAGAACGGTCTCTCAGAACGGTCCCATGGTGTTTATACTTGCGTACAATTGTTTGTACAGATGAACGTGGTGCCTTCAGGCGTTTGGAAATTGCTAATAAGGATGAACCAAACTTGTGGAGGTCTACAATTTTTTTTCTGAGGTCTTGGCTGATTTCTATTCATTTTCCCATGATGTCAAGCAACGAGGCACTGAGTTTGAAAGTAGGCCTTGAAATACATCCACCTCCAAATGACTCAAATGATGTCAATTAGCCTATCAGAAGCTTCTAAAGCCATGACATCATATCCTGGAATTTTCCAAGCTGTTTGAAGGCACAGTCAACTTAGTGTATGTAAACTTCTGACCCACTGGAATTGTGATACAGTGAGTTATAAGTGAAATAATCTGTCTTTAAATGACTGGGTCATGCACAAAGTAGATGTCCAGACCGACTTGCCAAAACTATAGTTTGTTAACAAGAAATTTGTGGAGTGGTTGAAAAATGAGTTTTAATGACTTCAACCTAGGTGTATGTAAACTTTCGACTTCAACTGTAGCCATGCAATCTCCATAGACAAACATTGGCAGTAGAATGGCCTTACTGAAGAACTCAGTGACTTTCAAAATGGCACCGTCATGGGATGCCACCTTTCCAACAAGTCAGTTAATAAAAAATTCTGTCCTGCTAGAGTTGCCCCGGTCAACGGTAAGTGCTGTTATTGTGAAGTGGAAACGTATAGGAGCAACAGCAGCTCAGCCGTGAAGTGGTAGGCAACACAAGCTCACAGAACGAGACCGCCTAGTGCTGAAGCGCGTAGTGCGTAAAAATCATCTGTCCTTGGTTACAACACACAATACCAATTTCCAAGCAAAGACAGCACAATAAATGTTTATTGGGAGCTTCATGAAATGGGTTTCCATGGCCAAGCAGCCGCACACAAGCCTAAGATCACTATGTGCAATCCCAAGTGTTGGCTGGAGTGGTGTAAAGCTTGCCACCATTGGATTCTGGGGCAGTGGAAGTACATTCTCTGCGTTGATGAATCAAGCTTCACCTGTCCAACGGATTGATCTGGGTTTGGTGGATGCCAGGAGAATGCTACCTGCCCCAATGCATAGTGCCAAATGTAAAGTTTGGTGGAGGAAGATTATTTTTTTATGAATTGTTTTTCATTGTTCGGGCTAGGCCCCTTAGTTCCAGTGAATGGAAATCTTAACGCTACAGCATACAATGACATTCTAGACGATTCTGTGCTTCCAACTTTGTGGCAACAGTTTGGGGAAGGCCCTTTCCTGTTTCAGCATGACAATGCCCACGTGCACAAAGTGAGGTCCATACAGAAATGGTTTGTCGAGATCGGTATGGAAGAACTTGACTGGCCTTCACAGAGGCCTAACCTCAACCCCATTGAACACCTTTAGGATGAATTGGAACGCCGACAGTGAGCCAGGCCTAATTGCCCAACATCAGTGTCCGACCTCACTGCTCTTGTAGCTGAATGGAAGCAAGTCCCCGCAGGAATGTTCCAACATCTAAAGCTTTCCCAAAAGAGTGGAGGCTGTTATATCGAAAAGGGGGGGACCCACTCCATATTAATGCCCGTGATTTGGAATGAGATGTTCAAACGAGCAGGTGTCCGCATAATTTTGGTCATGTAGTGTATTTGTAGACCCAGAGTGAATGTGAGTGTATTTTAGCCCTCAGCTGGTGTATCGTGATCTCTGCAGGCGTGGTGGTGCCACTGTGTAGTAGCAGTGCTGTTGGTGTGGCTTCCAGAAAAACACAGCCCTCCTCTGGCCTCAGAGCGTTATCTGTGGGCTTTTATTCAATCACAGTTCCATTAAGGGAATCAGAAGGCCTCCCTCATTACTCATTCTACAGTTATACCAGTTACACTGGGACCTTGCAGATATGTACCAGGGCGGTCATCATTCACCCAAAATCAAGTTATGGGTTATGGGGAAAATCTTGGCATGCTTTTTCATGTCATCCATACAGTACAGTTAAAGCTGAATTTCTTATGTGGAAATGGATACATGCTTGGAAGAGTGCAAGACTTGACTAATGCATCATAGTCACATGAGCGTGTTTGATTTATGTGCTAAAATATGCTGAGTGTTTACGGCAGAGGAGAAGCTTCGGGTGGGTGAGGGGATATATCTACTGACCTCGTTTGAGTGTTCCACACAAGGCAAATAGTCCCCCACCGAGCCCTTAGTGCCCTTGGGTATGGACATTACAGATGCTCCAATCTGTCCCTCATCTCTCAGCAGCCAGCATCCTGGGTGTGAAAGACTGGAAATAGAACTGGCTGGCACAGCTGGAACTAGGATGGCTGGCGCTCACTTTGATTGCAAACCATGACATTGTGAGGGCACCTACTTACCAGCAGTGGTTTGATCTCTCTAATGGCTGCTGGTTACTGATGTCCTAATTAGACGCATAGTGAATTTTTTTGAAATATCCTATTTTAATTTAACCTTTATTTAACTAGGCGAGTCAGTTAAGAACAAATTCTTATTTGCAATGACGGCCTACCCCAGCCAAACCCGGACGATACTGGGCCAATTGTGGGCTGCAATTGTGCGCTATGGGAATCCCAATCACGGCCAGATGTGATACAGCCTGGATTTGAACCAGGGACTGTAGTGACGCCTCTTGCACTGAGATGCAGTGCTTTAGACCGCTGTACCACTCGGGAGCCTTAAAGAGTAGTTCCCTGACCGGGAATCGAACCCGGGCCGCGGCAGTGAGAGCGCCGAATCCTAACCACAAAATGCTTATATAGGGGATATTGACATTGGTTTGTTTGGACAAAAATACAAAAAAGTTATCATTTGGAGACTGGCCAGGTAAACAAAAACCAAAGCATGGATTGCTGTCTTACCTTGTACATACACTTCGTACAGGGTAAAGAAACCAATATATAATTTTGTAATTTGGGTGAGCTATCCCTTTAACTAACAGCCATTAAAAACATATGATACATTGTAGAATACAATATACTGTTTGTACTACTGTATCTGTACTGCTCGAGAGATGTCAGAGACTCACAGAACTATAGAAGGAGAAGTTATGAGGCTTATAACACTGGCAAACAGATAGTGCCAGTCGGTTAAATGACATGAATGATCTCCCTTGAGTGATGCTGGACACATATCCCCAGGTAATCCTCTATTACATTGAAGGGAGCAGTAACTCTGATCTATTGTTCCCTATGCAGAGTCTGGAGTAGTCTGACATTAAAGACGTTCTCCGGGACTTTGGCGAATTGGGCTAAACCTCACACATTTTAGTGACGTACTGCAAGCTTGGCCCACATGGGCCTGCCCCCTAGCAATTTGAGTTCCAGGCAATGAGTTTCAGCCCCTCAGCATTTGAGTGACAGCTAGCTAGATGCATGAGTTCGCACAAGACTGACGAGACTGCAGGTAGCTAACAGAGCCGTTGCATGGATTGGGTAAACAATTGCTATTATTTTCAAAATGTCATCCAAAGAGGTAAAGTATACAAGCTATGCATCGTGTTTTTATGAACACTGATTTATGAACTGATGTGTTTTATACAACTGGGGGGTAGGGGCATAATAAAAACATTTATTAAAAAGTGGAATAGAAATTATGCAAGTAATGTTATTTGATAGACTCCAATTATATCTGCTAATTTGGTAGCTGATCTATCCCCTAAAAAACAACAACAACAACAACAACAACAAAAACATGGCTGTTTGTTAGTCGAGCTAGGCTAGCTATAGCCAGAGCCATATACAGAGCATTCGGAAAGTATTCAGACCCCTTGATTTTTTCCACATTTTGCTACGTTACTGCCATATTCTAAAATGGATTAAATTGTTTTTTCCCCCCCATCAATCTACACACAATACCCCATAATGACAAAGCAGAAACAGCTTTTAAAAAAACAGTAATACCTTGGAGCCCACTTGGAGTTTGTCAAAAGGCACCTAAAGGACTCTCAGACCATGAGAAACAAGATTCTCTTGTATGATGAAACCAAGATTGAACTCTTTGGCCTGAATGCCATCAAAACTATGAAATAACATGATATGGAATTGTGTAGTAAATAAAATATATTTGAGATTTGAGATTCTTCAAAGTAGCCAATCTCTGCCTTGATGACAACTTTGCACACTCTTGGCACTCTCTCAACCAGCTCCGTGAGGTAGTCACCTGGAATGTATTTCAACAGGTGTGCCTTTTCAAAAGTTAATTTGTGGAATTTCTTTCCTTCTTAATGCGTTTAAGCCAATCAATTGTGTTGTGACAGTGTACTGTAGGGGTGGTGTACAGAAGATAGCCCTATTTGGTGAAAGACCAAGTCCATTTTATAGCAAGAACAGCTGAAATAAGTAAAGAGAAATGACAGTCCATCATAACTTTAAGACATGAAGGTCAGTCAATACGTAAAATGTCAAGAACTTTCTTCAAGTGCCGTCGCAAAAAACATCAAGCGCTATGATGAAACTGGCTCTCATGAGGACCGCCACAGGAAAGGAAGACCCAGAGTTACCTCTGCTGCAAAGTTGAATAGAGTTAATTGCACCTCAGATTTCAGCCTAAGAAATGCTTCACAGAGTTCAAGTAACAGACACATCTCAACAGACATTGTGAATCAGTCCTTCATGGTCGATTTGCTGCAAAGAAACCACTACTGAAGGACACCAATAATAATAAGAGACTTGCTTGCGCCAAGAAACACGAGCAATGGACATCTTCTAGGATTTTGCCTGTGCTTTGTGCCATTCCGTTTCTTTTTCATAATGAAAAACTTCCCAGTTCTTAACGATTACAAGCACGCCCATAACATGATGCAGCCACCCAGACCTGGCGCCAGGATAAGATGACTAAGGGGGCAGTCAAATATCCCAAACATACAACTATTAAATCCCATTTTAAAGATACACTTCTCATTAATCCAACCACATTGTCCGATTTCAAAAAGGCTTTACGGCAAAAGCATAACATTAGATTATGTTAGGACAGCGCCTAGACAAGAAAAACCACACAGCCATTTTCCAAGCAAGGAGAGGCATCACAAAAACTAGAAATACAGCTAAAATGAATCACTAACCTTTGATGATCTTCATCAGATGGCACTCATAGGACTTCATGTTACACAATACATGTATGTTTTGCTCGATAAAGTTCATATTTATATCCAAAAAAAACATTTTACATTGGTGTGTAATGTTTAGAAATGTTTTGCCTCCCAAAACTTCCGGTGAATGAGCACATCAATTTACAGAAATACTCATCATAAACGTTGATAAAATATTAAACAGTTATTCAAAGAATTATAGATACACTTCTCCTTAATGCAACCGCTGTGTCAGATTTCAAAAAAGCTTAACGGCGAAAGCAAATTTTGCAATAATCTGAGTACAGTGCTCAGATATCAAAACAAGCCATACTCATACCCGCCATTTTGGAGTCAACAGAAATGACAAAAATTACATTAAATATATTCACTTACCTTTGATGATCTTCATCGGAATGCACACTGGAATCCCAGTTCCAGAATAAATGTTTGTTTTGTTCGATAAAGTTCATCATTTATGTCCAAATACCTCCTTTTTGTTCAAGCGTTTAGTCCACTACTCCAAATGCAGGAAGTGCGCACAAAATGTCACGACGA
Source organism: Salmo trutta (assembly GCF_901001165.1). Lineage (NCBI taxonomy): Eukaryota > Metazoa > Chordata > Actinopteri > Salmoniformes > Salmonidae > Salmo > Salmo trutta. Next base: position 13,248,211 of record NC_042980.1, read on the forward strand.
AAGTAAAAAAAAGTTATATTTACGTTCGTAGAAACATGTCAAACGATGTATAGCATCAATCTTTAGGATGTTTTTATCATAAATCTTCAGTAATATTCAAACCGGACAATTCCAATGTCTTCAAAAAAGAAAAGGAACACAGCTAACTCTCACATGAGCGCACACCACTGAGCACATGTCATTTTCTCAGTCGTCTACTTCCAGGAGCTCTTATTCTCTCCCCATTCACAGTAGAAGCATGAAACAATGTTCTAAAGACTGTTGACATCTAGTGGAAGCCTTAGGAAGTGCAAAATGAACCCTAAGTCACTGTATATTGTATAGGCAATCACTTGAAAAACTACAAACCTCAGATTTCCACACTTCCTGGTTGGATTTTTCTCAGGTTTTTACCTGCCATATGAGTTTTGTTATACTCACAGAGATCATTCAAACAGTTTTAGAAACTTCAGAGTGTTTTCTATCCACATCTACTAATAATATGCATATCCTACCTCCTGAGCCTGAGTAGCAGGCAGTTTACTACGGGCACGCCTTTCATCCGGACGTCAAAATACTGCCCCCTACCCTAGAGAAGTTAAACATGAAGTTCAAATTCAGAGACTCCGAGATCATTGAGTGCTTTTGAAATCTGTAGCTTATCTCTGCTGCGCTGTATCAGCACTATGGACAGCACCCTACAGCTAGGCCATTTTGGCAATGAATATATGCTACTTGATAGATAGGGCAATTCACCTATTACAAACAGCCTATGTGAATGCAGCCGTACACACAGCTGTCTTGCCAAAATAATGGAAACAAAATGCTGAAAGGAGTAGCCTAGTTATTTGTGCACGCAAAGACAAATACAGAATGGCAGTTTCGCTTAGAATACCGACACAACTGCGAATTTGAGCGAATTTGACCAGAACAGAACAGCGCTACCAAGTAGAAGGCCTAGTAAACGAAATATCAGATCGATAAAGACATGAAACAATCTATATTTAGGCTAGTTATATTAACAGTAAACAAATGCAGTAAACAAAAGGCGAATGGAGATTCAAATAACCAAAACATGTCCTACAGCCTACTACAATGAGATGCAGCCTTGCACAGCTGTCTTGCCAAATAAATAGGCCTATACAGGCTTCTTCCAACATGGAAAATCATGCCGCTCCCTCATGAGTTCAGCAACACATTGTGATATGGCACAATACACTTCTGTGAATCAAATTCGACCCACATAATCGTTTAAGCAATGCCAGCCTACTATAAACATGTTTCCAATACGTACAGTTCCATTTATAGGAACGAAAACCAATAGGTTACCAAGAAAACCATATTATAACGTATCTGTTTCTATGATGAAACATACTGATATGTAGCTACATTCAGGGACGTCATTTGCGTTCTTGCATTGGAATTATATTGAATTCTGCTGGTATCATGCTCTACCACAATTGACATAAAAGTTCCAAAAACCTTTCACCAAGAAGTGACAGGTTCAATGGCACGAAATCTCGCTGCGCTTTATCAGCACCTCGGACAGCGCAATACACGCTAAAGCAAGATTTTTATCAAATCAACCAGCTAGATTGTTTTAATCGTCCCAATTCCTTGATGCTCTCTGAAACGTCCTGACTAATGTATCATTCCATTCTCCCCCCAAAATCTTCTTGTAAGTTCCCCCTCAAATGCCAGTTGGTTTAGCTGAGCTTTCCTCGGGTGTAGCGTGCTTCTTCTGTGCTGGCTGAACGCGTGTGTCAAAGTGGAAAATGAGTTCTAGCTGTGGTTGCCCCAAAAGTCAGTCCATGTTTCAGTGCAGTAAGTACGGTCGGCATAGCGGGGACCGTACAGAGGGTCCTGTTTGAAGATCTATTACTGCTCATTGGATACCTGGCCAAAAAAAGTTATGGCGACTCAAAGCTGTAATCAATGCCAATGGTGGTTCTACAAAGTATTGACTCGGGGGTGTGAATACTTATGTAAATTATGTATTTCTGTATTTCGTTTTCAATAAAAAAAAGTAAATATTTTTCTAAAAACAATGTGGAACAAGTCAAGGGGTATGAATACTTTCTGAAGGCACTATACATTGTAATGTTGTAATTGTTTTATTGTAGTATTCTACATTTTGTATTGTAGATACAGTATGTAGTGGTACAATAATGATGTAATAACATATTGTATGATGTAGGTGGGTGATGGGTGGGTGATGTAATTGTTTTATTGTAGTATTCTACATCCGATATCTATTATTTTTCTGCCTTTTGTCTTTCCTGAACGGCTCCCCCATTGATATCTCAATCTAGTTTTCTTTTCTTGGCCTGACATCAATTATCAATAGCATCCGTGCCACCTTTTTAGCACAGTTATAGTTGGAGAAACTTTTCTCTTTGGCTGACTTGAGTGAGAAGGCACAATCATGTGATCAAGTCCAATGAGGTTGCGTGTGAAAAAAAAAACAAGGCCGGCTCGGGCCTGCACAGTGTGGGTCAAATAGCATGTAGGGCGGACCCATCGGCTCAGTGGAAAACCCCATGCACATGGATACACAACGGAGAGAGATAGAGAGAGAGAGCAATGACGTGGCGCACATATCTGCTCATATGGTACTCAATTGTGAGTACTACTTTCAGAACTACTGGCTAAAAAGTATACAAAAGTACCGGTGTTTGTATACAGTCTTTAGGACTGGCGTTAAAAGCCCCACTAAGTGGAGAGCTTCATATAATTATGATTGCCAGCATTATTCAGCTAAGGACATTGATCGTTAGCCCAAGGGTGCTCTTTAAACCTTGAAAGTGAGCAAAGCAATGTAAATCTCCTCATAAAACAGTTAACATACCCAGTACTGTTCATACTTGTAGAAAAGATATTTACGACTTTTTAGCCAGGTATACAATGAGCAGTAATAGATCTTCAAACATGACTCTCTGCACACTGCATATCGCTTTTTTAAGGATGTTTTTTTCGATATTGCATGGCTGTTTGGACATTGAGCATTCCCCCTATGACAGATTGTCACTGTTCATTCATTTCCCCCTTAATCTCTGAGAATTTAGAGCAATTTGAAAACAGCAGTACAGTGCCTAATCCAGGTTTCACAGTAGGCCAGGCATACATGGAGGCAGGCAGGGACTCCATCTCTCTGTCCCCTGCAGTGCCCACCCTCTCTCTCTCTCTCTCTCTCTCTCTCTCTCTCTCTCTCTCTCTCTCTCTCTCTCTCTCTCTCTCTCTCTGCCTCTCTCTCTCTCTCTGCCTCTCTCTCTCTGCCTCTCTCTCTCTGCCTCTCTCTCTCTGCCTCTCTCCCCTTGCCTATCTCTCGCACTTCTCTCTTTGTCTCCCTCCCTCCCTCTCTCCCACACACATCGCCATTGATTAGGGCCACCCTGGTAACACAGCACAACAGAGGGCTTACTCATTGTCCATATAAACTATTACTGTCCCATCTCAGAGAATAATCCACCACATAAAATAGAGTGCTGCGCTTATACCCCACATCCCACACGCAGTCAAAACCATCTGCCATGAATGAGACAAAAGGAACAACTGAATGAACAGTTGACTTGAACCTCTGGCCACTTCATGTGGCTTTAACTAATCCAGTGGCTGTCAATCCTCTCCTCGGAGACCCCCAGACCTTTCACAATGTTGGTGCTCCGTAGTAGCTCACCTGGGCTTGATGATCAGATGAATCAGGTGTGCTAGCTCTAGAATATATCAAATACAGGGAACGGCTGGGGTTCCCCGAGGAGATGTTTGAGAACCACTGCAAGTCTAATCTACTAGAGGTTGAGGTTTAGGGTTGTCGGCAACCTTTTAAAGTTGTAGACTTCTCAGTTGTGATTTGAAAGCCTGCACACTGTGTGGACTGAGTTTTAAGGACAGGCTGTGTCTGGTTGCAAAAAGAGAACAACGAGCTCATTGATTGTCACGGCCTAATAGAGTTAGAGGAGGTTCTGTTGAGAGGATCACCACTAAGGCGTAATGATAATACATGCTGTGTTGAAAAACTCCCAATTATCCTGCTCAGTCCACAGCTTGCTTCGATACCTCGCCTTATCTCATATTTTTCCATTCATTTGCAGTGTGGAAACGTGTGTCTCCAGTGTCTCTATCTATAGGGAGGTGCTGCTGTCCCATGTAGTGCTGAGCAATTAGTGCTCTTGGAGGTCGGTTCAGTTTTGTTTTTTTGTCCTTCTTTTGTTTACATGAAATGTATGATGAAATATGACCTGGAAATGATTGTAGAGCCTTTTAATTTAAATTCCAAAGCCACATATTGAGAACATTCAATTGGAAAACATACAAAATGTTCCATTGTCTCTAACAACACAGAATGACTGCCCATTACTGCTTATCGCTTATTAACTATCATTTATTCACATTACTTTACCTAAATAAAATATTTCAGTTGTGTATAGATTATAATTTTTTAGATTACTTTATTATTTCATTTCTTAAAGTCATCATCTCATCTCTGCTCAGGCTGTAGCAGCCAGCCAGACAGACCGTCTAGCATTATTTCTGTGCTCCCCTTGGCTAGCGAAAGGGTAGCCAGAGATCATTGGGTTGCCACAGCTGTACAGCTGTCTGACAGAAATCACTATTTTAGTAGTCTCTATCACCCTCGTTGCTGTGTTGTGTACATTCCTCTCTCCTGAGGTCTATGTGCGGGCGCAATGGAATAGAATAGGCGCAATGGATTCTGGTCATTGTTTTTAATTGTCACGTTTTCTGTGCTGAATCTAGGTTTAATATTTGCCTGTTGGAAACTACAACTCCTTACAGCGTCCCTCAGTTCATTATTGGTTTGATGTCTCTCATGCTTGATATGATTTCTCTCTAGAAACGGTGCGTTGAGCTCATAAGAAAAACAAACTAAATGGAATTAATGTAATTGAACCGACATTGGTCAATTAGTTAAATAATAATAAAACGATGTCAAATTTGGTTAATCACTCAGCACTAGTCCTGTGAGAATACAGCAGTAGACTGGCAGGCACGGCACATTGTAGGCAAGGACTGATCGTTCACCCTGATGTCACCCACAAATAGGGCAGTGCCCCACGATGAACCGCTTGCATTGTCTAATGTTACGGTCACTGTTTGAGCTGAGACTGCAGGCTCATCTCTAATCTACGTGTTGTCCTCAGCTCCTCCTATTATCTTCAGTGTAACTCTGGGTAACAGTACTAGTGGGCTGGTGGTGCCCACTATTCATCTTTGTAATATTTGACCATAGCACCGCCTGACCATAGCACCGCCTGGAGTTTGATAAAAGGCATTGGCACTTGGATTAGAACTGGTGCTATGGTCAGATAACATGAAAATAGAGCTCTTTAGCCACTCACACCAGTAGTTGGTTTGGTGTTGAAAAAAACAAACATATGCAGAAAAGTACCTCATACCTATGGTAAAATATGGTGGTGGATCTTTGGTGTTATTGGGCTATATTATTTCCACTGATCCCGGGGCATCTTTTAAAGTCAACAGCATCATGAACTTTACCAAGTGCCAGGGCATTTTCTGCTAGGGGGATGACACTGCAAGTGAATCTTCCAGAAAGACAATAACCCCCAGCACTAATCAAAATCCACAAACAAATGCTTAATTGACCACAAAATCAACATTTTGCAATGGCCATCTCAGTCTCTGGACTTAAAAGGCTCAGTGTCGTTATCCTTGCAAGGGGAGGGTGCTTGAGTATTGAAAATAGGGTTGCCTATCATTTTGACCCCAATCTTTTTTCATTTTTTAGATATTACTTGTTAAACAATATTTATTTCTGTGAGCAATTGTATTAGTTGAAAATAATATAATTTCCAAATTGAGCATACAACATAGCATATTTGTATTATTTATTTTATACAGTATTTCTTGCTCATCTTTATCAAGCGTGCCAATAATTATGGACCCCACTGTAACTAAGTAGGACATCACATTGGAGTCAGCATTACTGGCTTATTCGGCGTCTATCAAATAATCAGGGCACAGATATAAAACCATATAGTTTGAGAATTCCCTTTAAAACCTTTCATAATTTCCAAATGGTCTTGTAATAATTTCCCACTGAGATGGGCTGTAAGTGCCCTTATTTCTCCAATGGAAATGGCTTTCCAAGTCTCCAACAACACCTGAGTGTTGATCGTTTACCCAGGGACATAGCCCTGCCATTTTCAACAGCATGCTAAAGGTATCATCCTTGAGCTCTTTTCCAAAGTACCAATTTTCCATCATAAATAATTAATTTGTTTTACACAATAAAATATTGCCTCAAAACCATTACGCAGCAGACAAAGAAAAGATAAAAGGGCACATGATCAGAGAGAAAGAGAGGCGGAGCAGGAAGTGTTTCATATGGAAAATATGCTGAAGTAAATAGAGCTGAATATGTTGATAAAAGTCACCGTGTCCGAAATAGATGTTTGGTTATCAAAACGTCATGCCAGGGTAAGCCTACACGAAAAACAGCCCGTATTTTAAGTATTTTTAAAATCCCCAATGGGAAAAATGAATGGTGGAAAAACGACTGGAATCATTTCTTTGTTTGACCCCTAGGTTTTATCGGTATTATGACACCTCCACTGTGGGGCTCTATATAGGAAGCTGATGAGTCAGCTAATTTCATCACTAATTACAGTACATTTGCATGACATGGTCCACTCTCTATTACTGAGGCCCCGGGGGGGGGGGGGGGGGGGGGGGGGGCAATAACTGTCTCAAGGGCCACATTGGATTTAAAAATTCAGCGGAGGGCCACACAGATTTTTTTTATGGAACTATTTTTTGTGAAAAGCAATTTGTGGTCTAGAAAACAGGAAGTTATTTGAAAACATATAGGTCCTTTATATTTTCTACGTACTTTCTATCTAGTTTTAGGTGTTCAAGAGTGGCCTGGAGTGTTTTTTTTTAACCAAAATATGAATTCCTCCCAGATTGAATAGGCTCTTGGGCCGGATCTGGCACGCATGTTGCCCACACCTGCTCTGTACAGTCAAGGGACATGCATTTACTGTATCTGCAGTAGCATTAGAACACAGCAGATAAAACAGATCAATTATTTGTATGTCCATGGGGAATATAATGTAATATATTGATACGCAGACACTTTCTGATTATTATTTCATTGTGCCATTCACAAAACCTAACAGCCATTATCAAACCAGCTGGAAATATTAATTGAGGATGATAGAGTTTTCTGTCTTTTTCTCTTATGGAGATTTCTTGATAGGGCTGTTACAGGATATGGAATAGCTCAAAACTATTAGTGTCCTCTTGGGTAGTTTAGAAAGGAGCCAGTTCATTACTACTGTTGTGAAACTGCTGGCAGGTCTCAATGGAGTGATTTCCTCATTGCTGCCAGATCCATTGGTCTGCTTGATCAGACGTTTCCATGGAAACTGCTGTGCCCCAATGGATCCCGCCTGCTTTTTCTTAATGTAAATTGACTTCCCATAGTTCTAAGGCTGTGATCTCTTCATAACCCATCGGCCAGCTTCCCATCGGCAAGCTTCACATTTTATCTTGGTGGCTTAGGATCAGTACAAAACCACTGTAATGTGAACCATTTTCTAGTCATGTGGACTGTTTGTAAACTCAGCTGCTGGCAGTATTCAAATGTAGCTTGCTAATGCAGTTTCTCACAATAGAAAGCAACAACCTGGCGAAAGCGTATCCCCTTACATTGTAGAGCTCTCTCTTTGTGTCTTTACCACATGGAAGTGCATTACATTGTATTCTGCAGGCACAGACAAGTACCTCTCTTTCAGCTCTGCCTGCTTGGCACATCCCACACCAGGGACTCTCTTTGTGGGTAGTCTGTCTGCACAGCAGAGGTCCTTTGGAGGACTGCCAACAGAAAACCCCTTCTCCACACCTAAATCTACACTCTCAAATGATGTTACGCTTCAAATAAGCAGCCACATTTCCTTCAGTCTCTTTCCTAAGGCTATCTTTCCACATTCACATTCAGCCCAAAAGATATTATATGAAACCTGTCGTTATACTGACATTATCTTGCACTTGAGTAGAATATGCTAAGGAGAAAAGACAGTGTTTTGCAGCTACAGTTGAAGTCGGACGTTTATGTACTCCTTAGCCAAATACATTTCAACTTGGTTTTTCACAATTCCTGACATTTAATCCTAGTCAAAATTCCCTGTCTTAAGTCAGTTAGAATCACCACTTTGTTTTAAGAATGTGAAATGTCAGAATAATATTAGAGAGAATTATTTCTTTCATCTTTTAGTTCTTTCATCACATTCCCAGTGGGTCAGAAGTTTACAAACACTCAATTAGTATTTGGTAGCATTGCCTTTAAATTGTTTAACTTGAGTCAAATGTTTCGGGTAGCCTTCCACAAGCTTCCCACAATAATTTGGGTGAATTCTGGCCCATTCCTCCTGACAGAGCTGGTGTAACTGAGTCAGGTTTGTAGGCCTCCTTGCTCGCACCCACTTTTTCAGTTCTGTCCACAAATGTTATTTGGGATTGAGGTCAGGGCTTTGTGATGGCCACTCCAATACCTTGACTTTGTTGTCCTTAAGCCATTTTTCCACGACTTTGGAAGTATGCTTGGGGTCATTGTCCATTCGGAAGACCCATTTGCGACCAAACTTTAACATCCTGACTGATGTCTTGAGATGTTGCTTCAATATATCCACATCATTTTCCTTCTCATGATGCCATCTATTTTGTGAAGTGCACCAGTCCCTCCTGCAGCAAAGCACCCCCACAACATGATGTTGCCACCCCCGTGCTTCACGGTTGGGATGGTGTTCTTCGGCTTGCAGGCCTCCCCATTTTTCCTCCAAACATAACGATGGCCATTATAGTCAAACAGTTCTATTTTTGTTTCATCAGACCAGAGGACATTTCTCCAAAAAGTATGATCTTTGTCCCCATGTGCAGTTGCAAATCGTAGTCTGGCTTTTTTATGGCGGTCTTGGAGCAGTGGATTCTTCCTTGCTGAGCGGCCTTTCAGGTTATGTCGATGTAGGACTTGTTTTACTGTGGATATAGATACTTTTGTACCTGTTTACTCCAGCATCTTCACAAGGTCCTTTGCTGTTGTTCTGGGATTGATTTGCACTTTTCGCACCAATTTACGTTCATCTCTAGGAGACAGAACGCGTCTCCTTCCTGAGCGATATGACGGCTGCGTGGTCCCATGGTGTTTATACTTGCGTACTATTGTTTGTACAGATGAACGTGGTACCTTCAGGCGTTGGTAAACAGCTTGGAAAATTCCAGAAAATGATGTCATGGCTTTAGAAGCTTCTGATATGCTAATTGACATCATTTGAGTCAATTGGAGGTGTACCTGTGGATGTATTTCAAGGCCTACCTTCAAACTCAGTGCCTCTTTGCTTGACATGATGGGAAAATCAAAAGAAATCAGCCAAGACCTCAGAAAAAAAATTGTAGACCTCCACAAGTCTGGTTCATCCTTGGGAGCAATTTCCAAACGCCTGAAGGTACCACTTTCATCATTTTCTGGAATCTTCCAAGCTGTTTAAAGGCACAGTCAACTTTGTGTATGTAAACTTCTGACCCACAGGAACTGTGATACAGTAAATTATAATTGAAATAATCTGTCTGTAAACAATTGTTGGAAAAATGACTTGTGTCATGCACAAAGAGATTGTCCTAACTGACTTGCCAAAACTATAGTTTGTTAACAAGAAATTTGTAGAGTGGTTGAAAAACAAGTTTTAATGACTCCAACCTAAGTGTATGTAAACTTCTGACTTCAACTGTATATACAGTAGGGGACTGCTATACCTGTGAGATAATCTACGGTAAAATACCCCAAATAACAGTAATTGAGAATTTCTGTGAAAATATATCCCAGTGAAGGACATTCCTTCACAAGGGGAAAAAAATATTCTACAGTAGTATTGCTTTCCTACAGTAAGTGTCTTTAATCAAGAGTCCCCTTGAAAACTGGATTAACTTTCAGTTTTCCACTACTGTAAATTGTCCCTTGACATATCACACCTCAGCATGGCATCAGTTACAGGAAGGTCATCCACACAGATTGGAAATTCAAGATGCGTAATTCAAGGTTTTCCAGGAATAACGAGGAACTCTCATTTGATGCAATCTAATTCACTAGTTACCCTTTATTGCATGAAAATGAGATGCGGAATTAATGAATGACTAATATTCCAATACCAGGCAAAAGAACAGTTTCTTAAATCTACACAGCCCCTATCCAGACATCATTTGTTTGGAACAGCTCATCTGTAGCTCAGTTCTTGTTTTAATTTCAGCTACCTCATATCCTATCACTCCCAGCACAGTGATGAAATTGTAATTAAACCTGCCTTCATGTTGTAAAAAAAGGGCTATTGCCTTAGAGAACCTATTATAATTATCTTCAACAGAATGTTGTCTCACGCTCCTTCAATGTGCTTATCATCCCTTTGAATAGACCAAATGTGTCATTTGTGCAAGTTATATGTTCCTATACTATGTAAATACATGCTTATTTTTGTTTCATTTCGTTTATTTAGATCTAGTTACTTGATAAACATAAGGAAGTTATTAAGTAAGCTGTATCCGAGCCAGAATGGCCCAAAGGGCATGAGCCTATCTCCTGTTTCTGTAGCATGAGGCAGCATGATGTACGGTACACGTTTAATCCCTGGATAGGAAGTGTGTGTTGCAATGCCTTGTTTTTTTTGTGCAATTTAGTTTATTTATATCTAGTTACTCGATAAAGCCTAATCTTAATGTATTTATTTGGGTTGCTTTGTTCAACAACCTTCATCTATAACAATGTCTTCTGCATTTCTGAACACGGAGGTTAGAATGGATTAGGAAGCTAAAATGTTGAAATGTTATATTTTTTCCCGTAACAAGTAATACTCTTTTGGGGAACGTACTGTAGGCCACCACTGTTGAACGTATTGATTTATGAAAAGCTTTATGCCGCCCTCTTGTGGAAATTATGATCATGTACATTTAGAATTTATTCACTGCAGATCATGTTCATTAGCCTTATTCCCATTGAGACAGCGACTATTTCAAATCCAGACTAAATTGACACAGAACAGAAATGACTTTGAGATGTGAGATCAATAAGACATTTGAGGAATCTCAAGTCTCACAAAGACTTGTTCAGAGTATATTCCTTGAACCGGCACTGAATCCTGACTGGTTCACCACCTGATATCTATGTAAAATGAGCTTAATCATTAAGAGTCCAAGCCAACATATGGAATTGTTTTAAGATGGTCATAGCAAGGATCATTTAGCTATTTGATTTTGAATTTTAGGACACCTTTTGGTATAAAAATAAATACACATATTTGATGAATTTGGCTTTGCTGCCATTAGCCTATAGGAACACATTGAATAACAGATTCTTACATTGAATAACAGATTCTTGCATTGAATAACAGATTCTTACATTGAAGAACAGATTCTTACATGGAAAAACAGAATAAAAGAAATCAAAAGAAATCAAAAGAAAGTTTGTTTTAAAGTGTTTAAAGTGTCTGTCCTATATCTGATCGATATAAGAAAATCAGGATTTTTTTTTTACCCATGTTTAACCAATTTTTGGGTGGAGTAAACTACTTCCATATACTTACGTGCATTTTCTTTTTTAGCAACCTTCAGACGGGTCTTGTGAGGCTGGTGGGCATCCTAGAGAAAATGGAGAGAACACTATTGTGTTCATGAGAGCCTTCTCTTTCCATAGAGTGGTATGTAGGCGGTATTCATTTTGTAGGCCAAACCGTTCGGCAACAGATTTTTTTCGGGATGCCTCATGGTCTGACAAACACCTTCCACTGCAGAAGGCCGACATACTGTAGGCGGTTGTGGTATATTGAGAGACACAGCCCATGCAACCCCCCCCCAAAGCAACCCCCCCCCCCCCCCCCCAATTAGATGTCGGTAGGGGCATGAAACCTGTTTGTTGTCCATTAACTTTAAAGGAGTCATTCAAACTTAATGGTAATTAATTACACGGACTACTCCTCTCAAAAAGTAAGAATCAATCAGGTAAACTATTTGTAAAGGACAAATCTAGCCTCAGACACACTTCCTGATGTGTGACAATGAACTCTAGACACTAGCAAAAAAAAAACGCTTTACAATGAATCTGATAATTCAGTTTATTTTTTATTGTGTGGTGGATTGATAACAATATGTATGTTTTCAACTTTTCATTAGGTCAGAGTTCAGTTTTCTACAACGGTTCAAGTCCATATGGGTCCTAGATTTATACTTTAGACATGGCTTTACTAACTTGCTTCCAATTGTTGATTGGAGAAAGCAATAAGGCTATGGAAAAGTAAGTAATTGAGCTGGGGTAAATTTAGTCAGCGGCAAAGAACACTTCAATCAATCACACCCATCAGCAAGTGGACACCTTCTCCACTGCCTTCGGTCCTTAACTAACTGTTCTAAAGTGGCTTGTCCGTATGTAACAAAATACCAGAATCTCTTCTCACAGGTCCTCGTCAAGCTGTCAAGACCATGTCGTAGCTGCTCATGTGTTTCTGCAGGTGCTTTGGTGCAAGGTGCAGTATTCGAATGACAACATGTCTAACTAGTGGTGGACTGTGTGGGTGCTCTTATCCTCTTTGATCAGAATCATGAATAAGAAGTAGGTCATCTGATTTCATGATGAGCAGTGCCATGGGGTATTTGGAAAAGTGGGACATTGCGCTCATGGTTTGTAAACAATGTTATTTGGGGAAATGTCACTTTGCAGAAACGCAAGCAACGCCCTTCACACTATCGATTACTCACTGACTTGCGAAGTGAACACAACCCATCTGGGTTTCACACGGTAACTCCACTGCCTTTCCCCCACCGCTAAAGCCCATTGGGTCTAATGTCTTATAGGCAGACAGTCTATAAATGCTCTGGGGAACTGCATGGAAAGAGGCAGGCTATATAACCACTGTGTGAGTAGAAAGTAGTTATATGGGAAATAGAACTAGTTCACTTTAAATAGGACACATTGTAGTTGTAAGAAAAATAGCCTACATGATGAATTTCCATGTGCACTAGCTATTAGTGTCAGCCACTGCAAAGCAATTTACAGCCTCATAAACAATTACAGTCATGCCTGGGCAATTTACCAGGTTGTTCTAAGGACATTGTGCATCCAAAATTAAAAGTGAGACCCAATGAAGCAGAAAGCAGATGCAAGGTCATTACTTCAGCAGAAGGAGGTTTAGGCTGTGGGGTAAAAGCTGTCTGGAAACCCCATTGTTTAACAATGGGTTCGTGTTTGCACTCCTTACAAATGCTTCACAACACTCGAGACACACTTTATCAGGCTTATGTTTCTGAGAGAACGATTGGTTGTTATACGGTAAATACTTAATAACGCGTACAGCAGATAACGCCGTTATTGTGAACTTCAATGTACTTTTACATTTCAATAGATTGCTTAACAGCAATGGAAACATTGACCAACATGGCCTACATCAAATACAGAGGTACGTCAAAGTCAAAGACATTTGGAAACCTTATAGCAGAAGGAGCAGAAGCCTTACGCACTTACAGCAAGTATGACATTGTCACTTTTCCTGATGGTGATGTGTCTTGTGTTTGACACAATCATCCTCCATCCACATCAGTTAAGGGTGTTTTGGTCAGCTTTACTCTGCATTTATACATTTACGTTTTAGTCATTTAGCAGACGCTTTTATCCAGAGCGACTTACAGTAGTGAATGCATACATTTCATTTCACGCATTTTTTTGTTTTTTTTTGTTTTTGTGGGAATCAAACCCACAACCCTGGCGTTGCACACACCATGCTGGCGTTGCAAACACCATGCTCTACCAACTGAGCCACACGGAAGACTAGAGATTTATGATGCAGCCACAGCTGGAAAACGATTGAACTTTCTTCCACCAAACTTCAGACTTTTGTCTGTTTGGGATAATGCAGTAGTACAGCATCCTATATGTTAATTTCCTTGTACACAATGTTTTAGAACTGCACCCCTATATTCACAATGTCATCAGAAACGTGCTCTTTGACCTGTGCCGGTAGGACATACAACAGTTGTCTTACCAGTAGAGGGCAGGGTTGACCATTATATGTGTATCAAGCGCAGAACAGTTTATATTTCCCTCCAAAGAAGACATATAATTGATGGTGATCCAAAATATTGAACATTGAGAATGTTGTTATTAGAGTTGTTTTGAAATGGTCATTTATAAAGCAAATGACATGACTGTTTTCTCATAGCATCAATGGCCAGCAAAAAGGTAATTACAGGTAGTTGTCAAAATTCAACACCAATGGGAGGGCCTTGTTCTGTGCATTAAATGTGTGGTTGCTTCCCAACTTGAACACTAAATTGCACACTGATTGTATAGAACAGTGGGAACACCTTCTCTTTCCATGACATAGACTGACCAGGTGAATCCAGGTGAAAGGTGAATCCAGGTGAATCCATTGATCACTTATTGATGTCACTTGTTAAATCCACTTCAATCAGCGTAGATGAAGGCGAGGAGACAGGTTAAAGAAGGATTTTTAAGCCTTGAGACAATCATTGTGTACAGATATAGGATCTTAATTTGATCACTCTTTTGTTGCTGATAATTTTTCCTGTACAGCAGGAAATGCAAATTTATAGTATAGTCAAAGTTTAAAAATGCTTCCAAAGTTTGTAATTTCCACTTTAAAATGTCAGACTTGATTTGCCCTGATGAAAAATGTATCAACCCCTACAAAAAATAATAATTCACATTTCCTGTTGCTGCTGGATTCTTTTCTAGTTGTAGCAAACTGGCTCAAATGAAGATCCTACATCTGAATGTGTGTCATTCAGAGGGTCATTTAAGTGCCTTTGAACGGGATATGGTAGTAGGTGACAGGCGCACCTGTTTGTGTCAAGAACTGCAACGCTGCTGTTTTTTTTAATGCTCAACAGTTTCCTGTGTGTATCAAGAATGGTCCACCACCCAAAGTACATCCATCCAACTTGACACAACTGTGGGAAACATTGGAATCAACATGGTCCAGCATCCCTGTGGAACGCTTTCGACACCTTGTAGAGTCCATGCTCCTGACGAATTGAGGCTGTTCTGAGGGCAAAAGGCGGTGCAACTCAATATTAGGAAGGTGTTCCTAATGTTTTGTACACTCAGTGTATGAACTAAACTTGAGATGTTACTGATCACAGGTATACTGTAGTACTGTACAACCTGTGTTAATTATCCGTTCTCAAGCAGAGGAAAACAACTTGATATTTTCAGACCAACGCTCCTATGGTGACCTCTGTGGGACAGGCAGACATACCTGTGTGACTGGTGATATGAAACAGTGGTGCTCTGGCCATGCATGACAGTGTCAGATTACCACACTGTAGTCAGACAAGCAGAGCTTGGGTAAAAGCCTGCCATATGGGCTCTCGTAATTGAGCCAGGGAGAGGAGAGGAGACGAGAGGAGAGGAGAGTTAGAGCATAACATATCATAGAATCTCCCCTGAACACGTTAGCGTAGCATAGCATCCCTCCTGAACACATTATGGCCCCAATGGCTGGATGGCTGTTTCAGCTGACCACAGGGTGGCACTGAAGAGTACAGACAAATAGACACATTATTAGTGGAAATAAATACACCACTAATGGCTGTGTGACGCTCACTGTCTGGGTATTTTTTTAACCAAGAGGCAGACAGACTCAACTTTTAAGTTCTCGCTCTCTCCCCATGTAGTTAGCAGGAAGATGGAGAGAGTTATTCAGAAGCCTGACTATGATAATATCGTAAAGGAAGTGGCTCCATTGAGGGGCAAAATGCCACCATACCTATGTAACATTCATATCATTTGAATTATAAATCAGAACGAGGAAAAGTCTATGTTCTGAGTTGATTAATATTTAAAGGATTGAGCATACATATCAGCATATTGACAATGGGAGAATACTAATTTTCTCATCTCTGTGTCTGATGAGAGGTTAAACAGAATGCTAACTGCATAATTCAGTTTTTCGTTTTTGCATTTTCTTACCTTTGATCGATTTTTTGGGGTTGAATAACTTCTCTGTTTTTTTATTTCCTGTCAAAAAAAAAGAAATATTTTCAGTGAAAAAAACGAACATATAGGAAGACGGTGCATGCAAATGAGAGAGTGCATAGGTGATGTCTGTGTTTTGACATTACATAGAAGGACTACTCACATCTTTACCGCGCAAACATTTTAAACATACCAATTGTTATTAGTATTATTAGTACATTTATTAGTACATTTAATATTTAGCTGTAAGGGCTTTAGATGAGCGAAAAGACAAACTGTGTACTTGTATATGACCCTTAGTTGACATGTACAGAGTACAGTAGTCTGACTACATCAGTTGAATGTTACATTTAACTCACTTGGAACCTGGGCAGAGAGACATCGTTTCTATTGTATCGTTATAATTCCTCTCTCTCGTTGGAATATGCTTCTTTGTGAAAGAGCGAGCCCATCCAGGTGAGAGTGTCTAACAGTAAGGAAATCAATATGATGTAAATTATTAAGAGCTCAGGAATGCGTCTGACCCCCACTGTCTTGCACCGGGCTGGGCTCTGAAGGCTGGCAGGTGGACGCGGGTTTGGACTTTCCCTCTAACACTCATTAGTGGCTGGGAGCCCGGGCTCCCTGTGAGTGGGAAGGCAGGGATCACAGCGGGGAAGTGATGGTCCAGGCCTCTCACATCCCAACTCAGCCTTCGCTCCAGCTCCTTCAGCCTCTCCCTGGAAGCTCATTAGTAAGTGCACTGATGCATAAGAGCTAGTCATTAGCTGAGCCTTTTTTTTCCTGTCTTCATCTCTCTCCCCCGACACCATGTCTGATCCCGGAGACCAGTGGCAGTGGCAGGTTTAAAAGACAGGAGAGGTCCACATTACTGCAGGTAGATGAACAATAAAGAGTGGCTAGCGGTGGTAGCTAGCTAGCAGCGGAGGGGCTTGAGTCAATTTGACGTGAGCTCTTCAAAATGGAGTCCATCCAAAAGCCCTCCAAACCAAAGAGTAAACATTAGCACTCGACCATGACTTTGGCTGTGCGCTCCTCTCTTCCTCCATGGATGGTTTTGATCTGTGGTATTTGCTTTTGCTGCTGGCCAGATCCCCTCTGCACCTGATGGCTGGCCAGGCTCTGAGTAAATAAGATCTCAGGCCCAGTCCTCTCCAGGGCTGCTGAGTAAACAAGGTCTCTGGTGTGCAAGCGTGCCTGGCAGCAGGGTGAATGCTGGTCCAGGGGCCTCCAGAGGCCCTCCACCCCCTATTTTTCTATCTAGCTCTTTAATTCTTCCTCTCTTTCTCTCTCTTTCTCTCTCTCTCTCTTACTCTCTCACTCACAGAAACAAAAGCGCAACATACTCATACTGAACACACTCCAATGATAGTCTGGTCTTCATGAGGAAATATCAACATTGCCCTCAGTACTGTATTCTCTCACAGAACTGTTTGTTAATGTGATGTAATGTCTCGTATGTAGTAATAATACATAAGATTTTCTTTTTCATGTTGACTGTATCACTTTCATGTATAAACGTTTGTAGGAAAATCTGAGGGATAATCCCAGAACTGAATGTAGTGTAAAAAACTACAATAACCGTCATTTACTTAAACCTTGTGGTTCCATACCCCACTAGAGGGGGTGCAGGAGAGCGCAAAAATGAACATTCCCACATGCACACACACACACACACACACACACACACACACACACACACACACAGGCACGCATGCACATGCAGACATACATAACCAGTTGAGGATTTGTGAGGCATTTGTTTCTCAAACTAGACACTCCTAATGTACTTGTCCTCTTGCTCAGTTGTGTTGCGCTGTTCTGTGAAGGCAGTAGTACACAGCGTTGTAGGAGATCTTCAGGTTCTTGGAAATTTCTTGCATGGAGTAGCCTTAATTTCTCAGAACAAGATAAACTGACAAGTTTCAGAAGAAAGTTCTTTGTTTCTGGCCATTTTGAGCCTGTAATCGAACCCACAAATGCTGATGCTCCAGATACTCAACTAGTCTAAAGAAGGCCAATTTTATTGCTTTTTTAATCAGGACAACATTTTACAGCTGTGCTAACATAATTGCAAAAGGGTTTTCTAATGATCAATTAGCCTATTAAAATGATCAACTTGGATTAGCTAACATAACATGCCATAGGATCACAGAAGTGATAGGCGCTGATAATGAGCCTCTGTACGCTTATGCAGATATTCCATAAAAAAATCTGCAGTTTCCAGCAACAATAGTCAATACACTGTATTTCTGATCAGTTTGATGTTATTTTAAGGTACAAAAAAATGTGTTTTTCTTTCACAAACAAGGACAAATTCTAAGTGACCCCAAACTTTTGAACGGTAGTGTATAAATACACACACACACCTCAGCAAGCCAGCTGATTAATGTTAACAACTTTTACTCAAGATCTTTTACGGCTTCCAAAGCACTAATAATAGGTGCCCAAGTGTACTCTGTAACAACACACGCAGCTATGGAATTGATTTGTTCATATATTTATGGCAGTATGGACAGATTTATCCAATATGACACAGGAAAATACCTTTTAATATCTGCATTGCATTCAAATGTCCATCATTTCTATGTCAATAGTACTTATCTATCTCAAGACACTTGGGACAGTTTTACAATGCTGTTTTTCTCAATATGCCCAAACAATATTCTCAGTGATAGGATGTAGCATCATTATATGCCATGCATAACTTTCAGTAGCATAAACTCAACATCATCTGCTTGTTTTAGAATGCTATCAAATCATTCAGTCATATCTTATGGTATGCCTGTACACGGACATTAACTATAGTTAGCTATTTCAAAACCAGCAGTTTAAGCATCTGAACACTACATGTAATCAAGCATTGTCCTCGAAGGAATCCTGTGGCATTTAGTGAGACAGAATGTCATAAAGATAAATAACGATGATGACACCTGCAGATATTGTCATTACTTTCCCCGCTGTAATCTCCCAAGCCACAAACAAATGGATTTCATATACTGCAAAAAAGATTAAAACAATTTCATTTAACATTTAATGTCCTTTTGAATGATTATAAACATTACGTGACCATAAGGGAGGTCCCTAAGTATCCAAACACCTCGGATCCAGTTCAGCGCTGCTACATTTCCACCTCCTCCTCTACTAATGGACTGCTGAAGCTCTTTGCTGCTAGTACTACGCCCCAGAGTTGTGTTTGTTAAGATTCAGACACAATTCAATTACAGTGAAATGTACTTTGCGTGTCAGAGTAATGGCCAAATAAGTAGCTAAGTTAATGTGCTACAGTGTCTTTCCGTGGGTAAAGGAGGGACTTGCTATTGCAGAAGTTTACTGAGTCAAATTCACGTCAGCTTAATGTGATGTGGAGCGGGCCATGCTGGAAACTTTCATGCCAATTAATCCAGGTTGTAACTAGGAGAGACTCCTGCTGATCTATTCACATCCATTGTTGATTGTTTTTGGCCACAGGAGCTCAAAGTCCTTGTTAGTGCCAAAACTGGTGGCACCAACTCCTCTCCTTTAGCCCCTGTCGCATTGTGTGTGGATTGCCTGCAATTAGTCAAGCTATGGAGGCAGAGAAATTACAAGATGGGACATGGCTATTGCAATGCAAGGAGGCTGTTGGCTCACACGCCAGCTGAAAGGCAAGGCTCTACAATGTTTGTTAACCCTCGGGGTCATCCCTGATTCACTACAGCAGACAGAAAACAAGATTTATGTAACACAAATCAATACCCCGGACAAACTTTGACCATTGTGGACGGGCAATTGAGGCAGCTTTCTTTATCAGCCTAACATGACACTAATGTGTTTTTATTCCTGTTTAACCCAGACTGTGATGAAGCTTTTGGCAGGGTAAGACAAAGACGGTGAGAGGCAAGCTGCCCTTAATTTGTCTGGGAATACATGCCAACATGCAAACAGAGGCTGATGCACTCGCTTGTTGTCGAGGCGATGGCCTATCAGTCTTCTTGTTCCAGCCGGGTCCTTTATCTCATGTTTGTTGCTGTCTGCCATTGTGAGAAGAATCAGCAATTTGCATCCTCCGGCCCGATAGTGTTTCAAGAGGACTAATGATTGTGTGGCTTCGCCGTGATCCCACTCAACGCTGTCTGAAGTAAATTAGAAATAAGTGCAGTTTCCAGAACTCATCCACATGGGGAGTGTTTTCACAGGATCTCACAGGTCCCCTTTATTCACCGGCCTGTCGCCTGTGATTTCATTAACACTGCTTGTCCGCTAAACACAATAGGGCACACACCTGGCAAAGCACTCAAGCAAATGACCACATGCACACACACACTGCACTGCAGAACCCCCCCCCACACACAAAAAAGGAGCACTACTTTCACAAGTGGGCCATCACAGTGCAGTACAATAATATACAATTAGTTTAATTTCCTTCCTGCTTATAGTTGAAGAAAATTGGAAAGCCACATGAATGACTTGTAGTATTCTCTGAGCATTGAGTAGGAGCCACAATGGGAGGGTAGATCTCAGTGCCAAGTTCTATTCCGAGGTCCACATTCCAATTTATTAGGAGACTTGTGAAACAAACTCTTGTGACAGAGGTGGACGCATGTCCTGGTAACAGTTGGGCACGTTGCCAGGCCAGGCCAGGCCCACATACTCCCATCAGGCCCTATCTCTCTGCAGTTACACTGTACAGTGCATTCTGAAAGTATTCAGACCCTTTGACTTTTTCCACATTTTGTTACGTTACAGCTTAATTCTAAAATTGATTAAATTGTTTTTTCCCCTCATCAATCTACACACAATACCCTATAATGACATCACCATACCCTATAATGACAAAGCAAAAACAGGTTTTTAGAACATCTAGAAAATGAATTTAAAAAAAACCCTGAAATATGACATTTACATAAGTATTGTCTTTGTGGTTCTAAACTGCAAAAATGTTTTGGTACCCTTCCACAGATCTTCCACACAATCCTGTCTCGGAGCTATACGGACAATTCCTTCGACCTTATGGCTTGGTTTTTCCTCTGACATGCACTGTCAACTCGTGGACTCCAATCAAGTTGTAGAAACATCTCAAGGATGATGAATGGAGACAGGATGCACCTGAGCTCAATTTCGAGTCTCATAGCAAAGGGTCTGAATACTTATGTAAATAAGGTATATCTGTTTTATAAAATGTTTTACTTGCAAACATTTCTAAAAACCTGTTTTCGCTTTGTCATTATGGGGTATTGTGTGTAGATTGATGAGGAAAACATTTTTTTTCATCCATTTTAGAATAAGGCTGTAAAGTAACAAAATGTGGAAAAAGGAAGGGGTCTGAATGCTTTCCAAATGGCACACTATTTCCTTTAAAGTGTGCAACTTTTGACCAGGGCTTCTGGTCAGAAGTAGTGCACTATATAGTGAATAGGGTGCCATTAGGGACACAGTCACAGCCACTAAGCATACTTAACATTTCAACCTGAATTGGAATACTGTAAAAAAAAATGTCCAGAAGGGATAAATAACAGTTAGTAGACTTCATTGCAGTGTGCTATAAATGCATGTCCTCAAAGTGATTTTATTTAGATTGTGTATTTAGTTTACCCGTCATGATGGAATACTTAGAATACCTTAAGTGTACAGCTCCCAATATTGTATAAAAATCTTAGCTTTAAAGGTAATTTTGTGGCTCACGGACTAATGTTTTTTGTTGACATTTTATCAGGGAAAATATAAGTTTTTGGACTTTTCAAATTTTTTCTACATTATTAATTTCCATGTCGGCTCGATGCCCGGAAATGCCATTGTACAAGATATACTGGAAAGGATTTAAATGCAAAAAGGAATGAAGTGTCTACAATAACCAGGGTCCTGTACCAACACCACAAGACACACGTCAAACTCTCGAAAAAAGCTTTTATAATAAAAAAAAAACGTAAGATGTAAACTCCATATCCCTGATTGATTAAGATAGAAAATTTAATTTAGGTTCAAATATGTTTATTTTAAGCAGGTTTGAGAGTCAAAAAGCAACTGAGAAAAATGTATTGCTACTTCGTTTAAAACATCAACTCAGATTGATGAAACACTGTCAGAGTGCTGAAAGATCTGATAGAATGGTGTTTTTGTTGAGGGTTTTCAAATTGTACAAATGTTTGTGTTGAAATGTCTGTTTTGAGTATCTGTTGTCAACTGTTCTTTAGTACATCCTTAATCTATTTGTCACGAATTCCATCGAAGTCGGTCCCTCTCCTTGTTCGGGCGGCGTTCAGCGGTCGAAGTCACCAACCTTCTAGCCATCACTGATCCTCTTTTCATTTTCCTTTGGTTTTGTCTTGTCTTCCATCACACCTGGTTCCAATTCCATCAATTACATGTTGTGTATTTAACCCTCTGTTCCCCCTCATGTCCTTGTCGGTGATTGTTTATTTGTAAGTGCTTGTGCACGTCTTTCCTGGTGTGCGTTGGGTTATGTACCCATTTATTTGATTATTCTGTTATTATTATTCTGTTATTATTTATTATTCTGTTTTTATGTTCTGAATCTATAAAAACATGCAAAAAAATTTTTTTTTTAGCTCTGGTGCATTATGTAGTGCTATAAAATAAAACAAAAAGAAGTTTGGAGATTATCTAATGTTAGAATTACACAATCAAGGCATTTAAACACTTGTTGGACACTATAAGGTGCCTTCAGAAAGTACTCAAACCCCTTGACTTTTCCACACAGCCTTAATCTAAAATGAATGAACATCTCTGGTATAAGTGCCTCCCACCTCGACAACAGCCAGTGAAATTGCAGGGCGCCAAATTCAAAACAACAGAAATCCCATAATTGAAATTCCTCTAACATACAAGTATTATACAACATTTTATAGATAAACTTCTTGTTAATCCAACCACAGTGTCCGATTTCGAAAAGGCTTGACGGCGAAAGCACATCATGCGATTATGTTAGGTCAGCGTCTAGTCACAGAAAACCATACAGCCATTTTCCAGCCAAGGAGAGGGCTGTCAGAAATAGCGATTAAATTAATCACTAACCTTTGATGATCTTCATCAGATGGCACTCACAGGACTTCATGTTACACAATAAATTGTTGTTTTGTTCGATAATGTCCCTCTTTAAGTCCAAAAACCTCAGTTGAAGTTGGCGCGTTATGTTCAATAATCATTGTCTCAAACAAACATCCGGTGAAATTTCAGTGAGCCACATCAAATTACAGAAATACTCATCATAAACATTGATGAAAGATACAAGTTTTATACATAGGATTAAAGATAAATGTCTTGTTAATCCAGCCACTGTGTCAGATTTCAAAAAAGCTTTATGGCAAAAGCACACCATGCGATTATGTTAGGTCAGCGCCTAGCCACAGAAAACCATACAGCCATTTTCCAACCAAGGAGGTGTCACAAAAGTCTGAAATAGCGTTAAAATTAATAACTTACCTTTGATGATCTTCATCTGGTGCCACTCCCAGGACTCCATGTTACACAATAAATGTTTGTTTTGTTCAATAATGTCCCTCTTATGTCCAAAAACCTCTGTTTTGTTGGTGCGTTTAGTTCAGTAATCCAAAGGCACAAAGCGCGCTCTCAACATCTAGATGAAAGTCAAAAAAGTACAGTAAAAGTTCATAGAAACATGTCAAACGATGTTTAAAATCAATCCTCAGGTTGTTTTTGTCATAAATAATCAATAATATTTCAACCGGACAAAAGCTTCGTCAATAGAGTCCACCCGATCACGTCAATGAGTCCACCCGATCACGCGGTGAACTCATGTCTGGAAATTTCCACTGTCCACTCATTGAAAGTGCTGTATCTCCCTCATTTTTCAGAGTAAAAGCCTGAAACAATGCCTAAAGACTGGCCACATGTAGAAGAAGCCATAGAGATCGTGAACTGGGTCCTAAGTCTTTGTATGGATAGGCTTTCAATGGAAAAACAGCCTTTCAAAATAATAGTACTTCCTGGATGGATTTTCCTCAGGTTTTCGACTGACATATCAGTTCTGTTATACTCACAGACATTATTTTAACAGTTTTGGAGACTTTAGACTGTTTTCTATCCAAATCTACTAATTATATGCATATCCTAGCTTCTGGGCTTGAGTTGCAGGCAGTTTAATTTGGGCACGCTTTTCATCCAACATTCCGAATGCTGCCCCCTACCCCAGTCAAGTTAAATCTAGAAAACAGAAATACCTTTTTTACATAAGTATTCAGACCCTTTGCTATGAGACTCCAAATTGAGATCAGGTGCATCCTGTTTCCATTGATCATCCTTGACATGTTTCTACAACTTGATTGGAGTCCACCTGTGGTAAATTCAATTGATTGAACATGACTTGGAAAGGCACACACCTGTCTATATAAGGTCCAAATATATATAAAACCAAGCCATGAGGTCGAAGGAACTGTCCGTAGAGCTCTGAGACAGGATTGTGTCGACATTTCTGCAGCATTGAAGGTCCCCAAGAACTCAGTGGCCTCCATCAGTCTTAAATGGAAGAAGTTTGGAACCACCAAGACTCTTCCTAGAGCAATCGGGGGAGATGGGCCTTGGTCAGGGAGGTGACCAAGAACCAGATGGTCACTCTGACGGAGCTCTAGAGTTCCTCTGTGGAGATGGGAGAACCTTCCAGAAGGACAACTATCTCTATCTCTGCAGGCCAGAAGCCACTCCTCAGTAAAAGGCACATGACAGCCCACTTGGAGTTTGCCAAAAGGCACCTAAAGACTCTCAAACCATGAGAAACATGGATTCTCTGGTCTGGTAAAACCAAGATTAAACTCTTTGGCCTCAATGCCAAGCGTCACGTCTGGAGCAAACCTGCCACCATCCCTACGGTGAAGCATGGCTGTGGGGATGTTTTTTAGCGGCAGGGACTGGGAGACTAGTCAGGATCGAGGCGAAGATGAACGGAACAAAGTACAGAGAGATCCTTGATGAAAACCTGCCCCAGAGTGCTCAGGACCTCAGACTGGGGCGAAGGTTCACCTTCCAACAGGACAACGACCCTAAGCACACAGCCAAGACGACACTTCAGGACAAGTCTCTGAATGTCTTTGAGTGGCCCAGCCAGAGGGCCACTCTTGAACCCGATCGAACATCTCTGGAGAGACCTGGAAATAGCTGTGCAGCAACGCTCCACATCCAACCTGATAGAGCTTGAGAGGATCTGCAAATAAGAATGGGAGAAACTCCCCAAATACAGGTGTGCCAAGCTTCTGGTGTCATACCCAAGAAGACTCAAGGCTGTAATCGCTGCCAAAGGTGCTTCAACAAAGTACTGAGTAAAGGGTCTAAATACTTATGTAAATGTTATATTTCAGTTTTTTGTTTTTATAAATTAGCAACACTATCTTAAAACCTGTTTTTGATTTGTCATTATGGGGTATTGTGTGTAGATTGATGAAGGGAAAAAAAAACAACTTACCGAATTTTAGAATAAGGCTGTAACCTAACAAAATGTGGAAAAAATCAAGAGGTCTGAATACTTTCTGAAGGCACTGTATGTAACTGTCACGTTCTGGCCAGTATAAGGGTTAATTGTTATTGTAGTTTGGTCAGGACGTGGCAGAGGGTATTTGCTTTATGAGGTTCAGGGTGGTGTTTTGGGAAAAGGGCGTTTGATTTAGTATTTCCGGGTTTTTGGTTTATGATCTATGTTTATGTAATTCTATGTCTAGTCTAGGTAGTCTGTTTTCTATGTAGAGTTAATTGGGGTGGACTTCCAATTGAAGGCAGCTGTGTGGTGTTGCCTTTGATTGGAAGTCCTATATTAGTTGGGTGTGTTTGTCTGTTTAATTGTGGGAGATTGTTTTTGCATTGCGTGTTTTGTAGCCTGTAAAACTGTTGCACTATCGTTGTTTATTGTTTTTGTATCGTGTTCACGTTAGAGATTTATTAAATTCAAAGATGAACACGACCTCCGCTGCGTATTGGTCTACCTTTTCTGATGAGGACTTTTCTATTTCTTCTGAAGACGATAAATGCTGTGACAGAATCTCCCACCAACTAAGGACCAATCAGCAGAGGAAAGGGGAGTTCGAGTTGGACTGGCGGGAGAGATGGACCTGGGAGGAAGTTCTGGACGGGGCTGGACCTTGGCACCAGGCTGGGGAGTTCCGTCGCCCACGGGAGGAGATTGAGGCAGCCAAGGCAGAGAGGCGGAGGTACGAGGCCTTGGAAGCACTGAGGGAGAAGCACGAGAGGCACACCCAATACATTTTTTTGGGGGGGCACACGGGTAGTTTGGCTAGGCCTAGGAAGAGCCGGAAGCCAGCTACCCGTGGTTATATGGAGGAGCGTATGAGGTGGAGAGCGCCATGTTTCGCTGAGGAGCGCACTATCTCACCCATACGCACGCACAGTCCGGTGCGAGTTATTCCAGCCCCTCGCAGGTGACGTGCTAGAGCGGGCATCCAGCCTGGTAGGAGGATGCCTGCGCAGCGCATCTGGTCGCCGGTACGCCTCCGAGGACCAGGCTACCCAACTCCCGCTCTACGCACGGCTACCATCAGGCCCCTGCACAGCCCAGTCTGCCCTGTACGAGCACCCCGCTCGTACAGGGCTACTAGTTCCATCCAGCCAAGGCGGGTTGTGCAGGAGGTAAGATCAAGACCGACTGTGCGCCTCCATAGCCCTGGGTTTCCAGCGCCTGTCTCTCATGCGGACCAGGAAGTGCGTCAACCCAGTCCGACTCGTCCTGTTCCCGCTCCCCGCACTAGCCTGGAAGTGCGTGTTCACAATCTGGTACGCCCAGTACCAGCACCACACACCAGGCTTCAAGTGCGTGAAACCAGCCTCGCCAGTCAACAGTCACCAAGTTGCCCGCCAGTCAACAGTCACCAGAGCTGCCCGCCAGTCAACAGTCACCAGAGCTGCCCGCCAGTCAACAGTCACCAGAGCTGCCCGCCAGTCAACAGTCACCAGATATGCCCGCCAGTCAACAGTCGTCAGAGCTGCCCGCCAGTCAACAGTCGCCAGAGTGGCCAGACTGCCCTGAACTGCCGGAATGGCCAGACTGCCCTGAACTGCCGGAGTGGCCAGACTGCCCTGAACTGCCGGAGTGGCCAGACTGCCCTGAACTGCCGGAGTGGCCAGACTGCCCTGAACTGCCGGTGTGGCCAGACTGCCCTGAACTGCCGGAGTGGCCAGACTGCCCTGAACTGCCGGAGTGGCCAGACTGCCCTGAACGTCCCGAGTTGCCAGACTGCCCAGACTGTCCCGAGTTGCCAGACTGCCCAGACTGTCCCGAGTTGCCAGACTGCCCAGACTGTCCCGAGTTGCCAAACTGCCCAGACTGTCCCGAGTTGCCAAACTGCCCAGACTGTCCCGAGTTGCCAGACTGCCCAGACTGTCCCGAGTTGCCAGACTGCCCAGACTGCCCCGAGTTGCCAGACTGCCCCGAGTTGCCAGACTGCCCCGAGCTGCCAGACTGGCCAGACTGCCCCGAACTGCCAGAGTGGCCCGACTGCCGGGAAAGGCCAGAACCGGAGCCACCTCCTGATATAGGTGGGTTGGGGAGGGGGGGGGTGTAGCACAGTGCCGTCGTTGACGGCAGCCACCCTCCCTTCCCTCCCTTTAGTAGAGGGGAATTTTTGTTTTGTTGTTTGGGGTTATTGTTTTTGTTTTGTTTTTTGTTTTAAAGGTGCTTCCGGGGTTAGCACCTTTAAGGGGGGGGTACTGTCATGTCCTGGCCAGTATAAGGGTTAATTAGTATTGTAGTTTGGTCAGGACGTGGCAGAGGGTATTTGTTTTATGTGGTTCAGGGTGGTGTGTTTGTTTAAAGGGTGTTTGATTTAGTATTTCCGGGTTTTTGGTTGATGGTCTATGTTTATGTATTTCTATGTGTAGTCTGGTGAGTGTGTTCTATGTTTGGTTAATTGGGGTTGGGACTCTCAGTTGAAGGCAGGTGTTGTCTATCTGCCTTTGATTGAGAGTCCCATATATTAGGGTGTGTTTGTGTTTGTTAGGTGTGGGTGATTGTTCTGTGTTTTGCCTTGTGCCTTACCAGACTGTTTTTGTCGATCGTTCGTGTTTTGTTATTTTTGTACGTTCATTTTGAAAATAAATAAACATCAAGATGAGCCTGCACATACCTGCTGTGTTTTGGTCCTCCTTCACCGACGACAACCGTGACAGTAACACAACAAAATGTGGAAAAAGTCAAGTGGTGTTAACACTTTCTGAAGGTGCTATGGATCCAGTTAGTGGTGTTTTATGAAGAAAAAATGAAGATGATGTCTCTTTACATGTTGATACTAAGGTCTATCAAAATATGTATTTCAAATTGTGTTAACATTATAAAAAATATTAGTAAAACAAAATGTTGCCCCGATTTTCAAGATTCCCTGGGCTAAAAGAAGACTTAAACTGACTGATTGGACCAATGGGAATGTGCTCTTACTAAGTCAAATTAAAACTATGTTGAAGCAGACATCAGTTTGCCATCTGTGATTAGGAAGTTAATCAAGTATGTGTGCTAAGCAGAAAACTCCTCTAAGGATCAACCTCTCTTTATTGATAGTAGAGTACAGCTGATGATTGGATAAAATGTGCTGGATTACTGTGCTGGAATATGAACGTATAATACACAATTTGCATTTTAATGAGCTATTGAGCATTATAAAAAAAATGATCCCAGTTACACAAACCTCTCACTTAAACAACTGTAGCTTCCAACTTGTTATTGTAATACAATAACATTTTCATAAGGATACATTTAACTTCTGTTTAAAGCTATAACGTGAATGAAAATGCACTATGTACTCATTAAGGACATGTTTTTGATAAAGATTGATTGGATTTTACTTGTACAATATTAATTGTATATAGTCTATTGTATTTGGCCTACAGTAATTTTGTACATGCCATATGCACCATTATTTCAGCGTTGTTGCATCCTACACTTTAGCAATCCACTTTGACTGTGACACGTATCAACAAGCCATGCATGAAATTTATGCATGACAAATGAGAAGTTCAGTATGCCTAACAAAATATTGTTCAATTAAAGGAAAAGTAATGGCATCCCACAGTATATAACAAAGAAAATCAGGACGTACTTAAAGTGACAGAAAACCATAATGGCTAGTTCTCCTCCTTTCATGCTATGTAATTCAGCTAATGCGTTTCCCCTTGCTGTTTAAAACACTTGCACATTCAAATTCGCCATCGTAATCTCTATGACAGAGGACATTAATTATGGTCGTCAGTCGATCGTTGTTTCTTCATAACATCTCTGATTAAAATTTCACACAATGTAATGATTGTGCTTCAGCGTTAGAAGCTGTGAAATGTACTGAGAAGTCAATGGGTCTGAATTTTGTATTCTTGGGAGAGTCGTTCGCGTAAAAAAAGATGCCCAAATCAAAGGCATAAGTGCTTGAGGAAAAGATTTATTTACATGCAAATTGTAATATATCTTAACAACATGTTCATTAAAATATTGTGCAAATGAGGGACCAACAAAGCGATAACTTCTATCCCGATATGTGGGTTCAGATTTCATATTTGGGAAGTTTAATTAAGCAATAGATTATGTTTTGAAGGGAGTGTTCAGTTTAATGAATCCCCCGAGAACGCAGATAAACACTGCAAAAGTATCAAAGCATTCATCTCTTTAATAGATGTGAAAATTAGCCATGTAAATGGTCTGGAGTCTTTCTTTTCAACACTCGTGGGAACGTTTACCAGATAAGGATGACACTTATGTAACCTGCATTATACAAGTTGTTTTTTGAAAGCGCCTGAATGCTATTTTAGGTACGCTCGAACATCTTCAAGGACAAATAGACTAACACCAAAGTCTTCTAATGCATCATTTTAAGACAGGACTCATCAACAGTGAGGATGGATGGAGAGCGGTTTTCTGTGTCAAAGTGACTCGATGGCATACCGATTCGAATCTCCACCTTATGCCTTGTAAAACCAAACGAGCACAATTGATCAATAGAGTATTACACGTAGGTACGACTTATATGAGGCTCTTTGATCAAGGAGTAGCCTTCGCATTGAGTGAATTGGTGGTCATTTAAGCTGTTTTTTTTCTCTCAATAAGATCTACCTCAGTGTGGGTCTATGCTGCAGTGGTGAAACAGAACAGAGTCAGTGAACCTTACTACATTGTGTGATGGAAGAATGCTACGTGCCTAACATTCACCTCTGCTAGGCTGCCTGTTGTTTATCCCTGTAATGTCCATTTTATTGGGGAATCTCAGCGAGCCTTCACACTGCCTGCTGTGCTCAGCAGTGTGGAGAAGCCAGGGCCAGTTGAGTGGTGGTCAGTGGCTGTCTATCACAATCTCAGGGATCAGTTAGCAGACATCAGTCTTCGGCTCTGGCCTGGTGCTGGTTGTCTTATGTCTCTTGATGTTACAAAAGGAGGAGGAACACCGCAAAGGTTTGTAAACATAGAAGTAGACTAATTCTACAATACTTTGTGTATTGTTATGGTCATTATGCATCTAATATTACTGTAATTAGTTGAGTGTGTTATGCCATTATAGCATGAACAATGTTTCACAATCCTTTTTACTGAAAATGATTGTAAAACATGAAGGTTTTGTGATCCGTTGTGGTATGTAGGCAGGGCCGGCCCCAGGCATAAGCGGCCGGCCCAAGGCATAAGCGGCATGAAAAATGTTTCACAATTCTTTTTAATAAAAATTATTGTTAAACATAAATGTTTTATGATCCTTTGTGGGATATGGGCAGGGCCGGCCCCAGAAAAAAGCGACATAGGCGGTCCAGGCCGGGGGCTCCCAACCAACAGAAGACCGACCGGGCATGGAGGGCACGCAAGGCACGTGCCCAGGGGCCCTGACCTCCAGGTGGCCCCCATTGACATGGCATAAGTCATGCCAAAATGTGTAGAATTGCAGAAAATTTGCTTTAAAATTGCAAGCATTTCTTTCCGCCCCATGAAAAAATTGATAGAATTGCAGGAAGTCAACTGTAAAACTGAAGAAAAATATTATGTCTGCAAGATGGAAACATTTGTTGAATTGCATGAATTTTGTTATAAAACTGCTACAATTTCTGTAGCCCCTTGGCAAAATGTGTAGAATTGCAGGAAAATAACTTTAAAACATATTTTTGTTGTATCCGCTGTCAAGAGAAGGACAACTAAAAGGTTTTGCCTGTGAGGTTTTGCCTTGCGTAGGGCCACCAAAAGGCTATGGCCGGCCATGTGTATAGGGATAGGGAAAAACATTGTCAAAATAGATTGTTACTTTCACTCATTGGTTTGAGGTCGGAAGTAAAGAAAACAGAAACCTTAGGTTTACCTCTCCTCCTGCTGTGGGAACAGGCCCTGTAGCCCTCTTAGATTCTGAAAAACATACACAAATCATTGATAATCTCATCTTTATCGAGACAAAACCCCTCTAGCCGCTGCTTACATGACACGAAGTAAACAGCTCCGTCAACAGTCGGCAGCAGACTTCCTCCTTTCTGTGTTTCATTTGCTGCGCTGCCCTTTTCCAACTCCATCCCTGACCTGTTCCCACCCTTAATTTCTCCCATCACATTCAGATCAGAGCTAGCCGACGGTCAGCTTCATTACAGCCAATGTTTCTCTGCAGTTTGGTGCTGGGTCTCCTCTGAATTACCGTCATTTACATTTTCCAGCGGTGATTGCGGTTGCAGGTGGTAATACATTAAGGGACTGAGACAGCCAGTGGCAGCAGACTGAAAGACCTTTCTCCATTTACACTAAGTTTCTCCTTACATTCTTGGGCATGTAGCCGTAATTAGGGGCAATGGTTTTGACTGTGGTCATATTCATATGGGACAACTCATTATAAGTTGTACAACAAGGTGATTATATATATTACATATGATTACGATATTACTATATTACTATATTACATATATTACATATATTGTGCCGGGCCAATAGATTATGCCAGGGGTCTTGGGAATTTCAAGTAGAAATTCTAGCCTAATCAAAGCATAAAAAGACTGCCTTGAAATAGCTTATTGCTCATTTCAAGAGCTATCCGGCTGCTTGCCAGTCCCATGTGGCGCAGTTGGAGCATGGTGCTTGCAACACCAGGGTTGCAGGTTCGATTTCTACGGGGGACCAGCGCTCACTCACTACTGCTAAATGACTCAAATGCAAACGTCATAGAAGGGCATAATATTCTGTTTTGTCTACATGTGTTCCTTTTTGATTTGTTCATGATGCCACATGGCACTTTTAATCTAAGGAATCCATGACTTTTGTAATTACAGAGGAAAAAATATGTTGTAGAGGCCTTGATATACCGTATCGTAGTAAACATCTGATCTAAATAATTGACACACATTTTAGCATACAATTTTGACTTGATAGATCCGGGCACAGTATTTGAAACAAGGTATTCTTCATAGTGTCTCTCGAAGATGAACTCCTCTAACAGGTAAAACCCACAGAAAGCCCTCAGTCCATTTCAATCTAGCCTCCAGCTGCGTGAGCGCTATGACAGCCTCTTGGGGCAGGGGGATTATTGAGAGCAGGCCTTCCCTAGCTCAGTGCCTCTGGCTGGGCCCAGCCAGCCCCCCAGTGCTTCACAGTGCCTCACAGCGCAGCCCACCAAGCACACAGAGAGCAAAGAGGCACTGGGGACCCCTCTAATTGTCCATGCTTTGGGCGCCTCTTCTCTAGCCCAGCATGAAGACAGCCTGCTCCAGTCCCAGGGCTGTCCCGCTGCTCCCCACTCAGCCTCTACACAGGGAGTCTGAAGACAGGGTTTGGTTTGAGCTTCTAACATACTGACTGAGGCAGAAGTCCACCTGGAAATGCAGAGAATATTTCAGCGTGTTCTGCAGTCAATATGGCCGACTGCCAGTGCCATCTCAGTATGACATGGTTAAACCTTCTTCACAGGCGT
Source organism: Salmo trutta (assembly GCF_901001165.1). Classification (NCBI taxonomy): domain Eukaryota; kingdom Metazoa; phylum Chordata; class Actinopteri; order Salmoniformes; family Salmonidae; genus Salmo; species Salmo trutta. The sequence continues at coordinate 13,281,058 of NC_042980.1, forward strand.
TATCAAGTTTATGCCATCCACACACTTCTCAGTGAATAGAACACTAGCGATATGTTTGCAGCATTGTAGGAGCACACATGCTGAGCCTCAGCCATAACATTCAAATGAAACTATAATCATTTTGTAATTACTTCACCAGTTCGGCAGACGATGACGAGCCCCCAGATTTGTAGACTTGATGCCCTCATAAACAATATCCACATAAAGGCCTATGTTATTTTCTGACTGCATGCAGTTGTAGATATTTCTCCGTGCCTTGGAGGGATCCAGCTCTTCAAAGGCTCCAGTAAGAGGCTGTAGTGAGAATAGACTGTGTGGAGCCTGAGGAGCTGGGGGAGGCAATGGGGAGGATGAGGGAAGGCCACGGCTGCTGGGAGATGATGAGGACTGACAAGGCCACCCCAAAAAAACGAAGGAAGAGGCAGCACCAAGTCATCGAGTGGGGGAGGGGAGAGCACATATTCACAACCTGCCCCCGCTATGACTATTAGTACCTTTTGATACCTTCAACTCTTTGAAATCACTCCATGTTTCTTCCTGTGAGAGTCGAAGAGAAAACTTTGGCAAATCGTGGATACATCTGTTGGAATCAACATGTTTGTTTCTGCCTGGCTGCTGGTCCGGTTTAGCACTGATGTGTCTGTGCTAAAACATTCCAGATGGTGAGAGGGAGGAGGAGAGGCAACTATAATGAGCAGTTAGAGATGTACAACACATTTACAACACGTACTGTTTCAACCAGTAACAGAGCAGCCAAACAACATCTCATACCTGTTCACGAGGCTTGTTTCCTCAAGGGTTTTCAAATTGATTCTGGATCAGTTTATATCATAGAATATACATATATTCTACTGTTGCACATACTGTAAATGTTCTATGTTGGTTCGTTGATTTTTAACAGGGTTAAATCCAAACAAGGAAGCAAGTCGAAGCGAGGCTGTATTTATTCATGAGATTCAACGACGTCATAGATTTTAAAATGCTACCCTCAGAAGGTTGCAATTACAAAACAATCTCCTGAAATCACTTAGAAGGGTTATGTATTGTAAACGTGGTGCTTTCTAATGCCATGATCAACCAGTCGGAACTAAAAGTAATTATGAACCGCTCAAGGTTAAATTGGTATGCATTAACATTTTAGAATGCCAAATCTTTATTTTCTTAACAATTAATCTAGCTACGTATATTAGTGATACATGTAATGTACAACGTCATTTATCTGGCCACGTAACTAACATGCTTTGATTATGTCCATTTTAATTTCCCTGTCTTTCCAATGACGAGCAGTCAGAACTCTCAATTCTTGCATCACAATTTACGGTCCAGTATGGGGAAAGAGATTCCCTGTTAAGATGGGGGGAGAGAATGGGTTCCTAAATTTGTGCAAATATCAATTCAAAGGACACTTCAGATAAGGCAAAGATCTCCCTGATATCTCAACATATTCACTAACCCCTCCAATCAATACAGTTAAGGGATGACACACACACACGCACACACACACACACACACACACACACACTTATCATTTAGATCTTAACATACACTATATATACAAAAGTATGTGGACATCCCTTCAAATTTGTGGATTTGGCCATTTCAGCAACACCCGTTGCTGACAGGTGTATAAAATGTATCACACAGCCATACAATCTCCATAGACAAACATTGGCAGTAGAATGGCCTTACTGAAGAGTTCAGTGACTTTCAACATGGCACCGTCATAGGATGCCACCTTTCCAACAAGTCAGTTCGTCAAATTTCTGCCCTGCTAGAGTTGCCCCGTTCAACTGTAAGTACTGTTATTGTAAAGTGGAAACGTCTAGGAGCAACAACGGCTCAGCCGCGAAGTGGTAGGCCACACAAGCTCACAGAATGGAACCGCCAAGTGCTGAAGTGCGTAGTGCGTAAAAATCTGCCTCTGTAAGCAATGTCAGCACATGAACTGTTTGTCGGGAGCTTCATGAAATGGGTTTCCATGGCCAAGCAGCCACACACAAGCCTAAGATCACCATCCGCAATGCCAAGCGATGGCTGGAGTGGTGTAAAGCTCGCCACCATTGGACTCTGGCGCAGTGGAATCGCGTTCTCTGGAGTGATGAATCGCGCTTCACCACCTGGCAGTCCAACGGACTAATCTAGGTTTGGTGGATGCCAGTAGAATGCATAGTGCCAACTGTAAAGTTTGGTGAAGGAGGAATAACGGTCTGGGGCTGTTTTTCATGGTTCGGGGTAGGCCCCTTAGTTCCAGTGAAGGAAAACCTTAACGCCACAGCATACAATGACATTCTAGATGATTCTGTGCTTCCAAATTTGTGGCAACTGTTTGGGGAAGGCCCTTTCCTGTTTCAGCATGACAATGCCCCTGTGGCTGAATGGAAGCAAGTCCCCACAGAAATGTTCCAACATATAGTGGAAAGCCTTCCCAGAAGAGTGGAGGCTGTTATACAGTAGCAGTAAAGGGTGGACCAACTCCATATTAATGCCCATGATATTGGAATGAGATGTTGGACGAGCAGTGTAGTGTATTTCAGCAAGCAGCAAAGACAGCAAAGAGTGTCAGTGAGGTTCTTTAAAGATATTAGTGGTATTGTTCAGGATTCTCCCCAGAGTTTGTCCTCCCCATGACAATGAATGGACAAATTAGGCAGCCCAAATGTGCTCGTGCTGGACATATTGTATTACTATTCAGAAAGTTATGGGAGCAATAAATAAGTACTTTGGAATGTTGGTCATGCCAGGAATAGCAATGAAAAGGATAGCTAGACAATAGCCCCTAACTGGACTGTGACAGGCTAATTATTTTGCCTGCATAATAAAACTCTCTTTACATAGGTCACTTGGAAAGTGTAATAAAAAAATGTGTTATAGATTATTTTTATTGAAGCAATTAAACCAAAAAGCCCCAAAAAAGTAATTAAGTGCTGAGGTAATAATAGCGTTGGTCAAAAGCATTTGTTTTAGAAAAGGATTTGTCTGCCTTGCCTCTTTAATGCAGCCTAGCACACAATCCTATTCATGGTGTGTGATTTTATAAGTGTACCAGTAGCTTTGACTGCGAGAGCCAATTATATTTATAATGCCACATTCTGAGCAGAATTTTGTTAAACTATTGTGTGGTAATTGTAAGCAAAATGCTAAGATGATTTAAATGACCTATCTACCTATGTATATTAAATGTCTGAAGATACTAACCATTCCTACTAGCCGGTTAATAATTATGTTAAATTGCTTGTCTTATCAGCACTTAAAAAGTTGGGATTATCAGCGTCTTGACTGTGCCAAGTTCTTGGCGGATGTACGGCCGTTCCCTGCATAAAGAGCAAAGGAAAAAGATAATATTTGGAGGTTAAACTCCACAATTTCCTCTTTTAAAGAGAGGTAAAGAGGAGCCATTGCACAAATGTGCTCCCTCTTTGTGAGGTAAATCGGACTGACGGGTCTGTAGGGCATTAACATCCACTTGACTTTGAGTGCAGCAGATTTTCCAAGCCAACACATACATGTAGCTGACACATCAACTGTGTTGATCTCTACAATTGTGTCAGGTACTAAATTCAGATGATATGTTAATGTGAAGGGGAAATATGTTGCCATAATTAGCATATGGACCAATTGCATTCCTGGGCCTTATTATCATTCAGCTCGCGCACCTTCCCGAACAGCACAATAATAATCTAATTGTCTGGTAGAAAAATACATTTGCATTGTTTTATAAGGTCAAAGATAGTGTGTTAAAGAATAAAAAAATCCCCTCAACCAAGATAAAGGGGTTCTGTTCTCAAAGTAATGTAAATTGTTAACTTAAGTATTTTTGACTCAGACAGGTTAGACTTTGTAATAAATGAATGTTACGATTTTTAAAGACATGACGATGCAGTATAAACAGGAAGTTAGGTCCTGAATATCCTGGTGCTAAAGCCTTGGAACCTATTGTACAGTACCAAGTAAGTTTGCGTTTCTGCTGTGAAATCTGTATTCTGCGGACATAGCTAGCCTGAAGCTAAGCTGTTTACATCACCAACTGAACGTCTTATCCACAGGTGTACAATCAGCAACATACGGAACAGTCCTTTTATTCTAAGGTCCCTATCATCATTGAGGTGCTTGACAGATATACACTGGCATGCAATGCTTTTACAACAGAAAAAAATACTTTCCTCCACATATATTTTATGTGTAAAGAAGCGTCTTGGTTGTTTAAGATGACCTGTTTTGTATGTTTTCTCAATTCAATAGGCTATCATGTTTGAATGTTCTGTTTTGTGTCTTTTCAATTCTCACTGAAACATAATCACTTTTATTTGCCATGACCCAGAAAAGCTTTGCATGTGTGAATTTATCATTTTAATTATCCACCGATATGTACCTGTGTTGTTATTTATAAAACAAAGTATAATTTGGATCAAATGTCATAAATTACACCTTGTACCACAAGTTGCAAATGTGTTTGGAAATCCACCCACACCTTCTACTGTTCACTGTGCTCTATTCTTTGGTTGAAAGATGCATTTTCATTGGCAGTGCCAGACTTAGCATTAAATGCTACAACCACAACAGGTCCGTCATTTTCCATTGTTCTAATCCATTTGTCTTGTCATTGAGTTTGTGAACAGCAGAGGGCAGCTTGAATGCATAAATATCCAGTGTTCACATCTCCCAGTCATCTAAAAGGCATGCCCTCCTTTATATCCCTGGGCTCAGCCGTGCCTCACTACACTCCGCTCTGACAGACAGACGGCATGACCATAGAGAGCACAGACTGTAATCAACTTTATCACAAAACAAAAAGCCTGGAAGAAGTGGTCGAAGGAAACGACTATAACGTCAGTCGAATTATCTACATGCACTATGTTACGCAATCTCATTTTGTTTCCTTCTTACTCCAACAGACCGGCTTTATGTTATACTCTATCCTTGCTCTATGAAGAGCACACAGCAGTGTGCTGTTGTTGTGAAGGCTCAAAGAAAGAGTTTTCACTGAAAGCGTAGTGTTTTCATTGGTAAATCTCAGTATGCATCCACTGGCTGTTCTCTCCTCTGAGTTCCTCTCCTCTCTCCCGACCGTGGCTCGAGAGGAAACTGCCAGCACGTGCCTACGTTCTTCGTCACTGTCAGGTGGACTAGTGGTGGTCCCTCCTCTCTCTCTCTCTCAAACTGGCTACCAACCCCCCGACTACAGTTATTCTACAACAATAACCTCCCCTCTGTTCTAAACGAATGTGGCTGCTGTGACTGAGGTGTGCTGCTCATCCATCTTTGAGAGTGTGTGTACCGCTCTACTTTATTTAATGCATGTACAAAGTCATTGAATATTAAATTAACTGCTAACAGGTAGTCAAGAAAGATGGCTCGGGCAGGGTTACATTAGTCAATTTAACCACGCAACAAATATATGACTTGAGGATTACTACTTCATGTAACTGTTAAAAGGGGATTGTGTTTTTTATCAGAAAGTGTACCAATTAGAATTATTCCCATGGAATTATTAACATTGGCTAACCTTTGTGATTATTAATCAGTGGACCCAGCTTGGCACCGCACCGTAACAAGTCATCAGGCGAAATTCAATTGAATTCGGACTGTTAAACAGGCCTGTCAAGAAGGTAAAAGACTGTTTATGTTTTATTTGACTTGGGAATAATTGCTCATATTAAAGTCTTAATCAAGGTACAATAGATGTGCTGTCTCCACCATTCATTAAGGGAGGGGGTGGTGACTTATGTGGCAAAGAAATGATAGGCCTCTCTCCAGTGAGAGACCTCTGAGGGGCGTTCACATCTCACTGGGAGGTCACAGAGTTGACGGTTATTACTGAAAAACAGAGCATGATAACCTTAACTGTAAATTAAGGAAGGAGAACTGTGTAAGTATGATACATAGGAATGTATAGATATTTTTGGGTATTGTGTGTAGATGGGTGAGATTTGTTTTTGGATTTAATCAATTTTGAATTCAGGCTGTAACACATCAAAATCTGAAATAAATCAAGGGGTGTGAATACTTTCTGAAAGCACTGTACACTATATTCACTTAGTGTATATAGTGTATACACTATATACAATATACATTATATAATACACGCATACTGTACTTTAACAGACATACATGCTGTATACTGAATCATATGTAATGCTGCACCCTACTTTGGTTTGTGCAATTCTTTCTACGCTGTCATGGATTATCAGTAGACAATTAAAGAAGATGCATTAATTTGCTTCTCTTTGATATAATTGAAGTCTTCCGCTTGGGTGCTATTGTCCTCATTGCCCCCTGCTTGATGCAAATGTGGTTTCATGACTGTCGCTTGTTCAATTTACAAAGCAGCCTATAGTGCATGTTTTGCCTAAAAGTTCAAGTTAATGCAAAATGAGACGTGATACACAATCAAAATATAATACAATATGTTCATGCTATACACAAAACTAAGTGATATGAAAGTCCTAAGTCACCCAAGAAGAAACCCACCTGGAATACAACTCGATTAGAAGTGAAATGAAAATGACATAGAATTCTAGACCATTAGTCAATCTCTTGTGAAAAGCATCAGCGAGAAAATACTTTCCCCTTTCAGAGCTAAGCACATTCCTCAACCCAAATATGCTCTTATTAAGTTCCCTAAGTTCAATTTAAAATGGTTCTGTAATTAACAAGTAAGCCAAGCTTTAAAATGTCACATTTATTGTGTTTCTATATCTCTCAAATTCAGTGGTGAAACAGAATGGTGGTGTGTTTTGAAGCAGCCATGATAAGAGGCTTATGCAGTCAAAATCTCAATATAGATCATTTGACAAACGTCTTTGGTGGCCGTTCATTAAATTGGTTTCACCCTCATATTTGGGCCTTATTTAAAAGATATCTTTGAACAATGGTAAGCAGTTGAGCTCTTCTCCAAAGATGAGGTTGATGCAAATGAAATCCATTTCGCTCTCTGTTTTGTTTAATCTATAACATTGTATGTTCTCAGCAATCTTTCCTCAGTCCGTTTTTTTAAAACTTATATATACTGCCACCCATGAATGTATCTCAGACACACCTATCTTCCCTTAAAGTTTGTTTAATACCCCTGATTGCATATTATCTGATCATTTCTTGCTTTCGTTACATTAATGAATCTAATATGAATCAGTGTTCCCCATCAAACAATGTTCATTACCATAAACATGAATATTAATATGGTTATAGAGTGATGTTGAGCTAAACTCTAGAATAGCATGTTTCAGTGTACAGATGTATGCAACACCGAGCAATAAGAAAAGGTGCGCTGTAGGATTTTTACTAGACTGTATGTGAGCTCTAAATACCTAACACATTTAGACGTTTAGAAACTATGCCAACACTCCAAACAAAACAGTGTTGTTGTTATGTTTCGGCTAAATGCCAACATTCAATTACTCAAAAGAAAGATATGTAGCAAAGTTGTGTATGCAATGTTTCCCTTATTTTAATTTAGACTTTTTTGGGATGGTAAAACGTTTTCAGTGTTTAAACGACTAAACGACTAAAACCCAGATATGAAGTTATATCTTTTTAAATAAGATCATCTTTGAGAACTAACAACCACCAAAATAAAACTAGATAGTCAGGGAATCCTAAGTCATAGCATGGGGTCCCCATTTGATTTTGTACGAATTTTTAACCCAGATAGCATAAGAACACGGCATAAGCCATGGCAAAGTGCATAGAATTGCAGGAAATGTACTTTAAAACTGTCAAAATGTTCTCTCCGCTCCATGGCAAAATGTGTAGAGTTCCAGGACATTAGCTTTTAAAGAGCAACATTTTGTCTCTTAGGTCAAGAAGAGTGTTTCTAAAAAAAAAAACACTGGAATGTGTGCTTGTTATGTTACAGAGGATGTGTCAATGTGTCCCGGGTCTGGTTAAGCTTGCAGAGGAGTTGTCAGGTAGAATTTAAAAGGCACGGTTTGGTTCCCATTATTTAGTTAAGGTTTCTCACAGAACATCTGCTCTACATCGACGTGTGCAGCTGCTCCCTCGTCTTTGGATTTGATACAGCTGTATGTTAGGAAGGAGGTACTTGTGGAGGACAACATAAGCAATGCATCATGATAATGTATGAAGTAACTAAGGACTCATGACGTCTGTAGCCGCCAATCATATTTTATGTTAAAATTGGCCATTACAGATTGTGTATGTACTGTGGCTTGTGTATTGGCCAATAGAGCAATACCGCAGCTTCATTTGACAACTGTTGCTTTCAGTTTAAAAGCAATGGAATGAGGGGCATACACAACCACATACATACACACTACCTTCTGATGGTTCATTCATCTTAATTGTACCCCGTAAATATTTCTTTGAAGGAGTAGTTTTCCTTTTACTACGTTCATAATACGTATATTTCAACAAGAGTTTGTATTTTACTGTTGTTGAAATGATGCATGTCGACTACGTTCCTATCAAGCCCGTGGCTGGCTGTAGTACCAATCAGTGCCTTGAGCGGCTGGCTCCAGCCACTGTGTTTTAGCCACGCTGTCCTGTCTCTGGCAGCTGCACGCATGCACACTAGCCGAGGTCAGAGCTGTCACTTCAGAGGGCACTGTCAAATCTCAGTGAGCTCTGTGTGATGTGGGAGTGCTCCCTACAATCGCCCCAGATGTTTCCAATCTGCTGGGCTTCTCCTATCCTGCTCACCCACTGTCAGCACAGCCTGCATTTAAAGTGCCACCGACATGGTTTCAACGACTTTGCAAAAACAAGTCAAAGAGGTACTCGTCGTAAATGTGTAACATGTAACGCTCCTCTAATGCACGACGCCAATTATATCAATTGTGTTCTTAGTCGTCGTTTTATGTTGGCCATAGATTCTATGACATCAGAGAGGGCATGGCATGTTTGGAAAGCAAGTTGAGTTCATTTGTGAGTTCGCAACACCAACCAGCAGTTTATAAATATACCAACATTTATTTTGGAAAAATATACCACAATGTGAAATTGTATTGGTTCAAACTGGACTAATGCTCACTCGCTTGTTTAACACCATAGCAAGAAGCACTGTCCCACAAATGTTGCTACATGCATTAAATGTGACGGATGGCATTATTCAATTCTGAATACTTGTACCTCAAGGAGCAAAATGAACCATCCTTGACTTCACAATGGCACAACTGTGAGACAAGGCGTGCCTCAACCATCTAATGCAAATTACCCCAATTTAGAATCTTGTATTCAGCAGGAGACCATTGCTAAATTGTCAGGCAAGCTAGTCACAGATATTAAAATAAATTATGTCTAATTTGAATTTTAGTCACGCTACATTAACTAATAGAAAGTTATTAACATTTCAAGAGAGAGAGAAAAAAAGCTTTTGCCTGCAAAATTAACAGTGGCTGGGCTGACCTGTAAGCCACGCAGTCTGATCACTATAATAACGGCGTAATGGCATATTTACATTAAAATCTCGGCAGCTAATATGGGATTCAGAATGGGACGCTAAGTCTAGGATTATTTAGACTGGCCTGCTGGCCTCTCCGAGAGTATTTCTCAACTTCAATACAAGGCAGAAAGTTCTCATTTCATGACTATTTATGTGGCTTGTCTCTATGGCTCGAACATCTCTCTCTACATCCCAACGTTCTCTTTAGTACGCACTCTTTATCTTTCATCTCCTCTCTCTTTCCTCCTTGGTCTTTAAACGCAATTATCATTTCACTTTAGAGATGTCAGAATCTTGCACTTCAGTTGTATTTTCCGGGTCCTTGTTGGGATGAATGAAATTCTTCACCGGCAATGATGACTAACCCCCACCCCCACCTCTCTGATATTGGCCTTTGAAAAAGGAGAGGAGTTTTTGCATTTTAAATACTCCCCATTCATTTCCTTCTGCTTTGATTCTCTCCAAGAGCCTTTTTTTAATCCATATGTAAGATGCTGATGGAGACGTTTTAGATTTCTGCCTTGAATTTGATTTCAGAGGTTCTGTGTTAACGGGGTGGCGGTGCTGGCCGTGGAACGTGTATTGTCCTCACTTTGGCATTTTTTAGCTGTACATAAGAGGGTTACGATTAGGACCTTGAGTTTTCCCTGACCACGTGACCTGGTCAGGAAGAATTCTGGGCCCTAGTTATAAGCTATAACGAGGGGTATTTGGGGTGTTTCTAGTCAGGTCACATGGTCAGGATAAACCTATAGCCCTAGTTAATAACAAATATAGAAATATAGCTAGGAGATATGCTGTAGGCAACTGCAAAAATAAAGGGACACTTGTGTAAATGAGGGATAAAAAGTATATTGAAAGGTTCTTGATTTAATTAAGCAATTAACATCCCATCATGCTTAGGGTCATGCATAAAAATGTCTAGTTGCACATTATTTTGTTTTGACCATGACTGGAAGAAGAGATCTCAGTGACTTTGAGAGGTCTCAAAGGACCTCTCTTATTAAAGGGTGTGTGTGTGTGTGTGTGTGTGTGTGTGTGTGTGTGTGTGTGTGTGTGTGTCTGAGTCACCAGATCTCAGTCCAATTGAACATTTATGGGAGATTCTGAAGTGGCGCCTGAGACACCTGAGTGTTTTCCAGCACCATCAACAAAATATTGTGGAAGAATGGTGTCGCATCCCTGCAATAGAGTTCCACACACTTGTAGAATCTATGCCGAGGCGGATTTAAGTTGTTCTGGCGGCTTGTGGTGGCCCAACGCCCTATCAGTGACATTCCCCTACCCACAAATCAAATGGAAGATGTACAACCTCCAAAGATATAAATGAGTTTGTCATGGGGAACAATTAACGCCGATAAATATTTGGATTTGACAGAATTTCAGTAGACCTTGAGTATCTCAGGTTGTTCATTACACCAAATGAGTTAACCCAAATAACATAACAACCAACTGTGTTCATTAAGTCTACAAAGGCAACTTGACTTATTTGTCCTCATTTAACTTTGGAATTTACATGCTCTTTTTCAAATGTCATTTAGAAATAAATCCATTATTGAGGCGTGCACTTTCCATGACCGTTGGCATCAGAGTATGTGCTTTTGACATTCTGCAGGTGGGAGGATGTGATATGTATTTAAAAATGCAAAATGACATCTAATGTTTGCGTTGCTGCTTGTCTCACAGACCCCGGGTGTAAACGGCCATCTGGTCCGCCGGTCAAATTCACGTTGTTGGCAGTGTCTCAAAGGAGATCCACTATTATCAGATTTCTTCTCCCTGGAAGGCCCTGAGACAGAGGCACCGAAAGAATAACAATATGGCAAAGCCAGGGAGGGAGGAAAAGAGGGAGGGAGGAGAAAGAGGGAGGAGGACGGCATGCGTACAAGTTGTCTGGCCAAGCAGCCAGACTCTGTCACATTACAGATGAAATCACTTCAGAAATGCGGAGAGTTAATCTCATAATGAAGCGAAGAGTGCCCATTAGGTGTGTGTAATGTTGCTCCAGAGAGATATGATAGATGTCCAGCAGCTCCCGGATCTTATTTGCGCACAGTCACCTCAGCGGTGGCTTTTATTAGGAGGACATTAGAGACAGAGGAAGGGAGGATGCCACACAAAGAGGGGATTTTTAATACTCTGGTTTCTAGGTAGCCACGAGCTAGCTACCTGTCACAGGCGTACAAAGGATGGCTGTTTAGTGCATCTTAAAGCAAAATATCTCGATTATAATGGTATCGGTCTGGGTTGTTTGTTGACGCGTTCTTTGGAATTCTTCTCGAATAATCATAGAATGTCTCTCTACAGCTGCTTATACATTTCATTCACATTTGTTCCACATTAACATACTCCCTTTCTATTTTTTTATACCCTCCTCGCGCTTCCTTTGACAGGACTATTGGACGCCCCTGCTTTTTATGTCCTCACATTTTAGGAGAATGAATTGCTCTCCACTGTCACTGGGTCCCGGCCAAGAATTCATTTTTGTGGGTCAAGTGTTTTAGAATGTCATCTTTGACAGGAACCATCCAACACAATGAATACAGGGATGGATCTGGCCTTCCCAAGTTTTTCAATCACTGCGTACATACACAAATGCATAGCAACCGTGGAGGGACACACAAACACAAACACACACACACACACACACGCACACAGCACAAGTGTAGGTGGAAATCAATATTGAATTAAAACACCCGAAGCTCATGAATAACAAACTGAAAGGAAAAAAAAAGACGAAAAAAGGTTTGAGTAGCAGGCTGCTAGTGTTGTAGGAGTATACAGTGTGCTAATGAATCTGATGTTGCATGGCAGAATTCAGTAATTGCCACGCACAATGAGGTATTAGACAGGATGTAGCTAATGGAAAACAATCACATTTAACATGGCTGCTTGGTTCTAGCTGTTCAATAAGTGAGCAGCAGGCTAGCTTACAGCAAACAGGAGCCCGGGGATTTGCTGTGGTGCCTGGCTGCGAGGAGGTAGCAGGGTTTTAATGCGATCGGACTCTAACAGACCATCTATTTACAGTGTGCTCTGGGGAGCTAATAAACAAATGTTGAGTAATTTCAGCCAGCAGTAATTACCCTTGCAGCTGACAAGGAGAGTGTGATACTTTCTCTTTCACCTCCAGCTCAGGCCAGGAGGCACAGTTAGCACGGCCAGGCAGCAAGCCTCTTCATACTGGTCCTTCTCCCTCTGCTCCTCACATGGTCATGGCTCCTGGCCAGCACTCACTCCTGCAGGATCACTTTTACAGTCCTCCCTGGTGTCTCCCTCTGTACTTGCGTCAGACACAACACGTATCATTATGCCACGGCCACAGCCCGACATGTAACGAGCCGTAATCACATTTAATTGCGTAATCTATAGAACGTAAAAGCAGTGATTCGCCGTTTATCACAGTTACATACCAACGTGTTGAATGTGTCGGGACCATTTAGGACCCTGCAAATGTAATTAAAGGAAGAAGAAGAAAAAAATGAGCGACGAGTTTGGTCGTTCATTAGCGTTTGTATGTCATTTTTGTAAGATGCCCCTCCCCCTCAGCCACATTTGCTTGCACTTTAAAGGGGATGTGAAAATCTCAGGAGAAAGAACACCAATATTAAGTTTAGGAATCAAACAAACGACTGAGCAGGTGAGACAGGAGACGAGGCCAAAGGCATCCTGATCCAGGAGGCTCAATTTCCCTCCTGCTGTTTGCGGTGAAATAGATTTTTATGCAGCTATGTTTCTATCGATCGTAGCGTCTTTCGTCGACAGAATGGGATGTCAAAATCTCCATGTAATTGGATAGAGATAATCATTACAGAATAGACATGGAGAGAGAGAGAGCGAGAGAGAGAGAGAGAGAGAGAGGGAGAGAGAGAGAGCGAGAGAGAGAGAGAGAGAGAGAGAGAGAGAGAGAGAGAGAGAGGTAGAAAGAGAACGAGAGATACCACCTGTTTCCAGTGTGAAGTACTGTATATGGCTTTGATTTATGGATTTTCTGTTTTTATATTTGACAAAGGATATCCTTTGTAGCTGACACTAAAATATTTTTTTTAAATAGAAATGATACATGTTTGAAATACACGTAATATTGTAGGGCAATATTATTTGAGAGCAGTCATGACCTCCTGAACCATATCTCAACCATGTCTACCAGGTCAATCTGGCAAGGTTGTAGCTAGCTACCCTCTGTCTTTTTTTCTCTCTGGACAGTCTGGCACAAGGCACAAACAAAAGCCCATATCAGATACATTTTCATGTGAATAATAAGGAGTCGGAGAGATGACCTGCCCAATCTGATCCTGTGACAGACGGACAGTGGGCCAGTCTGTCCCTTATCCTCTGACAAGCAGATGTCCTCTCTCTGTCCCCGAGCCGAGGGGCTGCTGACCAGGGGAGGGACCAGGGGGAGAGCAGAGCGGCTGCCGAAATGAAGAAACTTGAGAGCTCCTCAGGGGGTCGGCTGGTCATTTGATGTCCAGCACAAGGGCAGGGTGTGATGCTGAATGAGCTTATGGAGAGAGGCAGCCTCTCTCTGCAGTCTGTTACAAAGTCCTGGCAGGCAGGCAGGCAGGCAGGGAAGAGTATAAATACTCCGCAAAGACAGACCATTACTGTATTTCGGAGATTTTGTGAGAGAGAAATAAGGATTTGATAACCAGCTACATGTGAGCACAACAAAGTAGGAAATTGTACTGTACGGTATATATGTACTGTAGCCATGTCCGTGTTTTGAAACCTGTGGATATCAATGTCAATCCGTAAGCTCTATTTCACTTCCATGGCAATTTGAAATATGTCATTTTAAAAGTTACAATTTTTTTTGTAATATTGCACCAATTTGTAAGTCGCTCTGGATAAGAGCGTCTGCTAAATGACTTAAATGTAAAATGTAAATCTCTGGAGCACAAACCAAAAACATAGTGGTATGCCACAACTAGTTGAAGGAAACCATTAAGTGACCTATTGCATGTATTAGGGATGTCTAACTGTGAGAACACACTGTCTTATTTAGGAGTATGAAGTATAAAATCATGTAACTGATAAATCCCTGTTCAAATACTAGAGCGAAATAACACAGCTATGCCCGGCACAGGTTGACACAGTCACCGGCAGCCAGGCAATACAGAGATCCTTGATAGCTGCAGAGAGGCTGAGATGAGAGGCAGCTAGGCCTGCCTGCAGAGAGATCCTTGATGCCGGCACCACAGCTAGCACTGTAATTAAGCACTAGTGATCGCAGGCTCAGTCCACACTCAGTCCTGCAGCCTTGCACAACTTCTCCCTCACGACAGACCCCGCGGTCAGGAGATGTTAGGCAACATTAACTGCCTGTGTCGTTTCGGGAGGGTGGGGGAGAGGAGGGTTAGGGTTAGGTCTGTAGACAGAGGACTTCCACGGGGGCTCAGGCGAGGAGAGCGACGGTGCACGAGCCATGGCTATGTAGCTTTCATCTTGGAGGAGATTTGGAGAGGGTTCAGACCACAGAGACTTTTAAATTCTCACTAATTCATCTGCGTTCCAGATTCACTGGGCCTGGGATAACCTGAGAATGATAATGAACTCGCAAGGGGAGTGCATGGTCCCTTGCCTTTGAATGTGCTCAGAATAGCTTCAGATAATCTTTCCCTGAGAATCTGTCAGCATGACAAGTGTCTCACTAGGGGTGATTGCTTGTCACGAGAGAGACGTCCACTACGTTCTCCAGATGTAACTTCTTAATACACATAGTTTGTCATCAGAAGAAACGCATTAGACAAACTATCTGGTCTTATTGAAACAGAACATAAAGTTTCAATATAAGTGCCAGGAAACAGATCCATCCCCACTTCGATTTCAAAATCATCTTCCATGATGAATATTTATTACTTGCAAGCTCCAAGAATCCTCAATCAATATATTCTTCCCACCAGCTTAAAAAAAGTATTTTTTTATTCTCCTTCAAAATCAACCTACATCCAAACATTATCATCACAAATGAGGGGAAGAGGTATTTGCATTTATAGATTGAAATGCCACATTTCTCATACCCTTACTCAAGCAAGAACATATCCACCCTCCTCTTCACTCCTCTCAGTTTAAGTGTGAGAATGCAGCAAAACCTGAGTAAAACGTCCAGTTTACAGATCAATAAACACCTGAGTAATATGGAAATATATATTCCAGTTTGGACACGTTTTTCACAGTTGAGTTGCGAGTAAGATTTGAGTGAACGCCAGTATTAATTTGAAAAAGCATTTGTTATGTGGACTTGCAGTGTTTCGTGTCTATCTAACAGCAACATCCAAGACAGGGACACCAAAATCTGAAATTAAAAGACCTCTGTTTTGGCGATACATTAATGTCTCTGTCCTACAGCTGGGGTTCAACACTCTTTTTCTAATCCTTCATGGCTCTTGTCAATAAAAATCGTAAGATAAACACGTAAATACAGTAAAGTACTTACCTTTTCTCCGTCACCTTTTCACTCCTGTACTGTACACTGAAATTGAGCTGGGAGGACTAGAGCTTCTCACTTCTGGGCTGGTCTCATCTTCGGTCAAATAGAAGTGAGCTTAATTTGTGGTTCTGCCTGGAGAATTTAAAAAAAGAAAAACTTTTTCAAGTCACACCAAACCTAGACTCCCTGATGTCAGGCAGATGAATGAAACCAGGGTTCAAAAGCTCTATGCCTGCTTAACACTCCTCAACTGGCACCTCTTTTAAGTTTTCATCACAGTGATTGTATAAGAAATTGGTCAATGCACTACTGCAGGGGGCCATACCATAACGTAAACTAGTCTCCACCGGCCCCTCATTTGACTGTCTTTGAAAAAATTACTAAAGCTCAACCATGCTTACAATATCACAAATAAATATTTTTGAACTGACAACGTGAAGCTCTATGAATTAAAAATGATATAATACTTTGACGCACAAATATAATGATAGCTAAGTCAACAGGGTAGCTATGTTGTTCGATTCCCTGAGGGTTCTGCATAAAAAAAATATGATTTGTTTCTGCAAATGCAGATTATTGAGACTGATTTCAACGATTACAGTAAATCAATTCACTGACAGGATCCCAATGCAGCTTTTGAAAACAGAGCAATGTATTCTAGTGATCTGGTGCTTGATTCTTTTTTCACATACTGTAGGACTTGTGTGGCCCAGACCGGCCTTGATAGAGAGCCCTAAAATGTGGACAGGAGAGAATATAAAGCGTCTCTTTATTCTGTGGAAAACACACCAGACAGAGACGTGGAAGTGGCTTTAATCAACAACAAAAAATGTGGCTGTGCTGGGGGATTTAGTAGAGTCAATGGTTTACGCACAAAGAAAGCTCAGGCGTCGCCATAAGTAGGAGTCATAATGGGACCCTCTCAATCTCCACAGAATGATTCTGTTGTCACGGTTGTTGCACCACTATTCAAAAGTGCTATCTGATCAGCCTCCGAGACATCCCATCGAGACAGATGATTAGATAATGCAAACGAGCCTCATAACCAATGGAAGTTGATGACTCAATACAGGATGACAGACAAGTCCATTTGAATCAGATAAAACGTTGACAGTTTTGTATCAATCATAATTGAGTTATTATTGAGCATAAAGAAAGCCGTTTGTAATATCATTAAATCCAGATATGCTTCTCTTCACATCTGGCAGTCAGCCATGCGTGTGCAAGAGAGCGAGGGAGGGAGTAGAGGGGAGTGAGAGAGAGAGAGGCAACAAAGAAAAAACACTCGGGGCAATCATTCCTGGCAGTATGATGGCAGCTGCAGTGTTTTTTTGTAATTTCAATATGTTTCTCTGCACCTCAAGCATGGCGCAATAACAGTTTACAGATTGCTTATGTCATCACATTTTGACAAACTTCTCAATCGGATTTGACCTTCATCGTTAGCCATCTGCTTTCCACTATTTCGTTTCCCTCTCTTTTCCTTCCACTGCTATCAGATCCTTTGAGACGAACGCTGCAGTATCCCTTAACTCAAAGTGCTTGCAAGGATGGTCGGCACCTTTAAATAAGTCACTGCCTCCTACTTATAAAACATACACATCGTACTTGCCAGTTCGGAATTAAAATGAGTGCAGTTCTGTATACCATAACAGAGCATTTGCAAATTATTATGAAGTTGAACCAACCTGAAAACCAGTTTTAATCGAACAGCTCTCAATGAATACCTCCCGATGTGTCTGTCGCTTAGTGTAATATGCTTTGACAAAAAGTATTTTCATAGCAACTTAATTGGAGGAACCACAACAACAAATGTACTATCTTATTTTCCATAAGTCTGGATGTCTGTCGGCAGGCACTCCAGTCAGCTATGGTGCATGTGAGAAACCCACTCTTAGCGAGATTAAAGGAATTGGGGAGACTGTGCCATGAAACATCACAAAGTGTATTGTTTCACTAGCTGATGATCACAGTTAAACACAAACCCCAGGACACAGAGTCCTCCCATGCTCTGACATTTCCCTATGATTTTCATATCCAGGTCCTGAATTGACAGTACGTGTAACATTAGAAGCCTTAAAAATGCCATTGCAGATATGAAATCAATTTGCATTTCCCTAGTGCCTGGATAACATAGCCCCTGTCAAAAGAGCCAGCAGATCTGGTGCAGATAATGACGTTAGAGAGGGGAGGCTTGCCGGTGGAAAAAGGACGAAATTGAAAGAGTGACGCTCTGTGTTTCCAATGATCGCCTTGGATACAGGATGTGTGGTTATTGGACATGTTCTCCTCTGTCTTTGCTCCCCATTAGCACCACTTGTTCTCAGTCAAGGGTTAAGACAGACTAAAGAGAAGCCTGGGTCCTAGAGCCAAGAGCTGGCCATGTCAGCCTCAGCCCCATGGTATTTCAGCTGGAAGGAAAATATTCTCTTTTGTGTAAAACTATATTTGAGATGACCTACAGTAAATAACAGCTCTGAGAATAAGTCAATTAGGGATTTCCAAATAGTAATTAAGATATTAATGAGAAATCAAACAGTCAGAATTTCGTGCCACTCTGGTTTAACATCTTAATTTATTGTTGTTAATTAAAATGTTACTTGGATATTCAACACCCCCCCCCCCCAAAAAAGGTAATTGCCACCAAATTAGAACATGAATATGATGTTATTACTCTGATAGCCCAAAATTAATGATTAAAACATTGCTTTTAAAGAATGGCTTATTCTTGCTGACATTAATGAGGCTATTTATTGCATAGGAGCAGCAGTGCAGGTATCCTCTTTGATCACGAAGTCATTAAATCTCTCTTCAGAGCCACATTTCACCACAGTAAAGGGTAACTACATGACACTTTAGGCACTTTGTGGAAATGTGGAGCCAGTGAAGGATGATGATCTGGAGTATTATATAGCTGTATATAGGTATACAGTTAGGCTATATCATGGTATCCAGACCCAGAATTTCCTAGAAGTATAGGAAATATATAGGAAATGGCAAGTGGTGGGAGCTTACCTCTAGACATTTGCGTTTGGATGGGTATGATCACCTGCTTGTTATCGAACCAGAGGAACAGGGACATTCCCATTCCTGCAGCCAGAGAAAAAAGACTGACCCTCAGCAGAGCTAAAAATCAAATCAAATCAAATTGTATTGGTCACTTAGCAGATGTTATTGCGAGTGTAGCAAAATTCTTGTGCTCCTAGTTCCGACAGTGCAGTAACATCTAACATGCAATCGAACAATTCCACAACAACTACCTAATACACACAAATCTAAGTAAAGGGATGGAATAAGAATATGTATATGTTGCAAGATGCAAGATGCAATAGATGGTATAAAATACAATATATACATATGAGATGAGTAATGCAAGATATGTAAACATTATTAAAGTGGCATTATTAAAGTTAGTGTTCCATTTATTAAAGTGGCCAATGATTTCAAGTCCGTATATAAGCAGTAGCCACTCTGTGCTAGTGATGGCTGTTTAACAGTCTGATGGCCTTGAGATAGAAGCTGTTTTTCAGTCTCTCGGTCCCAGCTTTGATGCACCTGTATTGACCTCACTTTCTGGATGGTAGCGGGGTGAACAGGCGGTGGCTCGGGTGGTTGTTGCCCTTGATAATCTTTTTGGCCTTCCTGTGACATCAGGTGCTGTAGGTGTCCTGGGGGGCAGGTAGTTTGCCCCCGGTGATGCGTTGTGCAGTCCGCACCATCCTCTGGAGAGCCTTGCGGTTGTGGGCGGTGCAGTTGCCGTACCAGGCTGTGATACAGCCTCACAGGATGCTCTCGATTGTGCATCTGTAAAAGTTTGTGAGGGTTTTAGGTGACAAGCCAAATTTCTTCAGTCTCCTGAGGTTGAAGAGGCGCTGTTGCGCCTTCTTCACCACACTGTCTGTGTGGGTGGACCATTTCAGTTTGTCCGTGATGTGTATGCCGACGGTATGCCAAGGAACTTAAAACGTTATGCCTTCTCCACTGCTGTCCCGTCGATGTGGTTAGGGGGGTGCTCCCTCTGCTGTTTCCTGAAGTCCACGATCATCTCCTTTGTTTTGTTGACGTTGAGTGACAGGTTGTTTTCCTGACACCACACTCCGAGTGCCCTCACCTCCTCCCTGTAGGCTGTCTCGTCGTTGTTGGTAATCAAGCCCACTACTGTTGTGTTGTCTGCAAACTTGATGATTGAGTTGGAGGTGTGCATGGCCACGCAGTCATGGGTGAACAGGGAGTACAGGAGGGGGCTGAGCACGCACCCTTGTGGAGCCCCAGTGTTGAGGATCAGTGAAGTGGAGATGTTGTTTCCTATCTTCACCACCTGGGGGCGGCCCGAGTGTCACCTGTAGCTTAGATAAACTACAGGTGGTACGTTGAGATTCCCCTCACTTTCCCCTATCTCGGGCTGCTAAACCTGGCTTTGCTGACCCCTGGACCCCTAGTCAGACCGTTATCCTCCTTGGTGATGGGCAGATGGAGAGGGAAAAGTTGTGGATCCTTAACTGGTTGCGGCTCAGCTGACTGTTAATTGGAGGTGGGGAGTGGCAGGCAAGCTGGAGGCTATCAAAGTCTCAGAGTCATCAAGACTCTGTGATTCTCTCTCCATCTAGCCTGGAGTCAGAAGAGAACCGGGCTATAGAGTTCTATAGCTCCAAGAGCTCAGCTCAGCTCACAGATCATACAGTAGGGGGTTGAAGCAGCTGGGCTGTATCGATTGGTTTGGGAATTGTTTGAATACATATAAATGCTGGGTTGAATTGAAAATGTGTAAATACATTATTTTCCTTTGGTGGAGTTGAGAAACAGTGAACATGTGGCCCTTTCAAAAGTTTTTGTTTCAAATATAATTTAATGCATTGCAAAAGGCATGTTTACTGATACCGTTATTATTGAATTATTCATATTATTTTACAAAGTGATCTTCCTCAGTTCCTGCTGTCTCCATAAATGACCTCGGTATTTCTGATAACTGATGCGTTTTGTTTCTTCTCATCTGATTACTTTTTCAAATCAAGATTTGCTCTACTTGTATGGGCAAAACAAGCTTAATCTCATTCTGGTTGTAAAATCTGAGGAAATACATTTATTATCTTTAGGACATGTATATGTATATATATATATATATATATATATATATATATATATATATACGTGTCAGATATTATTAGCCAATAATATTAATGTACACTGAGAGTACAAAACATTAGGATCATCTGCTCTTTCCATGACATAGACTGACCAGGTGAAAGCTGTGATCCCTTGTTGATGTCACCTGTTAAATCCACTTCAATCAGTGTAGATGAAGGGGAGGTGACAGGTCAAAGAAGGATTTTTAAGACTTGATACAATAGAGACATGGATTGTGTATTTGTGCCATTCAGAGGGTGAGTGTGCAAGTCAAAAATTGAAGTGCTTTTTGAACAGGGTATGGTAGTAGGTGCCAGGCGCACCGGTTTGAGACAAAATCTGCAACGCTGCTGGGTTTTTCATGCTCAACAGTTTCCTGTGTGTATCAAGAATGGTCCACCACCCAAAGGACACCGAGTCAACTTGACACAACTGTGGGAAGCATTGGAGTCAACATGGGCCAGCATCCCTGTGGAACGCTTTCGACACCTTGTGGTCCGTGCCCCGACAAATTGAGGCTGTTCTGAAGGAGAAAGGGGGTGCAACTCAATATTAGGGAAGGTGTTCCTAACGTTTTGCACACTCAGTGTACACGGACTATGACAAAACGTATAGTCTGTGTTTGTCGTGGTACAGTAGACTACTGTGTTTAATACCACCTCAATGAAAGCAAAGCTGTATAGAGTACACACACTAGGTAATCCCTAGTAAAACAAATGGTGTTGTTTTAATGCACGGTTGAGACACAGATAATGAGACAGTCTAGTTCTAATCAACCACACAGAGCTCTAAAGAGGAACGGTAATCTGTCTGCTGCACACACAACACCACCTACAATATTCAATTAATACAAATGTAATTTTGCCTGGTCCCTTAGGATAGGAATTAAATACGACTTCAGGGCCAACTCACACACGACACCACATTGTGGACAACACTTACTACACACGCACACACAAACACACACAAAACGCAGACCCATCATTGGAACCGTCTGTACGGTTTGTTAGCACTTGAGAGATAAAACTTTACATGCTGCTCCCAATTAGCACAGCAGTGACCATGCACTGTCTCATCTGCTGAACGTTCCTCCTGAAGAGGAGCTAGTTATGTGGGGGGGCAGGGGGGGCTCGTGAGAATGGAGAGAGAGAGAGAGGAGATATGGACTGTGGATGTTGGAGAGGGAGGGTGGAGAGAAATAGAGCGAGGGGGGAGAGATGAAATGGTTTAAGCATTCATTTTGAGTAGAAAGACAGGTCCTATTAACATTTAACAGCATTTGTGCAACTTGGTGCGGAGGTTATGATGCAAATGAGGAGGAATTAAAAGTGGCCAGGGGTTTGGCATTGATGGATTGCAGTCTGGCAGTGCTCACACTTTCCAGTGTCCATCAGAGACGATTACTGTGTAATTAAACCTTATTTCTGGACTCTCCAGCGCATAATTACTTTGTGAATGTAACCATCATGTAAAAGCTACCAAAATGATTTTGCATTTATAGTCTAGCAGTCATTTCCATGGGCTTGTGTCAGATATAGCCATCAGACAGTGCGAAAGAACTGTCATTTTTAATAAGAGGCAAAATATTAAATGAAACAGTATGCTTATTACAGAAAAATTAGGCTTTCAAGAGTCCTTTATGTTATTTGCATAATTTATTCATCCCCCCACACACACACCAAAAGCTTTAGGCAATTTCCCTCACATTTAAATAGATTGCACATTTAAGGCTACTTAAGGAAAATTATCACTTTGCATATTTTAATTGTTATGAAGGAAGTGATTTGAGAGAGGTCCGTGGCTCATCCTCTCGAGCCACGCGGTTGCTGGGCTGTCTGATTCGGCTGCTCAGCACTGCAGCACCGAAGATAACCCCGGAGTTCACACACATCCACTTCAGTTTCATCAGAATGCAAATGAACCACTGAACACTGGGACAAGTGGATCTTTGATATTTACAAAATAGCCACTAATAACTTGAGTGTAATTTGTTTGACACAACTTTATTTCCCTCTTATCAGCATGGAGTTTCTTTCCTCGTCAAATGCTCTGGTTAAAAAATGTTATGGGGGGGGAACAAAAGAGCAGAAGGCAAAATGTCTGTTCAAATGTCTGATAAAGGAGGTAGGTGAGATATACTGTACAGTATATGTCAAAAATGAAAACAAAGGTTAATAAAAAAAAAGAGTGTCTACCAATATGTGAATGTGTAAACGGATCAATAATGATTGAAAGAAACCATTGTTCTGATGAATGGCAACACGGGAGGTACAGCAGCAGATGAATCAGGAAACAATATTTGCTAACCAGGTCCTAGTATTGCATCAGACAGGGGAATGGCTAGAGAAGCACAGTGGGTGACAAACGGGAGAAAGAAACACCATTATTTAGATGAAGTTGTGAAAAAATTGTGGTGGAAAATAATATTGACATTTTTTAAATACTAAATTATTACTACTATAATTACTATTCGTACAGAAGAATTAACAAGCAATTGCCTAGCTACAATATGGAGGACATTGGTCTGATACTAAATGTTTATTGTAGCAATATTGACACTTACCCATTTCGAGATAGGCAAAGTGGGAGATTCCACATTCACTTAGTTTAGCACAGTTGCCCAAGGAAAATGTGTAGCCAATAGGTTGTGACTTAACATATATAAAGGGATGATCGTTTTCACTCCAATAAAGATCTGCATTAGCACTGTGAGCACAGAAGCATAGGGTTCTACGTTGTAAAATTGGAAGCTTATCTTCAAGACTTTCTTGAACACAAAAGACAATCATGGTGGTCAACAGAACAGGTAGGTAGCAATAATTTCCCACATCATCTAGGTTAGGGATGATCAACTTTGATGGGGGTGGGGCCGCAGTACCCACATCCATACCCACATATGCAATCAGAGCTGGCCCTAGCCTTTTTGTCCCCCCAAATTCTACACATTTTGCCATGGGGTGGAGAAAAGATTTTGTAATATTCTAACACATTTTTTATAAACGCACTAATTTTGCAATGGGGCGGGAAAGAAAAATGAGCAGTTCTACAGCTAATTTCCTGCAATTCCACACATTTTGCCGAAGGGCGGAGAGAAATGTTTGACGTTTTTAATATGATATTTGAGTGAGAGTGATTAACAAAATCAATGGGGAGATTCCCTGGCTAGACTAACTTGCATATAAAAAATGTTTTAGCTGACATGGGCTAATGGAGTGACACTCATTGACTGACATAACAAGAGAAAAACTGCTGAAACGCATCCACATTTCGAAAGGGCACCTTGTGTATTCTACTATTCTAACTCTCAAGAGTTAAGTTGAGACCCCGACGAGTAAACCCCAAAAAATGAAGGAAAGAAAGTATCCGCGGGCTGCCAGTTACCTTTCCCTGATCTAGGTTATTCAGTAACACTTCACACATGTTTACTACCACAATAGACCATAAAACTGTAGGTAAAAATTGAAATTCAGACTTTTATTTGAAGTATGCTTGTTCTCTCTGTCCATAATTAGTACTAAAGACATAAATTACAAATGTCAACACACAGAAACAGCTAATACAAATATTTCACTTTTTTTCTGCTTTTGATAACCGTCATTGTTCTGATTAGGCCCAGGTTTGTTTCCTGTATAATGGAGGAAAATCCGGTTGAAACGCATCCATTAGCCCGACTTGTTTTCATGTGCCCACTGCAGAAAAAGAGACACAGCATTACAAATGAAACAGAACTGGGCATAAAAATGCACTGTGACTTTTTTCCTTAATGTTAATTGTACAGCAGCTTCCTACGCACATACCATCAACTATATAATGATACCATCAAAAAAAATTGAAAATCGACGCATAAATGTGCAATTTACATAAAGAGAATCAGTGGCAGTGTGGAGCTATGAACTGAGGGGTGTGATTGTATAATCCTTCTCCTTTCCTGTGATCATAACATTTTAATGGCTGAAAAACAACACATTTGGTTAATGGAAGGATTACAATTACACAGTCTAGGCAATTTTCTATTAAGAAACACAAAACCTTGAAAATAAATCGAAACGAATTGTCTCAGAGAGCATCATGTGTCGTGCATTGTATAGGTATTATACAATAAATAACTGACGTTTCCAAATGTCATGTCTCTTGACTAACATTATCAATGTCAGAACTGAAATTGTTAACACACATTGCAAACATGGACATGTCCACACATCTAATCAAATCGAGTCTAACCAATGAGAGAGTGGAGACATAAGAAAACACATTTGGTTTCCAGAAAAAAACATCTTTATTCAATATTTTATGTTTTTATTTTTTTGTACTGTACCTTGGAATAGATGAAAATACATTGACGTTTACTGTAGGTATGGCAATACATACACACATATAAACATGTACTGTACTGTATGTGGTGCATTTTAATATGTATATATCAATAGCAAATGTACATTGAGTACACATGTGCAAGTTTATTTCCTGTACATATGTATGAAATGTATAAATTTGTAATTTCACATATCTAAATATGTTAACCCAACACACTTACACATTGAATTGTAAGTGCACACAAAGACACATTAACATGCGCACTACAACAATTCACAAAATATTAAAGCAAGTCATTCTAGTTTAAAAACGGAATTTGCATTGGAGACCCTAGAGAAAGACCTATACAACCCACAATATACTTGCAGAAATGTGGCATTATGAGTACCTATATGTCCCATAGAAGTCAGTATCTCAAGTATGTGTGCATTATCGTCAACTTCACACTCACTAATGTGTCTTCTCAGTTCTGCTGCTAATACTGTTCAGTGTTAAGGACCGTCTTTCAGAGGTAAGCTGTTCATTTTTTGTCCATTTCTCTTTTAGCGTTTTTTTTTGTTTGTTGTTGTTTTGTTTATTTATTTTTGTACAAATGCATGACATTCAAAAAGACAGAACGTAAGTACTACATGTACAATATGTAGCAATGAGGTAGAAATGGTTATAAAGAACAACGTTTAAATAGAAAACAGATAAGACTACATAAAGATGAAGCCGACATCTAAAGCAGCGCTGTGCAAAGCCCACCCAGAGGGACAGTGATACAGGCTGGAAAGCAACATTCAAGTGATTAACATTGTCAGAAATGAAGGAGAAGAGATGTGCTTATCAACCTTTCTGTAGCCAGTTCGTTGTACTTAAAGGCCTGTCCTTTACATTGTTGTCCTCCAAACTAAATAACTTCGAGAAACTGTATTTGTTTGGATGTGTTAGTGAAGTTTTTTTCTCATCCCTTCGTTTTTCCTGTTCTACTGCTCTTATAATTAGTGTAATGTAGTGTATTGTAATGTATAAATAACTTGTTGAACAGCTTAATTGCGCTGCCTTAAATTCATGAATAAACATGCCCTATTGGCATAAGCAAAATTGCTTAACTCGCTATTAAAGTAAGTAATTGACAGTTTCAGTTTAAATATCTTATGTCAAAATAAAACTGTTGATTTCACTTTGGCTTGAAAACAAATTATTGCATGACAAAAAAAAGCTTCAAAAGTGCATTTGGTTAAATACACTTAACTTCAGGGGACTTTTATCCTATCTATCTATGGCAATAAAAGCCATATAGCAAAATTGGATACAAAGATCAAATTAAATACATTTTGGGGCCATTCATCAATGTAGGTGCTTTGTTGAAGTGTTGTTTCTTGTGCAGCTGTTATTCTTTATAATAGTGTAACTGAAAAAGCAGTTGTTGCCAGGTTAATGTTTGTCATAAGACTACACTAGAACATGAAAGTCATAGACAGTTGATTCTACAGCCTCCTGTTGCTCAGTAAATGCCGTCATTGGAGGTAAACAAATATATTTTGTAATTGTGAACACGATAAGCTGAGTAAGAGCAAAAACAATTTAAGATATATGTAAATATAAGATATATGAAACACAAATTGGGAAAATATCACTTTGAAATGCAGGTGAACAAAAAAACGCAAGATCCCTCAGTGCATCTGCACTGTACTGATAATAGTTTTCAGTGGTACTGTAGGGCATCCCTTTCAATGCACTAGTGCTTTCTAACAGTTTTCATACTGCTATAGGAAGAAAAAAATAAAAAATAAATGCAAGGCTTTTTCATGCATTCATCAGGCCTTTTCTGGCATATTACTAAACACTGATAGTTAGCAATAACATAGCTTTGCTGTAAGAAATGACCCTAGAACAAGGGCTTAAAGATAGGGTTAACGGCCACACGTCTCCAGACCCCTTTTCAAGACCAACCTGCTCATGTTCTGAGAAATGAATACTCCATGTACATAGGTGTCTATGAAATGGGGACTACACCGGTGTAACACTAACTTAAGTTGATTTTGTTGTCAGCAAGGCAGCTTTTTTTTGTTCCCTCAAAAGGCTTCATAGTTTAATAAGTGAAATAGGCTCTGTCATCTTGCCCTACCCTTAGATTTTGCTTTCAGAGAAAACGAATAAACTGAGGTAGAAAACTTAGGGCATACATAATCCTTCGTTTTCATTAATGATAAAACAGCAGCGGGATGGAATGAAATACCTTGGGGGAAACGGTCTGATTCAACCTCGTGAGGCTCGTTTTCAGCCTTACACATTTCTCCGCAAGTGGCCTGACAGTTTTATCTGCAGATGAGATACAAATTTAAGCTGCTGATAATATTCGACAAATACATATGCAATGCTTTCTCCTACAGATGAGGTTTAACAAAAAAAGACATCCTAAAAATGTGTTCTCTTAATGTACTGTGGCCGGTCGATGAAGGCCGGTCGAATGTGTTGGAGTTGATAAAAGAAATGTCATTTCTTCATCTTTGTCACATATCAAATAAAACTATATTCACAATAGGATTCTTCACTTGGGAAATTGCAAAGAAAAACACGACCCTTCTCCTTTTGTCTTCCAAATACTCCAGAATTACTCTGGTACATTCAATGTCATACTCATTTTTAGCCTTTCGAGGTACCGTAACCCTCCATTTTTGATAATGCAAATTCAAACCCAAGCCAAATGTTTAGTGCTTTTGAAACAATCTTTGAGGTACTGTACATATCACTTTCCTGAGTTTTCATAAAGAGAGAACATCAAAATAAATGATGTCTATAAATTAGGGTTGAGATTACCAGTAACACGTGTACTTTCTACTGTCCACAGAGAGCACAAAACAGACACAGTTGAGGAATACTGTTTCAATGGAAAAAAAAAGCAATTTTGTAGTTTTTGTCTCATATTAAAGCTTTTTATATTAGCACATGCCATCAATGTAGATTGTGAGGCGAAGAGATAATATTATAAAATAAAAGAGCACCACTTCAGGCACTTGATAGCAACTAAATCTCCAGAACAGCAGAATGATATATACACACAGGGGTTTCATCCTGTTAAAGTCTACCCACTTGCACCTTGGTAGGCGATGCTTGGCCTAATCAGTTTCAAGCATGAAAATAATATTTCTCTATGTGTTGTGTGCAGATTGCCAGCCGTTGTGTAAAGCATGCCTCTGCTTCTCTAAGGCCTGCCTTTACGCCTTTACTGTACTGCAGGTGTTAAAGTCACCACTACCTGTATTATTCTCTTGTCCACTTCCTGTTTACTGAGAATTCTAAATGGTATCCCTCTGAAAGGGGTTTCCTTCCCACATGTTCTAATGCGTCAGCTTCATTGACTGCAACCAAACATTTTATTCCATTCGGTGTATGTGTCCAGTTCTTTTTGTGATATGTTGGACTGGAATTTGCTAAATACATTGTCAAAGTCTTGGTAAGAGACTGGTCTCATCTGGCTGGGATGGATGGCTGAGAGGTCAGAAGCTGGGATTCCATGTAGCGGTCCTACTACTGCCTCCTGGCACAGCCGTGCCACGTCCAGTCCCGAAAAGCCCTCCGTCCTCTGGACTAGCAGTGACAACTCTTTGTCACTGAGGCAATAGTTGTGCTGTGAGAGCAGTTGGCTGATTATCTGGTGTCGTGCTGTGCTGTCGGGTAGGGGGATGAGAAGCCGTTTGGTGAAGTACCTCCTCAGGGACTCTTGGATCTCTTCAGGCTTACTGGAGGAGCACACCACCAGGACGTGGTCCTCAGCTGAGGTCAGCACACTGTCCAGCTGCACGAGGAGCTCGCTCTTGATCCTATTCACTGGGCTCTCCTCGCTGAGCTGGGCCGACAGCAGCATGTCCACCTCACTGATGAACACCACTGAGGGCTGGCGACACCTGGCTACCAGGAAGGAGGCCTGGACAATCTTCTCTCCCTCACCCAGCCACTTGGTCACCAGGGCTGAGCCACTGAGCCGCAGGAAGGCAGCCCCCAGCTGGCTGGCCATGCAGCGGCCCAGCAGTGTTCTGCCTGTTCCCTGAGGTCCGAAGAGAAGGAGGCTCCGAGGTAATGTGGCAAGTCCACTGAACATGTCTGGCCTCAAAATGGGCCACAGAATCTCTTCTTTGATGGCTGCTTTGGCCAGCTCCAGACCTGCAATGTCATTCCAGTCTACTGGGGGACCGGGCTGAAGGATCTCTGTGGTGACCAACTCCACGAGGTTGGCATCACTGTTCTTCAGCTGCTCCTCTGCAGCGTGGCTGGATGAGGTAGCGCTGCCAATGTCCGACCCTGCTATGGAATGGGAGAGGTGCTGTCTGTGCTCTTCACTGTGCTCACTCATTATGGGGGTTCCAAACTTTCCAAAGGACTCACCCGATCTCAGGCCTCCCACAGAGCTTTTGGTTGATCCATAGGAGGGAGGGGTTAATGCTCTGCCAGACTGACTGCAACATTTTCTTTGCTGATCTGAGGATATTGGCTGCTTCGTGTGCTTAAACGCTAAAGATGACGGATCAGCATTCCTGTCAAATCCATTCCCTCTGCTTGAGTCTGAGATGCTGTTGTCTGGTATTCTGTACATAGGGCTTTGTGAGGAGCGCTGTTGGTTGTAGTTGAAATTACTATAGCTGGAGTCCATATCTCCATGCCCCGTCATGTAGAAAGCTTTTCTTTTCAATGAGTTGGCTGAGCTGCCATTCAAAGGTGTTGGTGCAATTGGTGCATGGTTATGGGACTGGTAGGTATAGCCAGGGAGTGTAGAGGGAGGTAGGGGGGTGGGAGCTGCGATGCCTGATGGGAGATAGGCAGAGGGAGGTGGGGCTCCCCCAGGGCTATAGCTAGGGGCAACAGCTGTCTGTGGGGGATACCCTGTCGGAGGATAATTGTAGTTGGAGAGGTTGGGAGACCCCGCGTTGTAGCTGGGCACTAGAGTAGGGGGAGGTGGTGGGGGTGGGGGCGGGGGTTGTAGGAGACCAGCATTGTGCAATGGAGAGGGGAGGCCTGAGGCGGTGTGCCCGCTGTAACTAGAGTGCAGGTAGGAGCCATTGTAGCCCGTAGCGTATTCCTGAGAGGACAGACCAGAGTGTAGACTGGTGGCTGTGTGACTCCCACAGTTACTGCTGGAATAGCTGGGCTCGGTCAGGCTGCTGGCCCCCCTTGGGGTGCTACCTATGCTGGCCGACACGTCTGTTGGGGGAAGGGCAGCTGTCATTCCAGATTTGCTCACAGATATAACATCTGGAGCGCAGTTCATTGGGTAAATCCCCTCCTGCCAGGACTCACTCTCTGACTTACGTCCATTCAGGAGTCCAGGAGTGCCATCGGAATAGGAGCAGAGCAGCGCTCGCTCACTCGGACCCTCTAAAATCCCAGAGTACTTCTCTGCGTATTTCTTCAGCAGGTTGGAGGCGGTGAGTGCAGAGATGTCGTCGTTGGCCCAGGCGTACTGATAGGTGCGCTGCAGGTGCCCCCGGTAGGCCTCCACTTTGTGTGCAGGAGAGCGTGTGGTGGAGGAGATATCAAAGTGCTGCTCAGCCCACTGTGCATGCTCTGGGGTCCACTGCATCTTTAGGCCTAAACACCAGACAAAAAGAGAGACGGGTCAAAAATACCATCAGATAGTTGTTGCTATTTATTGTCAGTTTTCTTGCGTTGTCAGTATGTTGTGTCTAGAAGTTGGTACATTTAACATGGTGGAAAAGTTGCCTTTGTAGCAATGAATGAACTGACAAATATATCCCAAATCCCAATACCATTATACAACTAACTTCCTCTACTGTAAAATAGGCACTGCTGAGCAATTACATCATGGGCAGTGTGTGGATTTGGGACCCAACACCTGGTTAGCACAGTATAATGCACCCTGCACAGAACAGAATGACATAGACATTGCAGGTCAGTCTATAATCCAACTCTCATCTAAGGCATTCCGAGACAGTTTCAAATCTGCTTCGAGGAGTGCAGCAAAGCAATCTCCCAGGCAGCGCTCTGTTGCTTTCATCACACAAACCCCACTGCCCGGCATGAATTACAACGGCCTTGTGTCTGCCTACTGCTTCCCAGTCTACATGGTGAGAGAGAAAAAACATGCTGTACTTGTCTTTCTCGCTTCCCAGACTATCTTTTTCATTGCCTCCAGGGCTCAAAAGGCACCATCGAGTTTAGTCCTAAACTCAATTTGCAAACACAAGTTGTTACATATGCTGTCATTTTAGACTCAGCATGGGATTATCAAAGAAAGATATACCCAAGAAAGAAACAGATCATTGTGTTTACAGTATTAAAAGAAACACAGATACACAGCCACACACACACATACATACACATACACACGCACACACACACACACATTGCTTATCAAAGCGAATCCGACATGAAACTCTATTAGTAAACACAGAATCACATTGCAAAACCATCCATTCCTGCTGCATTGATCCACCACTTAGCCAGCCACACGTGCAGCAGCATCATATGAAATTGCCCAGTAGCTATCCCTATCCAAGGCTTTAGGAAACCAACAAAGAGCATCCAGCGGCGGATTACAGCGCAGTGTTTGTCTAGTAACAGACGAGAACGTGGATTCCGCCATGACTCCCTCCCAGCCGCATGCCCAGCCGCCACACCAGACACCAGGAGCTAATTAGCAGGATGATGCTGCGCTAATTGTGTTAATTTACAAGGTTTTAGTCAAAGAGATCCATGCTATGGCTCACATGGCTGTCAGCCATCCAAGCTAATGATTAAGAAAAGCACAAGGCAAAAAGCCCTGTCAGACTAGCTGAAACTCTATTCACAGGCAATACAATCTATAAAACAAGACACTGATCTGAGAGACATAACAAGTCAGTACCATTTGAAACAGAGAAGAATACATAGTGCCTTCAGAATGTATTCACACCCCTTGACTTTTTTCACATTTTGTTGTGTTACAGCCTGAATTTAAAATGGATTAAATTGAGATGTTTGGTCACTAGCCTACACACAATACCCCATTGTGTCAATTGAAATTCTGTTTTTCAAAACGTTTACAAATTAATAAAAAATTTAAAGCTGAAATGTCTTAAGTCAGTAAGTATTCGACCCTTTTGTTATGGTAAGTTGCATGGACTCACTCTGTGTGGAATAATAGTGTTTAACATGATTTTTGAATGACTTCATCTCTGTACCCCACACATACAATTATGTGTAAGGTCTTTCAGTCGAGCAGTGAATTTCAAACACAGATTCAACCACAAAGACAAGGGAGGTTTTCCAATGACTCGCAAAGAAGGGCACCTATGGGTCAAAAATAAAAAGCAGACATTGAATATCCCTTTGGGCATAGTGAAGTTATTAATTACACTTCGGAATGGTGTATCAATACACCCAGTCACTACAAAGATACATGTGTATTTCCTAACTCAGTTGCTGGAGAGGAAGGAAACCGCTCAGGGATTTCACAATGAGGCCAATGGTGACTTTAAAACAGTTAGAGTTCAATGGCTGTTATAGGAGAAAACTGAGGATGGATCAACATTGTAGCTACTCAACAATACTAACCTAATTGACAGAGAGAAAAAAGGAAGCCTGTACAGAATAAAATATTCCAAAACATGCATCCTGTTTGCAACAAGGCACTCAGGTAACACTGCAGAAAATGTGTCAAAGCAATTCACTTTTTGTCCTGAATACAAAATGCTATTTTTGGGGCAAATCCAGTGGTGGAAAAAGTACCCAATTGTCATACTTGAGTAATAGTATAGATACCTCAATAGAAAGTTACTCAAGTAAAAGTGGAAGTCACCCAGTAAAATACTACTTGAGTAAAAGTCTAAAAGTATTTGGTTCTAAATATGTATCAAAAGTAAAAGTAAGTCCGTCAGATCAGAGGCAGTAGGGATGAACAGGGATGTTCTCTTGATAAGTGCGTGAATTGGACACTTTTTCTGTCCTGTTAAGCATTCAAAATGTAACAAGTACTTCTGGGTGTCATGGAAAATG
Organism: Salmo trutta; assembly: GCF_901001165.1. Lineage (NCBI taxonomy): Eukaryota > Metazoa > Chordata > Actinopteri > Salmoniformes > Salmonidae > Salmo > Salmo trutta. The sequence goes on from NC_042980.1 coordinate 13,314,303, forward strand.
TAGGGAGTAAAAAGTACAATATTTTGTAAAGGAATGTAGTGAAGTAAAAGTTGCCCAAAATATAAATTGTAAAGTAAACTACAGATACTCCAAAAAACTACTTATGAACATTTGCTCTTTCCATGACATAGACTGACCAGGGGAATCCAGCTGAAACCTATGATCCCTTATTGATGTCACTTGAGACAATTGAGAAATGGGTTGTCCATGTGTGTCAATGAAAGGGTGAACGGGCAAGACAAAATATTTAAGTGCCTTTGAACGAGGTCTGGTTGTAGGTGCCAGGCTAGAACTTATTACCATACAACTGCAACGCTGCTGGGTTTTTCACGCTCAACAGTTTCCCGTGTGTATCAAGAATGGTCCGCAACCCAAAGGACATCCAGCCGATGACACAACTTTCGGAAAGATTGGAGTCAGCATGGGCAAGCATCCCTGTGGAATGCTTTCGACACCTTGTAGAGTCCATGCCCCAATACATTGAGGCTGTTCTGATGGCAAAAGGGGGTGCAACTCAATTTTAGGAAGGTGTTCCTAATATTTGTTCATTCAGTGCTGTTGGTGTTCCAGGGGACAGTTTGTACTGTAGCTGTCTTGGGAACTCAAAAATTTACTTTCACTGATGTCAGTACCTTTAGACCTTTTGATATCTCTAGCATTACTCATCCTTTATGTTCTAGGTTATTAGTCCTCTTAGTAAAGTCCTCTTGACGCATGTGGGTGGTGAGGTAGCAATGCAAAAAAGTAAGATATTTCAAGTGGTACATTCTTTCTGCAACAACACATTCGAGTGTATAAGGGCCTCAAACAATATTCCAGCTCTGATTTTAACGGCTTTTATTACATTATCAGTACACTTACAATATAAAGTTACGGTTTTGCATAATCAAATACATTGGATAGAATACATATTTGGGCACCAGAGACAGTCTTCAACAACATTTAACATACATCATTGCAGTGGTGTAAGATACTTAAGTAAAAATACTTGAAAGTACTACTTACAGTTGAAGTCGGAAGTTTACATACACTTAGGTTGGAGTCATTAAAACTGGTTTTTCAACCACTCCACAAATTTCTTGTTAACAGACTATAGTTTTGGCAAGTAGGTCAGGAAATCTACTTTGTGCATGACACAAGTCATTTTTGTAACAATTGTTTAACAGATTATTTCACTTATAATTCACTGTATCACAATTCCAGTGGGTCAGAAGTTCAAATACACTAAGTTGACTGTGCCTTTAAACAGCTTAGAAAATTACAGAAAATGATGTCATGACTTCAGAAGCTTCTGATAGGCTAATTGACATCATTTGAGTCAATTGGTGGTGTACCTGTGGATGTATTTCAAGGCCTACCTTCAAACTCGGTGCCTCTTTGCTTGACATCATGGGAAAATCAAAAGAAATCAGCCAAGATCTCAGAAAAAATGTTGTAGACCTTCACAAGTCTGGTTCATCCTTGGGAGCAATTTCCAAACGCCTGAAGGTATCACGTTCATCTATACAAACAATAGTACGCAAGTATAAACACCATGGGACCACACAGCCGTCATACCGCTCAGGAAGGAGACATGTTCTGTCTCCAAGAGATGAATGTACTTTGGTTCGAAAAGTGCAAATCAATCCCAGAACAACAGCAAAGGACCTTGTGAAGATGCTGGAGGAAACGGGTACAAAAGTATCTATATCCACAGTAAAACGAGTCCTATATCGACATAACCTGAAAGGCCGCTCAGCAAGGAAGAAGCCACTGCTCCAAAACCGCCATAAAAAAGCCAGACTATGGTTTGCAACTGCACATGGGCACAAAGATCATACTTTTTGGAAAAATGTCCTCTGGTCTGATGAAACAAAAATAGAACTGTTTGGCAATATTCACCATCATTATCTTTGGAGGAAAATGGGGGAGGCTTGCAAGCCGGAGAACACCATCCCAACCGTGAAACATGGGGGTGGCAGCATCATGTTGTGGGGGTGCTTTGCTGCAGGAGGGACTGGTGCACTTCACAAAACAGATGGCATCATGAGGAAGGAAAATGATGTGGATATATTGAAGCAACATCTCAAGACATCAGTCAGGAAGATAAAGCTTGGTCGCAAATGGGTCTTCCAAATGGACAATGACCCCAAGCATACTTCCAAAGTTGTGGCAAAATGGCTTAAGGACAACAAAGTCAAGGTATTGGAGTGGCCATCACAAAGCCATGACCTCAATCCTATAGAAAATTTGTGGGCAGAACTGAAAAAGTGTGCACGAGCAAGGAGGCCTACAAACCTGACTCAGTTACATCAGCTATGTCAGGAGGAATGGGCCAGAATTCCCCCAAATTCACCCGAAATGTTTGACCCAAGTTAAACAATTTAAAGGCAATGCTACCCAATACTAATTGAGTGTATGTAAACTTCTGACTAACTGGGAACGTGATGAAATAAATACAAGCTGAAATAAATCATTCTCCCCACTATTATTCTGACATTTCACATTCTTAAAACAAAGTGGTGATCTAACTGACCTAAAACAGGGAATTATTATTTGGATTAAATGTCCGGAATTGTGAAAAACTGAGTTTAAATGTACTTGGCTAAGGTGTATGTAAACTTCCGACTTCAACTGTAAGTCGTTTTTTGGGGTATCTGTACTTTACTTTACAATTTATATTTTTTTCAAACTTTTTGTACTTTTTGTACTTCACTACATTCCTAAAGAGAATTATGGAATTTTTATTCCATACATTGTCCCTGACACCCAAAACTACTTACATTTTGAATTCTTAGCAGGACAGGAAAATGTTCTAATTCCCAGACTTATCAAGAGAACATCCCTGGTCATCCCTACTACCTCTGATCTGACGAATTCACTAAACACATGCTCCGTTTGTAAATGATGTCTAGGTGTTCGTGTGCCCCTGGCTATCTGTAACCCCCCAAAAACAAGAAAATTATGAAGTCTGGTTTGCTTAATAATATAAGGAACTTGAAATTATTCATACTTGTACTTTTACTTTTGATACTTAAAACCTGTTGGAGCTAGGGGGCAGTATTTGCACGGCCGCATATAATTAGTGCATATAATTAGTAGATTTGGATAGAAAACACTCTAAAGTTTCTAAAACTGTTTGAATGGTGTCTGTGAGTATAACAGAACTCATATGGCAGGCCAAAACCTGAGAAGATTCCATACAGGAAGTGGCCTGTCTGACAATTTGTTGTCCTTCAGTTGCATCTCTATCGAAAATACAGCATCTCTGCTGTAACGTGACATTTTCTAAGGCTTACATTGGCTCTCAGAAGGCGCCAGAAAGTGTAATGTGTTGTCTGCAGTCTCTGGGCGAAGTACAGCAGCTCTGTTTGTGAGTGGTCAGCCTGGGAACAGTGAGACTGAGAAGCGTGTTCATGAGAATTCTCAATTTGTTTCTTTCAGCCTTTGAATGAATACAACGTCGCCCGGTTGGAATATTATCGCTATTTTACGAGAAAAATAGCATAAAATTGATTTTAAACAGCGTTAGACATGCTTCGAAGTACGGTAATGGAATATGTTGACATTTTTTGTCAAGAAATGCGCTCGCGCGTCACCCTTCGGATAGTGTCCTGAACGCACGAACAAAACGGAGGTATTTGAATATAAGTATGGATTATTTGGAACCAAAACAACATTTGTTGTTGATGTAGAAGTCCTAGGAGTGCATTCTGACGAAGAACAGCAAAGGTAATCCAATTTTTTTTATAGTAAATCTGAGTTTGGTGAGGGCCAAACTTGGTGGGTGTCAAATTAGCTAGCCGTGATGGCCGGGCTATGTACTCAGAATATTGCAAAATGTGCTTTCGCCGAGAAGCTATTTTAAGATCTGACACCGCGATTGCATAAAGGAGTTCGGTATCTATAATTCTTAAAATAATTGTTATGTATTTTGTGAACCTTAATCATGAGTAATTTAGTAAATTCACCGGAAGTTTGCGGTGGGTATGCTAGTTCTGAACATCACATGCTAATGTAAAAAGCTGGTTTTTGATATAAATATGAACTTGATTGAACAAAACATGCATGTATTGTATAACATAATGTCCTAGGAGTGTCATCTGATGAAGATCATCAAAGGTTAGTGCTGCATTTAGCTGTGGTTTTGGTTTTTGTGACATTTATGCTTGCTTTGAAAATGGCTGTGTGATTATTTTTGGCAGGGTACTCTCCTGACATAATCTAATGTTTTGCTTTCGCTGTAAAGCCTTTTTGAAATTGGACAATGTGGTTAGATTAACGAGAGTCTTGTCTTTAAAATGGTGTAAAATAGTCATATGTTTGAGAAATTGAAGTTATAGCATTTTTGAGGTATTTGTATTTCACGCCACGCGATTCCACTGGCTGTTGACTAGGTGGGACGCAAGTACCTAATTGGGTACTTTTTCCACCACTGTATCATTGTCAATATCACCATAGTACAAATAACTGTACATAGTGCAGAAATATATTTTTCCTTTAAATCCTCTTGCAAAGTTTTCAGATCAGATCCCTTATCATCAGTTGCTTAATGAAATGGAAAGCCAGCAAAAAAGCCAAATGATTTAAATACAGCAAGTAAGTGAACATCTACTGAACTGTGGATGAGGGCAGAGAGCCATCCCTCTCTCTGTAGAAAGGGACAGAACACTTCACTTTGAAACGTGTGTGACAAACTATAAACAAACTTGGTTCGGTTAGAAAACTGTATCATTGCCTAGCAATGACATTCAGTCAGGGAATATGAGGACACTTGAAAGACATTAATCTGAACCAATAACCACATGAAATGTGATTACACACATCATGGTGGACATTAGCATGGACAACTGTGTTTTTCTAACCTTTATTTAACTAGGCAAGTCAGTTAAGAACAAATTCTTATTTACAATGACAGCCAACCAGGGAAGAGTGGGTTAACTGCCTTGTTCAGGGGCATAACGACAGATTTTTACATTGTCAGCTCGGGGATTCGATCCAGCAACCTTTCGGTTACTGGCCCAACCCTCTAACCACTAGGCTACCTGCCACCCCTGAGCGTATCCATACAGTACGTCACAAACTGCTCCTAACACTAACTCCTAAGGAAGGGTAAGACATTCAGGGGGTCAGTAAATTAACATTCACACACATGCCACACAAACCAGGTTCATGCCTGATGTTGTTTTAGCCCATAGACATACAGTATAATTTAGATTTGCATAATGAGTTTCTACGTCCACATTACGTTAGAACACCATCCATTATCCCTTCTTTATAGAAATACAAATACAACAACCTCCACCGCTTCCTTTCTCTGTCTTGCAATTGGTATAATTATTGACTGTTCCGTTAGTGGAATGTTTTCAGACAGCCTGAGGGCTTAACGTTAAGCTCAAATTCCACTGATTAGCAACTCACAAAACTCTTTGTTTAATTTAGCAGTCTCCTCTGTTGGTCAAATTTCAAAATGGCACCCTCCAAATCTCTTTGTCCCTAGTGACAGTTACATATGACGATTTTTGTATTGAATCTGACACTCGTAATGTTAATAAAAGGCATCACGAAGGACAAAGCATTGATATTGCATGATGTTTAATTTCTGCTACTGTGATCATCTCCGATGAAACAGAGACACTGACCTTTTTGAGAACTATTAATCTTGGTAGCCTTGGCCATTTTTTAAGCAAACAGGACTGGATCTCCGCTTTGTCCATCCAATTTCCCAGTGCGCAAATTGGACTGCCGCTTGCACAATTCTCTATTCATTACTGGGCTGCTGAAAGGAAGCACAGGGGTGGCAGAGCGTTTTTTATTTTCCTTTTTTGTGTGCGAGTTGTGTGTGTATATGCGTAGGTGTGTGCGTGCACGTGTGTGTGTGTGTGTGTGTGTGTGTGTGTGTGTGTGTGTGTGTGTGTGTGAGTGAGAGAAAGGGAGATAGGAGAATGAGAGAGAGAGGGCAATGCCTTCTAGGAGGTTCCCAAGCATAAAGAGCTGGACTCCTCTCCCTAGCTCTTTTGGGGTGGGGGAGGGTTGAGGTAACAGCTAGCTGTCGTAATTGAAACGTGGCCTAATCAGACTCATTAACATTTCCAGCAATTTGCACCACCAAAGATGCTTATTAGGTAACTGCGTTTAATAAGCCGCTCTTTAGAAAACGAACTGTAATGAGCTCTTTAAAGTCAGACTTGAGCGTGATTATGCACTGGAAGTGTTTTGCAGGGCTGAAGCAGACTGGTACATTTAGTCGTGTACAATGTCATAATTAAGCTGCACAAACTCTGCACTCCACAGCACACAATCTATAGTCACAGCTGAGGCAGTAGACACGCTGGGGAAAAAATATTTTATAATTACTGATCATTACAGCCCTGGGATTTTCATCTGTGGATGTAAACATAATTACGAGAGCTTTTGCTTTTATATTGCAAACACAGACCACTCGATATGACAAGCGTGCAAATACTGTCGACAGACATTAATTACATGTATAAATAAAAACAAGCTCATTCATATTCAAATTCACTCGAGCTATTTCGAGGGAGAGAGAATTCTAATGCAATATGTAGCAGTGATCGGTATTGGCAACTGAAGCCCATTCATCTCACATATAAAGTTAAGAACATCTAAACTCAATTTAGTGATCCATGTGGCAGTAATTCCGACGAATCTTTAGACCACAGGGCACCATTTAACCCCTCATTTAGTAAAGATATGCCTTCCTCAGTCACTGTCTTTTTCACTGGTTCAGCCCATCCATTTCTCAGCCAGACTGCACTGTCAATGAATTTGACAGAGGAGAGTTTGCAATGTGCTCTGTCTGTTGCTGGTGCGGAGCATTTTCTGCTATCTGATGATTCAAATGAACCATACACTCATAACAAACTAATAAACCTTTCAGGATTCAAAAGTGCAACAAACTGACTTTGTCACCTTACCTCCAGGGTATGGTGATCTAATTAAATGTTCAAACCACAATTAATCAAGTAATTACCTTTGAATATGGTCAGAGACAGCAGTCAACATCATAATGGTGTTGTGGTTAATTGTGGTTACTTTCACACCGATTAAGAGAACGGAAGCTAGTTAACAGATTCCAGACGATTCCAAGGCAATCAGGATATGAGTGTAAATCTACAGTGCACTTATCATTATTACATTAATGTAGTTGGCCTGTCAATCAAACAGTCAATTTCCTGTGACAAGGCCACTCTTTGTAATCACAGTAATATTCATGATGCTATTCTCAGAGACACAGAGGCAGCCCGCTGTCACAGAGCTGTAATCATTTCAATCTAGTAAACACAGATTATTCCTTTCAAAGCAGTCTGCTCCTTCAGTGATACAATGTGCCTGTTCCCTTTCCCTGGAAGCAAAAGCACTCTTACCTCCGACAATATATGCCTGAGGGAATAGAGGCGAGTGTCTCACTGTGGCATTTACCCAGCGCACGTGGGCCTGCTACACTTTACAGTAAATACAAACAGGTTTCCAAGTCTCCAAATATACTTCAGTTGTATCCAACTTGTATCCAACTGCTTTTATTTATGCCCGGGCCGCCATCAGGTACAGGTGCATAATTCCAGCGGATTGCGTTAGATGGACGACATAGGGACTTGTTTACAATGCTTCAGGATAAGAAAACATCTATTCTACATGTGATATTACACCAGTTCTACTAAACAAATTGTCATTGTCTGTGGTTTATTTGAAATGGGTTACAAACAATTATAGCACCTTGGTTATTTAAGAGAGTTGCCATAGCCAACAATGAATTGTATACCTTTTATATCAGGTGGAGACGGGAGAATGAAGTCATAAACTCAGACACGGCACGTGAGAAATAGAAATGTCTAGGCTTGAATTATTATTGTGGAAATGAACCTCTCTTCAAAACAACAGATCCAGTTAGTTTTTTTCCACTGACATTAATAGAGGAAGAAAGAAAAAATGCCTTTCACCTCCTGCTTGGTCATTTATCAGATAAAATGTGCTAATTATTTAGCCAACAACCAAGACACAATGCATATTAAATTGTAGTAACTATAAATCATTACAAACCGTATGTTCTGATATTAAGAGGCCGGTAAGTACAATGGATGCATCATGTTTCAAGATCACATGACAGTAGGAGTGTAATGACTATCCATTATCTTATAATGGTTGCAATAATCATTTTCAAGTGACTTATTTCAAGGTTGGTCTAGTAGAGGCTTGGGACAAAGAGGCTCCATAATTACTATCTAAAGGTCTTTACCAGATTTTAAGTCCCAAAGTGAGTAATTTTTCACAGCAAATGTGGACCATGAAAGACATACTGTACATGTAAATTCAACTAACACGATCACTTATTGAAAATAGAAATAAAATAAAACCAGATCAATGCAGATCAATGAAAACCAGCAAGCTGAGACTCCCAACCAACAAAGGGCAGTTTTAAGATCTAACGGAAACCCACGCGGGCGCGCGCACGCACACACACACATGCACACGTACACAGTCCTTTTGGCTTGACTGAAAACTATAGCCACATCATAATAATTGAAACGGCTTCATGTCAAAATGTTCCATTTTCTGCAGCCTGACTTGGGGCGGTTCTTAAAAGTATCATGAGCACAAAGCAGCCTAATCCTGTGGGTAGAGACAACAGACACTACTAGATGTCTGGGAGCTCTCCCTCCCTCCCTCCCTCCCTCCATCACTCTCTCTCTCCCTCTCTCTCTCTCTCGGACAAAACAAGGAAACACATGCGTGTATTGCGCCAATCTCCATCTCTATTCAACTCTTCTACCGTTGCATTCTCATTGGCCGATGATTGTCTTTTTTTTCCTTTTTTTTATTTGCACAAAGCTTCTTATTCCTACACTTTATATGTATGTCCATAAAGTACTGCACACATTTCGACCTCAACATCAAACGCTATACAGAAATGCTGAAGCACAGCAATGAATCATCATCATTATGCAAATCCCTACACATAATACCTCTTGTCCTGTTTTATCCGCCTGTGTAGATTGTTATAATAATTCATTTGAGGGAAACTTGCACAGGGGTCCATATGATTCTCTCCACAATGGCAACAGAGTGTGCCATTAAATTAGACAATATTGTAAAGTCATTTAAATGAACAAGTAAAAAGCATGTCTTAGATTTTACTGAAAGTTTAACACATCAAAACTAGAACATCAAGCAATCTCCTCTGAACATTGCAGGGCAGAACCCAACCGTACTTCAACACAAGTGTACGCTTGTTGTCGCGTCATGACTGAACTATGAAACTAGCGTGGACTCTCAAACTCACAGATCCAGTCGATACTTTTAATAAACACCCATATCGACACATTTTCATATTGTCGAAAAAGGTTTACTCCTCATTGCCAAGATAAGAATACTTTCTTCACATATACCACAATTCTATCGTTATATAACATGTTCAGTTTACATTTATACTGAGCCATTGATATATTTGTGTCCCTGACTGAATAAGAAAACAACTTGAGCAACTCTCTATCCTTGGATACTATTGGGGATTCTCAGGAGAAACTTATCTTGGCTGACATCTGAACTACAGAGAGTATAATAATAACATATTGATCTGTCATTTGTAAACAAACTCACCGGAGCTTAGAGGCATCAAATGGGTTGTTCCAATGTATGTGAGCAGAGGATGGTTCAATGTGCCAAATGTGAACAGTACTTCTACTTTGAATTATGCAATGACGATTAGTTTCATTTTATAGGCTTTTGAAAGAAACAAGTGTCTTGCATTTGCCATTTTCTGATTAACCGTAATACAAAATCATGGGGTTGAGAGTGTTTCTGAGCCGTCATTGTTCTGTCCAAGCGATGCTCATTAAACCATGACTATTGAGGCCGAGAGACACGCAAGGCAACCTATTCGATTACAAGTCTTAAGTACAGTTAAATCCTCAGACATGCAAATCAACAGCCCTCAATGCAGAAACTGAGAACAATCCAATGTTCTTGTATGGAAAATAATACAATTAGGCTTACAGTATGATACAATTCAAATGGCGAAGCTGAAGAATTATAGAATACTAGTTATTGTTTCAAATGTGCTCTGCTTAACCGTAGAGAACATAAAAAAAATGTAAGCAGGGGTTTTGCAAGTCTCCGCAAACTCTGTTCAAGGATGGGTACTCCATCCCTCCCATGGGATCTCTTACACACTTCAAAGGAGAGGAGCTGAGGATGGCGACCTTGCTACACTAAGGCTCATTGACCAAAATCCACACTCTTCCCCGACGTCCCCATTCCCAGTCCCAAAAGTCCTATCCCCATAAGGATGTCTTCAATAAAGAGAAAAAAACGAGGAGGAAGAAAGTATTCTGGGTGTTTAACACATTTATCACTTATCAGATTTTTTACTGCATCTCAGCGGTTTAATGACACGAGGAGCCAGTCAGTTGATTCACAAACCAATAGGCCGGCCCCATTGGAAATGAACAGATTTCCTTGTTCACTGGTCCGATTCACTACTGTGATTACTTCACACTTCCACCCACTAGACTTTACAACGGACTAAAACTGTTAATAATCTGATTCCTGCCAGCGCAATGTTGATGTAAAACACCAATCTGCAGGAAAGAGTGTATGGATTTTTGTTTACAAGGCGCTGGGTAAACAATGATAGGTTTGACCACCACCAGGCATCGCACTGCTCTGTTTCAAGGCCCCTGACTAACTCTACGGTAAGCCTAGGAAGACAGGTCATGGAAATGGGCCAGAATGGTAGCAGCATACGGTCTTGGCAGACTAACAAATTTCTAATCTACTTGTGCTATTCAAACAGTCAACTTTAAAAAAAATAATAATGCAGCTATCTACACAAAATACTCTGTAATGTCAAAGTGGAAGAACAATTGTAACATGTGTAAAACACTAATATATCTTGATTAGATAAGTATTCAACCCCCTGTGCCACATGTTAGAGTCTTTCTACACCTGGACTGTGCAACATTTGAACATTATTATTTTCAAAATTCATCAAGCACTGTCAAATTGGTTGTTGATCATTGCTAGACAACCATTTTCATGTCTTGCCATAGATTTTCAAGCAGATTTAAGTCAAAACTGTAACTGGGCCACTCAGGAACATTCACTGTCTTCTTGGTAAGCAACTCCAGTGTAGATTTAGGCCTTGTGTTTTAGGTTATTGTCCTGCTGAACGGTGAATTCATCTCCCAGTGTCCGGTGGAAAGTAGACTGAACCAGGTTTTCCTCTAATATTTTGCCTATGCTTAGCTCTATTCCATTTATTTTTTATCCCAAAAAACTCCCCAGTCCTTAACGATTTCAAGCATACCCATAACATGATACAGCCACCACTATGCTTGAAAATATGGAGAATGGTACTCAATAATGTATTGTATTGGATTTGCCCCAAACATAACACTTTGTATTCAGGACAAAAAGTGAATTGCTTTGCCACATTTTTTACAGTATTACTTTAGTGCATTGTTGCAAACAGGATGCATGTTTTGAATATCTTAATTCTGTACAGGCTTCCTTCTATTTATTCTGTCATTTAGGTTAGTATTGTGGAGTAACTTCAATGTCGTTGATCCATTCTCATTTTTCTCCTATCACATCCATTAAACTCTGTAACTATTTTAAAGTCACCATTGGCCTCATGGTGAAATCCCTGAGCTGTTTCATTCCTTTCCGGCAACTGAGTTAGGAAGGACACTTGCATCCAAAGTGTAATTAATGATAACTTCACCATGCTCAAAGGGATATTCAATGTCTGCTTTTTTTTACCCATCTACCAATAGGTGCCCTTCTTTGAGAGGCATTGGAAAACCTCCCTGGCCTATGTGGTTGAATCTGTGTTTGTAATTCACTGCTCGACTGTGGGGTAGAGAGAGGAGGTAGTCATTCAGAAATCATCTTAAACATTAGTATTGCACACAGAGTGAGTTGATGGAACTTATTATGTGACTTGTTAAGCAGATTTGACTCCTGAACTTATTTAGGCTTGCCATAACAAATGGGTTGAATACTTATTGACTCAAGACATTTCGGCTTTTCTTTCATTCTTAATGAATTTGTAAGAAATTCGAAAAACATGATTCCACTTTGACATTTTGGGGTATTGGGTGTCGGCCAGTGACAAGAAATCCAAATTGTATCCATTTTAAATTCAGACTGTAACACAACAAAATGAAGAAAAAGTCAAAGGGTGTGAATACTTTCTGAAGGCTATGGTGACAGACATTTCAGCAGTGGATGTCTAAATTTCAGGACGTCTCCTCACTCTAGGGCCAGTCTGGGGTGTGCTCTTTCTCTGCTAGGTGCTCTGCAAACACAAACACACTTTAAAGACTAAAGTAACAACCCCTGGTCAGCATCTCCCTTTCTCTCCGCTGCACAACTCCATCCACACTGTTTGTAACTCACCTTTCCTCTACTAGGGGAATACTTTTTCTGTTTTCTTGCAGTGAACTCAGCTCTTCCGTAAGGAAAAAGGCATCCCCGTAGTTTAATAACGCTGGAATAGATCCTATCTTCTACGAAGGAAAAATGAATCCAACATAACTAGGCCCACGGACGATACAACTCGGCACAGTTCACTTATAAGGGGGAATTACTTCTATCAAACTCATGCAGAAATGACAGAAAGTACATCTATCAAGAGGCCTTTGAACAGACATTGATAGAGACGGGCCAGCAATAAAAGTAACAATAAAATGGTTGTCTTTTACACAAAAGAAGACAAGGCTATTGTTTTATTCAATTACCTCCTATCTATAGAACAATTACAGTTTTCAATAGAAGACTAATTGAAACTATTTGATTAAACGAACCAAGAAAGGAACTTTGTCTGTCACCGTAACTAACTTTCCCTGAAGCATTCTACTGCATGGTCACTATCGACTGCCGGTGTGGAGGAAGGTCATTTCTCCAACACAAGCCAGACAAAAGGTGAAATGAGACAACTGAAGCAATCTTAGGTCAATATGAAATAGAAATCTCTCAGCTATACTGTAATAAAGTTACTGAAGTGAAGTAGGGAAACTATAAAGGGGAACTTTTACAAGGAGAGAGCTGTCTGGGAGATTGGTTCGCCCACCGGCACACACTGCCCAGTAAGTGCTCTGTGGCGAGGGCAGTACAGTTACACTTCCATAGAATCTGATTACTACGTGTACTATATATCACTCAGTTCACTGTTTTTTTTTACCTCCTATCATTTACGTAATTTTCAATCTGCTCTGTTGTTTTGTTGTGGATATAGTTAAAGTCCTACAGCCGAGAAAATATATCACGGCTATTCAGTGGAGAGACAAATAAAGTTTCTAACAAAGCTAGTCAGAAGTTTGATGGAGAAAACATCATAGCCTCAGTAAATCTTGGCAGTCCCATTGTGCTGGATGGTCCTTAGGACCCCCTGATTCAGACAGATCTATTTATCTGTGTATGAGTTCTCACTGCCTGGATTCAGTTGTCATCTCAGTATTGATTGGCAACCGAGACAAAATACATCTCTAAACTAATGCAATTGAGAAGACAAAAGCTGAGTTGAGCAAAGAGGAGACAACAAGCAGCTTGCAAACTAACAAACATGCGGTGATAAGCAGTATAAACACATTTGACTTTAACGGGCACACTGTGTGCCTCCCTCGAACTAAACGTCGGGCCAAAAATGAATGATGCGCTTCAGGGCTGTTCATCTTCCATGACTTCTCATCACTAGAACGCTACATTAATCAAGTGGCCAATCAATACAAATTGGGGTGTTTTTTGCCAAAAGCTTTCTGCAAAATCTCAAGAGAATCCAGAATATTGTAGAATTTATAGTTTTATCTCAGGAAAGAATCTGGGATAATTTAAACCATGGAACTGGGATCTCTGCCCACTGGGCACAGATGTTTTTTCAACGTCAAGTTTTGATTTACATTTGGGTAAGTTGTCAACCAACGTGAATTCAACGTGGAATCAACAACAAAGAAATCACCATATCATTGCATATAGGTTAAAAGTTGATTGAAAAAAAGACGAAATGCCCTTTAAGTTGATGATTTTTTGCAAATCCAATCAGTTTTCCACGTTAATTCAACGTTATCACATTGATTTTTGGGTCGAAAGGACGTGGAAACAACGTTGATTCAACCTGTTTTTGCCCAGTGGGTGAGTTACTGTAACAGGAACCAGAGGGGCATCAGCACACTAGCGTAGTACACATTTACAATAAGCTTCACTGGTTAACATTGGTCATTGGTCAGCCTAATGGGCAGAAATGGAGGCCATTGGCAGTAAACTGCTGATTGGGTTGCTGGTGGTGGCTGATGGTGGCTGGAGCATTGACATGGTGTCTAGTGAGGCCCAGTGCAAACCAGTGTGGGCGGTGCTGATGACAGGGAGGGGGCGGCCCGCTAAGAGGACAGTGATTTTGAGGAAATGAGCCAAGAAGCCCAGTAGAATGAATTATTCCAAAACATTCCTTTACAAATTGTGAAATGACTGAGGTGAAAGTTCATTTCTGACGTCCCTGCATTTGGGCTTAAAACAGATATGGTAAAGGGAATGATGGTCATCGATGATAATTAAAAGACAAAGCAGTTCTAAAACAGATGTCTTTCTAATGTCTAATTTATCCTTAACCCATTAGATATATATTGTTCCACCATACCAGAATGACCTGTTCTGATTACTACTTAAAGCGCAATACAAAGCGCAACAAAGAACAACGATATTCCATTAAGTAGACGCTGATGTACAATTTTTTACGCAGTTTAAATAACGATTGAATCAGAATGTGCTGCATTTGCATGTTCTGCTTTCTCCCAATTAAAATCGAATTAATTAGACACAATTCTATTAAGAAACAAATCCCAATCAATATACACAACCTAAGGTCACCCACCCATTGCTCAAATGTGAATTGTCTCTTTGCATTGTGTGGAACTAAAAATAGCACAATATCAGTCTTTGGGCTTAAAATAAATAGGTTGGCATGGGTATGCTCTAAGGTGCAGGATCTCATCAGAGCTGATGGATTTTTTCCACCGGCAGACACAGACATCAGATGCTTCGCTCATACAGTAAAGACACATGGCTCCGAGTCTAAGTGAGCCTAAGCCATCATGTGGTGCAATCATATTTTAAGAATGATCAAATGCAGAAAAAGTTCATGCAAAAGACAATGCTGTGCAGGTCCATTTATGTTGGTTGCAACAGATGTCTCCTCATTAATTAATGGTGATTCATTCCAAACCATAATATTAAGCTGACCAGTAAAACAGCACTAGAAGTTTACCTTATTGTAAATAAGTTATTTGAGAGAGTTTTGACAATATTGGAACAGTTCACTGCTGTTTGATTTGATTTTGCCACAAATACAAATTGTGATAGCAAAATTGAAGCTTGCTAGTTACTCTTTCTACAATGATTTTTGTGAGAATGGTAGTGGGCAATGAGGTTGTATTCATGGGGAAATTATGGGGTTTCATGAGCCATTGTTTAAACTCTGCGCTCCTACATATTACCGTCCTACGGTGGTGTATTGTTAGTACTGTTGCTTAGTAACTGAACAGTGATTTGCGGCAGGATCTTCGTGAAACATTTGATCACCTTTCTTTCATGGAAATGTGGGTGGACGGGTTTTAATAAAGCGATAATGCACTGGGGGCCATGATACAGTATATTGTTAATGTTACTCAGTGTCTAACAACGCCCCGTAGCAATACCCATTTTCATGAGATACCATGGCCTCTCGGGCCTTATTGCTTTATCAAGAAGATTTATGTCCACTACCCCATTCCGTATTTACCATCATCCCTGACCCAGCACTCACTGGGCTATAAACAGTCTTAAAAGCCCATCTTCTGTTGTTCAGACTGAAAACTTGTTATGGTGAGAATAGTCTGTTGTATCCTGATGACTAGCCTACAAAAGGGCAATGTTTTACAGATAATATTTCCCTCATAACACGTTTCTGATTTATTCATTCCATTTTGGCTCTCTTGCAGCTAGTGTGCATAATGTTTAGCAAATCTGCTTTTGGCTGGTAGGCTTACGAGTCCCCTTGATGAATAGTCAACAGTAAGTCTCTACAATACGCGAACGCTCTGCACAAGGCTATCACCGAGCTGTTCATTTGGGTATGCATGAAATAACAACAACCCATAGGGAGCATTCCAAGTTTCAAACACTCAGGTCAAATACCCGAGCAGATTCCACATGTGCAGCCTCTGGCCACTGAGGCCTGGAATCCACATCCTTTCTGGCTCGATGTGACGTTGCATGTTCTATTTCCAGAGTGAGGGTTGAAGTAAGGCTGCTGGGAGTGTAACACTGACCTTCATAACCTCAGTGACCTAGAAAAGCTGCCTGAAGGCCTACACACAAAATCTTCACTCCTTTGCAATTATTAGCAAAGGCCTTTCAAAAAGAAACACAAGCCCCCACATGTAGTATGCCACTTTCATGCCAAATGATTTGCATCCTTTTTATTCATATCTTTGACTTTGTTGTCAATGTATTCCACCATGGTTGTGGAGCTTGATGTTTTGTCTCTTTAGTCCAGGACGGAGAGGGATAAGGGGAGAGAGAGGCAAACAAGCAGTCTAGTTTACTTTCAGCCCTAGTGTCTACGGACCGCATGTCTCCGGTCATCTGTCACTAGTTTACATATATACAATGACACTTCCCCTCTCTGTGGGAAGCTGTTGTCACCGCGTGGCCGGCAGCTGAGGCAGACTGGGTGCTGGTGGGGTCTCCCCCAGGTATCTCTAGGGATGAATATTAGGCCTGGGTGACAGATTGACAGGCACACACAGCCTGCCACCATACATGCCTCATCCCCTGTCCAATCACTCACTCCTCCTACATGCAACCGCTGCCTCCCAAGGCAGAGCAAATTTTGCATAAAGCAGTGACTTTGCTCTAGATACATTTAGTCAGACCAAAGAAAATCACCCCCCCCCCCCAGCCTCCCATACTACATGAAACTTTTGGAGTGAATAATGGAAACATCAGGGGTGGCTGAGGGCTCTGGGGATACGGTTAAATATGTGGGGGTGCAGATTCAGTCAGGGTTTGGCATAGAGCTAAATCTACATGGGCTAAGTGTTGTGATAAAAATTGAATAAATGTCCCATAAATATAATATGATCATATTTTGGCTAGAAATAGTTCTTGATTAAGAACCCGCTTTGGTGACTAATTCCTGTTTTATTCCAAAATAATTAACACTTTTTCCCTTCGTTACATTTAAATATCACATTTCAAAACAAAGAAACCTAGGTCATACTTAGTCTTGGAAACGGTAGTGAAGTTACGTGAGTGGTAAGTACTTGAATAATATAACCTTGCCTAAAGAGGAAGGACACTCGAGCTCCGGGACTGGAAGGGAACATTTTGATTTAGCGATACAGTATGTACTGCTGACTTTGGGGTGCCAATCACTGACAGCTGGTCAGTTCCAGTAATTCGATGGTTAGTCAACTAACCAGACTCAATATCATGTTCCTCCTTCCTCAAAATATGAACAATATCAGAGAACATGAGATCAATATAATATGGGTAACCACTCTCCGGAAGGGGGCATTCGTTTGTACCGAAGTCTCCTCAGAGTCCATACTTTCCTCCAGGCACCAGCTTAACTAGAATAAAGGTCAGAACATACTAGAGAGGGATAGACCGCCAATATAGGCTTTAGCTGACTTGATTCCCTTTTCGAAACAGACAGAATTAATACAATGTTTAAGGTTTCTCAGCAAAACGTTGATTGGGTATTTCCACCTCCCTCCCCCGAGCCCAGGAATCTAAGTGAACCAGAGAGCATGGAACAGTGCTCTGTAACAGCTATTTTAGACCATGCAAAGTCAACACTAATCCCTGAGGTGATTTCCCGATAATGAACACAAAAGAGGTGTCAGCCCTCATAAAGCTCCAGGATGATGCTGAACTCTTTATGAGGACTCTTTTTTTTCCCTGGTTTAAATGAATCTAATTCCATGTGGACACTAAGAGGGAACGTCAAATAGGCCACACGCAAAACAAGCCTTTCCATGGCTATCCATTTCCAATGGGATGGTCTACTTGTGGCTGAGAGAGACAAAGGACTCATGGTATTCCATGTAACTTTAGATATCTGATCACATATATTGGCTTTGCGTCTCTCCACACCTAGTCCACACAATTTGAGCACAGGACATTGATAGGGTCAAAGGTTTCACAGTGGGGAATTATTCATTCTACATGTACAGTATTTACAAACCGTGTTAACCAATCAGCATTCAGGATTAGACCCACCCGTTGTATTAAAACAAACATCCCTGTGCAACAGTGAGTGTTTGTATTGTGCAGGAGCTGAAATGAACTTTATGGAAACTCATTTTAAGTTAATTTGAAACCAAACATATTGTACCTTTGTGGCTAGAAATAGGGTCACCTTAAACTATTTTCTTGGGGTGAAGAAGGTGGTTAGTAAGAGGGATGATGTTTGCAACATCCTAACCAATAAAATACATCTCCAGTCTTTTGAGGATGATCATTATACTGTTCAGTAATATATTGCTGCTGCTGGTCTACCAAATAAGCAATATCAATCAACAGGCAACAAATAGGCTGCTTTTCATCTGCTCATGCGAAACGTTTCTGCTTTCATGAAATGCACCACTTTGTTCTCGGTGCTAATATTTTCCGTTTCAGAACACTAACTTTAGACACAAGCATTTGTTTCATTGTGTACTTTATTTAACTAGGCAGCCTGGTCTAAACTCGAATAGAAAACCAGGAAGTAGGACATTTGCCTTGAAAAAGACTAGGATGAGCCAGGGTTGTCTGCAGTTTGTCTCTTGGCCATCTGGCGGCGCGCTCCAGTGCAGAAGGCAGGATGAGATAATCACACTACGTAGTGTAGCCCCCCCCCAGCCACGGCCAGTAGCACTCACTCACCCCTGCACCGGTTGATATCATCACGTCACTGACACCGCAGACACACTCAGCCTGCCCGCCTGCCTGCCCGCCGCAGCCTGACGCCTTAAACCTCCATGGCAGTGTACTAGCCCCTCTCTTCTCCTCTCCTCTCTCCTCGCCCGCTCTCCTCTCCTGCAGACAGGCCTCAGACCCATCCTCTCCCCGGCACTCAAGGTTCTCTCTGCCAGTCCATGGCACCCAGCCAACCTGTCAGCCACACAATTCCGCCGAGGATGAATGAATCACTGTGAAGTTAGCGAGCACCACCGATAGCGCGTCTCCCTATGATCATCATCCTAATTAAGATTTGACTTCTTTTATGTGTTCTTTAGTGAAACATCAAAATATCAATTTGAGACAATTAACCAGTCAAAGTGATGACTCTATTCATCATTCCAGAAGGAATTTCCAAGACAGAAAAGCAGCTAAAACATTGACTTTCAGATTCACGGAAACGCATGCCTAGTCTCTTGAATATTAATGTATAACTTTATTGAGACATTAATTTCAATACAGTAATTACACAATTACTGTGTCATTATGTGAATCTATTCTGGTATAGTCAGTAAGAAGCTGTACAGCTACTAATGTCTTTTGTGGCAAAATCTCTAATTAAAAGAAATCAACCTGGCATTTTACAAATTATGATTATGGAGGCTGAATTACAGCACATACAGACTCCTTCCATGTTCCCAATTGCAATTCAACACAAAGTTTACCAAGATGAAGAGACTAGAAAATAATATGAACTTGGAATAATACAATGAATTTCAAACACTCAAGGAGGATATTATAGTAAATAAAAGAATGTTAACTATTGCGTGATCTTAGATTTACCCTAGCTCTGAAAAGAGACAAAATGTTAATTGGAAGCTTTGACCTGAATCTTGAGTAGAGTATGTGTTCTGTTCCACACTTGTTGAATACATGGGCTTGGAGGCTACCAAGGATGGTGGCCTCGCTCAAAAGATTAGGCATGTGTTTTGTGAGAAGACAAGTGGAATTTCAATACAGTAACATATTCTCTTATCCTCCTGTGAGGTACTTCAGATGCTATAGAAAACTCTAAAAGCATTACGCAAGGAAACACCTTGAAGCAGGAAAAAGCGCTTCACTTTTTTCCCCCAAGGTTGTCCAATGTTAAGCTACATACTCAAGAACAGAATGATAAACTCTAACATTTTTTTTTAAATGTCCCTAATTTTGAAAATCATGAAATTGTAGAATTTGTTGAATAGAATCCTTGAGTGTCTGACATTTCCTGCCATCCCATTGGCTACCTCACATGGCAAGATCTGCTTTAAGGAGCCACATCCAGTCATCTATACAAGTCCTTGCAAGAGCAAAACGTTTAATACATAAGAATGTACTGTAATTTGAAAAATATCAAACTTATTTGAGTATTTCTTGATATGATAACAATTTGACAATCATTTCCCTAGCCCAAACATGTTTAAGAGACCATGCAAACCTGCTGATTAGGTCCTGTGTAGATTGTACTTTCAACCAGCAACTATCAGGAAATGAAACTGATTAAAACAATCTGACTTTTATGTTGTTAGTCTCATCAGATGTTGTACAATATGATACAAAAATAAAATGTTGACTGCACTGGGCCTTTAAAAAAAATGAACTATTTCCTAGCACGGTGAGCTGTCACCAGAGAAAATGCTCCTCCTGCCATTACAGTATAACTGTATGCTCAGCATGGAGCCTCTGCCTCCCTTGAACTAAAGAGGAGAAAATCTCCAATCATTATGGCCATTAGAAATCAAAAGTTTAGCATGTCTAATTAAAATGTAAACAGTATAATGAGGACCTCAGTGATTTAGGCAAATGTCTCTCTCACTGTCACTGGAGGTATGATCAATACTGTGACAAATCTATGAATGCACATGAATCTCCAACAAGTCCAGATGAAAAGCATTATCGCTAAACCTAGTTTTGTACACCTGGGGATTGTCTATTCTAACCAATCCCCAATAGGCTCTGTGCTGCCTCCACTCTTTATGAGTGCAGAGAGACAGAGACGGGCTTACGTGAAGGAGATGAAACAAAACCTACATTTCATTGTTTCAAATGGAAAGAAAAGGGCTTTGACGTTATGATACATTTAAAGGATTTAAATGACCCGTATGACATACATGGCCTGAGTGAGGAATTTTGCGGTAGGAATTTTGAAATCATTTGAAGTTATTACCGGTCACTAAATAATACGCTCAATATACTGTTTAATAGTAACATCTATATAAAAGATCAGGACGGAGGAGGTTATGCAGACTAACATGTCGGTCAGTCAAACAATTTATGTGTTATTGACTGACTGCTACCTGGTATCACGCCTAAAAAGATATCATTCGTACTATTCTCTTGAAGGATGTACGCATAATACAATTCCATGTGCAAATGTTCCTCGTTTTGCTATTTTCTATAGCCACTGGTTATGGTTTTAAGTGTGATGGCTAGGGTTAAGGTGAGGGCAAGGTTAGAGGTAATCTGGCTCTAAATACACTAAACACAACAGTCAACTACTAATCTTCAGAAAAGGTTGAATAAAGCAACCGTTTGGAAAAACGCTGCTCTTTCCACAACATGTACAGTAAATGTCAAGCATATATCTGAGTTGGGGTTAAAGCCCTTAAAGACAAGGGCTTCAAAAGGAATGGACTTAGTGCCTTTTAAGACCAAACGAATACCACTATGAGTTTATGGAAGTAACACAATAGCCAATAAGAAGTAGCCTAAACTAACCCACATGTATTGGATATGAAGCCGAGTGTACGATAACGGAGTCAGTTGATGTCCAGTGTTATCCCTGTGTGAGTGTATTACCCTTATTAAGGATCTCAATAGAAACGTATGTCTTTAGATCCAGAAAGTGTGCATAAATAAGAGAACAGGGCAGAAGGAAGGAGATATGAAGTGGAAGCACAAGCAACTGATAATGGACACACATGCATTTTAGAAAATGTCTATGCTGTGCTGTCAGTCAGAACCCCCCCAAAAAAACCCAGTGAGCAGACAGTCCCTGTGTCTAAATGAGATGGTAGAAGGGATGGGAGGGGAGGATGTCAAGGATTCATGATCCTTCGTCTTTGCAGTAGAGCACACACGTCTCTCAGTATAGCGACAGACAGCTGTTTCCACTTTCTAATGCACCCCAACTTAGATCACTGGAGAAATTGTCAGCGCACCGAGACACACACAAAGATAACATAGCAAGCTGCCATGAGGGAGACGAAAGAGACAGAGAGAGAGAGAGAGAGAGAGAGAGAGAGAGAGAGAGGGAGAGGTAGAGAGAAGAGGGGGATGCTGCTCTGAGAAGAGATGGGATTTGTTCTATTTGTATGAGTCTCACTCCCTTGGGCTCTCCCTCGCTTTCCAGACGAAAAGCACGAAAGACAACACTTAACATATTTGCTTAAAGACGACAACCTTGTACTGGTTTCGTTTGCACAAGGCTTTGTCTAGAATTGAGACGGGGAGAGACTAAATGGGATTTGTTACAGTTGCTGACAAATGTATCCGTCAGTACGGATGAGCGTGTTATCAATTTTACAACAGCCCCACCGACCTCCCAGGGGGTGTTTACACAGAAGTTACTTAAGTTAGTCACAAGCTCACTTTAATTGTCACTATTAAAGGACAATAAAAACTGTCAGCCTTATTCATACACACACCATGTCACAGGAAATGGCTCTGTTCACATCTTCCACTGAAGCCAATTCGAGGCCTCACTTCATCATAATGCACCCTATATTGTAGCTCTCTGAGGGAGGAAGGTACGCTATCTACAGACACCGGTGAAATCCCACTGCTTCATTATGGTTCTACCGGACTGTCTGTAGTCTACGATCTCCATACTTGGAGCAGAGAAGCTTGTGCGTATGTTATGGCTCTAGATTCTGCTTCAGGGGTTGCTCTCTGCTATTTACTGTAGGACAGGGTTCCCAAGCATCTGACAAGGTGGAATGAATGTGTTCAAAACAGCTATATTCTACAATTCATCTGCATTAACTTAGAAAAGTGTATACATACAGTATATGTATGCTATATCATCATGCATGGTGTTGGTTATGAAAATGCTAGAGTGAAAAGTATCTCAAATATTGGCTAAAAAAACAACATGTCTGACAATTTTGAGGTTTATATCATAATGAGAGGGGACCGAAATGTCAGTATCGTAAGGCTCAGTGCCTTCTATGTTTTGTGAGGACTTGTTGCTCCAATAAGAAGAGAATGTGTTGGTATCATATATAATAATAATATAAAGTTCCTTCAGAGAGTTTTCATACGCCTTGACTTATTCAACATTTTTGTTATGTTACAGCCAGAACTCAAAATTGATTCCATTGATTTTTTTCTCTCACCCATCTACACACAATACCCCATAATGACAAAGTGAAAACATGTTTTTAGACAGTTATGCTAATTTATTGATAATGAAATACAGAAATATCTAATTTACATAAGTATTCACATCCCTGAGTCAATACATGTTAGAATCACCTTTGTGGGTAAGTCTCTAAGAGCTTTGCACACCTGGATGGAACAATATTTCCCCATTATTATTTTCAAACGGTTGTTGATTGTTGATAGACAACTGTTTTCAAGTCTTGCCATAGATTTTCAAGCAGATTTAAGTCAAAACTGTAACTCGGCCACTCAGGAACATTCACTGTCTTCTTGGTAAGCAACTCCAGTGAAGATTATGGGTTTGTTTTAGGTCATTGTACTGCCGAATGGTGAATTCATCTCCCAGTGTCTGGTGGAAAGCAGACTTGACGCAGGTTTTCCTTTAGGATTTTACCTGTGCTTAGCCCCATTCTGATAATTTTTTATCCTGACATACTCCCCAGTCCTTAACAATTTCAAGTATACCCATAACATGATGCAGCCACCCCTCTACTTGAAAATATGGAGAATGGTACTCAGTAATGTGTTTGTCCCAAACATACCACTTTGTATTCAGGACAATAAGTGAATTGCTTTGCTAAATTATTTTGGAGTATTACTTTAGTGCCTTGTTGCAAACTGTGTGCATGTTTTGGAATATTTTATTCTGTACAGGCTTCCTTCTTTTCACTCTGCAATATGTGACTTGTTAAACATATTTTTACTCCTGAACCTATTTAGGCTTACCATAACACAGGGGATGAATGCTTATTGACTCAAGACATTTCAGCTCTTCATTATTAATGAAATGATTTAAAAAAATCTAAAAACATAATTCCACTTTGACATTATGCGGTATTCTGTTTAGGCCAGTGACCAAAAAAAATCTAAATGTAATCAATTTTAAATTCAGGCTGTAACCCAACAAAATGTAGAGAAAGTCTAGGGGTGTGAATACTTTCTGAAGGCACTGTATGCCATTTAGCAGTTGCTTTTATCCAAAGTATTATCTAGTTTCACATCTCTTTCAGCAGCAGCATGCTTAACTCTAGGTATATGATTACCCAAAGTGAAATACAGCCCCACGTGCATACATTTCACGCATGGGTGGATCTGGGATTTGAACCCACTATCCCGGTGTTACAAGCGCCATGCTCTACCAACTGAGCAACAACAGATCACCATATTGAATAGCATCCCAATCTTGTTGATCCAGAATATATATCCTATGTTCTTCACTCAAGGGTTGCTGAAGAATACAATTTCAATTGTACAGTACTCTAAATGGTCAAGAATACCTTTTCATGGACAATGAAAAATATAATTTCACTGGTTCAGCACCATTCAGATCAAATGCATGGACTATCAAATCAAATCAATGTTGCGCCAAATACAGCTGGTGTAGACTTACAGCTTTATCTGCTTTAAGCCTTTTTTAGGACTTCAAGGACGTTATCTAGTTTCACTCCTCTTTCATCAGCAGCATGCTTAACTGTAGGTATATGATTTGTATACATGCTGTCCAAAATCGATAGGGTTGTAAATGTAGAGAAAAGTTCAAAACAAGAAACAACGAAAATTCTTAAAATGACATACATTTGTTTAAGCAACACAGAAAACTGATGGCAATACATGCATTTAAACTATTCAGGAGTGTGTACATGTACATTTGCTATATTTATGATAAAGTTATTAACTATATGTTATACACTGCAAATTATACACTGCAAATGTAATTTGCCTAATTGAAACAATTCCATACTGTATCTTTAAATAATAAAACCCCAAATGATGAAGGGTGTCGCAAGAAATGTGGATGCAATGAAAAACAATAAGTCTGTAGCAGAGCGTAGTCGCGCTATCAAAAGCTATGATCTACCATGCTACAGTATTTGCTCATAAGTACTCTGCTAACACGTCAACATGCCAGGCATAAGGCGAAGAGAGTGGTGAAAAGGGGAGGGGTCAGCATCTGTCATCAAGCGCAGCGCAAAACTCAACTAGAGGATCCACGTCAACCACAATCAGAAGTGCAACCGAATGAGAAATAAACAGAGTTGTCAGGGCATTCGCCACACACACTGGAGAAGCCAACAGGTTCAATCAGGACTAAAGAAAATCTCCTATCAGCAGCCTATGGCGCCGGTGCCAGGTCCTAGTAATCTATTCTTATCTTTTCTATCCTCAGCTACTAATAGCCAAATGAAAGAATACTGTACTCATAACTGACATGTAAAATCTAAGATGTTCATGTGTTGAAAAAAAGCAGATACGCTTAATTCACAGTTTTTAAACCACACAGCTACATCATGAGAGCGAGTGCTGAATGCAAATAGTTAGTTTCGCCTAAAACCATCAGGCATGTGAAAAAGCAGTGACAAATACAAAAAAAAACACATGTACTGTATGGTCATGTCCACTTTTATGAAAACACATTACAGCAAAACACTCCAGCATAATGGAAGTGGTTGTGGTGTACATTTTCCTGAAGAGGAATGAAAACACACTTCAGCTCTCTGTTGATGATTTAATTCCCTCTCATATAAATGCAAATGAGATGTGTGAACAAAACTATTTTGGATTACTGTATTGAGAAAACAAGTGTTCAATTTGAAGATCAAAACTTCATACAGCTAAACCAAGAAGTTCTGAAACAGAATGTATCCTCATGTGTCAATATTATAATGTGAAGTATGAATCTGTAGTAAATGTATTTAATCCCCCAAACAACTGCTAAAACGTGTGGCGTGTGCTGTGGATTGCAGTGGATCATAATATGTGCCCCTGTAGACTATAAAAATAGGTTCACCAATTCGGGTGAAGACAAATAATGTGTAAATGCTGAATGTGAATGTTATGATATTAAAATAAAGAATGAGCAAAGTTTCCCATAATGTTAAAAAGTGAAAAAGACAGCATGACACAAGACTAATTTGAGGGGTCCTTAAACAGCACTTTAGAATGTGGGAGTTGTGCTGCTGATCATTGTCCTTATTGATTAACTCACACGTTGGCCTACTTCACAATACACGCTTGCACTGAACGTTCACACACAAACGTTTCCTCTAATTCTAACCTTTTGCTGTCTGCGAGGCAGACCGTAGCCATGACAGTAGGCTAGCATGTTATTTATTGGTATTAAATAACTAGCATTTATCAACTCTCCATATCAGAAATGGCATATACAAAGTAACATCTCATTAATACCACGTGCGTAGGTTGACTGTTGACATAGCAGGCAGCCTAGCTGGTAAGAGTGATGGGTCCGTAAACGAAAGGTCGCTGGTTCAAATCCCTGAGCTGACTAGGTGAAACATCTGTCGAGCAAGGCACTTAACCCTAATTGCTCCTGTGAAGCGCTCTGGATGAGAGTGTCTGCTCAAATGTAAAAATGTAAAGATTTGATGGGCCACTTACCCATTCATTTCACCACAAAAACAGAGTTAATAACCCAAACACTTTCATAAGCATGAATGTCTTAAATGAGGAAAGAGCCCCTGGACTATGCTGGTTGCATGACCATTCAATTTGGAGCTAATGCCAGTGGCCTAATGTGTTGGTTTAATTCAATCAGAGACAGGCAAAACAGTAGAGAAAATACATTAGATCTTGTAACGTACGTGGATGAAATCCCTCATCGGGCAATCACTTTGCCTATGACATAAGAGCTGGTCTCCCACTCCCAAATACTACTTTTAAATGATGTTCATCTGAAACCCTCCCTATCATTTTGTTTATGCGGATAGGGGAAGCATTTTACATCATGTAAAGATAAATGGTGAATTAAATAGGACAATACACCGGAACATACATTTTAGGACACATGCAAAAATAGATAAGATGGAACAGTATGCAAAAACCAGACATTTTGAATGCAAAAGGACAGATCAATTACGCACAAACTTCTAATTTACACAATGTCAAACTGATAATAGCCTAATATCATTATTATCAGTCAAGCTCCAGTATTATGCGATTCCTATACTATTGTTATTATTATCATTATTAGTAGTAGCATACTAGTGTAGGTTAGTTAACATTTCATTTTGAACACATACACTAAAATAACATTATAGCAAATCCCAAATATGATCAAGTGCAGCCACATGATAAACATGATATTTCTAGAACAAAACTATTTCTGAAATTGCAACCTCATCCAGTGTTTAACTTTTCAACATGAAAACGAGCCATGCAGTACACCATAAACGCACCGGAACATGTCTCCCAGTTATCATGTAATCAATAAGTGAAATAGTCCAACATACCATAAATACCGGTGCTAGTGATCATGTCTTCAAGCCTAAAAACAAGGGAAAAGGAAAACAGCAGAATCGGAATTTTCACGAGGAGGAATTCCAAAGGTTGCTTTTCACTTTTCCTCTCAGCTATCGAATATCACTGCCTGAAACGTAGGCCCTTTCGTCAGGTATTCATTTTAACCTACATGCATATAATTAAAAAGAAAAGAAGGAAAAAAAACTACAAAATCTCTTGGATGGCATGTGGAGAGGCAAAACACATGACCACGAATGTAAAGCCTATGTCGGTTCTCCTTGTTCCTTGTTGAGGCTTCGTATGATGACATAAAAATATAGCTATATTTTGTGCAACCCCATTAGAGGAAGCGATTAAAGCATCATGATGTCCCTTTACTTTAAATAATAGATTACATGCAGTCAATTGTCACCACGAAGAGCGCAATGTCAACGTACGTATTTATTAACCTCGTACAAGCAGCTGTCGCGGCAAGTTTGTTATCTTCAGATTATCATACATGCGTTCACTTGGAAATTACTTTGAAACTATTTGTATCGCCCTCATCACAATGATGGATTCTGAAATCATTAATTGCTCAAGCGCCTGGGTGATTCTCAGCGGTGGCATAAACTTCACATCCTCGCAGTACTTCTGTATTTGAAAATGCCCATCTAAAATGTTTGAAATACATTATAACTGTATGTGTGACTACCACGGAGATTCTAAACCTGCAATTCTGCATGACGCGTGAGAACGCTTCCAGAGGCATACCGTAAAGCGCTTGCTCTTACGTAGTGCCGCTTCGCTTCTTTTTAATTGTTCATATCTAAAATAGAGACACGTTAACTCTTACCTGTATATGTGACAGTGCAGCTTCAAAGATTAGAGTAACATCGATCCACTGGATTTGCTTGATGAATGGGTGTTCAGGTTAAGCGCGGCTGCTTGCGATTTGAAACCATTCCAAGTCAAATGAAGACTGACCACAGCCTCTGCCATGTTGGAATTCCAAACACTGGACAGCTGCTCTACAGAAGGCATAACGCGGCGCACTGCGCATGTATTCTAGCAGAGGTGGCAAATTCAAAGCGCTTCCAAAAACATTGACGTGACAGTATGTATTGGTAGGCTGCGTTTACATTGGATAATTGATTTGCTTTTCATTATGAACAATGCATTTCACATGAAATGTATAGCTTCAGTATGAAGAACGAATATATTCACCCGTATGATTAGAAATTGCTAGAAAACCAAGGCTATAATGATTAGGCTATAAATAGGTAATGCACTGGTGATCAAAATATAGCATTCCAGTATCTGAAACTGATCTGTTAGGGTAATTATATAATTACTACACACATTTCATTATAATTAAAGTCTCTGTGTACAATGTTTATTGGTGGACAACAACACATAGGATACAGTAATGCATTGTCAAAATCGTCTAATGTGTCTTTGGGGAAAATAGATGCTTGATATTCCCTGCCTGTCTTGCTTCAGAAATGTATTGGCTAAATACTTATTTCAGTATGATGTTAGTTACATTACATGACATTGATCATTAGATCCCCAATTCCATCTCTCTTGTATCATTCCACAGCTCCTTGAAGGGAGGAGGTTATCTCTCTAGCCCATTGGGATGGCAGGCTCGGAGTGGCCCCGGTTAGACACACGATCTGGACCTGGCACCCTTAGTCCCACAATGCCCTATCAAATTCATGTGCAAGGGCCTTGGAGTGATGCATTGATTTAGCCTTGAGCACTCCCCACAGACCTCCCCATGCCACTTCCAGCAGCTCCTGAGTTCTTTAGAGAATTCGTACACATAGGCAGCCCAGCCTCAGCTGCTGTGCCGCTCTGACCAATGACAGCTCCAGCTCACACAATGCAAGGTAATAACTGCACTGATTCAGCGGTGCAAAGCTAATACCTATAGCTTGCAGCCTGTGGGAAAGAATATCCTCCCTTGATTGTTCTGTGTTGCTTTTCCATTTTCATTCCCTCCTTATTCCATCTCTTAAGGTT
The DNA here is from genome assembly GCF_901001165.1 of Salmo trutta. Classification (NCBI taxonomy): domain Eukaryota; kingdom Metazoa; phylum Chordata; class Actinopteri; order Salmoniformes; family Salmonidae; genus Salmo; species Salmo trutta. The sequence continues at coordinate 13,343,907 of NC_042980.1, forward strand.
TTTGCAAGGTAATGTAGCATTGTTCATTTGAAAGAAAAGGATGAGCAAGATAAATAGACAGTTTACTGATAAAGACAAGTCTCTAGAAAGGAGACTACAAACATTAGTCTCTGTTCACGTTCATTGCTTCAAGCTATTTAGATCATACAAGGTGAACACAAAGGAGGAGAGCGAGTACAGACAGAACAGTAGTTGTAATCAGATCAGGTACTAATCTCCTGCTTGAGATGTTTCCAGCCCTGGAATTAAGTGAGAACACGCTGCTGCTCATCAGCGCTGGGATTGCGCTACCTGAGTGTTACAATGCCCAGTTAAAGCTATAGCTACCCGACTCTGTCTGCCCCTAAGAACAGCCTCTGACAATCTCAGGCTGCGTCCGCAACGGCACCCTATTACTAGGCTATATTGTGCCCGATTTTTGACCGGGCCCATCGGGCTGTAGGGCTCTGGTCAAAAGTAGCGCACGGTATAGGAACGAGGGTGCCATTTGGGACACAGCCTCGGTGTGCTCTAGAGGTCAGGGATAAAACAACCGCAGTGCATTTCCAGGTGTAGCCACGTCCATTGTCTCCTCCCTCATATGAGAATGTTCTGTCTGCGCCTTTTGTCCTTGTGTCAGCAGGTAGGACATTCTAAATTATTTTGCTCAGCTGCCTCCCTGAACTCTTGCTACGGCACGTAGATACACACATCATCTAGACTCCCCCACATATCAGGGATGCAGCTCATGTCTATCTGAAACCTCCTACGGTGGGTGATCAAGTTAGAAGACTTAAAGGAACATTGATCAGGAATTATTGTTTTTTTTCTTTCCTCTCCCTGTTTTCACCTTTGTTCATGTGCATGACTGTTACTGTTAATCATTCATTAGGATTGACCAAATTAACATTCATTACCGTCAGAGATAATTAATTAATGGAAAGGAAATGCATCATTCTCACAAAATACGATACACAAAACCCAGTAAATGTGGTATTACACAGCGTTTTCAACACACTGGGTGAGGAATAACGCTGTTACAATGCAGATACAATTGTATGTTAATCTAAAACGCATTGCATTAATGAACCACTGTAACATGATCAGCTAAAATGTTAATTGCAACATGATTCATATCGAAATAGTTCATACAAGATATGAAGTATGTACTGAAATAGTTCATACAAGATATGAAGTATGTACTGAAATAGTTCATATAAGATATGAAGTATGTACAGAAATAGTTCATACAAGATATGAAGTATGTACTGAAATAGTTCATACAAGATATGAAGTATGTACTGAAATAGTTCATATAAGATATGAAGTATGTACAGAAATAGTTCATACAAGATATGAAGTATGTACTGAAATAGTTCATACAAGATATGAAGTATGTACTGAAATAGTTCATACAAGATATGAAGTATGTACTCAAATAGTTCATATTAAGTATGAAATAGTTCATACAAGATATGAAGTATGTACTGAAATAGTTCATATTAAGTATGAAATAGTTCATACATAATATAGACACCAGGTTGCATAATACAGAATTCAACAATATTATGCACTTTATATTTAACTACACCACTACATTATGATAATCAGAGTACATTTTAGATCAATCTGAGGTTACGATCTGGGCCCACTACACCTGTAACAAGAAGTAGCTCTTTGACGCAATGAGAATGCAGTGTGGCTAGAATGTTTGCTCAAGATATGTCTCACACAGTAAAATTGTTCATCTCCTCAGGAACAAGGTTAGGGGTTTGCAGAGGCATGTGACTGGCTGTTTTTTAACCTTCTGCCTACAGCCTCTTATGTCACCTCTGATCACTTCAAAGTGGCTGCTCTTGGTTTATTATTTCTGCCATGAAACACTAGCTTTGGAGAAAACCAAACAACGGCTGCTCTCAAAGAAGGAGATTGTGTCATTCGAGATGTTTTAAACAAATCGGAAATGTTTTAGTCTAGATCCCTGCTTTGTGAAATCCGATAATTGTCTCGTTCTATGTTCATTGTATTTAGACTGTGCTCCTTCATTTTGACATGCGCGATATCTATAACTTAACGCCAATCTATTCATAGAGATGAGAACATCTTATCTCATGTATCTAGCGAAACACAGATGGACTAGTTTTCACTTTAAAGTCTAGACTGTAGACAAAACATTCCGCCTTAAACGAAGTATTTAGCTGCCTTTGAGCTTTTCGAGGGGGGAGTGAGGGGGAGGTAAATGTTGTTAATATCACTCTAATTGACTGCCGTTGTGTACCTCTTATACATAAAGTAAGCACTGCGCTGTGTCATTTCAACATGCGGACCTCAGGTGCATCTTAACAAATAAAGCTAGTGCAAATCACCAAGGTCCATGAATAGAAATAAAAGTAACAGTGATTGTGTGGCCCTCTGGGGGGTTGATAAGAGAGTTTGGGAGGAGGAAGTGGTTTGATAAAGAATAAAAGTCTATAGCAACCTCCACAATAAAACTCAATGGCTGCTGAAGAGTCCAGGTAGAAAATAACAGAAAAATGAAAAATGAAAGGTTTGCTTTCTCACATTATTTCATGATGTGTAGCCAAGTCCCTTTATGGACTGGGGCTAAAATCCTAATGGGGACAAGCTTGAAGTGAATGGAGCCCACAGAGGATAAGCTACTAAATCTTGCAATAAAAGCAATGTGATTTACAGTAAATTCCACAAGGCTGACAGTGCCACAGCTAAGGGCATAAACACTCCTTTCAAAGCTGTGCTGCCACTCGACTGTATCTGCTGTGAACTACAGTTGCACAGCGAGCCGTGCTGCTAACCAGCAATGACGTTGATAAACAACCAGGAAGACCCACTGTTGGCTTAAAACTAGAAGTTGTTCAGTTGCAATTCTACATTTGTCCCTCTTGAATGGGTCTGGAAGTGGCTTTACCAGTAATCTGTCAGTGATTGATTGGGTCTCACCAGATCCCCACCGTGTTTTCCTCTGCAGCCTCAATGCTCAGCCACAGCAGAATGCTACAGCAGGACGGCTGTATTAGGGAAGTGCATGCCTTATTTACCTGCTACACAAGCACACTTAATTCCACTTGGGTAAATATGTGCAGGGTGAACGCCAATAAAACAGGAAATGAGAAGTGACATGTTCTTGTTGGTGCTGAATGCATGCGCCCAGGGATAAACAAACACATTTTTATAGACCAATGACTCTAAGATGTTTAAAATAACTATTTCGCCTGTCATCCCCGTGCAGCATTGTAATGTTGAATTGGACGTTTGTCCAGTATCACCAGCATAAAATGGATGGCATAATTAGATGGCTATAGTTGTTATCAAAATGGAACACAACCACATTCAATTCCCAAATATATAGCAATTGTTGTCAAAACGGCATTGTCCAATGGTATGTGCACAGAACTGTTGGAACACCTGATCTTTATGGGATATGCTTTAGGTTTATCCAACAGTGCTATGTCCAATTTAGACTGGGTGCTAGATATTGATTACATTTACCAGAAGATCCATTTTAATTAAGTGAGAAGGCTGAGAAAGATGGCGATGTCTACCAGTGATTTCTTCTTATTGTTCTTTGTGCATCTTCTGAGAGATGGTAGCAAAAGAAAGCAACACATGGAAAACACATTTCATACAGTTAGACTTTATTCTTTAATCAGGTATTTAAAACAGGCCTGGGGTAATAATCGAATTCATTTCACATGCAAAGAATATTTTAGTTATTTTTAACAGGAGGTTTGGGCATGAACATTTCATGTATGAATTTTAATGGAGATACTTAAATGGTAATTATTCCACCCAGGCTCAAACGCAGGTAACAAATGGAATTCAATCAGTGTCCGTGCATAATGACCGTCATTATGAGAAAGAAAATAATAATGACATCCTATCTGCATTAAACCGGCAGACACTTTACACAGTGATCCTGTAACCATTATTGATCTCCATGGAGATTCGCAATTGTCACTTTTCAGCATTGTGCGCCAACGTTAAATACAGCACATTTTGTTTGCTGCTGCAAACTATTCCACTGGATGCCACAATCCACTCATTTTACTACTTGAAATCACTGTACTTGTTCTTCTTAATTCACATTTTTAGAAATTGCCGTCGTAGTTGGCTAGCGCTCACTCTCTAAACCCCCTGTTTTCAGGTTTCAAACCTGCATAAGTACAAGCCAACATTAACTTCTGTTAAAAAAAAACGATCTAGTGTAAATGACAGCTGAAGTTTGTTGTAGGGATATTTGGAGTTTTACTGTGATGAGATAATACTGTTTGTGCTTGAAATTCAAGTAGCTATGCTCTCTCTCTCTCTACTGCAATGCAGCCATCAGGTCCTCAATCAAATGCACACTTGAACAAAATCAGGTAATCTCCTCTCCCACATCACTGTTTTAATGTGTTACCTAAGTAGTGTTTATCCAAATGATCAACTAATAATGAATCTGAATGATACAAAAAGGTACTGGTAATGCATTCACTTATTGACATTGGTGGTCGGTTTAAAAGGCACTGCAGAGATCTGCAAAGAACAGCATGTTTCTGTATGAAATGCAGATGGAATAGCAGTTGTGGCTATACCACAACTTTAAACTCAAGAATACCCCTCTTTTTTCGGCCCACTCCAGGGTACAGTAATCATGGATCTACTGACAGGGTAACTGCAGCAAGGTTGAGCGGAATATTACTTGGCTGGACAAAATCCCTATGGTTTACACTAGATTCAATAGCACTTCAGTTGGATGGACTCCATGAAATATCTAAGCTCTGAGGAGTAAAACTGAACTGGGCCTCGAAAGCTTCTGACAGATTTTAAAACATATGATGTAGCAGAATGCTCTCAGATTATATATTTGTAACAAACCGTACATCTCTCATACATCTCCCATCTTTCATACTGTTTTACTTTTCAGATTGTATAGCTTATAACTTGCCAAAATCATCAGGCCTATTTAGATACTATTTGGTCTTTGTCATTGTTTGAGTTTTATGTTGTCTGTTTTTTTCTGTGTCTATGAACACCGCTGTGGCTAAGTATTATTGAAACTGAAATATGTGAATATCCAGATAGTATCAGTGAGCATTCTGGCCATGTTCTCAAAAGATATCCAATCATTAATTCACTAAGTGAATTTCAAAAGCAGTAGTATGTGTCAGGTTCAACATTATAAGTTGCGAACACACACACAGAGTAAACAGCACTTATGAAGACTCAAAGATGGCCACTTGGAAAAATAATTGAATGACAATTCCAACTTGTGATCCAAGCTTTTACATACCTTCTGTTCCAGACTAGCTCCATCTGTTGGATTTTGAGAGCACTGACAAGGGTTGCAAAGGGTTGGAAACTTTCCGGTAAATTTCCTGAATTTTTCCGGACATTTTCCATGGGAAGTTATAAGCCTGGAAATTTTGTGAATTTTGCTTAAATTCACCAAAAAAGTTAGCTTATAGCAGTTAACCTTTTTTGTGGGATACACATAAGGCAATTCTAGGTCTTGTGGCATTTTTGGTTAAACTATCCCCAATTCAATGGAATTGCAACCATCTGCATGCACAGTGCACTCTTCCATCACATATACAGCTGATTCTCAAGATCTTGCACACTAATGCTATTGAGCTCACACTACTACATGCTTTCTGGTTAGTTTTGATTACAATTCTGGATGGGATTAATATATTTTATATGACATAAATTATTTTCTGTTAACTAGTAAATAGTAGCCTACAGCAAAGTGTGTTTAAATCATTTCCAACTCGTTAACAATTTCTGCTAGTTAGTTTTTGCTACCATGTGGGTTTTAGCTTGCTTGAGCCTGCTAACTGAGGAGTGTTAATTCACCTGTTTCCATACATGTTTCATTTTAAAACATTTGTCTTACAAAGGAAATCTAACTGCTTAACTATTTATCTGTACATGGAATTGTATTTGGTTTTTTTTTTACTCATTTTTTTTCTAATCTTTACAGATTAGACAAACAAATAAACAAAACAAGCAAGTACAGTGTGGAGAATCATTGCATTGCATCATCTAAACCGCTGTGAAATATATTTCAGCTGTTTGATGTGTGGAGACATTTCACTGCAGCTAATGTAGAAGGAAAAGCTGTGTACATTTGCAAATACTGTGCCAAATCATATGTGAAGAATGCAACAAAGATGCAGAATCATCTGGCCAAGTGCATAAAGTTCCCTCAGCGCTCACAACAAGCAACCTCTGACAAAAGTCCCTAGTTCTATTCTAGGTGAAAATGATGAGTCAGACACCTTATCGATAGCAACAGCTCATGGTCCTCCTGGAATCAGAAGTTTTTTTGACACAATGGAGGAACGTAGTCAGAGAAATGCTGATAAATGTCTTGCTCAAGCTGTGTATGCAACTGGTTCACCTCTGATGCTCACAGGCAATGCATATTGGAAGAGATTTCTGAATGTTCTTCGCCCAGCATACACCCCTCCAACCAGACATGCGTTATCTACTCATTTGCTGGATGCAGAGTTCAGAGTTCAAGTGAAGGTCAAGCAAATCATAGAGAAAGCAGGCTGTATTGCAATCATCTTTGATGGGTGGTCAAAAGTTTGTGGGCAAGGAATAATTAACTACATCATCTCCACCCCTCAACCAGTATTCTACAAGAGCACAGACACAAGGGACAACAGACATACCGGTCTCTACATTGCAGATGAGCTGAAGGCAGTCGTCAATGACCTTGGACCACAGAAGGTATTTGCATTGGTGACAGACAATGCTGCGAACATGAAGGCTGCTTGGTCTAAAGTGGAGGAGTCCTACCCTCAAATCACACCAATTGGCTGTGCTGCTCATGCATTGAATCTGCTCCTCAAGGTCATCATGGCACTGAAAACAATGGATACACTCAACAAGAGAGCCAAGGAAATGGTTAGGTATGTAAAGGGTCATCAAGTTATAGCAGCAGTCTACCTCACCAAGCAAAGTGAGAAGAATAAGAGTACCACATTGAAGCTGCCCAGCAACACCCGTTGGTATGGTGTTGTCATCATGTTTGACAGTCACCTGGAGGGGAAGGAGTCTCTCCAGGAAATGGCCATATCACAGGCTGCCAATATGGACAGCCCCATTAAGAGGATCCTCCTGGATGATATATTTTGGGAGAGTGGTAAGCAGCATGAAACTCCTGAAACCTATAGCAGTAGCCATTGCACGGATTGAGGGAGACAATGCCATCCTGTCTAATGTTCGGACTCTGCTTGCAGATGTAAAAGAAGAAATCCGTACAGCTCTGCCCACTTCACTGTTCACAGTTTCCTCTCCAAGCAGAGGAAACTGCAGTTCTGAAATACATCAAAAAGCGTGATGACTTCTGCCTGAAGCCCATACGCACCGCAGCGTACACGTTGGACCCCAAGTATGCTGGCAAGAGCATCCTGTCTGGTGCAGAGATCAACAAGGCCTATGGTGTCATCACTACCATGTCTCGCCACCTTGGCCTGGATGAGGGCAAGGTTCTTGGCAGTCTGGCAAAGTACACTTCCAAGCAAGGGCTTTGGGATGGAGATGCAATATGGCAGTTGTGCCAACATATCTCATCAGCCACCTGGTGGAAGGGACTTTGTGGATCTGAGGCTCTTTCCCCTGTTGCCTCATCATCCTCCAAATCCCACCAACATCAGCCGCCTCAGAGCCCAACTGGTCCTTGTTTGGGAACACACACACCAAAGCGCACAAAAGGCTGACCCATACAAGGATTGAAAAATTGGTGGCCTTCTGGGCAAATTTGAGGCTTTTTGAGCCTGACAACGAGCCATCCTCAACAAGGTTGGAAAGTGACAGTGAAGATGAAGCCTCAGAGTCTGATGTTCAAGAGGTGGACATTGAGGAGGTCCAGGGAGAAGACATGGAAGCCTGAGCGGAAGAGAACCTAAGTTTTAGTTTCTAGACTATCATTTTACAGATTATTGGTACCACTTGAAAGGAAACACTTTAAAGTTTGTGGAAATGTGAAAGGAATGTAGGAGAATATAACACAATAGATTTGGTAAAAGATAATACAAAGAAAAAAACAACCGTTCTTTTGTATTTCTTTAGTCTTTAAAATGCAAGAGAAAGGTCATATTGTATTATTCCAGCCCAGGTGCAATTTAGATTTTGGCCACTAGATGGCAGCAGAGTATGAGCGAAGTTTTAGACTGATCCAATGAACCATTGCATGTCTGTTCAAAATGTTGTATCAAGACTGCCCAAATGTGCCTAATTTGTTTATTAATATATTTTCATGTTCAAAATTGTGCACTCTCCTCAAACAATAGCATGGTATTCTTTCACTGTGATAGTTACTGTAAATTGGTTAGATTAACAAGAATTTAAGCTTTCTGCTAATATCAGATATGTCTATGTCCTGGGAAATGTTCTTGTTGCTTATAACCTCATGCTAATCACATTAGTTCAACCATCCAGGACACCGATCCCGAAGAAGTTAAATGCTATTAATAATTGGTATTAATATTAATTTGCATATATTTCTGTTATTTCCAATATATTGCCGTTAATTCTCACGGAAAGTTTCCACCTCAAAATGTGCAAACCTAGCACTGACACAGTCGCTCTTGTGAGTTAAACAGTAATGATACTGTTGCATACAGTGCATTCGGAAAGTATTCAGACCCCTTAATTATTTCTGCATTCTGCTATGTTACAGCCTTATTCTAAAATTGATTAAATATTTGTTTTCCTTCCTCAATCTACACACAATACCCCATGACGAAAACAAATTTTTAGAAATTGTTGAAAATGTATTAACAATAAAAAAACAGAAACACCTTATTTCCATTTTGTATTCAGACCCTTTGCTATGAGACTCAAAATTGAGCTCAGGTTTATCCTGTTTCCATTAATAATCCTTGAGATGTTTCTACAACTTGATTGTAGTCCACCTGTGGTAAATTCAATTGATTGGATCTGATTTGGAAAGGCACACACCTGTCTATATATGGTCCCACAGTTGACAGTGCATGTCAGAGCAAAAACCAAGCCATGATGTTGAAGGAATTGTCTGTAGAGCTCCGAGACACGATTGTGTCGAGGCACAGATCTGGGGAAGGGTACCAAAACATTTCTGCAGCATTGAAGGTCCCCAAGAACACAATGGCCTCCATCATTCTTAAATGGAAGAAGATTGGAACTACCAAGACTCTTCCTAGAGCTGGCCACCCGGCCAAACTGAGCAATGGGGGAGAAGGGCCTTGGAAAGAGAAGGGCCGATACTCACTCGGACAGAGCTCCATAGTTAACTCTGTGGAAATGGGAGGACCTTCTAGAAAGACAACCATCTCTGCAGCACTCCACCAATCAGGCCTTTATGGTAAAGTGGGCAGACGGAAGCCACTCCTCAGTAAAAAGCACATGACAGCCCGCTTGGAGTTTGCCAAAAGGCACCTAAAGGACTCTCAGACCACGAGAAACAAGATTTTCTCGTCTGGTGAAACCAAGATGGAACTCTTTGGCCTGAATGCCAAGTGTCATGTCTGGAGGAAAACAGGCCCCGCTCATCCTCTGGCCAATACTATCCTTACGGTGAAGCATGGTGGGGGCAGCATCATGCTGTGGGGATGTTTGTCAGTGGTAGTGACTGGGAGACTAGTTGGTATTGAGTGAAAGATATACAGGGCAAAGTGCAGAGAGATTCTTGATGAAAACCTGCTCCAGAGCTGTCAGGACCTCAGACCGGGGCGAAACTTCACCTTCCAACAGTACAACAACCATTAGCACACAGTCAAGACAACACCGGAGTGGCTTCGGGACAAGTCTCTGAATGTCCTTGAGTGGCCCAGACAGAGCCCGGACTTGGACCCGATCTAAAATCTCTGGAGAGACCTGGAAATAGCAGTGAAGCTCCCATCCAACCTGACAGAGCTTGAGAGGATCTGCAGAGAAGAATGGGAGAAACTCCCCAAATACAGGTGTGCCAAGCTACGTTGTTGGTCAGATGTTCAAAAGTGAGAAAAAAATGGAAAGGGAATACACAAATTATAATTAAACAAACAAGCTATTCCGAGCTGTAGAGTAGGACACTAAATAAAATATGTTTTAAATGTCTATCTTTACAGGGATGCCACGTAAGCCATAGACCTCCACTTTGATCAGAGAAATTGTAGCTTTTCTTATATTTGCTGTGACATCAGGCCTGGCTCGAAGTCGGCATTCCAATTGATCCCAAAGGTGTTCAATGGGGTTGAGGTCAGGGCTCTGTGCAGACCAGTCAAGTTCTTCCACACCGATCTTAACAAACCATTTCTGTACAGACCTCGATTTGTTCACGGAGATATTGTCATGCTGAAACAGGAAAGGGCCTTCCCCAAACTGTTGCCAGAAAGTTGTAAGCATAGAATCTTCTAAAATGTCATTGTATGCTGTAGCGTTAAGATTTCCCTTCACTGGAACTAAGGGGCCTAACCTGAACCATGAAAAACAGCCGCAGACCATTATTCCTCCTCCACCAAACTTTACAGTTGGCACTATGCATTGGGGCAGGTAGCGTTGTCCTGGCATCCGCCAAACCCAGATTCGTCAGTCGGACTACCAGATGGTGAAGCGGGATTCATCACTCCAGAAAAGGCATTTCCATTGCTCTAGAGTCCAATGGCTGCGAGCTTTACACCACTCCAGCCAACTCTTGTGCATGGTGACCTTAGGCTTGTGTGCTGACGTTGCTTCCAAAGGCAGTTTGGAACTCTGTAGTGAGTGTTGCATTTTTACGTGCTACTCTCTTCAGTACTCAGCAGTCCCGTTATGTGAGCTTGTGTGGCCTACCATTTTGCGGCTGAGCAGTTGTTACCCCTAGACGTTTCCACTTCACAATAACAGCACTTACAGTTGAGCAGGGTAACTCTAGCAGGACATACATTTGACGAACTGACTTGTTGGAAAGGTGGCATCCTATGACAGTGCCACATTGAAAGTCACTGAGCTCTTCAGTAAGGCAATTCTACTGCAAATGTTTGTCTATGGAGATTGCATGTCTGTGTGCTTGATTTTATACACCTGTCAGCAACGGAGTGGTTGAAATAGGCGAATCCACTTATTTGATGCGGTGTCCACATACTTTTGTATATATAGTGTATGTTTAATTGTTTACCTTGCATGTACATTATCAGCAGACCAACAAAATCTGAGCAATATACTGTACATACTCAGCCATCACCTTCCTCACCTTCGATGTCACAAAACGTATTGAGACATCAAGTTTAGACATCTTGAGTTGAGACCCTTTGAAACAGACTTTTCAAGACATCATATGACATCTTGAAATACATTATGAAGACATGTCTTCAGACACGCTATAGTCCGTGAGTTTCACAAAATTAAAGTTTTTCCCTAAGTGGAAGGACATCACTTACATATCTTGTGACCTACAAAGTGTGGCGTAATTTATTTAAAACTCCGTAGGAGCAGGGATGTGAAGAAGTTCACCAACAGTAACTGTTTAATGTTATTTAGGCCAACAATGGTCAGTGTTCAGAGAGACATGGTCAAACAGAGATGTTGAACTGCCCACTAAAATACAATTTTTCTCCCGCTGTATGCCTTTTACGTTGAAGTGGATCTCCTCATTAAAACTCGTGATGCCAAGGTCATTCAATTAATGTCTGGGCCTTTCATCAGCTTTAGTAGCTCCATTGTGACGGAGCCACACTTTGCCCATCACACTAAAGTGCTCTGCCCATAATAGAAAGAAACCCACCATGATGAGTCCATGTGGTTTTTCTACTTCTCCTGCATTCAAATGATTAAAGTAACTTCATATATTCAGGTGTGGGAATACTGTATGTATATGAGAAATTGCTGGATGCAAGGAATTGATCGTGTTAATTTATTCATAGCATTCTTATGGACAAAGCTGGTTGGCATTGACTTGAATTACTGAACCAGTTGTAGGTCTGTTATGTAATCAAATCAACATGAATGCCTTTCAGCTTAGCCACTGTGTATGGTAAACTAATTTACTTGATGAATACAAATAAAGACCAACATACTGTATTTGCAAACAGTTAAAAATGATATTACACTACTCACAATTATGTTCAATGAAAGAAATACGAATTGTATTAATTCTACATAATAGTACAGATATTGGTCTCAGAAAGCAGAAACGGAAATGTGTTATTCCTATGAATGAATTCCAAGTATTTAGCACTATAGATGCTAAAGAAGAACTCATTCCTCAGCTAAAAATGAGGGATGGGATGTGAAGTCAGATGGTTACATCATTGACAATACATGATGATCACGTACACTACAGTTCAAAAGTTTAGGGTCACTTAGAAATGTCCTTGTTTTTGAAAGTAAAGGACATTTTTTTGTCCATTAAAATAACATCAAATTGATCAGAAATACAGTGCAGACATTGTTATTGTTGTAAATGACTATTGTAGCTGGAAACTGCAGGTTTTTATATAATGGAATATCTACATAGGCTTACAGAGGCCCATTATCAGCAACCATCACTCCTGTGTTCCAATGGCACATTGTGTTAGCTAATCCAAGTTGATCGTATCCAAGATGGCGTGCATGGTGTTTGTCTTGTCCCGTCTTGTCCCTGTGTAAATTTCCTTGTTTTTTCGTATATATTTTCTATATATTTTAATCTCACTTTCCATCTATGAACTGAATAAACTTTCCTGCAAACCGCCTCACACAATGTGGTATGGATCTGCTATTTTTATACTTTCGAACCGGAACCTCCATCAGAAGCTAGACAGCTAACTAGCTACTAGCTAGTAGTCAGTCAGCCACTGCTAGTGGTCTTCACCGTTAACTCGGACACCAGCAAGCCTCAGCTCGGTCAATACCTGCCAGTCTGCACAGCGCGATATCAACCCAGAGCATATCGGACTGCCTTTTCTCTTCCACATCACAGGATTCCTGCCGCAAGCTCTGGACCATTACACCGGAACATCGCAGCTAGCTAGCTGCAACTGAGTGGCTACTGCTGGCTAACGCCTCTGTCCTGAAGCAAGTGTAACAGTATTGCTTTCCGTCCCTCTCCTCGCCCAGAACCAGGGACCCTCTGCACACATAGACAACAGCCACCCTCGAAGCATCGTTACCCATCGCGCCACAAAAGCCGCGGCCCTTGCAGAGCAAGGGAAACAACTACTTCAAGGTCTCAGAGCGTGTGACGTCACCGATTGAAATGCTATTATCGCGCACCACCGCTAACTAGCTAGCCATTTCACATCGGTTACACTCACCGCCCTTTTGACCTCCTCCTTTTCCGCAGCAACCAGTGATCCGGGTCACGGCACTAATGTAACAGTATTGCTTCCTTCCCTCTCCTCGCCCCTACCTGGGCTCGAACCAGGGACCCTCTGCACACATAGACAACAGCCAACCTCGAAGCATCGTTCAAGGTCTCAGAGCGAGTGACGTCACCGATTGAAACACTATTAGCAAGCACCACCGCTAACTAGCTAGCCATTTCACATCGGTTACACAAGCACTAGTTAGCCTTGAGCTAGCTTCGAGCTAGGTCCATCTCCCGGCTAGCCGAAGATGGCTACCAGCTAATTCTTGCTCTACCATACCTCTTTTGCCAATTGGCCTGGACCCTTTATTGCTGACACGGAGCCCCGCCGATCCATCACGACTGGTCTGCCGAAGTAATCGTCCAAGGTGGTTTCAACAGGCTTTTCCATTGCGACGTCGCCGAAGACCCATCTGCTAGGCCCGGCCAGCTAGGTTTCTGAATCACCGTGTCTCCAGCTCACCGAGCATAGTAGCGACTACCGAACGGCTCCCTGACTCACCTATTGCTGCTCATTGGACCCTATGATCACTCGGCTACACATGCCTGTCCCTAATTGTCAATATGCCTTGTCTACTGCTGTTTCGGTTAGTTATTATTGTTTCATTTCACAATAGAGCCCCCAGCACCGCTGAACATGCCTTAGATAGCTCTTTTGTCCCACCCCCACACGTGGAGACCTCACCTGGCTTAACTGGTGCCTCCAGAGACACAACCTCTCTCATCGTCACTCAATGCCTAGGTTTACCTCCACTGTACTCACATCCTACCATACCCTTGTCTGTACATTATGCCCTGAATCTATTCTATCATGCCCAGAAATCTGCTCCTTTTATTCTCTGTTCCCGACGCACCAGACAACCAGTTCTTATTATAGCCTTTAGCCATACCCTTATCCTTCTCCTCCTCTGGTGATGTAGAGGTTAACCCAGGCCCTGTAGCCCCCAGCACCACACCTATTTCCCAGGCGCTCTCATTTGTTGACTTCTGTAACCGTAAAAGCCTCGGTTTCATGCATGTTAACTTCAGAAGCCTCCTCCCTACGTTTGTTTTATTCACTGCTTTAGCACACTCTGCCAACCCTGATGTCCTAGCCGTGTCTGAATCCTGGCTTAGGAAAGCCACCAAAAATTCAGAAATTTCCATCCCCAACTACAACATTTTCCAACAAGATAGAGCTGCCAAAGACGGAGGAGTTGCAATCTACTGCAGAGATAGCCTGCGGAGTTCTGTCATACTATCCAGGTCTGTGCCAAAACAATTCGAGCTTCTACTTTTAAAAATCCACCATTCCAGAAATAAGTCTTACTATAGACACCCCTCAACCCCAAGGACACCATATGTGAATTGATTGCCCCCCCATTTATCTTCAGAGTTCGTACTGTTAGGTGACCTAAACTGGGGTATGCTTAAAACCTGTTGGGGCTATGGGGCAGTATTTGCATGGCCGGATAAAAATTCTACCCGATCTAAACTGGTTACTACTCTTGCCCAGAAACTAGAATATGCATATAATTAGTAGATTTGGATAGAAAACACGCTAAGGTTTCTAAAACTGTTTGAATGGTGTCTGTGAGTATAACAGGACTCATATGGCAGGCCAAAACCTGAGAAGATTCCATACAGGAAGTACCCTGTCTGACCTGTGTTTTCCTCACCATCTTAAATAAGCATGCACCATTCAAAAAATGTAGAACTAAGAAGAGATATAGCCCTTGGTTCACCCCAGACTTGACTGCCCTTGACCAATAAAAAAACATCCTGTGGTGTATGGCATTAGCATCGAATAGCCCCTGCGATATGCAACTTTTCAGGGAAGTTAGGGACCAATATACACCGTCAGTTAGGAAAGCTAAGGCTAGCTTAGCCCCTGCGATATAGCCCCTGCGATATGCAACTTTTCAGGGAAGTTAGGGACCAATATACACCGTCAGTTAGGAAAGCTAAGGCTAGCTTTTTCAAATAGAAATTTGCATCCTTAGCACTTATTCCAAAAAGTTTTGGGACACTGTAAAGTCCATGGAGAATAAGAGCACC
Source organism: Salmo trutta (assembly GCF_901001165.1). Classification (NCBI taxonomy): domain Eukaryota; kingdom Metazoa; phylum Chordata; class Actinopteri; order Salmoniformes; family Salmonidae; genus Salmo; species Salmo trutta. Next base: position 13,359,217 of record NC_042980.1, read on the forward strand.
TCCTCCCAGCTGCCAACTGCACTGAGGCTAGGAAATATTGTCCCCTGCTTCTCCTTCACCCAAATCCAGACAGCTGATGTTCTGAAAGAGCTGCAAAATCTGGATCCCTACAAATCAGCTGGGCTAGACAATCTAGACCCTCTCTTCCTAAAATGATCTGTCGAAATTGTTGCAACCCCTATTACTAGCCTGTTCAACCTCTCTTTCGTATCGTATTCGATCCCTAAAGATAGGAAAGCTGCCGCGGTCATCCCCCTTTTCAAATGGGGAGACACTCTAGACCCAAACTGTTATAGACCTATATCCATCCTGCCGTGCATTTCTAAAATCCTCGAAAGCCAAGTTAACAAATAGATTACCGACCATTTCGAATGCCAGCGTACCTTCTCCACTATGCAATCTGGTTTCTGAGCTGGTCATGGGTGCACCTCAGTCACGATCAAGGTCCTAAACGATATCATAACTGCCATCAATAAAATACAGTACTGTGCAGCCGTCTTCATCGACCTGGCCAAGGCTTTTGACTCTGTCAATCACCACATTCTTATCGACATATTCTCAAATGACTGCCTCGCCTGGTTCACCAACTACTTCTCAGATAGAGTTCAGTGTTTCAAATCGGAGGGCCTGTTGTCCGGACCTCTGGCAGTCTCTATGGGGGTGCCACAGGGTTCAATTCTCGGGCTGACTCTTTTCTCTGTATATATCAATGATGTCGCTCTTGCAGCTGGTGATTCTCTGATCCACCTCTACACAGACGACACCATTCTGTATACATCTGGCCCTTCTTTGGACACTGTGTTAGCAAACCTCCAAACGAGCTTCAATGCCATACAACACTCCTTCCATGGCCTCCAACTGATTTTAAATGCTAGTAAAACTAAATGCATGCTCTTCAACCAATTGCTGCCCGCATGTAACGGCCGTCGTCAGAATTAGACCAAGGTGCAGCAGAGGATGTGTTCATCATTAGAATTTTAATTCAAAAAGAGAACACTTTACAAAAACGAAACAAAAACGACCAGAAACAGTCCTGTCAGGAAACACACTGAACAGAAACAATTACCCACAAAACCCAAAGGAAAAACATGCTCCTTATGTGTGACTCCCAATCAGCAACAACGAACTTCAGCTGTGCCTGATTGGGAGCCACACACGGCCCAAAACAAAGAAATACAAAAACATAGAATAAGGAACATAGAACGCCCACCCAATGTAACACCCTGGCCTAACCAAAATAAAGAACAAAAACCCCTCTCTATGGCCAGGGCGTTACACCGCACCCGCCCGACAAGCATCACTACTCTGGACGGTTCTGACTTAGAATATGTGGACAACTACAAATACCTAGGTGTCTGGTTAGACTGTAAACTCTCCTTCCAGACTCACATTAAGCATCTCCAATCCAAAATTAAATCTAGAATCAGCTTCCTATTTTGCAACAAAGCATCCTTCACTCATGCTGCCAACCATACCCTCGTAAAACTGACTATTCTACCGATCCTTGACTTCGGCGATGTCATTTACAAAATAGCCTCCAATACTCTACTCAGCAAATTGGATGTAGTCTATCACGGTGCCATCTTTTTTTTCACCAAAGCCCCATATACTACCCACCACTGCGACCTGTATGCTCTTGTTGGCTGGCCCTCGCTACATATTCGTTGCCAAAACTACTGGCTCCAGGTCATCTATAAGTCTTTGTTAGGTAAAACCCCGCCTTATCTCAGCTCACTGGTCACCATAGCAACACCCACACTCCAGCAGGTATATTTCACTGGTCATCCCCAAAGCCAACACCTGTTTTGGCCACCTTTCCTTCCAGTTCTCTGCTGCCAATGACTGGAACTAATTGCAAAAATCACTGAAGCTGGACACAGCTCCCTCTCTAACTTTAAGCATCAGCTGTCAGAGCAGCTTACCAATCACTGTACCTGACCACAGCCCATCTGTAAATAGCACACCCAACTACCTCATCCCCATATCGTTATTCTTTTTTTTATTCTCTTTTGCACCCCAGTATCTCTACTTTCACATCATCATCTGCACATCTATCACTCCAGTGTTGATGCTAAATTGTAATTATTTCGCCTCTATGGCCTATTCATTGCCTTACCTCCCTAATCTTATTACATTTGCACACACTGTACATATATTTTTCTATTGTGTTATTGACTGTATGTTTGTTTATCCCATGTGTAACTCTGTGTTGTTTGAGTCGCACCGCTTTGCTTTATCTTGGCCAGGTCGCAGTTGTAAATGAGAACTTGTTCTCAACTGTTCTCAACTGGCCTACCTGGATAAATATAGGTGAAATAAAAAAATAAAAAAATAAAAAAATCATTTTGCAATTATGTTAGCACAGCTTAAATCAAATCAAATCAAATTTTATTTGTCACATACACGTGGGTAGCAGATGGTAATGCGAGTGTAGCGAAATGCTTGTGCTTCTAGTTTGACCATGCAGTAATATCTAACAAGTAATCTAACCTAACAATTTCACAACAACTACCTCATACACACAAGTGTAAAGGAATGAATAAGAAAATGTACATAAAAATATATGAATGAGCGATGGCCGAACGGCATAGGCAAGATGCAGCAGATGGTATAGAGTACAGTATATACATATGAGATGAGTAATGTAGGGTATGTAAACATTATATAAAGTGGCATTGTTTAAAGTGGCTAGTGATACATTTATTACATACATTTTTCATTATTAAAGGGCTAGAGATGAGTCAGTGTGTTGGCAGCAGCCACTCAATGTTAGTGATGGCTGTTTAAAAGTCTGATGGCCTTGAGATAGAAGCTGTTTTTCAGTCTCTCAGTCCCCGCTTTGTTGCACCTGTACTAACCTCGTCTTCTGGATGATAGCGGTGTGAACAGGCAGTGGCTCGGGTGGTTGTTGTCCTTGATGATCTTTTGGCCTTCCTGTGACATCGGGTGGTGTAGGTGTCCTGGAGGGCAGGTAGTTTGCCCCCGTTGATGCGTTGTGCAGACTTTACTACACTCTGGAGAGCCTTGCCGTTGTGGGCGGAGCAGTTGCCGTACCAGGCGGTGATACAGCCCGACAGCATGCTCTCGATTGTGCATCTGTAAAAGTTTGTGAGTGTGTTTGGTGACAAGCCGAACTTCTTCAGCCTCCTGAGGTTGAAGAGGCGCTGCTGTGTCTTCTTCACCACGCTGTCTGTGTGGGTGGACCATTTCAGTTTGTCTGTGATGTGTACGCCGAGGAACTTAAAACTTTCCACCTTCTCCACTACTGTCCCATCGATGTGGATGGGGGGCTGCTCCCTCTGCTGTTTCCTGAAGTCCACGATCATCTCCTTTGTTTTGTTGACATTGAGTGTGAGCTTATTTTCCTGACACCACACTCCGAGGGCCCTCACCTCCTCTCTGTAGGCCGTCTCGTTGTTGTTGGTAATCAAGCCTACCACTGTAGTGTCGTCTGCAAACTTGATGATTGAGTTGGAGGCGTGCATGGCCACGCAGTCATGGGTGAACAGGGAGTACAGGAGAGGGCTGAGAAAGCACCCTTGTGGAGCCCCAGTGTTGAAGATCAGCGGGGTGGAGATGTTGCTCCCTACCCTCACCACCTGGGGGCGGCCCGCCAGGAAGTCCAGGACCCAGTTGCACAGGGCGGGGTCGAGTTTGGAGGGTATTTTGGTGTTAAATGCTAAGCTGTAGTTGATGAACAGCATTCTTACATAGGTATTCCTCTTGTCCAGATGGGTTAGGGCAGTGTGCAGTGTGATTGCGTCTGTGGACCTATTGGGGCGGTAAGCAAATTAGAGTGCCTCTAGGGTGTCAGGTGGAGGTGATATGGAGGTTATATGGTCCTTGACTAGTCTTTCAAAGCACTTGACGGAAGTGAGGAAGTGAGTGCTACGAGGCGATAGTCATTTAGCTCAGTTACCTTCACTTTCTTGGGAACAGGAACAATGGTGGCCCTCTTGAAGCATGTGGGAACAGCGGACTGGGATAAGGATTGATTGAATATGTCCGTAAACACACCAGCAAGCTGGTTTGCACATGCTCTGAGGACGCGGCTGGGGATGCCGTCTGGGCAGGCAGCCTTGCGAGGGTTAACACGTTTAAATGTTTTACTCACGTTGGCCGCACTGAAAACTGTTGTTCTGAATCAAGAAGCAATAAACCTGAAGAGGCGACTCTGGGATGCTGGCCTTCTAGGCAGAGTTCTTCTGTCCAGTGTCTGTGTTCTTTTGCCCATCTTAATCTTTTATTTTTATTGGCCAGTCTGAGATATGGCTTTTTCTTTGCATCTCTGCCTAGAAGGCCAGCATCCCGGAGTCGCCTCTTCACTGTTGACGTTGTGACTCGTGTTTTGCGGGTACTATTTAATGAAGCTGCCAGTTTAGGACTTGTAAGGCGTCTGTTTCTCAAACTAGACACTCTAATGTACTTGTCCTCTTGCTCAGTTGTGCATCGGGGCCTCCCACTCCTCTTTCTATTCTGGTTAGAGCCAGTTTGCACTGTTCTGTGAAGGGAGTAGTACATAGCGTTGTTCGAGATCTTCAGTTTCTTTGAAATATCTCGCATGGAATAGCCTTCATTTCTCAGAACAAGAATAGACTGACAAGTTTCAGAAGAAAGTTCTTTGTTTCTGCCCATTTTGAGCCTGTAATCGAACTCACAAACGCTGATGCTTCAGATACTCAACTAGTCTAAAGAAGGTCAGTTTTATTGCTTCTTTAATGAGAACAACAGTTTTCAGCTGTGCTAACATACTTGCAAAAGGGTTTTCTAATGATCAATTAGCCTTTTAAAATGATAAACTTGGATTAGCTAACACAATGTGCCATTGGAACACAGGAGTGATGGTTGCTGATAATGAGCCTCTGTACACCTATGTAGATATTCCATAAAAAAATCTGCCGTTTCCAGCTACAATAGTCATTTACAACATTAACAATGTATACACAGTATTTCTGATCAATTTGATGTTATTTTAATGGACCAAAAATGTGCTTTACTTTCAAAATCAAGGACATTTCTAAGTGTCCCCAAACTTTTGAACAGTAGTGTAAATGGAAAATAAAATCCACAAAAGCTACACTGTATCAAAGTGTGACAATAATCAGAGGAGAAAGAGAAAGAGAAAGAGAAAGAGAAAGAGAAAGAGAAAGAGAAAGAGAAAGAGAGAGAGAAAGAGAAAGAGAAAGAGGACTTATTGTGAAACAGTGGAGTTGGAGTCTCATTTTGCGAGGCGGCATTGCTTCTCCAAACAATCTCCAGGACTTCCTGATCAGGCCCTAATCCCCAGCTTTCACACATAACTCATTGAGAGCGATGGAGTCCTCTCTGTTTACTCACTCCAAACCAAATGATCTTTCACAAGCAGACCACTTCAGATGTGAAATGTAATTTGCCAGGGTGTTCTATCCTGAGTCTATTTCTCTGTACGCTTTACCAATTCTCAAATAGAGTTCAGTCGTTCACAGATAATGTCTGTGTGGATTGAGCTGGACTCCTCGGCCATGTGGTAAAGACCCATGGGAGAAGCATTTGAGGGAACTAAAGAAGTGCTGTGAAGCACACACAATGCTCAATTTCATTTTGTTATATTTGCCAAAATGCATTTGTTCATTGGACAGTTGAAGAATGTGTATATCAGGGTTTGAATGACTGAACAATAAAATGGAGTCTGTGTACATTGAATCAATAATTGAGTTCCAAACTAACACCAGCGCCCCTATAAATATACAATAAAATAGCTCAACAGAAACACACATAACACACGTAACCATTGTAGGATGAAAAGCCAGGCTCTATATTAAGACTCTGTAGTAGGATGATACTCATTCACTAGTACGACAAACCCAAAGACAAATGTATTCACAGATCTACTCGATTGTATTGTCTCTCAGTAATATTCCTGTTAGACTGGAAAGATTTGGAACACCGCTGATGGCCTCATCTTAGAAAAACATGATAGTATTGCTGCTTTGGAATGTAGTGATGATAAATTGTTGTTTTAGGGTGTCTGCATTTACTTTGTAGAGTCATTATGAGATTATTATGGAGCAGACAAACAGCCATTAATATTCATTATAATTGCGAAACACTGAGATGAATGCAGAGTGAGTGTCTGTGGTGCCAGCAGAGAGTTGATATTGTTTTTAATGTATTTCTCTCTGCACCTCCAGAACAGCTGTGCTGCTACAAGTGAAAGTCTTAAAGGAGGTGACTATTAACATTTTTACAGATTTTGTCTTCAGTTTAACCCTCTACAAACTGGCAAGTAGGCCTACTGTACTGATCAATCAATGAGCATATGATGACTTCTGGGTATTTTCCTTGGTTTCACCCACATGACAAATGCTTTACAATGCAACATTCAATTATCGGCTTGGAATGCATACTTTAAAATGCTTTACCTTATATCTGACATGTTATGTTATTTAGTCCAGATGCTGAGCAATAATCTACTAAGAATTCCAACACCATTTCAACTCATGAGGGTGAGCTAGCTAGCTCCATCTTTGTTTGTGGCTGGTAATTGGAGGGATGTTGAAGTGAGGAACATTGATATGTTCCCTGGACTATCTGTGCATGTGGCTGACTGTGGAAAGGAGAAGGTCAAGGCCTGAATTGGCCTCTCTCTCTAGGGCCTCCAGCTGTAGGGACTGGAGAACACCACAAACAATTAAACATGTTGCTTTTCTGGGTAGAGCAGCCAGACTCCTGTTGGTTAAAGGAGTTTTACCTCAGCGGGATGCTGTTGGTCACTCTTCTCAGCAATAATCTGCAGGTTTGAACAATCAATACAGACCCGACAGCTGCAGCTTCTATTACTGCCCGCATCTCTGGAGTGCCTGTGCATGAGGAGGAGACCACAGAGCAGGAATCAACCCTCTTTCACCCCACCACCACCCTCCTGCCGTGCCTCCGCATTGTCCCTCAGTCACAGACATAAAGATGTTTGTCCATAAAGCAGAGGTTAGAACCAAAATTATTTTCTAATCGTTTCTTTCTGAACAGAACCATTGTTTTTTTCATTCCGTTCCACTGGTCAGACTAGCAAAATAAAGTGCTGAACCGGTTCGAACCCCCCCAAAAATACTGGTTATATTGTTCCTTTGTGTACCTTTTTAAACCTCTGAAATATACAGTACCAGCCAAAAGTTTGGACACATCTACTCATTCAAGGGTTTTCTTTATGTTTACTTGTTTCTAAATAGTAGAATAAGAGCGAAGACATCAAAACTATGAAATTACACATATGGAATCATGTAGTAACCAAAAAAACAAATCTAAATATATTTAGTATTTTACATTCTTGACAGCTTTGCACACTCTTGGCATTCTCTCAACCAGCTTCATAAGGAATGCTTTTCCAACAGTCTTGAGGGAGTTCCCACATATGCTTGGCACTTGTTGGCTCCTTTTCCTTCACTCTGGGGCAGCAGCGTAGCTTAGTGGTTAGAGTGTTGGACTAGTAACTGAAAGGTTGCAAGTTCAAATCCCTGAACTGACAAGGTACAAATCTGGTACAAAACAAGGTACAAAACATTGTCCTGTTGAAAAACAAATGATTGTCCCACTAAGCGCAAACCAGATGGGATGGTGTATTGCTGCAGAATGCTGTGGGAGCCATGGTGGTTAAGTGTGCCTTGAATTCTAAATAAATCACAGACAGTCTCACCAGCAAAACACCATCACTCCTCCATGCTTCACGGTGGGAACCACACATGCAGAGATCATCTGTTCATCTACTCTGCGTCTCACAAAGACACGGTGCTTGGAACCAAAAATCTCCAATTTGGACTCATCAGATCAAATGACAGATTTCCACGGGTCTAATGTCTATTGGTCATGTTTCTTGGTCCAAGCTAATGTCTCTTCTTACTATTGGTGTCCTTTAGTAGTGGTTTCTTGGCAGCAATTTGACCATGAAGGCCTGATTCACACAGTCTTCTCTGAACAGTTGATGTTGAGATATGTCTGTTACTTGACCTCTGTGAAGCATTTATTTGGGCTGCAATCTGAGGTGCAGTTAACTCTGCAGCAGAGGTGGGTCTCTGGGTCTTCCTTTCCTGTGGCGGTCCTCATGAGAGCCAGTTTCATCATAGCGCTTGATGGTTTTTACGACTGCACTTGAAGAAACTTTCCAAGTTCTTGTCATTTGACTGACCTTCATGTCTTAAAGTAATGATGGGCTGTCGTTTCTTTGAGCTGTTATTGCCATAATATGGACTTGGTATTTTACCAAATAGGCTATCTTCTGTATACCACCACTACCTTGTCACAACACAACACAACTGACTCAAACGCATTAAGAAGGAAAGAAATTCCACAAATTAACTTTTAACAAGGCACCCCTGTAATTTGAAATGCAGCTGGCTGAGAGAATGCCAAGTGTGCAAAGCTGTCATCAAGGCAAAGAGTGGCTACTTCGAAGAATCTCAATTATAAAAGATATTTTGACTTGTTTAACACTTTTTTTGTTACTCCATATGTATTATTTCATAGTTTTGATGTATTCACTGTTATTCTACAATGTAGAAAATAGTAAAAATAAAGAAAAACCCTGGATTGAGTAGGTGTGTCCAAACTTTTGACTGGTACTGTATATATTTTTACATTTAGCTCAACATTAAATTGCTTCACCAATCAGTGCAGCCAGAGCTGCTTGCTGTGGAGCGGGTAAGCAATTTAATCTGTACAGGAAAGTCATTAAGAGCAAATTGTATTTTGCTGTAACATTATGGTTTAATCATAATGAAAGACAAACACACACACTGTGCTGCAGTCACAGTGTAGGGCGCGAGATGCAACTGACATTTTGAGGGTGAGGAGAGAGCGAGAGAGGATGGAGGAAGCTTGCCTTGAAGTGCTGGGCATCTTGTTATGACATGCATTATCTGAATAAGACCAACAGAATTATACCTGCGGAGGAGCGGCTTCGATGTGGGAACTTCGAATGTCTTTGAACTTCTGAGTTGGTTTAGTTTTAGACCAGGGCAAACATTAGCTAGCTGGCTCGCTAAGAAGCTTGCATGTGCAGAGCAGCACAATAATTAAAAAACACATCTTACCTTTTTATATTTAGTAAATACAATGTGAAATGTGATAACAATTGTATCCTTAACTGGTATTGAAAAAGTAAATCCATTGTTCTTTAGTTAAACATCTCTCCCTAATTTCTGAATTATGCTTGTCACGTTGTCAGTAGGCTAAAGTAACCTATGCTTCAGAGTGAGGAGCAGGTAGCTTACACACAAGCACACCCACTGGCAAAGATTTCCAGCTGGCAGGCAGATACTGGAATAAGTTTCTGAGTGACAGAGTGAGGGCATTGCATAGGCGCTTTGTTGTGGTTTTTGTGGGACTGGAAAACAATGCCCCGAATGTAAAATAACATTATTAACTGGTTCCCATGCTTTTAAAATAACGGAACAGTATAGATTACTTTTGTTTTCGGTTCGGGTTCTGTTCCTCAAATAATTGTGTTATTTTCTGGTTTTTGGTTCTGTTCCCTGTACCAGTTCCAACCTTTGCTATAATGTCAAGCTGGCTGAGGTATTATCAACACAGACAAGTCAAACAAGTCCTCAAATTCCTCTTGCTGATGATGAAAAGGACAGCATAAAACCTTTGTCTGTGCATTCATAGGTTGCTGCTAAGTATGTCTGCAATAGCTGCTCAAAATAATGAAGAGCCCCATTTAGCATTTCTGCTTACTGAAAATGACAATGACTTGAAGAAAAGACCAATACAACCTATAGCTCAAATAGCTACTGTGAAACAGTGTCACCTTCTCTAAAAGCTTATGTCCATCAATTCCAGCATTAATAAAGTAGAGGAGAGGAGACAACATATCCATTAGTAATAGATGAAAATAAACATTTCTTTCATGCAGGGAATTTAGAATATATCTAAGAGAATGTATCTTACAACTTCATCCCACATAGCATATTTTTGTGTAAACACTCATCCTCTTTTATTTCCAGGGCCAGCCCTAGGCATAGGCAACATAAGCGAACACTTGGGACCCCGCTGCACTTTTTTTTAAAGAACTCAGTCAGGGTCTGAACTTACTGTTGAGAATTAGAATAGTAGAAAACACAAGGTGCAATATAGACATTTGTCTGTGCATCAAATCAAATCAAATTGTACTTGTCACATGCGCAGAATACAACAGGTGTAGACCTTACAATGAAATGCTTTCTTACAAGCCCTTAACCAATAATGCAATTTTAAGAAAATCCCCCCCAAAAAGTAGGAGATAAGAATAACAAATAATTAAAGAGCAGCAGTAAATAACAATAGCGGGGCTATATACAGGGGGTACCGGCACAGAGTCAATGTGTAAATGTGAGGGGGGCACCGGTGTCGAGGTAGTTGAGGTAATTATGTACATGTAGGTAGAGTTATTAAAGTGGCCATGCATAGATAATAACAGAGAGTAGCAGCAGCAGGGGGGAGGGGAGGGGGGCAATGCAAATAGTCTGGGTAGCCATTTGACTAGCTGTTCAGGAGTTTTATGGCTTGGGGGTAGAAGCTGTTTAGAAACCTCTTGGACATAGACTTGGTGCTCCGGTACCGCTTGCCATGCCGTAGCAGAGAGAACAGTCTATGACTATGGTGGCTGGAGTCTTTCACAATTTTTAGAGCCTTCCTCTGACACCGCCTGGTATAGAGGTCCTGGATGGCAGGAAGCTTGGCCCCGGTGATGTACTTGGCTGTACGCACTACCCTCTGTAGTGCCTTGCGGTCGGAGGCCGAGCAGTTGCCATACCAGCCAGTGATGCAACCCGTCAGGATGCTCTTCAATGGTGCAGCTGTAAAACCTTTTGAGGATCTGAGGACCCATGACAAATCTTTTCAGTCTCCTGAGGGGAAATAGGTTTTGTCGTGCCCTCTTCACGACTGTCTTGGTGTGCTTGGACCATGTTCGTTTGTTGGTGATGGAGGAACTTGAAGCTCTCAACCTGCTCCACTACAGCCCAGGCAATGAGAATGGGGGCATGCTAGGTCCTCCTTTTCCTGTAGTCCACAATCATCTCCTTTGTCTTGATCATGTTGATGGAGAGGTTGTTGTCCGTGCACCACATGGTCAGGTCTCTGACCTCCTCCCTGTAGGCTGTCTCATCGTTGTCGGTGATCAGGCTGACCACTGTTGTGTCATCGGCAAACTTAATGATGGTTTTGGCGTCGTGCCTGGCTGTGCAGTCTTGAGCATACACAGAGTACAGGAGGGGACTGAGCACGCACCCCTGAGGCGCCCCCGTGTTGAGGATCAGCGTGGCGGATATGTTGTTACCTACCTTTACCACATGGGGGCGGCCAGTCACGAAGTCTAGGATCCAGTTGCAGTTTTTCTCTTGTTATGTCAGTCACTGACAGTCACTCATTTAGCCCATGTCAGCAATTTTTGGGGGGATTGGTAAATTAGTCTAGCCAGCTATCTAAACTTTTAGTAATCATTGTCCTGCCACTGACCGGGCACGCAGAGCCAACTACATTTTACATAGGGCCCCAGAAAGGCTGATGCTGGTCCTGTGTATTTCTCTGATGGAAACACAGGATGTACATTTTTGTGCTTTAGAAATGTAAAGATCATGACAGAATCAAACAAAAATCACTGTGGGAAATTTGCCAGTACTCTTCGGTCTGCATGGCAGCCATCTTTTGTTATTGAATAGTTAATAACGATGTAGTTCTTAAGGTCTTCCAGACATCTCTGAGGGTGCATCAACCAATGCGAACGTAATAGACTGAACACGTAAAGCAGAATTGGCACGGATCCAGCAAGTCACACCCCCAGGGAAGGCAGTTCTACAGTAGTTTCACAATTAAACAAACAAAGAAATATTCAGCTTAATGCTTCCTGGAGGAAAATCATAACATATCCAGAGGGTTTGATTTATTTTTTATTTTTTTCAACTCGCAAAACTAATTGGTTCCCTTGCCTATTGTTTGTCGTCCACAATACTGTGAAAATGCCCTTTGACTCTCTGACTGCTCCTCATGAAGAAGAAGGGTGTCTGAATACAAGCAGGTCACATGGATTCTGTATAGACTGTCACCTTGCAATAGGTAAAGACTGATGCCATTCGGCTTGACTAACACACCTGTTCTTGTATTTTAACTGTTATTTATTGAAGGCATGACTCTATGGAGTTGCTCCTGGCTCTGAGTTAATGTGCATTGAAACATAGAATCAAATGATCTGATGAGCTTTGATTAGTACATTTAAGGTCAAGGACCTCAGCCACCCGAGCCACGGCCTGTTCACCCTGCTACCATCTAGAAGGCGGAGACAGTACAAGTGCATCAAAGCTGGGACTGAGAAACCAGGCCATCAGACTGTTAAATAGTCACCCCTAGCCGACCCCCACCAAGTACCCAGCCCTGAACTTTAGTCACTGTTACTAGTCGGCTACCACCCGGTGCTCAACCCTGCACCTTAGAGACTGCTGCCCAATGTACATAGTCATTGAACACTGGTGACTTCAATAATGTTTACATACTGTTTTACCCACTTCTTATGTATATGCTGTACTCTAGTCAAGGCTCATCCTATATTACTGCTGCTGTACACACCTTTTCTATGCATATACTGTCCATAATGTCTATACACACCATCATATACATATATATTTATATTCCGGACTCTGACATTGCTCGTTCTAATAGTTATATGTTTCTTAATTCCTTTATGTTTATTTTTGGGATTTGCGTGTATTGTTTTGTATTACTGCGCGTTTCGTTACACCCGCAATAACATCTGCAAAATATGTGTAAGCAACTAATAACATTTGATTTCATTTGATTGTGATTTAATTATTAAGGGCTATAGCACTCAGATGATGAACCACACACTGTGCATGATACTGTACACAGCATAGCTGGTCAAATATTGATTGTAAACGTATGACATTTTCGAAAAGATAGGAAGCAGAAGAGGGAGAGAGTAGGGGGGGCTAGTTGGAGTGGGACGTAACACATCTGCTACTGTCTCCCATCTCCTGTTTATTGAGATATATCTTGTGAAAAGTAACATCAGATGGATGCACAACTCTCATGTAAATAATGCATTTGTAAATGGGAAATGTTGAAGTTTCAGCAATGTCAACATTTGGGATTGACCTTAGAGGGAGGAGGAGGAGCCAAGTGATGTGTCTGATGGATGAATGGAGAGAACAGAGGAGACTTGACTTGATGGATTCTAGCATTACATAATCAATGGCTTGAATAGTCGATTTTCTCTAACTTGAACAGGCTCTTACTGAATTGAGATGCTCCGTCAAGTATGAGTAAGTGCTTGGAGTGTATGGCTCTCAAAAAGCACGACTTGATGTTGGAAGTATAATTGGCAATAATGGAAAAGAGGCACTTCCCTTGTGTTTTTCCATAAGTGCAGTGAGTGTGAGCATGTAGGTTTAGTATTGTTGGATGAGATGTGGAAATGTCACAATGTTAGATAGAAAGAATTCCTCAACGTGAAGATTGTATGAGCCACTGTTTCTTCTTTTCCCATATGTCATTCTACTTCTCAACAACATTATGGAGAGCTTGTACAATGTACACAAAACATTAAAGGTTGTTCTTACAAATCCTGGTTAGAGAACAAATCCATAGAAACGGAGACATTTCCTTCTTTAAAGTTCTTATCGGTCTTTTATTTTGGATACACAGCTACGTGCCTCTCTCATCGCACTGACAATAAGATTGTTGAATGCCCCTGTGGGGAGGTGAACGCTCTTCTTGATGTTCACCACAAAAGTGAAAATGTTTTTTTTTTAACATGAATTAATAAAACATTCTGCTTAAAGTTTAATCTCAACCCGAAACACTTCATAACATCCATTGTACATGCGAGAGCTGCTTTTGTGGCCTCCGCAGAGACTCGTGTTCAACAGCCTCTGTTGGACTAATGAAGCGTACTTGTCCTTCCTCGTCATTCCGAACAAAAATCAGCTTACCCCAAACGCCAAGACTATCTCTGAGGGATATGCAAGTATTATTTTGTAAGCCAGAGAATAGTGTAATCTTCAGGAAAGTATAACAGATTTAAGCTTTAGCTGGAAGCTTCTCCCTCCCTGGTAATGTATTTTCTTTTTCTCCATTTGTAAGATATGACTTTTAGCCTTCTTTTATGTTCATGGGGCAGTTTTATGTTGTTGTTGCTGTGTTTATCTGCAAATTGTCTAAGAGTCACACACAGATGTCGTCACAGCCAATTGGGGAGTTCAATCTGACTAAATTGTTTGGTGACCTGGGTTGCACTCGGTACGACAGAACGGTGTGCAACGTTGAATTAAACGGAAACGGTACTGTACTGAACTACCGGTTGAAAACCGTTGTGATTATGGTGACCCAGAGGGCATTTACCATATGGTGTGGCGCACAAGTTTAGCGATTTCAGATGGTCACACCCATATTGATCAGGCCACACCTGGCCACGCCCACCAAATGGGAGGAATAGCTGCTGAAGAACGGTGTGCAGCGTTTTGCGGAAACGTGTTGTTCAGTACAAAGCGTCACTCAGCGTCACTCAACGTCACAAATGTTGAAGTGAACTGAATGCAACCCAGGACATATACCCACACCAATTAGCTGATGGGTTTTTCTATGGACTAGGTGAGTGTTATAGGGCTGCAATCAACACAATTCCTTTGAGGCTTTGGAGAACAGGGGCTGATGAGCTATTTAAGAACACTTGCCTCAATAGGCTACTTTTGATTAATTACAATATAATAATTCAATGGCTTTTGATGAAAGACAGCTTTTGCACTTGAAAATGTACAACTTATCAAAACTTAACAAAATGTGTTTTTGGAGAATTAAACAATGGTGATGAGTATTCGCTTTCTGATTTAAAAAAAAAAGGTAAATACACGCTTGAACAGAGATTGCAATGGTTTGATTGTCGTTTCTCCTGCTTGTGACCAACTTGTAATGCAATAGGACATGTAAAAAATGTTATCATATAAACATTACTAGAATTAGTGTGTTAAGACAGTTTCTTACGTCTATGTCTAAAGTTGGACAAGATGAATTTCACAGCATTGACCAACTTCATGTTTTTTAACAGTCAGTTTAGAGTCTAAAATCACACCCAGGTACTTATATCCAGACACAATATAGATTATTTCTGGCTTAATGAAGATGTCAGAAAAAGTTACATGCTTTTTCCTTATGGAGAAATGCATGTCAACAGTTTTGTTCAGATTTAAACTAAGACATGGCTGCTCAAGCCACTGTGATACATGTGTTTGTTTGGTGTTTGTAATAAGAGTGGACCAGCTTTATTCAAAATCTATTGATAACAGATTGCAGATTTCCTTGTGTGGTACTGTCCCCCAGTACTAGATTAGTCACGCTATGAGGACATCAGGCTTAGTGGAGAGAGGCAAGTCTACAGTACAGACCATGTTGTGGTGTTTGTCAGCCAGTGAAAGAGTCATTGTAGTGTTACCATGGAAAAGCCGAAGTGCCACATGACTTTAATGAGGGTGTATGTGCTTGCTTGGTCCTTCACACTGTAATGTAGCTCTGTCAACTTGAGCATGTGATTGGACTTCTGGTACAGGTTACCACATGAATAAATCAAATAAAATTGTATTGGTCACATGCGCCGAATACAACGGGTTTAGACTTTATCTTGAAACTCTTGCTTACGACCCCTTCCTAATGATGCAAAGTTAAAAAATATCAATACAAATAAAAATAGTAACACAAAGGAATAAAATACACAAGACTGGATCTACATACAGTACCAGCACCAGATCAATGTGCAGAAAGAGGTATTTGAAGTAGATATGTACATGAAGGCAGGATAAAGTGACTAGGCATCAGGATACATTACAGGTACTTAGTTTTATTAGTAGTTGTAATAGTATTTTTTTTATGTTGTTATTGTATGTTTTTTTATTTGTATTATAATTATTGTATTATTATTAGACAGTAGTTACTATTATTATTACTAAGTATTGTTTGTTTGTTTGTTTATTTTTTTATTTTTTCATCCTAAATTTTGACCAAAAAAGTTATAATTAGAGTAAAATAGAGAACAGAGTAGCAGCAGTATGATGCGTGTAGAAGTTTGTGTGTGTCTATGCATGTGTATGTGTATTTGTATTTGTATTGTGTCTGTATGTCAAGACGTGTGTGTAGGTGGCAGAGAAGTCAAGCGCAGGAGGAACAAGCTTGGTGGAACTGGAGTAGTTTAATAAAGTAAAACAAACTCCAAAAACCAAAGTACAATAAAAAGGAAACATGGGTACCAAAACCCTGTTGCGCACCTAAAATGACAACACGCGCAAAACAACAAACAATCTCTGACAAGGACATGAGGGGAAACAAAGGGTTAAATACACAACGTAATAAATGTAATACATGGGATTGGTGTGTAGGAAGACAAGACAAAACCAATGGATAATGAAAAATTGATCAATGATGGCTAGAAGACCGGTGACGTCGACCGCCGAGCACCGCCCGAACAAGGAGGGGGATCGACTTCGGCAGAAGTCGTGACAGTGCCCTCCCGACGCACGGCTCCAGCTGCGCGTCGACACCGGCCTTTGGGACGACCCGGAGGACGAGGTGCAGGGCGATCCGGATGGAGACGATGGAACTCTCGCAGCAGGGAAGGCTCTAACACATCCTCCACTGGAACCCAGCATCTCTCCTCTGGACCGTACCCCTCCCAGTCCACGAGGTACTGAAGGCCCCTCACCCGATGTCTCGAATCCAGGATGGATCGAACGGAGTACGCCAGGGCCCCCTCAATGTCCAGAGGGGGCGGATGAACCTCACACACCTCAGCCTCCTGGAGCGGGCCAGCCACCACTGGCCTGAGGAGAGACACATGGAAAGAGGGGTTAATGCGGTAATGTGGGGGAAGCTGTAACCTATAACATACCTCGTTCACTCTCCTCAGGACTTTAAACGGCCCCACAAACCGTGGACCCAGCTTCCGGCAGGGCAGGCGGAGGGGCAGGTTTCGGGTCGAGAGCCAGACCCTGTCCCCCGGTGCGAACACCGGGGCCTCACTGCGGTGACGGTCTGCGCCAACTTTCTGGCGCCGTACGGCGCGCTGAAGGTGGACGTGAGTGGCGTCCCAGGTTTCCTCCGCGCGCCGGAACCAGCCGTCCACCGCAGGAGCCTCGGTCTGACTGATGCCAAGGGGCCAGAAACGGCTGATACCCCAACACACACTGAAAGGGAGAGAGGTTAGTGGAGGAGTGGCAGAGCGAGTTCTGGGCCATCTCTGCCCAGGGCACGAACATGGCCCACTCCCCCGGCCGGTCCTGGCAATAAGACCTCAGAAACCTACCCACATCCTGGTTAACTCTCTCCACCTGCCCGTTACTCTCGGGGTGAAACCCTGAGGTAAGGCTGACCGAGACCCCCAGACGTTCCATGAACGCCTTCCAGACCCTTGACGTGAACTGGGGACCCTGATCAGACACTATATCCTCAGGCACCCCGTAGTGCCGGAAGATGTGTGTAAACAGAGCCTCCACAGTTTGTAGGGCCGTAGGGAGACCGGGCAAAGGGAGGAGACGACAGGACTTAGAAAAACGATCCACAACGACCAGGATCGTGGTGTTACCTTGCGAAGGTGGAAGATCGGTTAGGAAATCCACCGACAAGTGCGACCACGGCCGTTGTGGAACGGGTAAGGGTTGTAACTTACCTCTGGGTAGGTGTCTAGGAGCCTTGCACTGGGCGCACACTGAGCAGGAGGAAACATAAACCCTCACGTCCTTAGCTAAAGTGGGCCACCAGTACCTCCCACTAAGACAGCGCATCGTCCAACCGATCCCAGGATGAGCAGAGGAGGGTGACATGTGAGCCCAGTAGATCAATCGGTCGTGGACAGCAGACGGAACGTACAGACGCCCAGCTGGACACTGAGGGGGAACGGGCTCTGCACGTGATGCCCGCTCAATGTCCACGTCTAGCTCCCACACTACCGGTACCACCAAACAAGAGGCTGGGAGTATGGGAGTGGGATCCATGGACCACTCCTCTGTGCCATACAGCCGGGACAGTGCGTCTGCCTTAACGTTCTGAGAGCCTGGTCTGTAAGAGAGGGTAAACACAAAACAGGTGAAAAACATGGCCCACCTTGCCTGGCGAGGATTCAGTCTCCTCGCCTCCTGGATGAACTCCAGATTGCGGTGGTCAGTCCAGATGAGAAAAGGGTGTTTAGCCCCCTCAAGCCAATGTCTCCACGCCTTCAAAGCCTTGATGACAGCCCGGTCCCCCACATCATAGTTTTGCTCCGCCGTGCTGAGCTTCTTAGAGAAGAAGGCACAGGGGCGGAGCTTAGGTGGCTTACCCGAGCACTGAGAGAGCACAGCTCCTATCCCAGCCTCAGAGGCGTCCACCTCCACTATGAATTGCAAAGAGGGATCCGGATGAGCCAACACAGGAGCCGAGGTAAACAGAGCCTTCAGGTGCCTAAAAGCCCTGTCCGCCCCAGCCGACCACTGCAAGCACACCGGGCCCCCCTTCAGCAGTGAGGTAATGGGAGCAGCTACCTGACCAAAACCCCGGATAAACCTCCAGTAGTGGTTGGCAAACCCTAAAACATTTTTTTTTAAATAAATAAATAAAATTGCTGCACCTCCCTCACCGTGGTGGGAGTCAGCCAATTACGCACGGCTGCAATGCGGTCACTTTCCATCTCCACTCCTGATGTGGAAAGGCGATACCCTAAGAAGGAGACGGACTGTTGAAAGAACAGGCATTTCTCAGCCTTGACATACAGGTCATGCTCCAACAGGCGACCAAGCACTCCGCGCACCAAGGACACATGCTAGGCGCGTGTAGCGGAGTAAATCAGAATGTCATCGATATACACCACTTCACCCTGCCCGTGCAGGTCCCTGAAAATCTCATCTACAAAGGATTGGAAGACTGATGGAGCATTCTTCAACCCGTACGGCATGACGAGGTACTCATAATGCCCTGAGGTGGTACTAAATGCCGTCTTCCACTCATCTCCATCTCGGATACGCACCAGGTTGTACGCACTCCTGAGATCCAGTTTAGTGAAGAAGCGCGCCCCGTGCATGAACTCAATCGCCGTGGCGATCAGAGGTAGCAGGTAACTGTACCCCACCGTGATTTGATTGAGACCTCGATAATCAATGCATGGGCACAGACCACCATCCTTCTTGTTCACAAAAAAGAAACTCGAGGAGACGGGTGAAGTAGAGGACCGAATGTACCCCTGACGCAGGGATTCGGAGACATATGTCTCCATAGCCACCATCTCCGCTTGCGACAGGGGATACACGTGACTCCTGGGAAGTGCAGCGTCTACCATGAGATTTATTGCACAATCCCCCTGTCGATGGGGTGGTAATTGAGTCGCCTTCTTTTTACGGAAGGCGAGAGCCAAATCGGCATATTCTGGGGGAATGTGCACGGTGGAGACCTGGTCTGGACTTTCCACCATAGTAGCACCAACGGAAACCCCTAAACACCTACCTGAGCACTCTCGCGACCACCCCGTGAGAGCCCTCTGTGGCCAAGAAAAAGTGGGGTTATGACAAGTTAACCAAGGTAGACCCAGCACCATGGGATACGCAGGAGTATCAATAAGGAAAAGACAAATGTTTTCCTTGTGACCCCCCTACGTCACCATACTCAAAGGAGCTGTGGCCTCCCTGATAAACCCTGACCCTAATGGTCGACTATCTAAGGTGTGAACGGGAAAAGGCACATCCACGGGTACAATTGGGATCCCTAAACTATGAGCAAACGCTTGATCAATGAAATTCCCAGCCGCGCCTGAATCTACTAGCGCCTTATGCTGGGAACACGGGGAAAATTCAGGAAAAGTGACAGACACAAATATCTGTGCAACAGAGGGCTCTGAGTGAGAATGGTGCCTACTCACCTGGGGTGGCGCCAGAGCGCCCTGCCTGCTGCCTCGATTCCCAGAGGAACCAACCCGGCACTGACCAGCAGTGTGACCTCTGCGGCCACAGATGGTGCACGAGCGGTAACCCCTTCGGTCTCCCTGTGCACCCTCCCAGCTCCATGGGTATAGGAGAGGAGGTGCGGGAGGATGGAACCACCAGACCCCGATCTGGACGTCCGCGAGCAGCCAGCAGGTTGTCCAGCCGGATGGACAGATCCACCAGCTGGTCGAAGGTGAGGGTGGTGTCAATGGATAATGAAAAATGGATCAATGATGGCTAGAAGACCGGTGACGTCGACCGCCGAGCACCGCCTGAACAAGGAGGGCATCGACTTCGGCAGAAGTCGTGACACTGTATGTGTGTATGTTATGTGAATGTGTGTGGGTTTTGTGTGAGAGTGACAGAGTAGTGTGTGTGTGAGTGAGTGTGTGTACATACAGTATAGTCTTGTGAGTGTGCATAGGGTCAGTGCAGACAGTCCGGGTAACCATTTCATTAACTATTTAGCAGTCAAATGGCTAATTAGCAGTCTTACAGCTTGGGGGTAGAAGCTGTCTCGGAGCCTGTTGGTCCAAAAGCCGATGCTTAGGTACCGTTTGCCGGATGGTAGAAGAGTGAACAGTCTATGGAAAGGGTGGCTGGAGTCTTTGGCAATGTTTCAGGCCCCCTGACACCGCCCGATATAAAGGTCCTGGATGGCAGGGAGCTCAAATCAAGTTACATGCTTCGTAAACAACAAATGTTGACTAACAGTGAAATGCTTACTTACGGGCCCGTCCCAACAATAAGAACAAATAACACGAGGAATAAATAGAAAAATAATAAATACACAATGAGTAACGATAACTTGGCTATATAGACGGGGTACCATTACTGACTAGATGTGCAGGGGAACGAGGTAGTTGAGGTAGATATGTAAATATAGATAGGGATAAAGTGACTATGTAACGGGATAGATAATAAACAGTAAAATCAGCGTATGTGATGAGTCAAAAAGGGTCAATGCAGATACTGTAGCTCCGGGTAATTATGTATTTAACAAACTATTTAGCAGTCTTATAGCTTGGAGGTAGAAGCTGTTCAGGGTCCTGTTGGTTCCAGACTTGGAACATTCACACCTCTGGCCTTGCAGTAGCAGAGAAAACAGTCTATGACTAGGGTGGCTGGAGTCTTTGACCATTTTTAGGGCCTTCCTCTGACACTGCCTGGTGTAGAGGTCCTGGATGGCAGGGAGCTCGGCCCCAGTGATGTACTGGGCCATACGCACTACCCTCTGTAGTGCATTACGGTTGAATGCTAAACAGTTGCCATACCAAGCGGTGATGCAGCCAAAAAATGTGATGCCCGTTTTGGCCTCTAAAAATAGTTTATTATGATCAAGTTCGATTCCAATGGTGAATTCTTTAAAAATGTGCAACAAATCGAGGTATTTAATTAAATAGTGATCCATTCTGACTATTACATTTGTCGTCACACAGGACCACGTGCTGACACAGACCAATCACGTGCTGGCAGGCTATGCACAGGTTGACTCTCTTAGGCAGGATGAAAACGACTACATCGACCATGACTATGGATGTCTTGGGCTGACCGCACCACCCTCTGTAGTGCTTTGCGATCGAGGGCAGTGCATTTGCCATATCAAAAGGTGTTGCAGCCAGTCAAGATGCTCTCAATGGTGCATCTGTAGAACTTTTTGAGGATTTGAGGGCCCATGCCAAATCTTTTCAGCCTCCTGAGGGGGAAGAGGTGCTGTCGTACCCTCTTCACAACTGTGTGTGTAGACCGTGTTAAGTCCTTAGTGATGTGGATGCCAAGGAACTTAACCCGCTCCACTACAGCCCTGTCCAATGTGGATGGGGGCATGCCCTATCATCTTAGTCCATGATCAGCTCCTTGGTCTTACTGATGTTAAGGGAGAGGTTGTTGTCCTGGCACCACACTGATAAGTCTCTGCCGTCCTCTCTGTAAGCTGTCTCATTGCCGTCTGTGATCAGGCCTACCACTGTCGTGTCATCAGCAAACTTGATGATTGTGTTGGAGTTGTGCATGGCCACGCAGTCATTGGGGAACAGGTATTACAGGAGGGGACTAAGCAAACACCCCTGAAGGGCCCCCGTGTTGAGGGTCAGCATGGCGAAGGTGTTGTTGCCTACCCTCCCCACCTGGGGCCGGCCAGTCAGGAAGTCAAGGATCCAGTTCCAGAAGGAGGTGTTCAGTCCCAGGTTCCCCAGGTTGGTGATGAGCTTGGAGGGGACTATGGTGTTGAAGGCTGAGCTATAGTCTATGAACAGCATACGCACTTAGTTAGTTCTCCTCTTGTCCAGGTGGGAGAGGGCAGTGTGAAGTGGAAGGAGAGATTGAAAATGTTTGTGAAGAAACTTGACAGCTGATCTGCGCATGCTTTGAGAACACGCCCTGGGATTCCGTCTGGCTCGGTGGCCTTGCGAGTGTTGACCTGATTAAAATGTGTATTTATAATCGGCCACGGAGAGTGAAATCACACAGTCATCCTGAACAACAGGGGCCTTTCACACAATGTTTCATGTTGTGTTCCTCAAGGTGAGCATAAAAGGCATTTAGCTCGTTTGAGAGTTATGCATCACTGGGCATCTCATGGCTGGGTTTCCCTTTGTAATATGTTGTAATATGTAATATATCGTCTGCAAGCTTTGCCACATGCGACGAGCGTCGGAGTCGGATATAAGGTTCCACCTTCTTCCTATATTGTCCTTTTGCATGTTTGATGTATCGTCGGAGGTCGTAGCGGGCTTTCTTGTATCAGTCCATGTCCTTGTCCCATTCCTTGTAAGCGGTAGCTCTAGCCCTTAGCCCAGCACGGATATTTCCTGTAATCCATGGTTTTTGACCCCATACAGTTTGTTGAGTGCTAAAGTGGTGGTGGCTTGTGGAGGGATGTAGACAGCCGTGATGATTATGGATGAGAACTGTCTCGGTAGATAAAAGTGTCTGCAGCTTACCCTGAGGTGTTCTATATCAGGTGAGCAAAAGCTCGAGATTTCCTTCACACTGGAAGCAGCGCAACAGTTGTTGATTATCAAGAGGCACACCCCTCCTCCTTGGACTTGCCCGAGGACGAATATCGATCGAGTAGAAGGATAAAACCATTGGCTGAACACTGGCATTTTGTTACCCATTTAAGCAATGCAACATTGCCTACGATTTCCACTTTGACGACTCAGAATGGTTAGATACAGTAGGACCAAATTCCTGTTGATCATGTCAACATTACACGGTGTGATCAACAAATGACACACCCACTGTTCCGCCACCTGAGTTGTAATATTCCTTTAAGACTGCAATTATCCAAAGATTAGCAAGTTCAAGCTGCTACGAGAGGATGCTGTGAGAATGGATTTCAGTTCCAAGATTTCTTGGCCCCTTGCCATCTCTGAAGGTGACAGAAATCTTGCCGATCTTGCATGACGGGAAAGTGGGATGGACACAACACAGAGAGAAGGAGCCAGTGGATCTGAAAGTCAACGCTGTTAGGGCTTCCACCACCCTGCCCTTACTGCCCCAGTCTAATAGATCAGCTTTACTCAGCACATTCCTCTAGCCCCCAGTGGGAACGTACAGGGGGATTGAAGAGGAGAGGAGAAAGGAGAAAAGGAGAGGAGGAGAGAGGCGGAGAATTAAACCGCTCCCTAACACGGCTCTGTCAAAGCCCCACTGTCCTGACGCTAATTATTGATCGGATGATTAAGGCAGATGAAGAGATTTTTTGAAAGTGAAGGCTCTGATTGTGCATCCCCGACGTGGCTAGAGAGAGCCGACGGAGAGATCAATACTCTCAATCACACTGGAGAGCAGCTCTGTCAGTCACGCTGAGTGAGGTGATTAGAATTGAGTCTTAAGACAATGAATAACTTCACAGGGCATCCTCCCGGCGCTCGCAACCTCCTCGCGAGAAGCCTAATGAACTCACATCCACTAAGTGGGCAGCCCAACCGTCCAACACACTGGCAGAGAGAGCGGCCCTGCAGAGAATATTACTACCTCTCACCTGCACACAGACACACATAAACACACACATAGACACCAGGAGCAGCACAGCTGTAACCTTTTATTATACAACACAGAGAAATTAAAAACCAACAACAGGGATTCCCATCGGAAACTCACAGCGAGCCCTTTCATACATTATCTTTAATGTGAGGAATTTGGAGAGGGAAGCAAAAGGCAGGTTGGATGGGCAGAAGCAGCAGGAGAAGATGGACTGAAAAGTGTTCTTTCCTTCACCTCATACATTTCGGGATTGAATTAAAGGCAATAAACCTTTTAATTACTTAGACCATCCGTAAAAATGCTCCGAGATTTCGAGAAATGTTTTCAAACTCAAGTTATGGCAGTTATGGCGAGGTTGCGTTGTGTGCTTTTGAGATAGAAATATAGTAGAAATATATATTTATTTTTTATTGTGCTAATGCCTAAAGATATCTTAAAAAGGCTAATTGAGATGTTGAGTTTATGAAAAGTCCCACTGATAATGTTCGTGGTTGTGAGATTGACCCGGAAGATCATAGAGCCCCCTGCGACTGTCTCTTTGTGTAGTGCCTGCCTGTCAGCGAGAGAGGGAGAGGAAAATGTCTGTGCTCCCTCTTTCACCACTTCTGTGTGTCCTTGTCGGCCACCAAGAAAGGACTCCTTGCCAAAACTCCCATTGTGAGCAGGTCATTTTTAACCTGCAGACACCACAAATATAAGGATATAAAGAGTGAAATATCCCTTCTCAGCGCTAGCATTGAGTCCGCTGAGCGATTATGCAGGATAAAGCTCTCCCAGCAGTGTAGAAGAGGGATCTAAGGACTGCTTTGTCTTTAACAGGCAGCATGCATCAATGTCCCTCCTTCTCTGGCTGACACCAGGCTTTCAGGGAGCCAGTGACTTGTTAGTACTCTAAGCAACAACAGGAACAGATGGGTCCCTGACAGTGGATGGATGGTCAGGGTCCATCTGGTCAGTGCAACCCTGGACAGGAATGATGAATACAGCTTCATCAGTGAATGGCTGTCATCAATCCCGCTCCGTGGCTATGGCCGGTGACAGCCACATGCCAGCCCCAGGCCCCAGGTGTGGCCAGGCGGAGGGGGCTGAATCCAGAATGCAGGTCAATCAGCCAAGCCTAAGCCAATAATATCTCCAAATGTATATATAAGTGTATGTATTACAACTGCAGAAGAAGTCCATGTTCTAGCAGCCGGACTGGGGGAGAATTTGAATTTTGATTTGGACGCAGACTTGGGCGTACATTTGTTTGAGCTCTGGCCGTTTGTTACAGAGCTTTTCTCTAAGGACGAGTGTCAGGTGTCCAGACAAGTCATGGCTCTACATTGGATTCTTCGGCAGTCCCAAATGAAATGCGTCGCATCCTTGCCTGCCGCATGGTACATAGATGTGGAGAGGGATTGGAACACTGACCTTGCTGTGGATCATTTTGAATATGTTATGGGTCTATGTTCCCTTGAACTGTCACAACTTAAAATTGAGCAATTCTAATGCTTTCCTACACAGCGTGGGGATGATAAATACTGTGGCTATATTTCTGCCTCACGAGATGACATGTCACCTTATTTTGAATGTGACTTTGAAGACAATGGACAAAAAAACGGCGTGTTTTTTAAAAACTGTCTCTACATCTCTAAAATGGTTTCCAATGTACTTGTTGGAGCACTGTCTGCTTGTCCTAATGACCAGAAAGCCTGGAGAGGGTGTGTTTTAGGACCTTGATGTCGATGAAAGGACGACGCTTCAGTTTGTAAGGGGGTGGTTCAATAACACACGAAAACAGGTACATCTCTACAATTCTACACATTTTGCCATGGGGCAGAGAGAAAAATGTGCAGTTTTATAGCTAATCTCAAGCTATTTTACACATTTTGCCATGAAGCTGAGAAATAATGATGCTCTTTTAAAACGATTTCATGGGGCAGAGAGAAAAATTTGCAGTTTTATAGCTAATCGTGTGCTATTTTCAACATTTTGCAATGAGGGTGAAAAAAATTAATAAAAATGGGGGAGGGGGTGGTACACCAGTACTTGGTAAGAGGAAATGACAAACTGGGACCCTGAACTAAACATACCTCGTGTAACAGTGTAGGTTCCGTCCCTCTCTTCGCCCCAACCCGGGTTCGAACCAGGGACCACCCTTGCACACATCAACAACTGACACCCCACGAAGCACCGTTACCCATCGCGCCACAAAAGCCGCGGCCCTTGCAACGCAAGGGGAAACACTACTTCAAGTCTCAGAGCGAGTGACGTCACTGATTGAAACGCTATTAGCGCGCACCACCGCTAACTAACTAGCCATTTCACATCGGTTACACTCGCATCTCCAGATGAAAAAAAACTAAACAAAAGCATCCAGCCATTTTTACTTGTACTAATATACTTACCTAATTTGATCCATTTATTTTTAACATGCTTGTGCATATTTACATATGTTGTGTATCCATTTAAATGAAATAAGGTGATTTTTTACATTTCCATCGTCTAAAGGTGTGTGGAAATCCTCTAAGTTACAACAGAATGAATGTTACATCAATTACAGATAAATCCCCATCTTTACACAGCTGTTGCTGATGCCACGCCGCCTTCAGTGTCAGGACTGTCATGTGTAGTAAGTTGTCAAGGAGAGGGCCTAAAAACAAGTGCACATTTGACCTATTAGAGAGCTGGATTTTATAGTCTAATAAATATTTATTGGCACGGC
This sequence comes from Salmo trutta, assembly GCF_901001165.1. Lineage (NCBI taxonomy): Eukaryota > Metazoa > Chordata > Actinopteri > Salmoniformes > Salmonidae > Salmo > Salmo trutta. Next base: position 13,385,869 of record NC_042980.1, read on the forward strand.
TCACCCCCAGTCTTGCTGACAGCAAACCTGAGCTTTAAATGGCAATCTCAAGTTCACCAGAATGTTAAGCCTGCTCAAGGTTTATGGTAGCTAATAACAGCAAATATGAATATGTTTCTGTATGTTAAAGGTGTGAGTTGCCTTTACATGATAATCACTTGCATTTTATTTTCATGATGATGCCCAAGTGCTGTACTTAACATTAACTTGTCTCCCTAATAGGCTATTTTCTACTAGCACAACACAAACACAAACACACGCGCACGCGCATATTGCAATCTCTCAGGTTCTTTTGATCTGTACTACATCATTCAGCAGCTCTTGTCCACTAGATGTTCATTATAACCGTGTTTTTGTTTTTCAGAATGAGAAGATAATGAAGCCCAGTAAACACTACCATTGGTTACGTTAAAACAAGCACTGTGATCTTAGCCTCAGTCATGAATGTGGTTTGGCTTTGGTCCAGTATAGAAAACATTTCTCTCCTCGTGCTAATTGCAACAACAGCAGAAAATACATATTTGTTGTTGGTATCATTAACCAGACTGGATGCTCCCAAAAGAATCTAAATGAATCTCAATAGATTGTTCAAATCGTGGTGTTATGTAGAAAATCGAACTAAACACGCATTAAACCGATTGTAATGACATAGATCTAAAGAGAAACATTTGGCAATATTGGAGGATAAGAAACAACGGGACTCATAGACTAAGGTTCATTTAATGCACAATCATGTTTTTCCATGTTATGTGACTCAAAATGACGGCGCGGGAGTCAAAATTGCTCTTCAAATGTCACTTTCCACTAGCTCACACATTTTCTATCTGAGAAGAGAAAGCTAGTGTGAGCCAGGAGAGAGCTGGTTTTGTACATTTTTGCTGCCCTGTCGTTTTCTCAGCGGGGTGCCTCTTGGGAAATTCAAGGTGAGGGGGGAAGCAATAGGGGGAGGATCTGGCAGAAAATACACACACAGCCATCAAATCTACAAAACACCTCGAGATGCTGGGTCTCTAATGCTGCACACGTGTGATTAAGAGCTAGGTTCTTAGAGAGGCTGTGTGACTAAAGATGTATGATCTTAATTTAAGCCAGTTTGCTACAGCAGGAAAATAATCCTGCAGCAACAGGAAATGTGAATTATTATGTGGATTACAATTAATGGAATTTCTTTTAGGGATTGATGCATTTTTCATAAGGGAAAATCAAGTCTGACATTTCTAAGTGGAAATTACAAACTCAGAAGCCTTTTTAAACAGAAAATACACTACACGTTTTACATTTCCTGCATTGCAGGAAAGTCCTCCTGCAACAGGGTGATCAAATTCAGATCCTACATTTGTATATGTGACTGTGTTTCATGACCCTGGTTCTGCGCGTGTCCCTGATGTCTCTGAGTCTGTGTAGTGGCAGCACGCTGGGCTCCTCAAATGCTGCGGACAGTAGAGTGCCTTGAGAAGAAGCAGCAGCCATGTTCAGAGCTACGCTCCGCTTTGTGAAGCCTCCTTGAAACTGACAGTAATCCGCGTTTTCTTCACTAGACTGACAAGAGCAAGGAATGGAGGTGTCACACTGCAGACAGTGGAGGGGGCAGCAAGCCTCTGATGCCCTGCTAAAGCATTGCTGCTGCCTGCTACAGCCAGAGCACTGCAAATTGGAAATCCAGAGGAGATCATCTGTGAAGAACAAGTCCACTGGGTGTGAGGGAAACACAGAAAGGGGGAGAGGGTGAGTGAAAAAATCAAGCAAACAGGCTTGTAGAAAATCTAAAATGTAACAGTTCATAAACAATACTTCACAGGAGCCTTACTCCAAACTGTTTTCCATTGAGACACACTTAAGCCAGCGAATGTAAAGTATGAGTTGAGAGGAAGGTAATGCATTGCGTCATGTGTTAAATATGGGTAACATCCAGCCTCTTGTCAGAGGCGTGTGGTTCCCATCCAGGGAGCCTTCAAACAGAAACCTTCATTCCCACTGACATCTGCTTAGATGTTGAGTTTGACCAGAATCCCCCTGTATTTATTCGAACATATGGGGCAAATTGCATTACCTCCAGGAATTTGACCAGGCCACTTTGGCCAGGGTACAAAGATAAACAACTAGTATTAAGGTCAAAAACAGGCCTACCTCCACCTTTGTATTTCTATTTAACTCTAAACCCTTGAAAACAAATGATCTTTTGATAACTTATCGACAACAATCTGCCTAATGTTTCCATTAAATGGCTTCAGAAGTTTCCATTAAATGGCTTCCTTGACTTATTCCACATTTTGTTGTGTTGCACCCTACATTACAAATGTATACAAAAAAAGTTAGCTCACCCATCTACACACAATACCCCATCATATCAAAGTTAAAACATGTTTTTACAAATATTAGATTTTATTTTTTGGGGGGGGATACAGAAATATCTAATTTACATAAGTATTCACACCCCTGAGTCAATAGATGATCTTTGGCAGCGATTACAGCTGAGAGTCTTTCTGGGTAAGTCTCTAAGAGCTTTGCACACCTGGATTGTACAATATTTGCCCATTATTCTTCAAGCTCTGTTAAATTGGTTGTTGATCATAGCTAGACAACAATTTTCAAGTCTTGCCATAGATTTCGAAGCAGATTTAAGTCAAAACTCTAACTCTGCTATTCAGGAAAATTCACTGTCTTCTTGGTAAGCAACTCCAGTTTAACTCCAGCCTTGTGCTTTAGGTTATTGTCCTGCAGAGAGGTGATTTCATCTGCCAGTGTCTGGTGGAAAGCAGACTGAATCTTAACGATTACAAGCATACACATAACATACACATAACATGCCGCAGCAGCAACTATACTTGAAAATATAGAGAGTGGTAATCAGTAATGTGTTGTATTGGATTTGCCCCAAGCATAACACTTTTCAGGACAAAACTTGAATTGCTGTTGCCACATTTTTTTTTGCAGTATTACTTTAGTGCCTTGTTGCAAACAGGAAGCATGCTTTGGAATATTTTTATTCTGTACAGGCTTCCATCTTTTCACTCTGTCAATTAGGTTAGTATTGTGGAGTAACTACAATGTTGTTGATCCATCCTCCATTTTCTATTATCACAGCCATTCTACTCTGTAACTGTTTTAGAGTCACCAATGGCCTCATCGTAAAATCCCTGAGCAGTTTCCTTCCTCTCTGGCAAATGAGTTTGGAAGGATCCTGTATCTTTGTAGTCACTGGGTTTATTGATAGACCATCCAACATCTTATTAATAATTTCACCATGCTCAAAGGGATATTCAATATTTTTTTTTACACATATTTATTTTCTTTTTTATTTTACCGTTATTTAACCAGGTAAGTTGACTGAGAACACATTCTCATTTACAGCAACAACCTGGGGAATAGTTTCAGGGGAGAGGAGGGGGATGAATGAGCCAATTGTAAGCTGGGGATGATTAGACAGCCGTGATGGTATGAGTGCCAGATTGGGAATTTAGCCAGGACACCAGGGTTAACACCCCTACTCTTACAATAAGTGCCATGGGATCTTTAATGACCTCAGAGAGTCAGGACACCCATTTAACATCCCATCCGAAAGACAGCACCCTACACAGGGCAGTGTCCCCAATCACTGCCCTGGGGCATTGGGATATTTTTTAGACCAGAGGAAAGAGTGCCTCCTACTGGCCCTGCAACACCACTTCCAGCAGCATCTGGTCTCCCATCCAGGGACTGACCAGGACCAACCCTGCTTAGCATCAGAAGCAAGCCAGCAGTTGGATGCAGGGTGGTATGCTGCTGGCTTATATACCAATAGGTGCCCTTCTTTAAGAGGCATTATAAAACCTCCCTGGTCTTTTTGGTTGAATCTGTGTTCGAAATTCACTGCTCGACTGAGGCACCTTACAGATCATTGTATGTGCAGGGTATAGAGATTTAAAAATCATGTTAAACACTTTTATTCCATGTAACTTATTATATTACTTGTCAAGCAAATTTTACTCCTAAACTAATTTAGACTTGTTGTAACAAAGGAGTTGAATACTCATTGACTCAAATACATTTCAGCTTTCCCTTTTTAAGGAATTTGTAAGCTTTTCGAAAAACATAATTCCACTTTGACATTATGGGGTATTTTGTGTCGGCAATTGACAAAAATCTCAATGTAATCCATTTTAAATTCAGGTTATAACACAACAACACGTGGAAAAAGTCAAGGTGTGTGAATACTTTCTGAAGGCACTGTGTGTGTTTACAAACAAGTGTTTGTGTACAAATCAATTGGCATGAAGTGATAGTAGGCCCATCCTTCATAATAGGATATTCTGCTGTTAAAGGGTTTCTAACATTTCACAGGAACCTTCATTGGATTGCATCATGTGTGGCATGAGAAATAGCTGTGTTTCAGTAACAAGTGGCTCGGTAAGTAGCCAGTGACAACAACAACCTCTGCTCTAGATACAAATCTCTCCATTTCATTTGAATGCCTTGTTTATCTAATAGTGTGGTGACAGGAGAAGACTTAGAATTACATTTTAGTAATTTAGCAGACACTCACAGTAGTGAATGTGTAAGTTTTCATACAGGTCCCCTGTGGGAATCAAACCCACAACCCTGGCATTGCAAGTGCCATGCTCTACCAACTGAGGCACATGGGACATCACCCTGTGTTAAAGTACATGTGAGCCTGAGAGGTTGAGCGGCCTGGGAGCGAAGCACAAACTAACAATGACAGCTCCAGTTTTGTATATTTATAGCGCCCAGCTTGGGACTATAAGGTTCGATCTGCAAAAAGATGATTCTGAGATAACTGGCTTTAAAGTTACGAACCCTCATTGATTTGAATGATGTCAGCAGTTTTTATCTTGTATTCTTTTGAACCTTACTGTATAGGTAGAGAACATTGAACAGAACAAGGCTATGTCAATAACTTAATTTGAAACAAAAATGCAGATAGAACCGTGAAGTCCCAAGCTCTTGCGGTGTCAGCCACTGCAGTCTCTGTGCTCCCTCTGACACTCTGTGGCTGCTCTGGTCCCTCCGACACCCTGTGGCTGCTCTGGTCCCTCTGACACTCTGTGGCTGCTCTGGTCCCTCCGACACCCTGTGGCTGCTCTGGTCCCTCCGACACCCTGTGGCTGCTCTGGTCCCTCCGACACCCTGTGGCTGCTCTGGTCCCTCCGACACCCTGTGGCTGCTCTGGTCCCTCAGACACAATGTGGCTGCTCTGGTCCCTCTGACACCCTGTGGCTGCTCTGGTCCCTCCGACTCCATGTGGCTGCTCTGGTCCCTCAGACACCCTGTGGCTGCTCTGGTCCCTCTGACACCCTGTGGCTGCTCTGGTCCCTCCGACACCCTGTGGCTGCTCTGGTCCCTCCGACACCCTGTGGCTGCTCTGGTCCCTCCGACACCCTGTGGCTGCTCTGGTCCATCCGACACCCTGTGGCTGCTCTGGTCCCTCCGACACCCTGTGGCTGCTCTGGTCCCTCCGACACCCTGTGGCTGCTCTGGTCCCTCCGACACCCTGTGGCTGCTCTGGTCCCTCCGACACCCTGTGGCTGCTCTGGTCCCTCCGACACCCTGTGGCTGCTCTGGTCCCTCCGACACCCTGTGGCTGCTCTGGTCCCTCAGACACCCTGTGGCTGCTCTGGTCCCTCCGACACCCTGTGGCTGCTCTGGTCCCTCCGACACCCTGTGGCTGCTCTGGTCCTCCGTCTGAAAGAGAGGCACGGGGGAGGGGGCCAGCTGCCGACTGGGATTAGGTACCTGAATCCAATCTTGAGGAGTAGTGAGCTCCAGTGGCGTTAAAGTGTTTTCTGGAGAATTTGTCATGTTCCCCGCTAGCTGATTACTTCCAGATTTTAGTTCTGCCTCAGCGGAGATGAGCTGCACAGTTTTGTCAGTCGTGGTTGAGATGTAGTTTGACACACTGGTTGCCCTGAGATGAGGTGTGTAATCACATTGGGAGAGCAAAAAGCCATTCGCAAATCATCTATCCAACATTGGACATGCATGTATTTATCACAATTTGCATGGATTTGATATGAATTAAGACAAAGGCCTCTTCAGATAAATGTTTTAATTTGTATTGTCTTCACAGCTATTTTGATTATGGTCTCAGAAAATATATACACTGAGTGTACAAAACATTAGGAACACTTTCCTAATATTGAGTTGTACCCCCTTTTGGCCTAAAAACAGCCTCAATTTGTCAGGGCATGTACTACAATGTGTTGAAAGCATCCCACAGTGATGCTGGCCCATGTTGACTCCAACGCTTCCTATAGTTTTGTCAAGCTGACTGGATTTCTGTTGGGTGGTGGACCATTATTCATACACACGGGAAACTGTTGAGCATGAAAAACCCAGCAGCATTGCAGTTCTTCACACACACAAACCGGTGTGCCTGGCACCTACTACCATACCCCATTTAAAGGCACTTAATCTTTTGTCTTGCTTATTCACCCTCTGATTGGCAAACATACACAATCCATGTCTTAATTGCCTCAACTCTTAAAAATCTTCATTAACCTATCTCCTCCCCTTCATCTACACTGATTGAAGTGGATTTAGGCAGTGGTGTAAAGTACTTAAGTAAAACTACTTGAAAGTACTACTTAAGTAGTTTTTTGGGGTATGTGCACTTTACTTTACTATTGATATTTTTGACAACTTTTACTTTTACTTCACTACTTTCCTAAAGAAAATTATGTAATTTTTTCCCCCTGACACCCAAAAGTTCTTGTTACATTTTAAATGCTTAGCAGGACAGGAAAATGGTCCGATTCACCGACTTATCAAGAGAACATCCCTGGTCATCCCTACTACCTGATCTGGCGGATTCACAAAACACAAATGCTTTGTTTGTAAATTAAGTCTGAATGTTAGAGTGCGCCCCTGGCTATCCGTCAATAAAAAAAAACAAGAGAATTGTGCGGTCTGGTTTGCTTAATATAAGGAATTTGAAATTATTGAAATACTTTTACTTTTATTTTTGATACTTAAGTACATTTCAGCAATTACATTTACTTTTGATACTTAAGTATATTTAAAACCAGATACATTTAGACTTTTACTCAAGCAGTATTTTACTGGTTGACTTTCACTTTTACTTGAGTAACTTTCTATTAAGGTATCTTTACTTTTACTCAAGTATGACACTTGGGTACTTTTTCCACTACTGGATTTAGGTGACATCAATAAGGGATCATGGCTTTCCACTGTATTCACCTGGTCAGTCTATGTCATGGAAAGAGCAGATGTTCCTAATGTTTTTTCTACACTCAGTGTATATGGTATGTACACATACACTGTAAATAGTAAATACAATTGGAATACAATTCTTTTTTCTAAAGATGTCGAAGATTTTACAGGACATATACTGTAAACCATTGTATTCTAGAAATACACAATTTGAATGGATATTTCAGCGATTCGGCTAAGTAAGGGGACATCAATACAAGACAATCTCTGTTTCAGCTGTAGAAAACCAAAGCCAGACCCTTTTCACCCCTCTTGTGTTGTTTTTTTTCACCAATGTCAGCACTGCTCTTTCTACTTTTGCTCATTAACCTTGCTTGTTCTTTCACTTCATAGCTCTACTAATACACCCCCTCTAACTCTTAGAAGCATCCAAATCCCCATGAATGACTAAAGAGAATGAGGCAGATATAGCCACACCCAAGCTCTGCATGGTAGATGAAAGTGGGGTATGTCTTGCCAAAGGGTTGGTTGAGCCACCCCTTGTTTCTAGGAAACCATATACAAAATCAATCATGTGATCAAATATTTAGAAAGAGGTCATCATTTCATGGAGTCTGTGAAGGAAGAAACCACATTGAAAAAGTGGTAAGCAAGTTAGATCCAAAAAACGGATTTTCACAAACTCAAATTAGTTTATTGAGTTTTAAGACTTTTATACATCAGTTGGGGTCTCTATAAGCAACAATATGAACCTATCATGAAAATGTATGCATTAATCTTTTGGGCTAATATAGTCAAAATTGTTGCTTTGGGGTAAATTGTGCCATTTTTCCAGGGGCATGTTGAGTCAGTGGCTCAACAACCCCATACAAATGATGATTACATTTAGTCAGTTGTATGCATAATATGCATAGTATTTTTTCATTTTGTCATGCATATGAACTCAATATAGTGCCATTTTATTGTTACAGAGCAGACATCATTATGCCTTGTGTATACAAATGTAAAACAAGCAGGGGTCTAGCCCCCCTTGAGGTTCTTGAAAGAGCAGCCAAGGAAGTGGGAGAAGGGAAGAAGTCTATTTGAGCAGCAGCAAGGGATGAAAAAAATAGACCAATGGACACTGAAGAGTTACATTGACCAAAAAACGAATCAGTGTACCTGTGTGAAAAAGAGGCTATTATAGAGTACCAGAGGCTCACATAGAGTCTGTGCTTGCTAAACCTATCAAGAATCTCATGGACCAGTTTCATGGGCTTAGTAGCGTCAAATTCAGAGAACTTGACTGAGAATAAGGCGGCTCAACTTACCCTAAGTTGTGTCAAGAGACAAGCTATGTTTTCAAAACTGTTATGTTTACATGATTTTTTTCCCACGGATACACAACATCCTGCGATATATGCAGATATATTTGTTAGAAACAATAGTAATGTATATTTCCCTTGACGTAGTGACGGTGAATGTAAAAAATGGTTCAACATACACCACTGTCCCCTACTCCAGTCCACATTTCTTTCCAGGGGTAATGTTTGTTTATGCATAAGGCCAATATATTTTTTTCTAGTATCACATTTGTCACATACCTTATAGTTTAATAATCAGAGAAAGATGCAGTGGGTAGCAGCTGCCTTCTGGGCTCCTGACCAATTCTGCTATTTTTTGTGTTTTTTTTTACGTTGATCGTAACTTTTTTTGTACATAATGTCTCCGCCATCATTTCCTCCTCCTGACTGAAAACAGCCTCTGGACATCAGAACAGCGATCACTGACCTTGATTAGGAAACATTTCTACTTCAACAAGTCGGCAGCTCTGGATGTTCTGCTTACTCTGGACCAGGCCTTAATTCCTGGGACTCATTTTAGATTTGAGTCATTTAGCAAACGCTCTTATCCAGAGGGACTTACAGGAGCAATTAGGATTCGGTATCGTGCTCAAAGGTACATCGACATATTTTTCACTTAGTCGGCTCGGGTATTGGAATCAGCAACTTTTCAGTTACTGGTCCAATGCTCTTAACCGCTAGGCTACCTGCTGCCTCAAAGGAGGAAGCCTTGGCGAAAGCGAGGCGGCATCCTGACGAGACTACGTCGATGAACAAATAGACACCGTTTCCCTCTGTTCTGTTGGTGAACGTGCAGTCACTGGAGAACAAACTGGATGAGCTCTTTTCGAGACTATCCTATCAACGGGATCTGAAAAACTGTAATATCCTATGTTTCTCAGAGTCGTGGCTGAACGAGGACATGAAAATACATCTGCCTGGTTTTCTATGCATCGTCAAGACCAGAGGCAGACTCGGATAAGATGAAGGGAGGAGGGGGGTCTCTTTGTAAACAACAGTTGGTGGAAGATTTCTAACGTTAAGGAAGTCTCAAGTTTTTGCTCGCCTGAGTTAGAATACCTCATGATGCAGACCATACTATTTACCAAGACAGTTTTCATCTATATTTTTCGTAACTGTCTATTTACCATCACAAACCGATGCTGGCACTAAGACCGCACTCAATGAGCTGCATAGGGCCATAAGCAAGTAAGTGTTTTTAATGCAAGGAAACTGAAATCCTTTTGCCTCATTTTTACCAGCATATCAACTGTGCAACTGGGGGTGGCAAAACTCTCGATCACCTTTACACCACACACAGAAACACATACAAGGCCCTCGCCCTACCTTTGGCACATCAGACTAGAACTCTATCCTCCTGCTTCCTGCTTACAAGCAAAAACTCAAACAGGAAGTATCAGTGACATGCTCAATACGGAAGTGGTTCAGTGAAGCGGTTGCTAAGCTACAGGATTGTTTCGCTAGCACCGACTGGAATATGTTCCGGGATTCATCCGATAACATTCAGGAGTTTACCACCGAAGTCACCAGCTTCATTAATGCAGTGCATTCAGAAAGTATTCACAGGTAGAATAAACCTCTTTAAAATGGCATGGCTGCCAAATCTTTTGTATATATTTTCAGTAATACCAGTCACCCCACCGAAGAGATTCTATAATAAAGTATACTCAGTCATAACAGATTTTACATGGGCAAATAAAATTCTGAGAATAAAAAGGAATGCTTTACATGTTCCTAAGTCTGAAGGTGGTTGTAACCTTCTAGACTTGGAACTGTATCAACTAACTACTCAAGGCTTTTACTTTCAGTATACAGTGCATTTGGAAAGTATTCAGACCCCTTGACCTTTTCCACATTTTGTTACGTTACAGCCTTATTCTAAAATAGATTAAATCGTTTTTTCCCCTCATCAATCTACACACAATACCCCACAATGACAGAGCAAAAACAGGTTTTTAGAAATGTTTGCAAATGTACTTAAAATAAAAAACAGAAATCACATTCACATACAGTTGAAGTCGGAAGTTTACACATACCTTAGCCAAATACATTTAAATTCAGTTTTTCACAATTCTTGACATTTAATCCGAATAAAAATTCTCTGTCTTAGGTCAGTTAGGATCACCACTTTATTATAAGAATGTGAAATGTCAGAATAATAGTAGAGAGAATTATTTATTTCAGCTTTTATTTTTTTCATCACATTCCCAGTGGGTCAGAAGCTTACATACAGTCAATTAGTATTGGGTAGCATTGCCTTTAAATTGTTTAACTTGGGTCAAACATTTCGGGTAGCCTTCCACAAGCTTCCCACAATAAATTGGGTGAATTTTGGCCCATTCCTCCTGACAGAGCTGGTGTAACTGAGTCGGGTTTGTAGGCCTTCTTGCTCGCACATGCTTTTTCAGTTCTGCCCACAAATTGTCTATAGGATTGAGGTCAGGGCTTTGTGATGGCCACTCCAATACCTTGACTTTGTTGTCCTTAAGCCATTTTGCCACAACTTTGGAAGCATGCTTGGGGTCATTGTCCATTTGAGACCAAGCTTTAACTTCCTGACTCATGTCTTGAGATGTTGCTTCAATGCATCCACATCATTTTCCTGCCTCATGATGCCATTTGTTTTGTGAAGTGCATCCGTCCCTCCTGCAGCAAAGCCCCGTCACAACATGATGCTGCCACCCCCGTGCTTCATGGATAGAATGGTGTTCTTCGGCTTGCAAGCCTCCCTCTTTTTCCTCCAAACATAACGAGGGTCATTATGGCCAAACAGGTCTATTTTTCTTTCATCAGACCAGAGGACATTTCTCCGAAAAGTACGATCTTTGTCCCCATGTGCAGTTGCAAACCGTAGTCTGGCTTTTTTATGGCGGTTTTGGAGCAGTGGCTTCTTCCTTGCTGAGCGGCCTTTCAGGTTATGTCGATATAGGACTCGTTTTTGCTGTGGATATAGATACTTTATACCGGTTTCCTCCAGCATCTTCACAAGGTCCTTTGCTGTTGTTCTGGGATTGATTTGAACTTTTCGCACCAAAGTACGTTCATCTCTAGGAGACAGAACGCATCTCCTTCCTGAGCGGTATGACGGCTGCGTGGTCCCATGGTGTTTATACTTGCGTACTATTGTTTGTACAGATGAATGTGGTACCTTCAGGCGTACCTTCTGAGGTCTTGGCTGATTTCTTTTGTTTTTCCCATAATGTCAAGCAAAGAGGCACTGAGTTTGAAGGTAGGCCTTGAAATACATCCACAGGGACACTTCCAATTGACTCAAATGATGTCAATTCGCCTATCAGAAGCTTCTAAAGCCATGACATCATTTTCTGTAATTTTCAAAGCTGTTTAAAGTCACAGTCAACTTAGTGTATGTAAACTTCTGACCCACTGGAATTGTGATACAGTGAGTTATGAGTGAAATAATCTGTCTGTAAACAATTGCTGTAAAAATGACTTGTGTCACGTTTCAAAGTAGATGTCCTAACCGGCTTGCAAAAAATATTGTTTGTTAACAATAAATTTGTGGAGGGGTTGAAAAATGAGTTTTAATGACTCCAACCTAAGTGTATGTAAACTTCCGACTTCAACTGTAAGTATTCAGACCTTTACTCAATACTTTGTTGAAGCACCTTTGGCAACGATTACAGCCTCGAGAGTTCTTGGGTATGACGCTACACGTTTGGCACACTTACATTTGGGGAGTTTCTCCCATTCTTCTCTGCAGATCCTCTCAAGCTCTGCCACGTTGTATGGGGAGCATTGCTGCACAGCTATTTGCAGGTCTCTCCAGAGATCTTCGATCGGGTTCAATTCCGGGCTCTGGCTGGACCACTAAAGGACATTCAGAGACTTGTCCCGAGGCCACTCCTGTGTTGCTTTGGATGTGTGCTTAGGGTTGTTGTCCTGTTGGAAGGTGAACCTTAACCCCAGACTGAGGTCCTGAGCAGGGAGCAGTGTTTCATCAAGGATCTCTCTGTACTTTGCTCCATTCATCTTTCCCTTGATCCTGACTAGTCTTCCAGTCCCTGCAACTGAAAAACATCCCCACAGCATGATGCTGCCACCACCATGTTTCACTGTAGGGATGGGGTTTCTTCCAGACGTGACGCTTGTCATTCAGGCCAAAGAGTTCAATCTTGGTTTTATCAGACCAAAGAATCTTGTTTCTCATGGTCTGAGAGTCTTTTAGGTGCCTTTTGGAAAACTCCAAGCGGGCTGTCATGTGCCACTCTACCATAAAGCCCTGATTGGTGGAGTGTTGCAGAGATGGTTGTCCATCTGAAAGGTCCTCCCATCTCCACAGAGTAACTCCGGAGCTTTATCAGAGTTTACCATCAGGTTCTTGATCACCTCCCTGACCAAGGCCCTTCTCCCCCTGATTTCTCAGTTTGGCCAGGCGGCCAGCTCTAGGAAGAGTCTTGGTGGTTCCAAACTTCTTAAGGCTAGGCGTCCCGCTAGCGGGACAACTTCTGGTGAAACTGGAGGGCGCGCAATTCAAATAAATAATCATAAAAAGTATGGATATTAAACATTTAGGAAGATTTAAGTGTCTTATATAGGTTGAAAGCTTAAATTATTGTTAATCTAACTGCACTGTCCGATTTACAGTAGCCATTACAGCGAAAGCATGCCATGCAATTGTTTGAGGACGGCGCCCCATATCAAAATATTTTTCCACCGGCACAGGTTTCATAAATTCACAAATAGCGATTAAATATTCACTTACTTTATGAAAATATTCATCTGATTTGTCATCCAAAGGGTCCCAGCTAAAACATGTAGTGTCGTTTTGTTCAATAAAATCCTTCTTTATATCCCAAAAGGTCTGTTTAGTTTGCGCCATCGATTTGAGTAATCCACTCATTCAACATGCAGAGAAAGTAATCCAAAAATCTACCGCTAAACTTTGTTGAAACAAGTCAAAATACGTTTCTATTGACTCCTCAGTTTCTATTGACTCCTATTGACCCTACAATGTAATCAAACTATAAAATTTCATACGGAAAGAAGTATGTTCAATAGGAAACCGATATTAGCAGGTGTGTCTTGTCTTCATCGTGCGCCCAAAGACGAATTTCCAAGACTGTGTCCCTGTATTAAAACTCATTATTCTTATTCGTTTTGGAAGAAACAAACCTGAAACCTTGAACATAGAGTGCTGACACCCAATGGAAGCCATAGGAATTGCATCCTGAGAGCTCGAGTTCAGAATGCCCCTATACTTTCCATTGTAAGAGCATGGGCTCTCTAAAAAAAAAAGGTCCGGTTGGTTTTTCTTTGGATTTTCTCCTACCATATCGATTGTGTTATAGTCTCCTACATTATTTTAACATTTCTACAAACTTCAAAGTGTTTTCTTTCCAATGGTACCAATTATATGCATATCCTGGCTTCAGGGCCTAATTTAAGAATGTCCTGTTGGAGGCCACTGTGTTCTTGGGGACCTTCAATGCTGCAGAATTGTTTTGGTACCCTTCCCCAGATCTGTGCCTCGACACAATCCTGTCTCGGAGCTCTACGGATAATTCCTTCGATCTCAGGGCCTGGTTTTGCTCTGAAATGCACTGTCAACTATGGGGCCTTATATAGACAGGTGTGTGCTGTTCCAAATGTATTTTACCACAGGTGGACTCCAATCAAGTTGCAGAAATATCTCAAGGATGATCAACTGAAACAGGATGCACCTGAGCTCAATTTTGAGACTCATAGCAAAGGGTCCGAATACTTATGTAAAGAAGGTATTTCAGATTTTTTATAAATTTGCTAAATGTTGCTAAAAACCTGTACTCGCTTTGTCATTATGAGGTATTGTGTGTAGATTGATGAGGAAAATGTTTTATTTTATCAATATTAGAATAAGGTTGTAATGTAAAAAAGTGTGGAAAAGGGTAGGGGTCTGAATACTTTCCGAATGCACTGTATAGTTAAATGCACTAAAGACGAACAATTGGTACATATTGAAGATGCTCATTCACAGAATATTTTGAAGTATTCCTGCAGGAATATTCCTGCATATTCCTGCAGTCAAATGACCTAGTGGCCTCATGGGTGGAATGTTATTCATATTTTTCATAATTTCATAATTAATAAACATTATTTTAAAAAACAGATCAAAATCCGGTGTTTCTATGTCAAACAATTTTGTATATTTTTGTCTTCTGTGATGTATAGCCTATAAAGTGTAATATTGGGATGCAAACTCAAACTCAAATGTAATCTGACATGGTACAGGTGTCTTCTTTTTTGTAAATCCACCTCCTGCTGGGCAGAGGTTGTTGTTGTTCATAAGTTGTTGTTCATATGTGTATGTTTGTATTTGGGGTAAAAAAAAATAGGGAAAAATGAAAAGAAAGTATTCACACCCTTTGCCTTTTTCCACATTTTGTTGCATCACTGGACTAAACACAATAACCCGTACTGTCAAAGTGGAATTGTGTTTGTAGACATTTTTACAAATTCATTCAACATTTTATGCTTAAGAGGTTGACTGAATTTGTAAAGAAGTCTACAGACATAATTCCACTTTGACATTATGGGTTATTGTGTGAAGTATTCAACCCCTTTGTTATGGTAAGTTCAGGTGTGAAAATGTGCTTAACAAGTCACATAATACGTTGCATGGACTCACTCTGTGTCCAGTAATAGTGTTTAACATGATTTGTGAATGACTACCTCATCTCTGTACCCCACACATACAATTATCTGTAAGGTCCTTTAGTCGAGCAGTGAATTTCCAACACAGATTCAACCACAAAGACCAGGTAGGTTTTTCAAAGAGCACCTACTGGTAGATGGGTACAAATAAAAAACCAGACATTGAATATCCCTTTGAGCATGGTGAAGTTATTAATTACACTTTGGATGGTGTATCAATATACAGTTGAAGTCGAAAGTTTACATACACTTAGGTTGAAGTCATTAAAACTCGTTTTTCAACCACTCCACAAATTTCTTGTTAACAAACTATGGTTTTGGCAAATCCGTTAGGACATCTACTTTATGCATGACACAAGTCATTTTTCCAACAATTGTTTACAGACAGATTATTTCACTTATAATTCACTGTATCACATTTCCATTGGGTCAGAAGTTTACATACACTAAGTTGACTGTGCCTTTAAACAGCTTGGAAAATTCCAGAAAATGATGTCATGGCTTTAGAAGCTTCTGATAGGGTAATTTACATAATTTGAGTCAATTGGAGGTGTACCTGTGGATGTATTTCAAGGCCTACCTTCAAACTCTTTGCTTGACATCATGGGAAAATCAAAAAAAATCAGCCAAGACCTCAGAAAAATAATTGTAGACCTCCACAAGTCTGGTTCATCCTTGGGAGCAATTTCCAAACGCCTGAAGGTACCACGTTCATCTGTACAAGCAATAGCACGCAAGTATAAACACCATGGGATACCGCTCAGGAAGGAGACGCATTCTGTCTCCTAGAGATGAACGTACTTTGGTGCGAAAAGTGCAAATCAATCCCAGAACAACAGCAAAGGACCTTGTGAAGATGCTGGAGGAAACCGGTACAAAAGTATCTATATCCACAGCAAAACAAGTCCTACATCGACATAGCCTGAAAGGCCGCTCAGCAAGGAAGAATCCACTGCTCCAAAATCGCCATAAAAAAGCCAGACTACGGTTTGCAACTGCACATGGGGACGAAGATCGTACTTTTTTGAGAAATGTCCTCTGGTCTGATGAAACCAAAATATAACTTGTTGGCCATAATGACCATCGTTATGTTTGGAGGAAAAAGGGGGAAGCTTGCAAGCCGAATAGCACCATCCCAAACGTGAAGCACGGGTCATCCTCATGTTGTGACGGGGCTTTGCTGCAGGAGGGACTGATGCACTTCACAAAATAGATGGCATCATGAGCGAGGAAAATTATGTGGATATATTGAAGAAACATCTCCAGACATCAGTCAGGAAGTTTAAGCTTGGTCGCAAATGGGTCTTCCAAATGGACAATGACCCCAAGCATGCTTCCAAAGTTGTGGCAAAATGGCTTAAGGACAACAAAGTCAAGGTATTGGAGTGGCCATCACAAAGCCCTGACCTCCATCCTATAGACAATTTGTGGGCGGAACTGAAAAAGCGTGTGAGAGCAAGGAGGCCTACAAACCCGACTCAGTTACACCAGCTCTGTCAGGAGGAATGGGCCAAAATTCACCTAACTTATTGTGGGAAGCTTGTGGAAGGCTACCAAAAACGTTTCACCCAAGTTAAACAATTTAAAGGCAATGGTACCAAATACTAATTGAGTGTATGTAAACTTCTGACCCACTGGGCATGTGATGAAAGAAATAAAAGCTGAAATAAATAATTCACTCTACTATTATTCTGACATTTCACATTCTTAAAATAAAGTGGTGATCCTAACTGACCTAAGACAGAGAATTTTTATTCGGATTAAATGTCAGGAATTGTGAAAAACTGAATTTAAATGTATTTGGCTAAGGTGTATGTAAACTTCCGACTTCAACTGTACACAGTCACTAAAAACGGTACAGGCATCCTTCCTAACTCAGTTTCCAGAGAGGAAGGAAACCGCTCAGGGATTTCACCATGAGGCCAATGATGACTTTAAAACAGTTACAGAGTTTAATAGCTGTTAAATGAGAAAACATGAGGATGGATCAACATTGTACTCCGCAATACTAACCTAATTGACAGAGGGAAAATAACATGCATCCTGTTTACAATAAAGCACTAAAGTAAAACTGCAAAATATGTGGCGAAGAAAGGAACATCTTCTGAATACAAAGCATTATGTTTGGGGCAAACACAACACATCACTCTTCATATTTTCAAGCATGGTGGTGGCTGCACCATGTATCTATGTATGCTTGTCATCGGCAAGGACTATGGAGGTTTTTTTAGGATAAAAAGAAACAGAATAGAGCTAAGCACAGTCCTACAGGAAAACCTGATTTAGTCTGCTTTCCAACAGAAATGAAGACTTTAAAATGACAGTGTAACAATGATCAACAACCAACTTGACAGAGCTTGAAGAATTTTGAAAATAATAATGTGAAAATGTTGTACAATCCAGGTGCGCAAAGCTCCTAGAGACTTACACAGAAAAACTCACAGTTATAACAACTGCCAAAGGTGAAAATAGCATGTATTGACTCAGGGGTGTGAATATTTATGTAAATGAAATATTTCTGTGTTTCATTTTCAATACATTTGCAAACATTTCTAAAAACATGTTTTCACTTTGTCATTATGGGGTATTTTGTGGTGATGAGTGGCAGAGAAAAAATCTATTTAATCCATTTTGAATTTAGTCTGTAACACAAGAAAATGTGGAATAAGTCAGGGGGTATCGATACTTTCTGAAGGCACTGTAAGTGTATCGATGGTGTCATCCCCATAGTGACCTCCTATAACTCATCAAACAGGCAAAGCGTCAATAGAGGACTAAGATCAAATTCTACTACGCCGGCTCTGACGCTCGAAGAATGTGGCAGGGCTTGCAAACTATCATGGATTATAAAGGGAAACCTAGCCGTGAGCTGACCAGCAACGCGAGCCTTCGATGCAAGCAACACTGAACCATGCATGAGTGCACCAACTGTTCCATATGACTGTGTGATCTCGCTCTCCGTAGCCGATGTGAGAAAGATCTTTAAACAGGTTAACATTCGCAATGCTGCGGGGCCAGGCGGAATACCAGGATGCGTACTCAGAGCATGCGTTGGCCAGCTGGTAAGTGTCTTCATTGATATTTTCAACCTATCCCTGACCCAGTATGTAAAACCAACATTTTTCAAGTAGACCACCATAGTCCCCGTGCCCAAGAACACCAAGGTAACCTGCCTAAATGACTATTTCCCCCGTAGCACTCACATATATAGCCATGAAATGCTTTAAAAGGCTGGTCATGGCTCACAACAATACCATCTTCCCAGGCACCCTGGACCCACTCCAATTCGCATACCGCGCCAACAGAACCACAGATGACGCAATCTCTAAAGCATTCCACACTGCCCTCACCCACCTTGATAAAAGGAATACCTATTGAAGAATGCTGTCCATTGACTACAGCTCATCATTCAACACAATAGTCTCCTCCAAGCTCATCACCAAGCTCAGGAGCCTGGGACTGAACTCCTCTCTCTGTACTGCAACTGGATGCTGGACTTTCTGGCGAGCACACCTCCATCCACATTGATGGGGCTGTGGTGGAGCGGGTCGAAAGCTTCAAGTTCCCTGGTGTCCACATCACTAAGGAATCGTCCACGCACACCCACACAGTTGTGAAGAAGGCACGACAGCACCTCTTCCCCCTCAGGAGGCTGAAAAGATTTAGCATGGGCCTTGAGATCTTCAAACAAATGTACAGCTGCACCATTGAGAGTATCTTGACTGGCTGCATCACTGCTTGGTATGGCAACTGAGAGGTACCCAACCTCAAGGTGCTACAGGTAGCCTAGTGATTAGAGCATTGGGCCAGTAATTGAAAGGTTGCTGGATCGAATCCTCGAGCTGACAAGGTAAAACAAATCTGTTGTTCTGCCCCTGAACAAGTTCCCCAGTAGGCTGTCATTGTAAATAAGAATTTGTTCTTAACTGACTTGCTTAGTTAAATATACAACATTTACAGAGAGTGGTGAGTACAACCCAGTACATCACTGGGGCTGAGTTCCCTGCCAGCTAGGACCTCTATACCAGGCAGTGTCAAAGGAAGGCACAAAAAATTGTCAAAGACTCCAGCTACCTAAGCCATGGACTTTTCTCTCTGCTACTGCACAGCATACCAGTGTACCACATTTGGAACCAACAGGACCCTGAACAGCTTCTACCCCCATGTAAAAAGACTGCTATATAACTGATCAAATGACTACCTGCATTGACCTTTTTTTGCACTCGCGCTTGCACTGACTCTATGGACACATACTGGACTCTACCCACACATTCAGACATACGTATACGCCAACACACACATACACACACACACACACACACACACACACACACACACACACACACACACACACACACACACACACACTACATACGCCCACACACTTAGAACATGCGCACACATGTGACACCACATACACATTCACACTCACACTCACACACTTTCACACTCACCACATACTCTGCTGCTACTGTCTATTATCTATCCTGTTGCCTAGTCACTATAACCTACCAATACGGACATAGCTACCTCAGTTATCTCATACTCCTGCACATGGACTCAGTACTGGTACTCCTTAGCCGTGTTATTTTTACTCATTATTGTTATTAACTATTCACTGTGTAATTATCCCTTGTCACTCTTTGAAAAAAAAAAGTTTTATCTTTAACTCTGCAATGTTGGAAAAGGACCCATAAGTAAGCGTTTCACTGTTAATCTACACTTGTTGTTTACGAAGCGTGTTACAAATCAAATTTGATCAGCAACGGCTTTATACATGAATGAATGACAAGAATCTGGCCAAAAGCAACTTATAATTATCACCACCAGTCACCTACCCCTCTCACATTTTGACAAATTAGAACTATTTGATACCCCATTATCTTTTGAACAAATGATTTTGCTGTTGGTGGGCAGAACATAAAGACGTTCTATATGAGGATTTCCAGCATTGAAATAGCTACACATCTGGATGGCTTTCTGTCAATGATTAACTCATCAGTTCGTTACTATAGTAACTCTATAGCTACACTTGGGTGCTGTCATTATAATTAACCTCTATCACATTGTCTTTTCTCATTTAATCTAGCTTTTTTTCTACTATCAGGGAGAGAAAAAACTCCTGCGGGCAACTCTGTGATTTTTTTTTTATATCAATTAATTTGCTTGATTAATGGATTCACTTGTCCTGAGTTGATAAGAGATCGGATACTTGCGATAACACATTTATGACGGAACTCCTACAGTGTAGAAGACGTAGACAAGAGAAACGACGAAAGCCTTGTACTGAGGAGGGCATGTTGGTGTTCTGTTGAGGAATTTGTCTCCTAGAGGAAACAGACAGGGTAATGACAGTATCATGCTCCTTGCGAAAGCTTTGAAATGATATTGTAAACTGTACATGTTGTTGTAGCACGAGGTGTTGTCTGAATGCATTTGCCGTAAGTAATTGTTTCGACTGCTAAATGTGTCATAATTGGACATGTTTACTCATTTTCCAAGAGCTGTTGGACAATTATAAACTTAACTTTTATGATCTGGTAAGAACATGTCATGTCGGGTCTAATTGAAAATAATGAATTCAACTGACACCAGAATATCCAAGGTTATACAGGATGTTCATATACAATATACATTTTAATGCTCAAAATCAGTTTGACACACCACAGAGAAATGCAATCAAAGCATTGTGTTGTTTTTTCCCGGTGTATTTCGGACTAAGCAGGTGCATTTGTGTTGTGTCTGCAGGTGCATTTATGTTGTGTCTAGTCACTGGGTATGCCAGACAACATACTGTAGACTCCCTCTGTTTAGCCAACATAGGACTACTCAGTCCAAATCAACTCAACTGGACAGGTATACCGCCCACACCATTTATAGTTTACTCTGTAAAATCCATCAGTAAAGTTTTAAACAAAGCTAATGTATAACAATAGGTTAAATCAAACTACTGAAAGATAGTGGGTAATGATGCAAGAATCGAATTAATAAGTATAGATTTGAATTACAGCGTAAAAAAAAATATTTTACAAAGACGTAGTCTTCTTTCTCAGAGATTAGTGTCCGGGGGATCAAGACCATGAGCCTTTGCAGTGCTAAAGTCAGAGGAGAATCAGAGCTCTTTGATGTCACAGTTGAATGTAAAATGATGGCACTTTCACAATGTGGTGAAACCTCAATGTACTTGCTAATGATGACAGAGAAGGCCAATACGGCACCGAGATCCAAGGGAATTTGGCAAAATGCTCATTAAAAGGTCTAATAATTAAAATATTGATTCATTAGTCTAACATTGATTTACAGTCACACTTTATCAAGTCGAGAAGCTCTAATTACTGTGTCATTATGCCACAGGCCGACCTGCTCATTTTTGTCACTTGTAATGAAAAAGGACATTTCTTTAACTGCCTTTTAAATTTCTGACCTGTAAAATTTTAATAGGGAGTACAGTGGGTGTCGGATGTGGATTGGTAGTAAAGTCATGGGTGGCTAATGTCCCTGAGTCTGGTTAAGTGGCTGTACACACAAAGAGCTGCCTGGACCGCCTCTCTGGAGGGATTGGTCAGGGCTGCATTGTTTTAACGACAGGCTCAAACGCTTCCAACAAAGCAAAGCTAAATAGCCAAGCTCTACTAAAGCTGAACTTAGCCAATTGTATAATTGCAACATTTTTTATTACATTCATCAAAATATGCAAAAACATACCTGACAATTCCAAAAATGTAATTGAGATGTAGGGGAATATACAATTATCACTCTTCTTTGATACCATCCCTTTTTTTGTGGATAGCATTTAGTGGTTAGTTCATGAAAAGGCGTTGAACAGGAAGTGAATCCTATTTTCCACTCCATAGATTCAGAAAATGGTGCTTCAGACACTTTTGAGTGCGGTCAGGAATCCCAATTTGCCTGCCGAAATTGGAAATGTGCAGACATTGAGGTGTGATGCCAATAAAGTCAGTCAGTTTCATATAAGGGACTGGTGGATGGCCTGGTGGCTAGTCCAGTTCACAGACCAGCTAAGATGGGCCATGACACAATAGGCTCCTGTCCATGACCAACATACACTTCCACCAAGTGGAAATTGGACATTTGTGGGCATTCCTTTTCCTCCATGAAATGTCAGTTACATTATTGAGAAGTAGAGGTTTCCATTGCCGTAAAGTACTTTCTTTGTGCTTCATGTGCTTCATTTTTATATATATTATGTCATCATTTTTCTCTTGTATTCTCTTATACGGTAAACTAATCCGATTTTGTATTGTTTTTTCAAACATAAAAATGTAAACTGTATCTTTTCTGGTAGAAGTAGTTGTAATGTCAAAATCACCATACAATGGCGCTTGATGTACTGTATGCATGAATGACAAAAATAGGCTGAGTTAATGTCAATCCTCAAAGCCAAATTAAAAACAAATTGCAATAAATCCATTAATGAAGGGCTGAGGGAACTGCTGTCTTTCCCATTTTAATGAGCTATGAAGAGAATCACACCTCTGTGATTCTGCTGCATCAGAACTACATCCACCACACCTTTGTTTGCACTCTTTATTTGCATTTCAAAGAGAGCCCATGGGAACATGCCTTGCATATTTACACCTGATTAGCAACTTTAAATGAACATGTCAAAATCCACGAAATGTTCATCAGTGACAGTGATAAGACCACACTGATTCAACACTGAGCTTGACGAGAATAAAACTACAAACAAAAGGGGATTAATCTAACATGGCATGGACTACACGCACAGTTTAGTTCGTCCAAATAGATTTCATTGAAAAGGGAATATATGATTTTTCAAATTACGTTGACTAAATGGATAAAGACATAACATATGAATGTATGCGTTCAATAACATTAAGGTTAACAGAAAGACTTGCTACTGTATGGGGATCTACATTGAGCTGTTTTAATAGGGAATCATGAAGAATGATTGTTCAAGGTTAAACATTAAACAATACTTGCAGAGGTAAAAAATATATATATACACTGCTCAAAAAAATAAAGGGAACACTTACACAACACAATATAACTCCAAGTCAATCACACTTCTGCGAAATCAAACTGTCCACTTAGGAAGCAACACTGATTGACAATAAGTTTCACATGCTGTTGTGCAAATGGAATAGACAACAGGTGGAAATTATAGGCAATTAGCAAGACACCCCCAATAAAGGAGTGGTTCTACAAGTGGGGACAACAGACCACGTCTCAGTTCCTATGCTTCCTGGCTGATGTTTTGGTCACTTTTGAATGCTGGCGGTGCTTTCACTCTAGTGGTAGCATGAGACGGAGTCTACAACCCACACAAGTGGCTCAGGTAGTGCAGCTCATCCAGGATGGCACATCAATGCGAGCTGTGGCAAGAAGGTTTGCTGTGTCTGTCAGCGTAGTGTCCAGAGCATGGAGGCGCTACCAGGAGACAGGCCAGTACATCAGGAGACGTGGAGGAGGCCGCAGGAGGGCAACAACCCAGCAGCAGGACCGAAACCTCCGCCTTTGTGCAAGGAGGAGCAGGAGGAGCACTGCCAGAGCCCTGCAAAACGACCTCCAGCAGGCCACAAATGTGCATGTGTCTGCTCAAACGGTCAGAAACAGACTCCATGAGGGTGGTATGAGGGCCCGACGTCCACAGCTGGGGGTTGTGCTTACAGCCCAACACCGTGCAGGACGTTTGGCATTTGCCAGAGAACACCAAGATTGGCAAATTCGCCACTGGCGCCCTGTGCTCTTCACAGATGAAAGCAGGTTCACACTGAGCACATGTGACAGAGTCTGGAGACGCTGTGGAGAACGTTCTGCTGCCTGCAACATCCTCCAGCATGACCGGTTTGGCGGTGGGTCAGTCATGGTGTGGGGTGGCATTTCTTTGGGGAGCCGCACAGCCCTCCATGTGCTCGCCAGAGGTAGCCTGACTGCCATTAGGTACCGAGATGAGATCCTCAGACCCCTTGTGAGACCATTTGCTGGTGCGGTTGGCCCTGGGTTCCTCCTAATGCAAGACAATGCTAGACCTCATGTGGCTGGAGTGTGTCAGCAGTTCCTGCAAGAGGAAGGCATTGATGCTATGGACTGGCCCGCCCGTTCCCCAGACCTGAATCCAATTGAGCACATCTGGGACATCATGTCTGGCTCCATCCACCAACGCCACGTTGCACCACAGACTGTCCAGGAGTTGGCGGATGCTTTAGTCCAGGTCTGGGAGGAGATCCCTCAGGAGACCATCCGCCACCTCATCAGGAGCATGCCCAGGCATTGTAGGGAGGTCATACAGGCACGTGGAGGCCACACACACTACTGAGCCTCATTTTGACTTGTTTTAAGGACATTACATCAAAGTTGGATCAGCCTGTAGTGTGATTTTCCACTTTAATTTTGAGTGTGACTCCAAATCCAGACCTCCATGGGTTGATAAATTGGATTTCCATTGATTATTTTTGTGTGATTTTGTTGTCAGCACATTCAACTATGTAAAGAAAAAAGTATTTAATAAGATTATTTCTTTCATTCAGATCTAGGATGTGTTGTTTAAGTGTTCCCTTTATTTTTTTGAGCAGTATATATTATACTGCATTCTTGAAATGGTGTGTTTGGTTATGAGCTCCTCACGTACTGTAGAACATTTATTTTCAATAGATGGGTTGGTTGTTTAGCAGCAAACATCGATGCGTGCCCAACTATGGGGCAACACAGACGGGTTTGGCTAAGAATGTTGACAGCATGTAAACAATATTTTTTCTCCAATGTTTATTGAAAATAGAACATAGAAAATAGAACATAGAACATACATTTGCAAAATGAGCACTTCTTGTCTTTCAAATGCATCTTTACACTTGTTGGTTAGCTAGCTAGCAATTATTTTTGCCATGTTAGCATTGACATGAAATCAGGCAAAACGCCTCAAAACAAGAAATGGTATCAAGAACAAGATGAAACTAACTGAAACGAGTCACTTACGATTCCCCACATGGCAGATTCCCCACATTGTTGCTAGCCATCTGGCCATCCAGAATCAAAACAACTCACAGACTTCTGCCCCATTGAAGCGTGCGCATTGTTTCCGTGACGTTGTCAGCTAACCCATCTATATAGATATATCTTATGTTTTTGTAGTGCATTCTTTCACAAAGATGAGATCATTAAATTTCATGACTATCCCTTAGTGTTCACATTATTATGTATTTTTTTCACAATCTGTCCAAATGAAAGAATGAGAGGGAGAGAAGGATCCGCCTAGCCCACCACAGCGTTAACGAACCCAGTACTCCAGCATGCACAGGAGAGGAAAACAGAAAAGTTCAAAATGTTAAGGTAAAGCTTGGGCATGCTAAGAAAAAAATTGACTCTCCATAATTTTCGATGCAAACTTTGTTCTGTTGAGCTCTGTGTAAGGTATGAAATATGAACTAACTATGTGATTATTAATTGGGCCCATTTTAATTTGAGGATTCTGGGCTGCATATTGTTGGCAGCTCTCCACGGGGTCTGTCTGCGCAGGAGCGTGTCGAGGGGGTACCAGGCTGGATGCCTCAGCTATTTAGAGAGCAGCTTGCCACTCGCACATTGGAATACCAATGAGTGAGGTTAAAAAGGCACGGCTCCTCTTGGAGACGGCTCTCCTTCTCCTGCTCGGCTCCAGAGGGTCTCCACGGACTAATTTCCAAAACCACCTCTTAATGTGGGCTTGTGTCAATCACCCGAACAGACAGCTTCATCCCCTGATATAGAATAGTCCTACATTATAACCAAGCACACCAACTGCTCTACAATAGCCACAGAGCGTTCACATACGGAAAAGGATCACAGGGTCTTTAATGACATTTCGCTCTGAAAAAAATACTTTATTCATTTTTTTGTTCACATTTAAATTACAATCTTAAAGAATATGATCCAAAAGTGTTCTGGAGTCATAAACGATAAAGTGAAGGCAAAATACAGATTTATTTTGAAAACAAAAGAAAGTGTATAGAACAAGAAGTGAAAATCTCAGAGACCGAGACATTTATTTTTATTTTTATGAGTGACCAGTCTGTAAACTTTCATCTTTTCAAGGCTGCACATTTACTTTTAAACTCCAACTTATGGCCATGGTGCTGTGAATATAAACTTCAAAAGAATCTCCGGCAGATGAAAATAATACTGTGGGACTTCATTTTACCCTGAAAGCTGTCTGTTGTAATCATTTCATTCCAGACTTTATCATCCACTTTTTCAAAGCCTGGGGGCTTAAGAAAGAACTAGACTGGAGGGACAGCCAAAGTACTATTTAAGAAGTGCATAATGTTATGTCTTGTAACTTTCCGGCCATATTAGTAATAACAATATTGAGTTGTTACCTTTTTGTGAAACTCATCCATAAATTAACCAATTCTTGGGAAAATGCATAATAGGAACGTCTCGTATCTGTCAGTTAGAGATCTCATTATTTTCCCTCTGACATGGTCTCTCGATACCAAATAATATTTGGTCGGGGAAGGGGAAAACATTTAAAAGGATCTTGAGCGGGGTGAAAGATGAACTCTCATCAGCATGCTTATATGAAAACACAAGGATAGACGTGGAGGTGTCCATTGAAACACACTTGAACATTATGAAATGGATGCTCCAAGGACATGGATTTTTTTTGGGGGTGTGTAGAAGTAAGAATTTCGTATTCACCTCAGTTAATGAAAATATTGTTTATTTACTGAGTTTCTAAGAACAAACTGTGTATGTGATGGAAGTGACAGTATTGTATACACGGGTCTGATGTATTAACCGGCACTACGACGATCAACATTTCCAGTTCTTGAGTCATCTTACTGAACTCACGTGACCATATATTCTCATTCGGTCACAACCATAAAATTCCGTTGGTCAATTAAAAAAAATGACTGACAAAATGTTGTGACATGTTTCCTCCTGCAAATGGAATGGGATTCTTCCTGAAGTTGAAATTGTAATCACGGAGGTGTTTATTTGGATACGGAAACGGTATCCTGTTTTGAACGTTTCGGTGCCGCGTGTGATGCGACAGGGGTCAATAGGCCGCAGCAGTTGCGTGGAATTTGACTGTTGAACTGTAGAGCTCTTTGGAGTGTCAGCACTAAACGTAACTATTGATTACAATACGATAGTGCTGAGTGGGTTGGAGTCCCCACAGTCCAATCTGCCCATCAGCAGATTCCCAACGATAAAACAGGGCACAACAAATGTGTACACTCGCTTGTACACTCGCTTGTACCGCGAACGACATGTCCATCTGAATATCAGCCTTCTGATGATGATTTTACAACGTCGCAAGTTTTATTGTCACATGCACAGGATACAGCAGGTGTGAAACAGTGCAGTGAAATGCTTAACTTGCGAGCTCTTTCCCAATAATACACAACAGGGATAGTAGTATAGATAAGAAGTAAAAACAAGCGACGTGAGAGAGAAGGAAATAATCAAATCAAATCAAGACGAGAATGTGGATATCTACAGGTACGGTATGTAGGTCACTGTAGAGGTCAGTGCAGTGCCAGTGCCGCTATGCCAATGTGCAGGGGTACCGGAGTGATTGAGGAAGGAATGTGCATGTAAAGGGGGCAAAGGTGTCTGGTAGCGGGATAAATACTAATGGTAGTGATGATCGTTATGAACAATATAGCAGCAACGAATGGCCATATTAATCACTATAATCAATCAATCAATTATGGCAGCAGCGTATGTGGTGTGTGTGTGTGTGTGTGTGTGTGTGTGTGTGTGTGTGTGTGTGTGTGTGTGTGTGTGTGTGTGTGTGTGTGTGTGTGTGTGTGTGTGTGTGTGTGTGTGTGTGTGTGTATGCATGAATAGGAAGTATCAGCGCAGGTGTATGTGGCTGAGTGGTAGAGACCCGAGGACAGGCATATAGTCTGTGTAGGTAGTCAGTGTGGATAGTCTGTGGGAGTGAAGGAGGGCACAGGTAGTTAACCATTTTATGCTATTCGGGGAAAGAAGTTCTGTCGGAGCCTATTGGTCCGAGACCCGATGCTCCGGTACCGCCTGCCAGACGGGAGCTTAGAGAACAGTCCATGGCTTGGCTGGATGGAGTCCTTGGAAGTTTTTGGGGGGTTTTCATTTGATTGGCGAACAGATAGTACATCAGTAGCTCCATAAACACACCGCTTAACTCCTTCAGTGAAACACAACCATTCTTCTACTGAATCAAAATCCCTTTCCTGCTCTAGCTTTTCCCTAACATTAAACTGCACAGAAACCATCCCACATACTGAGTTTTGCTTTTTGTGTCACAATCCGAGATGGCATATGACACGTAAAACGATGAGAAAACGGTGGAGGCTTCCAGTAGATTGATTCTCCCATCACCTCATTCTTTTCTAGTTAGTATTTTATTGACTACAAAGGGAGAGCGTGAGTGAGGGAATGAGTGAGTGGGTGTCACCTATATAAATGCATTGTGCGTGAATGAATGAATGAATGAGTGAGTGAGTGAGTGAGTGAGAGAGAGAGACAGAGAGAGACAGAGAGAGACTGACTGCCCTGTTTAATCCTTGGGGCATCGGTGTAATGTGATCACTTGTTAAGAACGCTAAGGCCTACAAGGAAATCAGAGCAGCATTTGAACCTCTAAGCTGAGTTGAACAAGATATGGCCCAGGTTGAGCTCCAGTTCTTCAGGGGGAATAAGAGCACTCTGTAGAATAACGTTTGGAGGCTTTAGAGGCACACCAGTTGTTATGGTCACACAAGGAGCAGTTAGTCTGAACGGTAACCCAGTGTTCCTACATGGACAAGTAAATAATCCTTGGGGTTCTTTTAGAGAAATATCTTGTATCATTTCTATTCACACGTTTCATCAGTTATAAACATAGTGGAGAATGGCCGATTTTTTTCTTCTTCTCTCCTTCATGCAGAACATTGTAATTGTTTGATAGCAGTGATTAACCTTTTGTGTATGTCAACTTTCTTTTCAAATATCTTCTCCTGGTTGCATCACACACCTCCAATTACTGTACATCAATGTAGCCTGATAGAAAGGGAAGAGATCCTATCAACTCTGGCTATGTAACTAATGCTCTATTCCTCTTCCAGGCAGATGAAGTCGATATTTATTCAACACCAAGAAGAAATGTGTTTCCAATTGTAATGCTCTCATCAACCCAGACCTTTAGAACTAAACCCAGCACGTGAAGATGTATCTATCGTCCATCTGTCAACAAAATAAGCAGAAAAGGAAATAGGTTCAGGTTATTCGCCAGTCTTTTGCTGGATATCAAAATACAATGTTCAGCTTTAAAGGGATTACCATTTGACTATATCAACACATCATAATCCCCCTGTGTGGTGTGTGTCGACACACTTGACAATCAATACGTGAACTATCAACTTCTTTTCTCTATATCAGGGGTCTGCAGTAGGTTTCCGTACGCCATTCTTTAAAAGAGTTTACATTTAAATTCAGAGTATTTCAACTGCGCAAACATAAACTTTGTGATCAAAGAAA
Source organism: Salmo trutta (assembly GCF_901001165.1). NCBI lineage: Eukaryota > Metazoa > Chordata > Actinopteri > Salmoniformes > Salmonidae > Salmo > Salmo trutta. The sequence continues at coordinate 13,415,496 of NC_042980.1, forward strand.
TTGTTCACCTAGCTAGGCATACAGCACTGAAACGGTAAAGCATTCTGATTTACTCTACTCCTATTCATAGATAACTGATATGATAGTGGATTGAATAGATAGCGTATCACATTTCCTGTTCCATTGTGATGGTATTAGAAGAACGTCACCCACGTAAGCGCAATATGAGAAAGAAAGAGGAAACTCAACCTTCCTTTGAAAGGTATGCAATTACGAGTTCACAATTCCAATGGATGTGGCAAGGCTAAAGTTGAAGCACATGAGACCGAAGAAACTTGTGCTATGGTTATGCATTTCCACCGTCCAAGAGAGTGACTGTAAAATTAATGAAGGGGGAACTCTGACTTTTAGTCAATGTAAAAATGTCATTAATGTTATTATTCAGTCATCTGAATGGTGTTGAATTTATATCATGGATGCTTCATGCTTAGAATTTTGATGGCTAGTATTTCAACTCTCTCATGATCAAGTATCTGGCCAGGTGTACACCAGGGACTGTGCATTGTGAGGTGGGTACAGTATGAAGGACATCAGAAAGGAAGAGGGATCTTTCTATGGCCACACTATTGAGTAATATGCATAATTCAATGTTTTAATTTTAAGGGACTTTTTTTACGAACTGTAAAACATGCCCGTAAAAAAGTGATTGTTTTTATTTAGGAAGATAACGTGCCAACAGGCACACGCACACACGCACACGCGCACACACACGCACACACGTACACACGCACGCGCGCATACAGAGTGCTCTCTGGAGACCTTAGAGCCTCTGTATCTCTATAGTGTCTGCATTAGGTTTGAGTTTCCTCTATCACTGGGTTTTCCCCCTCAATTTCTCTTGGAGTGCCGGGACTTGATGAAGAATCTTTAAACAAATCAACAAAGCAAAAAGACAGTGAAGAGCCATGAATCAATTCTCCATAGAGTTTAGGATGCTGGTGAGGGATGAAGTATGTGCTTGCAATTGGGGAGTAAATGGTTTTCCGTCAATTGTGCTGGAATGCTATCCTTGTCTCGAGTACTGCTTCACATCTCCGAGGAGTGTCCTTTTCGGGTGGGAACAATATCAATGTTTTGTAATTCCATTTCTAATAACAAGGCTCTTCAGTCCTTTTGGAAAACAGGGTGCTCTTGGTAAAGTGTTCCATACTTACAGGAAGGGGATAAGAGTTAATGCAAGCCCATATCTGTTCAAAATTCTGAAACAAGGTCCTTGATAGACCACATAGATTGGTTGTGAAAATGGGGGCATGGAGTCTTTTAGCTACAAATCTGATTAAAGCTAGCACTCACTCACACAGCTGGAAGATGAAGTGTTACGGTATTCAGATGTTGTCTCCTTTATTCTTGGTTTTACGGTACACTCTGAGACATGATACAAACATGTGTGCGTGCTTTTGTAAATGATACAAACGTGTGCATTCTCTCTCTCTCTCTCTCTCTCTCTCTCTCTCTCTCTCGCCCTCTCTCTTTAATGATGAAGACACATAAGTCCATTCATTCCTATCGTCTTGTCCTTCAACCAACCGTGCACACGAGGTAGTTTGAGGTACTGTAGTTCTCTTTCATTCCCTGGCCACAGTAAGTCTATTGACCCTCAGGGTTCTCCGTTGTAGCGCTAAAGCAGTGTCGTCTTTAATCTTCTGGATCAAAGATTGGTCAATAAAAATCATCTTAGCATCTGGCGTGAAGGGGAAAAGCACATTCTGGTTTAGCACTAATTGGGACACAACATATCTATCCCATGGACTAAACCCATTTCAAACCTAATCGGCTTTCATGAAAAAAAATTCGGATTCAATTCATTTATTGATAAATGTTAGTTTTATAAACTTTCACGTCAGTTAATATACACGTGTGTTTTGTAGACTACCCAAGGAAGCTGGTTTAAAATCTAGGTAATGGGTAAATCAAGGAAATCAAGAGTGTATGCAATTTGATAGTGCTCCAAGAATATAGCTCTGATAAATGGTGTTCAGAGCAATGCAAAACAAAACAGTTATGTAAAAACATTAACTGACCTCTCACTACACTGGGATCAATATGGCAGAGTGCATTCCTTAATCCCACCATCTCTCATATGTCTGAAATGTTCAAGAATAAAGCACATAGTCTACAGCCCTCTTACAATTCATGCTCGACGGATGAATTATCTCCGAACTGAATGATTCCACTTCAAGCCAAAGGTTGCCTGTGTGAAAATAGCCCATGCGCCATAATGTTCATGAAAGTACATTTTGATGAAGTCAAACCCAATGTGAGGCCGTTTGACAAAAAGTCCTTATCTGCACCACTATGTGTTGTACGAAGTAGCAGCATAACCTTTTGGCTATGTGGCTATGGATCATTCACAGTGCTTAATTCATGTCAGCGGGCTGCAGCTTGGGAACGGAGTTTATCCATAAACAAAAATGACTATAAAGAAAGCCATGGTACTGATGAATATCGTTTTAGCGGGTCATATTTCTGGCAGTATTAGAATTGAGGTTAAACCTCACCTTGATTTTATGATCATATTCTACTATATAAGGGAACTTAAAATTACTATAGGTTATTGGGAATTGAGGTGAAACAAAACTATTCGAAAAAAGGATTCCAAAAGGTTTCTGAGGCTGTCCACATCGGAGAACCTTTTTTTGGTTCCAGTTAGAACCCTTTTTGGTTCCAGGTAGAACCCTTTTTGGTTCCAGGTAGAACGCTTTTGGGTTCCATGTAGAACCCTCTGGGGGAAGGGTTCTACATGGAACCCAATAGGGTTCAACCTGGAACAAAAAAGTGTTCTAACTGGAACCAAAAATGATTCTTCAAAGGTTTCTTTTATGGGGACAGCTGAAGGACCCTTTAATGTTTAAGTTAGCACCTTTTCTTCTAAGAGTGAGTGGAGTAAGTCTTGAGATATACTTTGAAGACGTTTCATGGCTGGGTATGTAAGAAATTCTGATCCGCTGAAAGTCTCGTCGACAGTAGACGTTTAATACAAGTTGTTTCATGATAAGCATTCAGGGTCTCCCACAATAATGGCTTGGGTACCTCCATGTCCAAAAAAGATACCAGGATTTACAAATGCCTTTGCAGAGGACTGTATTACATTGTCCTATTCTCATCTTTAGTGATCAGGAATGTGACAATTACTGTCATGTTCTGAAATTCCCACCCCTGCAAGACACTGCAAACAAATCTGTTGTGACCTCTGTTTAGCACTCTGCTATGGGCCAAGACACATCTCTTTCCTCCTAAAATGCAGAGGATTCTGAGGTCACGGTCATTTTGCCCGTGTCCCCATTAGCAGATAATGTTTGTGTCTGTATCCTACTGTGCTAACACTGTACACTGAGACTGAGGCCTCTCTCTCAGTTACATCAATAGATTGCTATATGTGGGTCAAAGTGGAAGCTTTTGAATGGAGGATGATAGGAATACTTCCCAGTGTGATCAAAATGAAAGGTATTTAAACAAAGCCAAATAAACCCATCTCTCAGATGCCTGACCAGAACAAGCTGATCTTCAATGGAAATAAGTGTTAACACAGCTACACCTGTTCCAGCACTTTTGTGTCATCATACAGAGGAGCATCTGGAGGGATGTATTGGACTCAGATTCAATTAACTTGTCAGATAATAAGGGGCAAATTGAGGGAGTTAGCTATACAAGTCTGAGGTCCAAAGGTATGATTGACGTTAGTCTCGATTCAACCCAGCATGAAAGGACGAGCTAAGTAAACAAATAGAATGCTCTCTAAATATTCCCTGTCCAAGTAATGGCACCAAGTCCAATACATTTTCTTGTGGAATCAATCCCCATATTTTCTGGTATTGCAAAATAATGTACAAAGGCAACAATTATGAGGTAGTGTCCGAAGGATCAGCACTGAGATGGGCATATATTGTGGCCGGCTGATTAATTTAATAATTCAGTAAATCTCCTGGATAAAGGACAAACCTGAACTTGCAAGCCTGTTGGGGGAGAAATGTGTTTGTAGAGAAAGGCTGAAGGGGTATTGTCAATCAAATACAGCATAATATTTTGGGCTTTGTTTAAGTCGGTGCCTTTTTACGTGATTTTTTTTTTAATAAACATAAAGATTATCTTTGAAGGTAGTCGGCATACTCTCTATAGTTGGACATTTGCTAGTGGTACGTCTTGGACGAAAAGAAGTTGCAGGGGGTTTGGTGACGAATTGGTTTTTATCTGTGTGTTGCTGAATGACACAGTGTCAGATGCTGTCTGGAACCTTTCATGTTTCACTTCAGTGCACATTTCACAATCCCAGGCAGCTCCAGAATACATTACTGTGGACTTGTTGTTCTGCCACTTGTCATGTTTTGAAGATGTAGATGTACTGTAAAAATGTAGAATGATAACAATAACCAAAATGGAAAAACATATATTTAAAGTTGAGGGTAAGTTTTTTCCGGTATTGTTCTACATTTCATGGTATGTAACATCATTCATGTTACATGGAGGACATCGTTTAACCATTTGGTCCATTATATAAAACATGCCTTTATTGCCCGCCACTTTAGCCAATCACAGTAACAGAGCACCTTTCCACGAGCGCACAATCAACACAGAAAAGCAGCAAGCAAAAACACCCTTAACAGCCAGTCAGTGGATCAGCCAGTGGATGGCCGTTGTCCAAGACCATGTCATTGGGAGGAAAATAACATCTAATCAATTGGCCAGTGTAATGTATGTGTGTGTATTGCTTTCATCCTCCAATTTTCCTCCAGCGCTTGTGGGACAGTATCCACCCCGGTGGACATTGATCATTATTGGGGGTGATCAGTCAGCCCTCAGTCATGCTCTGTAGGAGATGAGCTCTCCTGGCTGGAACTACTCTGAGACTGGATGGGCCAACAGTAGAAGAAAGTAGTGCTGCCTCCCTCCTTAGTTAACACCAGTTTCCTATGTCTAATTGAGCAAACTAACTCACTATAATTTCCAAAATGTATTTTTAATTGTATGACATTGGGACATTTTTATATGTCCTACCAATTTCTATGAAGCCCTTTGAATGAGATACAGATTAGGAAAAATGGCCAAATCCTCCAATGTTTGATTTTCAAACTCATAGGAAGCATATATTTTAAAAATCACACCCCTTAATTACACATTTCACTTCAAACTTCCACCGCAGGTATTTACATGCATTCTCCCTGCGTTGGAGTAATGGTATACGTACTGCTATCACACTTTTATTGGGGTGATTGGTAATGTGTTCTGTATACAGCTGTTTGTTCACATGTAGGATCAGTTGACAACAACCTGTGAAGCAAAAGTCTCTCCATCCCCTTAAGAACAATTAAACGTTGTGAGCCCGTGATCTTGACATCTGTTCCTCCCTAGCAATCTGTTCCAGGGAAAAACTTGTTGAAATAGGCTGCAACCGCCAAGCAGCATGGCAAGATGGGGTCACAAAGTCGTTTATCATATAAAGGGTCAATTGTTTTCGGATCTTTCCAAAGGAATATTAAACAGTAGGTTTTTGTTTCTTAACAAGACAAAATGTACAGATGTAGGAGCTTAATTTGAGCCAATTTTCTACAGCAGGAAAATAGTCTTGCAGCAACAGGAAATGTGAATTTATTATGTGGATTACAATTAATGGACTTTTTTGTGGGGTTGATACATTTTTATATATTTTTATTTTTAGGGGGTAGATCAGCTTTAATATTGCAGATAGATTGTTGCTTTCTTCAATGTAATTGTCTGCATCACTTCCAATCCCCCATATATTTTTGGGCAAATATATATATATATATATATATATATATATATATATATATATATATATATATATATATACATATACATACATACTTACATACATACACACATAAATACATATACACATACATATAAATACATAAACATACACATATTTTTTAAAATATATTTTCCTTTATTACTTTCTAACCCTACCACCCCTCCCTTAATAGGAGTAAACTAGCGAACAACAACGCTTCTACTTCCAGCTCATACATACTATATATATTTTACAGGAACAGTCTATTTAGTTATATTTTGTTTGTTTTTACTCCCATCCTTCCTCGAACTTCAACCATCGATTTATTTCGCAAAAGTTCTCAACCTATATACATTTTATGGACACAGTATGTTTTACATTAGTTATCTTATTAGTTGTTATTATTCCCAACCTTCAGCTCCATTCAATCTCCCATCTATCTCTTAACACTGTCCGTATTGGATTTATATTTGTCATATATTTTTCAACTGTGCTGTGATGTTTCACAAAAGTTCTGAACCGTTCTATTCTCATAATTCGTACAGATTGTAAATTAAAAATCTTTTTTTTTTGCTGAAAGTATTATTATATTATTGATCGATTGACTATGACTTTTCAGATCACCCATTTTTTTGTGGAAATGACAAACTACAAGTTTTGGTTTCCTCATTGCAAAGAACGTTCTCCTGCAACAGGGTATTTTATGTAATGTATTTAATCACTTTCAGTTTAATTGCATGGTTATAAATAGGATTTGAACATTATAGACAAAAAGGTAAAGTATAGTATACCATGTATGCTATAGTATAATGGTATAATATAGTTCAGGGTACAATACAATCTGTAATTACTTGATTTTGTGTTTAGTAATAAAACGTGTAAGGAGTTGGACACTTGTTGGGCACTTCCTGCCCTCTAGTGGTGCTCTACCCTTGTGAGGCAGAGACAGACAGACAGACAGACGGACAGACAGACAGACAGACAGACGGACAGACGGACAGACGGACGGACGGACGGACGGACGGAGAGACGGACGGACGGACGGAGAGACGGACGGAGAGACAGAGAGACAGAGAGACGGACGGACGGACGGGCGGACGGGCGGGCAGACGGACAGACGGACAGACGGACGGGCGGACGGGCGGACGGGCGGGCAGACAGACGGACAGACGGACGGACGGGCGGGCAGACGGCCAGACGAGCAGGAGAGTCTTTGTTATTGAGCTGTTAAACTGTACAGCGTGTTCACCAGGATAGATTTGCGAGACAAACGTTTTTAAATGATTTCATAAAATAATAGATTGGCTCTTATTCCGACGGTAAAGACAGGCAGAACAGTTCATGGTTATGCATGTTGAGTCTGCAACCTAATGTCAGATATGAAAACTTCACTAACAAACCTTTAGATACTCCCCAAAGACATAATAATAATCTATCATTACGTGTCAATAAAACATAGACATTTTTATGTAGTCTTAAATGTAAGTACAATACTGTATGTAACAACTGTAATTGAGATCAACTCAATATTAAAACACAGAAAACCTGGATTCTGGACTCAGTTCAAATCATTTAGAAAATCACACCACTTGATGAGATGTCCTGTGAAAGTCATGAATACACGTTTTGTTCTTGACAAAATTCTAGCTAACTGAAACACCAGAAAGAGTATGTGAATATGATTAGGAGAGAATCAGTGTAAATGGTGCTATGATTTCCTCTGCCTCAGAAGCAGGGGAGATGGGGAGAGTGAGCAAGCGGCAAATGCCCAGTGAAAGGTCAGCTCTGTATCGATTTTTTTTTAAATATCTCTTAAAATACCTCCTGGCGTTGCAAATATTTTTGACTACCACCTGGTACTTTGTGGAAGGATGACCCCCCCCCCGTTCCTCCCCCCGTTCCCCTCCCCCACCAATGCAGAGCACTGTTCTAACCAATCCGTCCAGAAAAACACTGCTTTGGGTTATTCATCGATTGACTATTCAAATCCCAACATATGCTGCTCTGCTTCCACTCCTCAGCGCTCTGAGAAATGGTTCATTTCCTAGCTCTTCCACAAGGCTTCCTGTCTATCTTAGGAGTCACTCGCACATCATGTAAATGAGAGAAAAAAGTAGGTAGAATTGTAAACAGATTCTATGTGGTGTGTTGGCCGTGTTGCTGTCTATAAACCCCAAGATTGTGGGTGCATGGGTGTGTGTGTGTGTGTGTGTGCGTGTGTGTGCGCGCACTCAACCTGTTTCTGTCTCTCTCTCTCCATCTCTGTCTCTGTCTCTCTCTCTGTCTCTGTCTTTGTCTCTGTCTCTCTCCATCTCTCTCTCTCTCTCACTCGCTCTCTCTCCATCTCTGTACAATATGCCCTATTTTCGGCGATACTACAACGATGCTTTGGTTAGAGTGCATGCTGCTTCTTGAAGTATTTCAAAGTAATTCTTTTGAAAGTACATGTTGCATAATGTGAACTATTTTTGTTCTTCCCACTGAAACATTCCAAATTTGAGTTAGCGGGATATCTAAAGTGTATTATGGATAAAATGTGATTGCTGTACCTGTATAACGTCATGATGTATTCATTTCAGGGCATGTCTCATTTCTGATTTTGAATACCAACCAACTGAAAATGTGCAGTTGAAAACTAACTATGTGATGTCAATCAGTAGGCCTATGCCGCTGCACAAAATCTCAACTTTGCTATCAAGTTTTACGCTCTTTTACAACTGTAAAAACCCAAATATTTTCTCTGCAAGACCCCTTCCTGTTTTCCACCTGTCATTTTCCATTTCTTATCCATCCTTTTTGATCACCAAAAACATCAGTCCATCTCCTCTATAAGCTGTCAGTTAAATCTCCCTGCTGTCTGTCCACAGCTCTCTCTCTGCCTCCCAGTGTGCCCACCTCCCTGCTTGCCAAACTCACGTGTTGCTGTGAGGAGTGAGCAGGTTTTACATGCAGTAGTGCCTTAATGTTGCTCAGTCGGTGGTCAGCCAGTCAGCCAGCCAGCCACTGAGCCACACAGCGAGCTCCTGCACTTCTGAAACACTGTTGGTCAACACAGGCCCAAGCTGCTAGAGATGCTGAAGCCTCGCTCAGTCTGTTTCTGTTTCTGTCTCTCTCCATCTCTGTCTCTGTCTCTCTCTCTGTCTCTGTCTTTGTCTCTGTCTCTCTCCATCTCTCTCTCTCTCTCTCACTCGCTCTCTCCATCTGTCTCTCTCCATCTCTGTCTCTCTCTCTCTGTTTCTCTCCATCTCCGTATCTCTCTCTCGCTGTCTCTCTCCATCTCTGTCTCTCTCTCTCTCTCTCTCTGTTTCTCTCCATCTCTGCATCTCTCTCTCGCTGTCTCTCTCCATCTCTGTTTCTCTCCATCTCTGTCTCTCTCTCTCTCTCTCTCTCTCTCTCTCTCTGTCTCTCTCCATCTCTGTTTCAGTCTCTCTCTCTCTGCATCTCTGTCTCTCTCTCTCTCTCTCTCTGTCTCTAACCATCTCTGTCTCTCTCTGTCTCTCAGTTCACCTGTCCAGCTCAGAAAACAGGCAGGGGTTCGAGGATAGCCAATAACTCTCGAAAATATCCGTTCTGATATTATCGATTCATTGTGTGATCTTACTAAGAGCCATATACATATGTACAACATTCCCTTCTTTAATGTATACACACAGGCATTATTTACACATGTCAGTTTTTATCACACAAACACTTGGCTTGCTGTGATTTCTCTATCTCCTTTGAGCAATATAAAGGTATGCCTTTCAACCGGGTATTATGGAGGGGGGGGGGGGGGAGCTGCCTCTTGCCAGGCTCCCTCAGAGCAGAGCACTCTTTCTAAGGTCAGAAATCCCACTGTAATGTTGTTGCTTTGAAGGTGTTTCTGAGAAGACAATAACAACTGTCCTGCTGGTGGGGAAAACAACACGATGGGTTGTTGTGAGAACGATCCTGCCGCTGGTCTGGGAAAGCTATGCTAAGCTTAACATCTAACGACATCAGGCTGGACATAATTTATTGCCGATAACAATACATTTGATGTACAATAATATTAACCAGGAGTGTTTAACTTCGTACTTTATGTTAGTCTTTAGCAATTGCTACCTACATGGAGGCAGTATTTAACCAGGGGATGTGTCACTGCCTTGTACTGTAGTGTTCAATTTGAACAGTCTAATTGAGCTACTTTACATTGTAATAAGGGAAGGAAATGCATAGAATTGAAGTAGACGAGAACCTGTTCCCTTATGTATTTAAAAATAGGGCTTTAGAAAAAGCTACATTACCTATGTCTTCCCTTTTGAGATTTAATGACTCACTTGTGACTCCACAGAGAATTACTCCCAGTAATTGATTATTAAAACTTGAAATTGCAAACCATATCCATTATTTGACGAGTGAATGTGTTATCCTTGTAATTAACAAAGCTGGATACTTAGCGTTCTCCGTCACCAAGACCTCTGGAAAAATATATGCTGGGTTAGCAGGCAGACTAGGAAGCCAACATTGAAACTGTGTAATTAGCTGCGACACAATATATCAGAAAATTACCAGGTGAAAACCACCTTTAGAAAAAGTCTAGTAAAATTAGACAATTTAAACATAAAACACATGCAAATATAGCTGTCCATTATTAATGTTAGAATTTCCATCAAACTAGCCTTTCAAATACATGAAGAAATGGATCTTAATTCAGCTGTTCTTCTTACTTTGTCTGGAAGTGCAATCTATTATCTAAAAAAAGGTAGACACAAACACAAAATCCAACCTTTGCCTCAGTACTGTGTTTGCTCTGGTTGACTCAAGCTGTTGCAAAAATACCACATATTCTCATGATCAATGGGTTTCAACGTTGCATCCTGCAAGGCACTGCCTTTTTAGATATTTCTTTGTTGAGCTAATGCTATTTGTGTGCTACACCTGTTGCTCAACTCAACGTATAATAGCAATTAAATCTCTAAATAAATTGACAGATATAATTGGCCTTCGACAGAAGAAATCAGCTGCTCAATCAGGATGCTCATTAATAATGTATCTCTCATTATCCATGTCACTCTGTATTCATGTGTGTATCACAGGGTGGATGGAAACACGCTGCCAAAAAGTGTTGCACTGAGGAAATGGGCGTGTTTAGTGGGTAGAGGCATTTGAGAAAGAATAACAGAATTATAATTATATGTTTTGAGGTATGGCATTATTGTGGTAATGAATTCAATTACCCAAACAATATATAGGCATACACCTTACCTCTATCTAGTTTATTTTGAATTAAATAGTATTTCTTACACACGTATATATTATAAAAACACACATGTTTTGATGTTTAGAAAGTAAAAAGACAAAAGGCAAAACAGAGTGAAAAAAAAGAGGACAGTGATCGTTAGATGTTTGGGGTGGCAGGTAGCCTAGTTGTTAGAATGTTGGACTTCTAACCAAAAGGTTGAAAGATTGAATCCCCAAGCTGACAAGGTAGAAATCTGTTGTTCTGCCCCTGAACAAGGAAGTTAACCCACTGTTCCTAGGCTGTCATTGAAAATAAGAATTTGTTCTTAACTGACTTGCCTAATTAAATAAAGGTAAAAAAAAAATGTTGTTGCCTTTTTACCTTAGTGACAGTGCTGTTCCTTTGGAGCTACAGTTGCATTAGCAGTAGAGCTGCCCTGGCCTCTAGGAACTGCCTGGTGTCATAGACTAAACATAGTAAATGTAAATTCGCGACACTCAAATTAGTATAACATTTTACATTTGGTAACAGATGGTTACTTAAGGCAAAAACAACAGTAGGGTGGGTGGTCTGGGTGGGTGTATAATGCAAACGTCTAGCAACCTAAATGCGGAAGACACATTTCAGTTGAAGGCATTCAGTTGTACAACTGACTAGGTATCCCCCTCTCCCTTTCCAAAGGTTGTGAGTTTGAATCTCATCACGGACAACTTTAGAATTTTAGTTAATTAGCAACTTTTCAACTACTTACTACTTCTTAGCTACTTTGCATGTTAGCTAACCCTAGCCCTAACCTTAACCCTTTTAGCTAACCCTTCCCCTAACCCTAACATTAACCCTTTAACATATCTCCTCAACTTAACCCTAACCCCTAGCCTAGCTAACGTTAGCCAGCTAGCTAGAATTCGTAACATGTCATACATTTTGACAATTTGTAATATATAGTACGAATTGTAATTCATAACATATCATAAGAAATGGGTGATGGACATGCACAAATTAATACATACAAAACGTAACATATTATACAAAATGGAGTATCACAGATTTACGTATAGAATAAAACTAAATGCTCTGAGACCAGGCTGCTGGGAGTGGCCTGACTTGCTTGGGGAGCCAGCCTCCTGCTGACACACTCTCGGGTCATGTACAGTACATCTAACGCACAGCCCATCCACTCTGTCCCTGTCTATACCTACCCTCACAGACCATCAGTACCTTCTGCTCCTTCTGGTCGGGTAAAGTAGAGAAGAGGAGAGAAGAGGAGTTGTTCTTGTTCTCATGTGGGCCCAGACAGTGAGCCCCAGTCTGCCTGGGAGGAGAAGTTATCCATAGGCTGTTTGGGCTGTTGTCTAGCTGGATGAATTCATTAAGGGAAGCAGAGTCTCTCCCAGCTGCCATCTCTCCCTTATCCCTGGCCCTGCAGCCAGACATGGATCAATGGCAGGAATAAATCCAAGAGGAGCATTTAGCTGAAGACCTCAGAAGCAGGGCTGCGTTTAAGACTTCTGTGTGCACATCTCCCCTGGATTTGAGCACAGTTTCAAAGTGAGACGTTGAAATAGCCGTGGCCATGAAGTGGTGGGGTGATTCGTTTATCTCACTACAGAGACGGTGTTGTTTTACTCGTGTTATGTGCAAGAAACGCCTCAAGTCAAAACGCTCAGCCGTCTGACTGCAATGTACAGAATACTAATCCATTTATCAAGGTTATTCATAATCTATTCACACATACAACAGTCTGATAAAGGTTCAGGTAACACTGAAAGAGCAGATGTTAAATGAAAACAAGTTTGGCTGGGGCATATTCATTCATTGCTTTCTGTAAAATAGATTTTCAATTCAATAGAGAAATATGGATTGTATTTCTCATTGTTGACAAACGTCCTCATTTCCAATGTGAACTGCAAGCATATGGTAAAAGAGACCACTGTGACTCTTTATAAACCAAATCAAGTTAGGATATCATTTTTTTTTTATTAAATAAAATCTTACTAGATAAATAATATTATATTATATTATTAAGATTTATCTATTAGGGATATACTGTACTGTATGCTCGTCATCACCTCATTTCCCCATTCTAAAGTTACTGTTTATGTTTAGTAATGACAGACCAGTGGATTATTAGTAGGCCTAATAGGTGCAGTAAAATGTTGTAAAAGTAAATCACTGATTGCTCTATTCAAACCATTGCAATTATTGGTCTACGCAACAGACGCTGAGAGATCCATTGACTTATATGGAGATTTCATCACTCCCTCCAGAATAGTACATGAAGCCATCTATTGCCATCTAGTGGCTAATATATGTACAACCGTAGTGGCTCCGGTGTCTATGCCAGGAAGGGCATCTTAAACTTGACCAAGGACGACAATGAGCGAATGGTGGACACAAACAAAGCTTTACAGAATACAAAGTATATGTACAGTTGTAGGATCTTAATTTGATCACCCTGTTGCAGGATAACCTTTTGCAGGAAATGTACAACTTGTAGTGTATTCGAGTTTCAAAAAGGCTTCTGAAGTTTGTAATTTCCACTTTGAAGTATCAGACGTGATTTTCCATTACGAAAAATGTATCAACCCCTAAACATTTTTGATTCATTATAGTCCACATAATAATTCCATTTTCCTGTTGCTGCAGGATTATTTTACCTGCTCTTGCAAACTGGCTCAAATTAAGATCCAACATCTGTACATGGTCATTTCAGATACACTAAGGCTATTTAGGTCAGTATAAAATGGAAGCAGAGCTTGTTATGACCTGGTAAACTAAATGCATGCACTAACAACTTCACATTAATAACATACCTTAAAGGGATACTTTGGGATTGTGGTAATGAAGTCCTTTATCTACTTCCCCAGAGTCAGATGAACTCATGGATACACTTTTTATGTCTCTGTGTCCAGTATGAAGTAAGTTAGAGGTAGTTTTGCGAGCCAATGCTAACTAGCATTTGCGCAATGACTGGAAGTCTATGGTATCTACTAGCATGTTAGCAGTACCCATAGACTTCGAGCATGGGCGTCTGGCCATCTGGCAATATGTTTATATGTACATATTCTTATTCCATCCCTTTAGATTTGTGTGTATTACGTAGTTGCTGTGGAATTGTTAGATTACTTGTTAGATGTTACTACACTGTCAGAACTAGAAGCACAAGCAGTGTAGCATTTCGCTACACTCGCATTAACATCTGCTAACCATGTGTATGTGACCAATAACATTTGATTTGATTTGAGGGTGGGCTGGTTGAGATTGACAAATATATATACCGCTCAAAAAAATAAAGGGAACACTTAAACAACACAATGTAACTCCAAGTCAATCACACTTCTGTGAAATCAAACTGTCCACTTAGGAAGCAACATTGATTGACAATAAATTTCACATGCTGTTGTGCAAATGGAATAGACAACAGCTGGAAATTATAGGCAATTAGCAAGACACCCCCAATAAAGGAGTGGTTCTGCAGGTGGTGACCACAGACCACTTCTCAGTTCCTATGCTTCCTGGCTGATGTTTTGGTCACTTTTGAATGCTGGCGGGGCTTTCACTCTAGTGGTAGCATGAGACGGAGTCTACAACCCACACAAGTGGCTCAGGTAGTGCAGCTCATCCAGGATGGCAAATCAATGCGAGCTGTGGCAAGAAGGTTTGCTGTGTCTGTCAGCGTAGTGTCCAGAGCATGGAGGTGCTACCAGGAGACAGGCCAGTACATCAGGAGACGTGGAGGTGGCCGTAGGAGGGCAACAACCCAGCAGCAGGACCGCTACCTCCGCCTTTGTGCAAGGAGGAGCAGGAGAAGCACTGCCAGAGCCTTGCAAAATGACCTCCAGCAGGCCACAAATGTGCATCTATCTGCTCAAACGGTCAGAAACAGACTCCATGAGGGTGGTATGAGGGCCCGACGTCCACAGGTGGGGGTTGTGCTTACAGCCCAACACCATGCAGGACGTTTGGCATTTGCCAGAGAACACCACGATTGGCAAATTTGCCACCGGCGCCCTGTGCTCTTCACAGATGAAAGCAGGTTCACACTGAGCACGTGACAGACGTGACAGAGTCTGGAGACGCCGTGGAGAACGTTCTGCTGCCTGCAACATCCTCCAGCATGACCGGTTTGGCGGTGGGTCAGTCATGGTGTGGGGTGGCATTTCTTTGGGGGGCCGCACAGCCCTCCATGTGCTCGCCAGAGGTAGCCTGACTGCCATTAGGTATCGAGATGAGATCCTCAGACCCCGTGTGAGACCATATGCTGGTGCGGTTGGCCCTGGGTTCCTCCTAATGCAAGACAATGCTGGACCTCATGTGGCTGGAGTGTGTCAGCAGTTCCTGCAAGAGGAAGACATTGATGCTATGGACTGGCCCGCCCGTTCCCCAGACCTGAATCCAATTGAGCACATCTGGGACATCATGTCTCGCTCCATCCACCAATGCCACATTGCACCACAGACTGTCCAGGAGTTGGCGCATGCTTTAGTCCAGGTCTGGGAGGAGATCCCTCAGGAGACCATCCGTCACCTCATCAGGAGCATGCCCAGGCGTTGTAGGGAGGTCATACAGGCACGTGGAGGCCACACACACTACTGAGCCTCATTTTGACTTGTTTTAAGGACATTACATCAAAGTTGGATCAGCCTGTAGTGTGGTTTTCCACTTTAAATTTGAGTGTGACTCCAAATCCAGACCTCCATGGGTTGATAAATTGGATTTCCATTGATAATTTTTGTGTGATTTTGTTGTCAGCACATTCAACTATGTAAAGAAAAAAGTATTTAATAAGATTATTTCTTTCATTCAGATCTAGGATGTGTTGTTTAAGTGTTCCCTTTATTTTTTTGAGCAGTATATATATATATAAAATAATGGACACGGCCGGTGGCCCATGAGCCAGATGTGTCTTTTATAACTTTTGCGCGCTATGTCTCTGTTGTCATAATCGTATATATTGAGCATTTGGCTGACCAGTGGGCAACAGTATTCTGATTGGCTGAGCTGATGTGGCGCATATTCACATTCAAGTCAAACGTGCATCATCATAGTGAGACCCGCTCTGACTACAGTACCAGTCAAAAGTTCGGACACACCTACTCATTCAAGGGTTTTTCCTTATTTTTACTATTTTCAACATTATAGAATAATCCTGAAGACATCAAAACTATTAAATAACACATATGGAACCATGTAGTAACCAAAAAAGTGTTAAACAAATCAAAATATACTTTATATTTGAGATTCTTCAAAGTAGCCACCCTTTGCCTTGATGACAGCTTTGCACACTCTTGGCATTCTCTCAACCAGCTTCATGAGGAATGCTTTTGACAATAGTCTTAAATGCTGAGCACTTGTTGGCTGCTTTTCCTTCACTCTGCGGTCCAACTCATCCCAAACCATCTCAACTGGGTTGAGGTTGGGTGATTGGGGAGGCCAGGTCATCTGATGCAGCACTCCATCCCTCTCCTTCTTGGTCAAATAGACCTTACCCAGCCTGGTGTGTTTTGGATCATTGTCCTGTTGAAAAACAAATGATAGTCCCACTAAGCGCAAACCAGATGAGATGGCGTATCGCTGCAGAATGCTGTGGTAGCCATGCTGGTTAAATGTGCCTTGAATACTAAATGAATCATAGACAGTGTCACCAGCAAAGCATCCCCACACCATCATACCTCCTCCTCCGTGCTTGATGGTGGGAAACACACACATGGAGATCATCTGTTCACCTACTCTGCGTCTCACAAAGACACGGCGGTTGGTACCAAAAATCTCAAATTTGGACTCATCAGACCAAGGACAGATTTCCACTGTTTTAATGTCCATTGCTCGTGTTCCTTTGCTCAAGCAAGTCTCTTATTATTATTGGTGTCCTTCAGTAGTGGTTCTTTGCCGCAATTTGACCATGAAGGCCTGATTTATGCAGTCTCCTCTGAACAGTTGCTGTTGAGAAGTGTATGTTACTTGAACTCTGTGAAGCATTTATTTGCGCTGCAATTTCTGAGGTGCAGTTAACTAGAATGAACTTATCCTCTGCAGAGGTAATTCTGGATCTTCCTTTCCTGTGGCGTTCCTCATGAGAGCCAGTTTCATCATAGTGCTTGATGGTTTTTGCGACTGCACTTGAAGAAACTTTCAAAGTACTTGCCATTTTCGAGATTGACTGACTTTCGTGTCGCAAAGTAATGATGGACTGTCGTTTCTCTTTGCTTATTTGAGCTGTTCTTGCCATAGTATGGACTTGGTCTTTTACCAAATAGGGCTATCTTCTGTATACCACCCCTACCTTGTCACAACACAACTGATTGGCTCAAACACACTACTTTTAACAAGGTACACCTGTTAAATGAAATACATTCCAGGTGACTTCGTCATGAAGCTGGTTGAGAGAATGCTAAGAGTGTGCAAAGCTATCAAGGCAAAGGGTGGCTACTTTGAAGAACCTCAAATATAAAATATAACACATTTTTGGTTACTACGTGATTCCATATATGTTATTTCATAGTTTTGATTTCTTCACTATTATTCTACAATGTAGAAAATAGTAAAAATATAGAAAAACCCTGAAATGAGTAGGTGTGTACAAACTTTTGACTGATACTGTGTCAGTCACTCAGTCAAAACAGAAAAAACGGAAGGGTGGTGACGAAGAAGTTAGATGCCAAAAAAGGGCACTTGAGGTCGACGCTGCTAAATATTTGAAATTAACCGATTTATTTGCTAAAACCTTGGTTCTGCTGGTCTGAGTGGTCTGTCTGTGTCTGTAGGAAATGACAGATCATCATCTACATTGGTGCAGTCTAGGTAGGACTAAAACAGAGAAAGACACTCAGGCACACTGACACAGATCATGTAGCCAGTTAGGCCTAATATGTTCCTGTCTATTTCATACCCTACCACAGTAGGCTAATTAGGGAAGGGGGATTCGGGGGTACCATTTAAACACTAGGCTACTAACAATATAGCCTAACAAGTCAGATTGGCTTTTATAACACATAGGTAAGGCAATAGTCATCTACTAGACCTTTATACAATGCTTTTTACTAAACACAAGTCACCATGTATATCAATAAAGGTCCATTTGGGGACTGTCTGTGTATTTTAATTGTTTTAACAATGTTTATTAACTTCTGAATCACAGTCTCTTCAGCTCAGCAAGTGAGTTTATAAGGTGCTGTTAAGTCCTGCCTATCTCTCGTTCATTTCATTCGATGGATGGGTCATCACTTGTTGGCAGAAAGATACGCATACGCGCTGTCAAATGCGTATCACAAAGCACAAGCACAACGCTGGAAATCTATCCGCATCCACATAAACTAATCCCGGCATCGTTCTTTGACATACACAGGAGGTTGTATATTGAATTCAACAGAAGAAAACAAAGGGAGAGAGAAACTGCCAGTTCCTTAATGTAGCCATTGGCTACAGCCAAAACATTAAGGAACTTGCAGTCTTTCGCTCTCTCCTTCTCTTCTCTCTCTCTGTTTTCTTCTGGTGAATTATACACCCATATGCTCTTTTGCCTCCAGAACAGCCCGAATTCTTCGGGCGTGGAAACATTGCTCAATTGGTATCACGGGACCTAACGTGTACCAGGAAAACATTCCCCACACCATTACACCACCAGCCTGTACTGTTGACAGCAGGCAGGATTGGGCCATTAACTAATGTTGCTTACGACAAAATCCTGACTCTGCCATCAGCATGACGCACCAGGAATCGGGATTCGTCGGACCAGGCGATGTTTTTCCACTCCTCAATTGTCCAGTGCTGGTGATCACGTGCCCACTGGACGAGATGCCGTTCTGCACACCACTGTTGTACTGTGCCGTTATTTGCCTGTTTGAGGCCAGTCTGATAGCTTGAACGATCTCTCATCAACAAGCGGATTTCGCCCACAGGACTGCCGCTGACTGGATGTTTTTTGTTTGTTGCACCATTCTCGGTAAATGAGTGAAAAGCCTAGGAGGCCGGCCATTTCTGAGATACTGGAACTGGCGGGCTTGGCACCGACGATAATACCACTCTCAAAGTCTCTTTAGGTCACTACTATCAAAAATGTGTGTTACCAGTGTTTCAACTACAGTGCAACTAGCATGTCATCTACAACAATATAAATGCAATATTTTCATGAATGTGTGTATATATATATATATATATATATATATATATATATATATATATATATATATATGTGTTTATTTTGTGGCTAATTCTCAATACGTAACAATTATACAACTGAAATCAGACACTTGTTTGCTTCCTTTATTTAGCTTCCTTTATAAAACATGACAGTTCATGACATGCATTACTATTTAAATGCACCGTTCTCCCTCCATGTTAAAAGAAACATTGTATGAAATGCATTGTTAACATGTCTTGGTTATTTAACTTGTTTCAAAGCACAGTACATCTTGTTTCATTATATCGTACTGGTGAAACCTGTCTGTACAAATTGCTGCATGATTACAGTACCATTTCCAAAACGAAGCAACAAACAGTACATGATGTATATCATAGTTTTGTTGTTTACATCAATATTCAACCATTCCAGGTGCTGCACATGGTTTACCTGAATCTTAAAAAAATACTATAAAACATTAAATGTCAATGTACAACAATTCAGATTTTGATCAATAAAAATCACAATATTATACTGTTTTTCTATCTTACACTTTGTGGTTTAAATCTAAAATTAGGTCTGGATTCAATCCGTAGTGCCGAAGTTCAGCGCTGCAGTGTGCTTGAAATGTAAAGGTAATTTCTGATTGAGCTGGCATATGCAGCGTTTGCCGTGAATGAAGTCTCCACTAAAACGGGAACATTCCCTTTAAATGTCAATCGGGCAACAAAGTGGAACTTCGGCAGTAAGCATTAAATCCTGCCCTTAGTCAAATATATCTTCTGTGGCTCTTGCTATAACAGAGAGCAGTTTTACATGTATTGATTCAAATGCAATCAATACAATTCAAAGTAATGTACAGTGCAGGCTAGTGAAGCACGTTGTTGTGCATGCTCTCTCCTTACAGCGGTCACAGTCCAGCTTAAACAACACGCAACCTTTTTGCATTCTCCTCTGTTACTCATACTTCTAAGATATATTTTTTTTATCATAATTTGTTTTAGAAAAATACCTGAATTCCTTGAGATGTGAAAAAACAAAACAACGAGCAACAGCTTAGTTTACCCAGGAGATGACCAAGGCCAGAGGACCACTTTAGCCTACATACTACATTTCCCATCATGCCTTGACTACAACCTGATAGTAGTGATCCCCTTCTACTGACAAATTACCAGGTTCAGCTTAACTGTGCCAATAATGCACAAATATTATGGCTATACCACACTGGTCATTCTATTCACATGGTGTGAACTGAGTCAAATATCCACTCTTGCTCTACGGATCCAAGTTGGCTATGGTAGAAGAAGATGTTCATTCCCATAGAAAGTTGTAACGAGCAAGTAAGCCGATACACAATGCAAACATGATCAGCTCCACATTATATACAGTACATTAACTGAAGTTTGGACTCCACACGTGTCACAGTGGTGTTTGTGATTCGTCTCCACATCCGGGCTAACATACAAGGTCAACCAATGGGCTCGCAGTAGAGCCCTCTCGGTCACATCAAGTCTACAGTAGATGCACTTTATCCAACAGCAGATTTCTCAACACCTGTGGTCACTTCCCACTGAAGTCATTTTAACATCTTGATTTACATTTGGTTGAATTGTCAACTAATGTGAATTCAACAAAAAAAAACATCAATGGATTTAGGTAAAAAGAACAATGAAATTCCTTTACGTTGATGACTTTTTGCAAATCCAATCAGTATTCCACAATGATTCAACGTCATCACACAGATATTTTTGCTGTTGAAATGACATGGAAACAATGTTGATTCAAACTAGTTTTGCCCAGTGGGTTGTGACACAGAATCTTCATCCATTTCACATCCTAACACCTCTAATTCATATTTTATTGAAAAACAAAGTCATTACAATGACCGATTACCACATTTGTCTCCAAGAGGATGGGTTCTAGTGGGTGATTATAACAGTGGTTTCAGCTGGCTTGTGTCTGGCCGTGTTCTCTGTGTCTCCTGTCCAAGGCACGGTAGGGAGGGAGGGATGCGCGGGTGGTTGGTTCCCCGGAGAGGCCCTGGCTCTGATTAAGGTGCCTCTGTATGTATTGGGCCCTGGGAGACCCCTGGCCCCTCAAAGGGTGACCCTGGCACAGTGGTGTTTGAGTTTGCAGGGCAGCACGCCCCGGTTGAGCTGGTAGAACTCCACTAGCTGGATCAGATCAGTGAAGCGGGTGTGACCGTCGTCCAGACTGTAGAACAGATCGCCCTCGTCATCCACCTAACACACACACACACACAAGCTTGAGCATGTCATCTAAAAGATAAGAGAAGTGCATATACCAAAACAAGGGGTTATACTCACCGGTAAGATCTGAAAGTGTTTGATTCTCTGTGTGTGGCACAGTGACAGTACAAATGTCTTGGGGTTGCTTTGGCTGTCCCTTAGAAGAAATACTCTGAAAACAAAAGAAAAATCTCAGTTTCTTCAGGAACACCCTGGGACATTTTTTTTAACGGCATTTCTGTCCGTTTGAAAAAATAAAAAGTGTAGGGAGGAAAATACAAAAGCTATACTGAACAAAAATATAAAACGGAACATGTAAAGTGTTGGTCCCATGTCTCATGAGCTGAAATATAAAGATCCCCGAAATGTTCCATACGCACAAAAATGTTATGCACACATTTTTTACATTCCAGTTAGTGAGCATTTCTCCTTTGCCAAGACAATCCATCTGCCTGACAGGTGTGGCATATCGAGAAGCTGATTAAACAGCATGATCATTACACAGGTGCACCTTGTGCTGGGGGCAACAAAAGGCCACTCTAAAATGCGCAGTTTTGTCACACAACACAATGCCACAGATGCATCATGTTTTGAGGGAGTGTGCGATTGGCATGCTGACTGCAGGACATTTCTCTACCATAAGCCGTCCTCAACGTCATTTTAGAGAATTTGGCAGTACGTCCAACTGGCCTCCTAACCACAGACCACGTGTATGGTGTTGTGTGGGCAAATGGTTTGCTGATGTCAACGTTGTGAACAGAGAGGCGGTGGCGGTTGGGTTAAGGTATGGGCAAGCATAAGTTACGGACAATGAACATAATTACATTTTATCGATGGCAATTTGAATGCACAGAGATACCGTGACGAGATCATGAGGCCCATTTTCATGCCATTCATCTCATGTTTCAGTATGATAATGCAAAGCCCCATGTCACAAGGATCTGTACACAATTCCTGGAAGCTGAAAATGTCCCAGATCATCCATGACCTGCATACTCACCAGACATGTCACCCAGTGAGCATGTTTGGGATGCGCTGGATTGACACGTACGACAGCGTGTTCCAGTTCCCGCCAATACCCAACCACTGAAGAGGACTGGGACAACATTCCACAGGCCACAATCAACAGCCTGCTCAATACTATGCGAAGGAGATGAGTCGCATGTAAATTTCGGTGTTCCTCAAGGTTCCGTTTTAGGACCACTATTGCTTTCACTATATATTTTACCTCTTGGGGATGTAATTCGAAGACATAATGTTAACTTTCACTGCTATGCGGATGACACGCAGCTGTACATTTCAATGAAAAATGGTGAAGCCCCAAAATTGCCCTCGCGGGAAGTGGATGGCTGCAAACGTTCTACTTTTAAACTCGGACAAAACAGAGATGCTTGTTCTAGGTCCCAAGAAACAAAGAGATCTTCTGTTGAATCTGACAATTAACCTTGATGGTTGTACAGTCGTCTCAAATAAAACTGAAGGACCTCGGCGTTACTCTGGACCCTGATCTCTCTTTTGACGGACATATCAATACTGTTTCAAGGACAGCTTTTTTCCATTTACGTAACATTGCAAAAATCAGAAACTTTCTGTCCAAAAATGATGCCCAAAAATGAATCCATGCTTTTGTTACTGCAATGCAATGCTCTACTTCCCGGCTACCCGGATAAAGCACTAAATAAACTTCAGTTAGTGCTAAATACGGCTGCTAGAATCCTGACTAGAACCCAAAAATGTGATATTACTCCAGTGCTAGCCTCCCTACACTGGCTTCCTGTTAAGGCAAGGGCTGATTTCAAGGTTTTACTGCTAACCTACAAAGCATTACATGGGCTTGGTCCTGCCGTACATACACGTCCTGCCGTACATACACATACGCTACGATCACAAGACGCAGGCCTCCTAATTGTCCCTAGAATTTCTAAGCAAACAGCTGGAGGCAGGGCTTTCTCTTATAGAGCTCCATTTTTATGGAATGGTCTGCCTACCCATGTGAGAGACGCAGACTCAGTCTCAACCTTTAAGTCTTTACTGAAGACTTCTCTTCAGTAGGTCCTATGATTAAGTAAAGTCTGGCCCAGGAGTGTGAAGGTGAACAGAAATGCAATGGAGCAACAAACCGCCCTCGCTGTCTCTGCCTGGCCGGTTCCCCACTCTCCACTGGGATTCTCTGCTTCTAACCCTATTACAGAGGCTGAGTCACTGGCTTACTGGTGCTCTTCCATTCCGTCCCTAGGAGGGATGCGTCACTTGAGTGGGTTGAGTCACTGACATGGTCTTCCTGTCTGGGTTGGCGCCCCCCCTTGGGTTGTGCAGTGGCGGAGATCTTTGTGGGCTATACTCAGCCTTGTCTCAGAATGGTAAGTTGGTGGTTGAAGATATCCCTCTAGTGGTGTGGGGGCTGTGCTTTGGCAAAGTGGGTGGGGTTATATCCTGCCTATTTGGCCCTGTCCCGGGGTATCATCAGATGGGGCCACAGTGTCTCCTGACCCCTCCCGTCTCAGCCTCCAGCATTTATGCTGCAGTAGTTTATGTGTCGGGGGGCTAGGGTCAGTCTGTTATATCTGGAGTATTTCTCCTGTCTTATCCGGTGTCCTGTGTGAATTTAAGTATGCTCTCTCTAATTCTCTCTCTCTCTCTCTCTCTCTCTCTCTCTCTCTCTCTCTCTCTCTCTCTCTCTCTCTCTCGGAGGACCTGAGCCCTAGGACTATGCCACAGGACTACCTGGCATGATGACTCCTTGTTGTCCCCAGTCCACCTGGCCATGCTGCTACTCCAGTTTCAATTGTTCTGCCTGCGGCTATGGAACCCTGACCTGTTCACTGTGATTACTATTATTTGACCATGCTGGTCATTTATGAACATTTGAACATCTTGACCATGTTCTGTTATAATCTCCACCCGGCACAGCCCTCATAGCCTGGTTCCTCTCTAGGTTTCTTCCTAGGTTTTGGCCTTTCTAGGGAGTTTTTCCTAGCCACCGTGCTTCTACACCAGCATTGCTTGCTGTTTGGGGTTTTAGGCTGGATTTCTGTACAGCACTTTGATATATCAGCTGATGTAAAAAGGCTCTATATAAATACATTTGATTTGATTTAGTCGCGCTGCATGAGGCAAATGGTGGTCACACCAGATACTGACTGGTTTTTCTGATCAACGCTGCTACATTTGTTTAAGTATCTGTGACCAACAGATACATATCTGTATTCCCTCATGTGAAATCCATAGATTAGGGCCTTCATTTATTTAAATTGACTGATTTCCTTATATGAACTGTAACTCAGTAAAATCTTGAAATTGTTGCATGTTGCGTTTATATTTTTGTTCAGTATATTTAGAGTTCTTTGTGACAAAACACACAGAAAAGTGTCGGATGCTGCTTACCCATCAATCAGACCTTGTTGCGTGATTAAGCGGTGTGCCTCATCTCTAGACAGTTTGCTGTGGAACCAGGGCTGGGCCATATGGAGGGCTGCAAAACACAGGGCGACCATGGTGAATTTCATTAGGCACCAAAAGGAGGAAAACATAGCACCTTTTTTTTTCTAAGAGTGTGTATCTAAAAGCTAAAAGGGTTCTTCAGCTGTCCCCATAGGAGAAACCTTTGAAGACCCCTTTTTAGTTCCAGGTAGAACCCTTTACACAAACGATTCTACATGGAACCAAAAAGGGTTCTCCAATGGAGACAGCCGAAGAACCCTTTTGGAACCCTTTTTTCTAAGTGTGCAGAAACTGGGAGGGGCTGTCCTGTTGTAAAATGGATGAATACCACCCACGAATATGACCCCACCCCAAAATTCTGCACTGTTGGTTAAGTAAGCATTTCACGGTATGTTGTATTCGGTGCATGTGGCAGATAAAATTTGATTTGACGCCGGAAGGGAGTAGAAACTGGTGGCTGAGTCATTAAATTAGCTACTTGTAGAATCTTTGCATTGTAATTTCAGAAAATCTCCATAATATATCTCCAGTTATAGTGGAATGATAGTGTTTCACAATCATTTTTCACCCCAATGTTATTTTTGGCCAATATAAAATCGTATTCTAAAATACACTTTCTATTTGACAACAAAAGCCAGACTGGCTTCTGGGAAAACTGCACCCTCCCTCTCATCGGCATCACTAAGAGACATGGTCATCTCCTCCTCGATCACATTGAGCAAAAGCAGACTGGGGAAAGCGGGCAATGTGGAAGTCGCGCTGTTATTTTGTGGTTGCTAAAATTCTACACTTCGCTGATTTTCAGTTTGTGAGAAAACAATCCCTGAATGGTGTAGGGAATCATTGTACCATCTAAATGGCTGTGAAATATCTTCTCAATTACAAAAAATATTGTTTTTACAGCTGTTTGGTCAACGCTATCCGTTACCCCATTGACATTTTAAATCATTAGGGTTAAAGTTAGGGTTTAGGATAGGGACATCCCAAGGATTCCGGACTGCACTAACCTCTTCACCATGTTACAGGAAAATGGGATGCGGGGGGGGGGGGGGGGGGGTGTTTGGAAAACAGCATAGGAGTTGTTACAATTCCCCTAACTTCCGCATGGTTGATACATTTTACATGTAGCACCTTTAAGTCCAGTGTATCTGGTCAAGAGGGATGTGACTGCATTCCTGGGAGTTTCTGCCTGCATGGTAAAAAAAAAAAAAAAGACCTTCTACTAACCTATGTTTGACATGGGACTCTGGGAGGTGGATGGGCTTCCATGGGAGCTCAGACGGTGGCAGCTTTTCCTCTGAAGGGAAGGAGAGGAGGAGTTCAAGTATCACACGCTTGGACTATTTTCACATGGGTACATCATCATTTCACACCTTATACACATTTTGGGCATTGACAAAGCATCTGTTGTCAGGTATTCAGTCATGGTAAAAAATAATCCTTTAAGCATTATTGCAGGACCAGTGTGTCACTGGTGTGTCATGCTGAGTAGAGAGAAATGATGTCAGAGAGAGAACCAAATGGCTTACCCTCCATGAGAGCCCCTCCTCCACGGCTACGGACAGCGCCTCCGATGGGTTCTCGATCACCCGGCTCTTGTGTCCTGAGAAGTCCATGGCCACCAAGGAGTTCTCGGAGATACTTCTCTGGAAATATACATCATGTTTGAGGTAGTATATATTATTACGAGTATACAGTGTAGCAGTGTTTGAAATGTTGAAAATAAGTGTACAGATGGTGAGTGAAAGGTTATAGGAGAAGCACATTCATGCATGTGTGTGGTATTGTGCTGCCATCTAGTGTCTGAGAAGTGTGACTTGAGTATAATTTCTAGATGATTCCGAGCAGAATGTGCTCAAGTGACTGGAGATTAGAGCGGATGTGAATAGAATGACACATGGGCACATAGCATTGATTGTAGTCCCTTAAACTCTCAGTCACTGGTTCTAAATAAATCACACACAAAATAAAAAACTTATCAGGATTAGGATTGCTATTTTGTTGCTTTGATGTGTTGTTGTCTTAGGTCTCTCTTTATGTAGTGTTGTCTCTCTTGTTGTGATGTGTGTTTTGTCCTATATTTATTTATTTTAATCCCAGGCCCCCATCCCCACAGGAGGCCTTTTGGCCGTCATTGTAAATAAGAATTTGTTCTTAACTGACTTACCTAGTTAAATAAAAGGTTAAATATAAATAAATAAAACAATTAGTGAGCCTTTATAAAAAAAAAATTAAAATCGCCATGATTTGCCCCTGTATCACTTCAGTTGTACATCTGAATGCATTAAACTGAAATGTGTCTGAATCAGAGAGGTGTGGGGGGGGGGGGCTGCCATAATCGACATCCACATTTTCGGCACCCGGGGAACAGTGGGTTAGTTGTAACAAAGTGACTAGTGTTTACTTTAAGGTAGAAACATTTTAATCCTTCTTAGACTCTTCTCCGGTCCATTCAGACGATGTAAACATAATTCTGGAGCTCCCGGACATCACTGTGCAAACAAACTGATTGCTCCTTTCCTTGACATGTCTCAATTTTCAGTTTGGTTTTGTTAAGATCTAAGTCTTTGTCCAGTGGTCTAGTCTAGCGGCGTGCTGTGCTCTAGGCCAGGGGTACTCAACTACTATTTGAGAAGGTGCACTGTGCAAAATGTGCACTGTGAACCATTGTACATGGGCCTTGAATAAAAATAAATAAAGTGCATGTTGTTTTCTGGAGAATAAAGGAGAGTTTAACAAAAATAAAAATCTGAAAGCACATAATGTCTCTGTGGGCCATGCGATATTCATGTAGAAGTCCCTCTGGGCCTTGCATCAACGAGAGAAATTACACTTTCTGTCTCCTGCCAATGCTTTGAACTTTGGCACAAAATGGTGTGAGAGCAACTCTTGAGACACTGGTGCCGTTGTTCATTGGTGAGCCTGGAGCAGTATTTGTTTTTAATAAAGTTCATTGTGGAGAAAGCTGATTCACAGCTGTATGCGGAGCCAAACATGGTCAGGATGTATGGTGCCAGCTTCTTGAGAACAGGGACATCAGCTGCAGGCACCATCTTTCCCCAGAAAGTAACAGGGTCACAGTCACCAGTCTGCTCCTTCAAAGACACATTTTCTTGCAGCTCAATTTGCAGTGAGGCAACATCTACCCATCTGAAGATCGGTTTTGCTTCTTCTGACAACTTTGTCACACTTATGACCAAGAAGGGGTTCTGAATGAGCAGCAGCAGTTATCTTCCAACAGTGATGTCATCAAAGCGAGCCTTGAAGTTTTCCATCAGCTTCTGGATGAAATCAACATGGTTTGGGAACATCTTTGTCTCCCTGCTTTTGCACCAGAAGATTGGGGAAGTGGACAAGTTCTCCCTGGAGATCATTCTTGAAAAGCTCCAATTTCTTCTGGAAAGCCCGGACTGCTGTTATCATTTCACACACGGTGTTGTGCCATCCCTGCAGCTTAACATTCAGTTGATTAAGGTGTGATGTAACGTCTGTCAAAAATGCAACTGTTTCCATCTTCTCCTCATCTTCCAAAAACTGAGTTGCCTTGTCACTCTTTTGCTCTGATAACAAAGCTTTGATTTATTCCCAAATGGCCCAAAAACGTTCTAAAACCCTGCCTTTGCTGAGTCATCTGATATCGTTGTGCAGTAGTAAGTCATCAAAACTGGCATTGGCCTCTGTCAGAATGCCTCGTAGC
This sequence comes from Salmo trutta, assembly GCF_901001165.1. Taxonomy (NCBI): domain Eukaryota; kingdom Metazoa; phylum Chordata; class Actinopteri; order Salmoniformes; family Salmonidae; genus Salmo; species Salmo trutta. The sequence goes on from NC_042980.1 coordinate 13,443,951, forward strand.
CAGTGGTGTTGCAGGGATGATGTTGCTCTCAAAAAAAAAAATCAGTTTCATCATCATTGTCATGACCTCAGAATGCTCTTTCCCCAGACTGGCACACAGAACAGATTGATGGATGATGTCAGGTCAGGGTGGTTCTCTTTCAAACGTCCAACCGGTCCCCTCCCTCTTCCTATCATGGCTGGAGCTCCATCTGTGATGATGGAGACCTCCGACTTCAGATCTATCCTGCTTTTTGTCAGCATCCCTTTGATGGCCTCATGGGATATCCTCTCCCTGTGTGTGTGCGCTTCTAGATGTGTTATGCCCTAACTGCTCCCCACAGAATTATAAAACCTGACAAACACCAGAAGCTGGGCATTATCAATGTTATCTGTTGATTCATCCACAGCTAATGGAATGCGTGGTGCATTCTGAATGGGCTCATCAAGTTGTGAAGTCAAATCTTCAGCTAATATTTCAGTTGTCCTCATTGCTGTGGAATCTGACAGTAGAATCCGTTTGATCTTTTCTCTGAGCTCATCTTGTTTATCTTCAAGCAAGGTGTCAGCAACTTCACACATGCATTATTTTACCAACTCAGCGACTGAAAAAGTTTTTGTTGTGTTTTCCCAAAACCCAAGCTATCCTCAGTGAACACTCCATTGCATGTTGTTGGGCTGTCTGGGAATTGACAAGGATTTTGGCGGACCTCTCAAATTGGGATTTTAGTTGGTTCATCTTGTTTGTTCTCACCTCTGTGTTCAGAGGATACGTTTGATCTAAATTACAATGCCTGGTGTCATAATGGCGCTTAACATTGGCACTTTTCACGAGGGCTACGGACTCACTGCATATCAAGCACATTGGTTTTGTGCTAGTTGCGGGGAGAATAAATACATACTGTTCCATCCACTTGTCTTTGATTATATGGTTTTCAGCGCCAGCTTTTCTTTTTTTAACAAGCCATATTAACAAATATACTGGTAACTAAGCTCCTATCTGTGATATTAACAGTTGAACCGCGGTCAAATCTTCCAAATCTTTCTGCCTGCTTGTCCCAAGGTTCCGCAGAGGATATTTGGATTGATGTTATTGGGTAAGACGCGGCCTCTTGTATTTGCATATAACCACGCGATTGGATTAGACAGGGCACTAGTTGAGGTGGGCGTTGTTTTTGAGAGAAAGAGAGGTTGCTGAGTTAGAGGCCGCTGCGCCCGGTCGATTTTTTAAAAAGCTGTCAAAAATAATTGATTTACTTTTATGTAACAAAATGCGACGTTGTCCGGTCCGTATTGACCCTTCTCTGGGTCCGGACCCAGACTGCGATCCGCCAGTTGAGTTTGGCTGCTCTAGGCTGTAGCGGCTGTATGGCAGGGTAAAGGAGATTAAGCAGCGCCATGACCCCTCTCTACAGTATATCCTGTACCCTAACCTAATGTACTCCCCAAGCATGTTCCCCGAAGCTGGGTTAGTCCAGGTGTGCATCCCAAATGGCACCCTTTTCCCAATTATAGTACGCTACTTTTGACCAGTACTGTACATAGAGAATCGGGTGCCATTTGAGACGCATCCTAGCCCTTCCCTTTGCAGCGCTGAGCTCAGGGTCCCAGACCCATGCCTGGACACTCTGTGCATTCCTCTGACAGCAAAGTAGAAGTGACAAGGTGTTAAGTCTGAGAGCAGCTGATCTCGGGTTATTTTTAGAGGAGCCAGGCTCCTCGAACATGTTCCAGTGCCCAAAATAGAACACGTGTTTACTCATACAGAATACTGGAATTTGAGGGGGAAACGCTCTCATTTTAGACTATTCTAGAAGATCACTCCGGTATGAACACTAGACTGTGTGTCCTGGGTCATGTGCTTTGAACAGTGTACCGGCACATTGGTATTTACACACCACTTACCATAGGTGAAGCTTTCTGTTTCTGGTGTGGTTGAATGAAGTTTTGGTACAGCTGTAACCCATACTGCAACACAAAACAGTAGGTGATAATGTTGTTCAGTAGGCACCGATCAGACATGATGAGGCATGGATGGATGGCATACAGTAAGTAGTCAGTTGGGGGTCAGGAAAGACCACACTACTAGAGTTGTGCTGACTTTGGAGATCTGTAGACACTTGACAGAGGTTGCATTCCCAATGGCACCCTGTTCCCTACATAGTGCACCACTATGACCCCTGGTCAAAGGTGGTGCACTATATAGGGAGTAGGGTGTACATTTGGGATGCACCCAGACAGAGGATGTGATAAGGGGGTAGCATGGTGACTGTACCTTAAAGAGGCGCATGGCAGTGACCCAACAGGTTCTGGTCTGCTCATCATCTGCACACAACAGCTTGAGGTCTCGGGGAGAACCACGCTTAGTAGACTGGGGTGGAGGATCATCATGAAGAGAAAGCATGAGTTTATCAAACAGAACGCGGAAATTACTTGCCTTAATTGCGCCTGATGGGATAGACACAGTTCCATTGAATAACTTAACATTGTAAAACCCCAAAGTATAGGTTTATAGATAGAAAAAGCAAAAACGCAAAACGTACCTTGACACAGAAGCCGTAGTCCGTCGGCGCTCCGTGTATCTTTTTCGCCGATAGTAACGTGTAGACGTCGCCGTCACTGAACTCGGCAATAAACTGGAGATGCCTTGGTTCCTGTGAATAGAGAACAAGAAATGTCTCAAATCTCCACATGCCTTTCAGTGTTCATTATTGTGTTTATATCACATCACCCCCCAACACACGATGCTCCATTGCAACCAGGGGTTCTTCCTGCATTCCACTGTAGAGTAGCCTCAAGTTCTACTACAAATCCAACTATGTGAGGGATCGGGGTAGAAATGTGAACAATGCAGGGGTGCACAGTGTGAGGAGAGATGCTAAGCAAGTGCCCTGGTCCATTGTGATCACAGACTAAAAGTGATCGTTGTTTTAGCTGCAGACTCCTTCGAGCTGAGAGGTGGGACAAGGTTGGCACACTTCAACATAGTTAAGCAAATAGTATTGCCCTATGCATTACACTGTAGGTGTGGCTAGTATGTATATTTAGTGTTAAAGATAGGACCAAAATATGTGACAAAGTGATAGGAGCTTTATTAATACTATAAAACATGCTGTCAGGGTGCCAAAGCAAAGGAGCACAAAGCAAACCATTGTTGAAACTTCATGTGACTGCGACACAACATTCTCACTTCCCTGTTGCACAGTGTCAAGCACAGGTACAGTCAGGTCCATAATTATTGGCACCCTTGATAAAGATTAGCAAAAAATACTGTATCAAATAAATAAAAATCTATTTCTCTGAGCAATTGTATTATAAAAATATATAATTTCAACCCAAAATGTTTTTGCATACAATTTAGCTCAGTATTTGTATTATTTATTTTATAGAGTATTTTTTTGCCCATCTTTATCAAGGTTAGAATAATTATGGACTTGACTGTAGGTATAGTTGTCTGTGTATGTGTTGACTGACTGGCAATGTGTGTGACACCAACAAATTGTAGCCAAAACCAATGTACTCATGAGCATAAATCACATCATATCAAACTAAAGGAATTAAATCAAATCTAACTTCTGTTACTAATTGGATTGCCTATATTGGAGACGGCAAACCCGGGTCATTTTGTGCCCTAGTCTAAAGAACAGCTCTTCTGTAGTTGGGAGAGGGGGTAGTGGTTGACTTGGCACAGCGCTGTGCAGGTCTAAGATTCACCTGTCATCCGTGGGTGTTGAGGGCTCAGTCCTTGGCAGTGGCATGCCATCTGACCTGAGGGAAAGCTAGCTCAACCAGTTCCACAGAGCAGCCAGGGAACAATAGAGCTAGCTACTCCCCTACTGTACACCACACCACGCTGGCAAATTGACACAGGCTTCTCACATGAACCCATAAAGCAGCAGGTAAAACAAGTTCAGTTCTCTCCTTAAACCTACTTGCTTTTTGCAAAAACACTACTTTTTAACACTTTTTTGAAGGAAATCTTTGTCATTCATATTGTAATTCATTAAAGGCCATGTTTAATTGAAATCTGGAAAAACGTGACAGTTACTTTAATATTGAAATATTTATAGACTACACACTTATATAACAAAATGTTATTGACTGACCTTTGATGTCCCCTTGTTTGAGAAGTAGAGACCTGACCTCCTCAAGACAAAGTAGAACTTCTTCCAAGACTTCCTGCCTTGTTCTTTGGCATGGAGGTACCCATGGATCTCTGGACAAGTGCTTGAGTTGAGAAATGTCTGTCGGACAGAAAATAGTCCTTAAATACTGTAGCAGCAACACTGAGGGGCGGTTTCCCGGACACAGATTAAGCCTGGTCTTGGAGAACAGAGAATCTAGATCGAGTCTCTTCGAATTATTTTTTTTTTTTTTACCCTTTGCTTAATCTCTGTCCAGGAAACTGGCCCTAACTCTGTAACTTTAAAAAGTGAAGACATGTAGAACGTTGCTTAACAGATACCTGTATTAGCTGAGAATGGTTCATAATCCCGTTGGTCTCACTTGATAAGGACACCATGTGATCTGGGAAGAAATCCTATCAATATGAAAACAACATCAGTCATAACACACAGGCTCTTTACATCAGCTATCCATTACTGGTCCAGCTGAGTGCATTTTGAAAACAGGCGGTATAAATATACTAATTAGTTCACAATTGTTTTTGCTAAATCACACCCTGGTCTTACCAGCGGTTTATTGAAGAATTCATATTTGGCATAGTTCTTCCGGAAATATAGGCGACTGTCTGTGTCCACGCCCCAACCGGACAGCACCTCCATCACAGATTCATGGTCTTCTATGGTTCTTTCTGGTCAAAACAAGAGAAAGAAAATGTCAACATAGAGACCACAAAAGGCAAAATAAAGAGAGGGAGATGAAAGTGAGAAAGATAAATGTTAGTAAAATCTACAGTATCCAACCATGTTCCTCATCACACTACCATATAGTCAAACATTAAGGTTTAGAATAGAGTTATCAGAAGATCAAACATATAATCGTGATCATACAGTACACATTACAGTGGTTATATCTGTTCAGATTCATAACAGTAATATAAACTGGTTTTAGTGCCCAGGGCCCACATACAGTACAATAAGGCCTGTGTCAGAGCAGGGCATGTGCTTTGCTACCTCTAAAACCGTGCAGATTGATTATTAACCCTTTAATTAGAGATGGATTAATACATAGCTTAAGGAGAGAGTTACTGTACGAGTCCTGGTTCTGTGGGTATTATTATTTAGATATAATATAAAGATTGAACATTACTGAAATGAATATTAACTGTTACAATGGAAAGCAGTCATTTCGAGGCAGCGGACTCTGGAACACTGCACAGCCGTTTGAGGCCAAGTCATTCCCATAGTATGACCACAGTCAAGGCAAGGTGGTGGGGTGCTGGTTATGCTGGTCAGGATGGTTTGTGCTGTTTGTACCGTTTCCAAACTTTGCATCTGCACTGTACAAGTAAATATGATTTTGTAAAAAAATTGGAGGAAATTGTAAAGTCGTCCTTGTGCATAGAGTTGTATGGTTTAACTTTGCGATCATTGGTTTTTGTTTTGGCATAATATACGTCTCAGCAGCATTCTGTTACCGTGGAATTGCCCAGCAATGTCCATCTTTAGTGGCCTACTTTTACAAATGTATTCATTAGGAATCCCATTTCATGTCTGAAAAGCAGCATTTCATCTCAACACGAGCACCGCATTAAGCGCTGAGAGGCTTTACAAAAAATATTACATCTACAGTACCAGTCAAAAGTTTGAACACACCTTTATTTTGACTATTTTCTACATTGTAGAATAATAGCGAAGACATCAAAACTATGAAATAACATATGGAATCATGTTGAGAATAAAAAAAAGGTGTTAAACGAATCAAAATATATTTTATATTTGTGATTCATCAAAGTAGGTGTCCAAACTTTTGACTGGTACTGTAATTTGAGCAGCACTTCATTACAAACTCAGTGAAAGCAGGTGCACTTCAACTAAATTGTACAAGAGGAGCAAAAGCTTTATTTGGCTTGACCAAGATTATGAGTGAATCAGGCCACGTATTGTTATAGGAGGTTCTAAGGGCTATAAAAAGGTTAAGAGGAACTGATGTGTGGGTGTCCCAAATGGCAACCTATTCCCTATATAGTACACTACCTTTAACCAGAGCCCTATGGGCCTTAGTCAAAAGCAGTGCACTATAAAGAGAATATGGTGCCATTTGGGACACATCCTATATACGTCCCGTGTAGCTCAGCTGGTTGAGCATGGCGCTTGCAATGCTGGGATTGTGGGTTCAATTCCACGGGGGACCAGTACGGAGAAGAAAAAAAAAAGTATGAAAATGTATTCAGTCACTGCTTACTGTAAATTGCTCTGGAATAGAGCATCTGCTAAAGGACTAAAATGTCAAATGTATCTGCACAGAAGCACTGGAAAAACTGTATTTTGTGTCAGTATGATAACATGGCAAAACAGATGCTGAGGGTTGTAGAATACTGGTTCCCAGGTTTTCCAGAAATCCCAGTTACGAGAATATTTCCGGAATTAGGAGTGAAAAAGCAGGACATCCAGGAATCACCCAACCGGGGAATTTTGGAACCCTAGTTCTTTATAGTTTAACTTTCTTGGTCTCTTTATAATGCCAACAGATACAGTGCATTTGGAAAGTATTCAGACCCCTTGACCTTTTCCACATTTTGTTACGTTACAGCCTTCAATCTACACATAATACCCCATAATGATAAAGCAAAAACAGGTTTAGACATTTTTCATTTAGACCCGTTACTCAACTACGCCAGGTCACAGTTGCAAATGAGAACTTGTTCTCAACTATCCTACCTGGTTAAATAAAAGGTGGAAAAAAATAAAAAGAATAACTTTGTTGAAGCACCTTTGGCAGCGATTACAGCCTCGAGTCTTCTTGGGTATGACGCTACAAGCTTGGCACACCTGTATTTTGGGAATTTCCCTGAATTCTTCTCAGCAAATCCTCTCAAGCTCTGTCAGGTTGGACGCACAGCTATTTTCAGGTCTCTCCAGAGATGTTCGACCGGGATCAAGTCCGGGCTCTGGCTGGGCCACTCAAGGATATTCAGAGATGACCCGAAGCCAGCCCTGCATTGTCTTGGCTGTGTGCTTAGGGTGGTTGTCCTGTTGGAAGGTGAACCTTCACCCTATTCTGAGGTCCTGAGCGCTCTGGAGCAGGTTTTCATCAAGGAGCTCTATACTTTGCTCCGTTAATCTTTCCCTTGATCCTGACTAGTCTCCCAGTCCTTGCTGCTGAAAAACATCCCCACAGCATGATGCTGCCACCACCATGCTTCACCATAGGGATGGTGCCAGTTTTCATCGGACCAGATAATCTTGTTTATCATGGGCTGAGAGTCCTTTAGGTGCCTGTTTGGCAAACTCCAAGCGGGCTGTCATGTGCCTTTTACTGAGGAGTGACTACCGTCTGGCCACTCTACCATTAAGGCCTGATTGGTGGAGGGCTGCAGAGATGGTTCTTCCATCTCCACAGAGGAACTCTGAGGAACTCTGACCAAGGCCCTTCTCCCCCGATTGCTCAGTTTGGCTGGGCGGCCAGTTCTAGGAAGAGTCTTGATGGTTCCAAACTTCTTTCATTTAAGAATTATGGAGGCCACTGTGTTCTTGGGGACCTTCAAATGCTGCAGAATTTTTTTGGTACCCTTCCCCAGATCTGTGCCTCAACAGAATCCTGTCTCGGAGTTCTATGGACAATTCCTTTGACCTCATGGCTTGGTTGTTGCTCTGACATGCAGTGTCAACTGTGGGACCTTATATACACAGGTGTGTGCCTTTTCAATTGAATTTATGACAGGTGGACTCCAGTTGTAGAAACATCTCAAGAATGATCAATGGAAACAGGTTGCACCTGAGCTCAGTTGAGTCTCATAGCAAAGGGTCTGAATACTTATGTAAATAAGATATATATATTTTTTATACATTTGCAAAGAAAATTCTAAAAACCTGTTTTCGCTTTGTTATTATGGGGTATTGTGTGTAGATTGATGAGGATTTAAATGTAATCCATTTTAGAATAAGGCTGTAATGTAACAAAATGTAGAAAAAGGGAACGGGTCTGAATACTTTCTGAATGCAATGATTCATCATCAGGAAACAATTGACTCTACAAGAATAGAAGAGAAGTCACGTTTAGCTGACATTTTGACACATTTAATTTCCAAAGTACTACAATAACTTTGGCTGGTTAATTTAAGTTTCCATTCATCTAAAATTACCAAATGTTCCCGTAACAACATATACTGGGTAGTGGAATTATTCATTTCTCAATTATCATTCATCAAAAAAAAAAAAAAAAAGTATATTCAAAATTAAAAGCAAAAGAGAAGAGACTCAGAGGAACACAGCAAACTTTAAGACACACTTTACTAAACTGGTTGAATGAGAACAGCACATTTCCAGCTAAATCAATGCTTAAAGACTCCGTTAAATAATGAAAAGAACAGATGGGTAAGTTATGCAATCTAAGTGTGAAGAATGCTGCTGAGAAATGGTTAGAAGATAAGAGTCACTTTTGCTGCACAATTCAGTGTTTGCTGACCAACTTGTGGTATCAAAAGAGCAGAATCACACTGGTGTGCCACAGAAAGAGTAACTTCTTTTTTTGTCAACAATCTACACACAATACTCTGCAATATCGAAGTGTAAAAAAAATGTTTTTTAAATACACACACACACACACACACACACACACACACACACACACACACACACACACACACACACACACATTATTATAAATTAAATAACTTAAATATAGTCGTGGCATAAGTCCTCAGCTCCATGAGTCAACACATGTTAGAAACACATTCGACATCAATTACAGCTGTAAGTCTTCTTGGTTATATCTATAAGAGCTTTGCACACCTGGACTGTGCAATATTTGCCCATTATTCTTTTCTGAATTCTTCAAGCTCTGTCAAGATGTTGGGGATTATGGCTAGACAGCCTTAGATTTTCCAGCACATTCAAAACTGGGTATCACTTTATTTTAAGGTATACATATTGGTCACTAATTAGTAGTTTATAAGTGTATATATGAGCAGCTAAGTATTTATTCCGTGTTATTAGTCATGTATTAGGCCTCAAGTATTTTCTTATTCAAACATTATAAGTCATAATACTGGTCAATCATTGACAACTTCATTGTTAGCCATAATAAATACACATTAGTCGTTAATTAAGAGCAAGACACAAGAAACAGGCTTTTAGTAAGCTGTCTCAATATGGGACTAATTAGGTCATAGTACTGTACCTTAAAATGTGTTCCCTGCTCTGAATTGTGGCCACATTTTTACATGAAAAATCTTCTTTACAGAAATGACCTCATTGTACAGAAAGGGGCACACATACCAACATAATGTATATGCCATACAGAAAACATTCCAGTCAACATTTGATGTAAACACAACAAAACTTTCATATATTTGAGTGTTGGCTGTATGGCGTATATTATGCATTACGAAACGCAAAGGAGCACACCTCCCCACACCCATGAGCAACACCATATATTGTTGGCCTGAAACTGAGAATTTGTGTAGTTTCATTGGATAAGAAATTGATTCATATTAATGCCACACATTCAAGGTCGGGATTCAATCTGATCGCACAATGTTGACAATGCACCTTTTAAAGGGATAGTTAAAGGCCTTCCTTGCCAAAATCTCTATCTACTCCCCTAGAGTCAGATGAACACGGGGGTTGGAACCAAAATTGTTTTCCAATAATTTCGTTCTGAACAGAACCACTATTTTTTTTGTTCCATTCCACTGTTTCGACCAGCAAAACAAAGTTCTGAACCGGTTCAAACTCAAAAGGTTTATATTGTTCCTTTCTGTTCCTTTTTTAACCTGTGAAATCAAATATTTTAATTTTTTTACATTGAGCTCATTAAATGACTTCACCAGTCAGTGCGGACACAGCAGGCAAGCTAGTTGTTTAAATGCATAATGGACAAACAAGTGTAGCCTATGGCGCAAGATGCGACTGACATTTTGCTGGTGGGGAGAGAGCGAGAGAGGGTTGAGGTGAAGGCTTGAAGTGCTGGGCATCTTGTTATGACATGCATTATTTGAATTAGGTCCACATAATTATACCTAGGAGTGGCTTCTATGGAGGAACTTTGAATGTCCTTGAAGCTAGTTAGCTAACAAACTTGAGCTAGCTAGATAACAAGCTTGTGTGTGCAGAGCGGCACCAGATATCGAAGACACCTCTTACCTTTTTGTAGTTAATAATTCCAACGTGAAACTTGATAACTAGGACTATATTATCCTTCTTCTCTAGCTAATAGACCCAGTGGGTCTTGCGACGGGTATACAGAGATGACCAGTTTATAGAGTAGTATAGAGTGCAGTGATGTGTCTGTAAGGAACAGTGGTGGCAAATCTGATGGCTGAATGGTAAAGACCATCTAGCCGCTCGAGAGCACCCTTACCTGCCAATCTATAAATTACATCGCCGTAGTCTTTATGTAGGCCATAATTGTAAATAAGAATTTGTTCTTAACTGACTTGCCTAGTTAAATAAAAGGTTAAATCAAATAAATAAAAGTCTAGCATGGGTAGGATGGTCATCTGAATCAGGGTTAGTTTGGCAGCCGGGGGTGAAAGAGGAGCGATTATGATAGAGGAAACCAAGTCCAGATTTAACTTTAGCCTGCAGCTTTGGTAAGTGCTGAGAGAAGGACAGTGTACCATCTAGCCATACTCCCAAGTACTTGTGAGCTCTAAACCCTCAGATGTAGTAATCACACTGGTGGGGAGAGGGGCATTCTTCTTACCAAACCACATGACCTTTGTTTTGGAGGTGTTCAGAACAAGGTTAACCTGTTGAGGCCAGGGGGCAGGATCTTATCCCGGTATTGGGATTCATTGTCATGTGACCATGGCGGGGAATTCAAAACTGCAAGAGTAATCATTTCAAATAATCAAATAATCAACTATTTTCCTCCATTTAAAAGATATATCTCCTAAATCTAACCACGCTGTCCGATTTTCAGAGGCTTTACGGAGAATGCATAAAGTTAGGTTATGTGAGGAGAGTACATTGACAATAGCTGCGTGTAATGTTTAGCCAATTCAAAGAAGGGCATCAACAGACAGAAAACTAGCTAGAATTATGCACTTACCTTTGACAATCTGCATCAGATGACACTCATAGGACATTATGTTAGACAATACATGCATTTTTAGTTCCATCAAGTTCATATTTATATCCAAAAACAGCATTTACAGTCGCGGTGAAATTCAGAATTTTTTTCGGCTCGAATGCTCCCAGTGAATCCAGCATTACAAATCACGGAATTACTATTCGAAAACATTGGTAAATTATAATATTGTCATTCAAAGAATAATATATTATCATCTCGTAATTGCTACCGAATGGCCAGATCTCAAAATAACTTTACTGGGAAATCACATTTTGCTATAAACTGGGTACTATGCTAACAACATAAGCTAAGCTATAAGCTAAGCTAAGCTAAGCTAAGCTATACCGTTAGCATTAGCATCATCTAATATCGATAATAACATTCTAAATATCCCCTTACCTTTGATTATCTCCATCAGAAGGCGCTGCCAGCGATCCCAGGTCCAGAACAAATGTGGTTTCTTTTGACAAAGTTCATAATTTATGTCCAAATAGTTAGCGTTCAGTAGGCTCCCACAAAATGAGGTGGGCAGTGTAAAGTCACGCCGAAAAGCTAAAAAAAACCTAGTAAATAATCTATTTATGTTTGTTCAAACATGTCAAACGTTGTTTAGCATTAATCTTTTGGTCCATTTTTAACGTGAAACATCAGTAAACATCAGTAATATTTTCACACAATCTATCAAGTGTCTAGAATAAACGATTATGACAAAGACACTCTTCTCAGATTCATGCGCAGGCGCAAAAAATGAAGTGATGACGTGTCAACTTGTAAGCATTCTAATTCGGTCTGTATTCATGACAGATGCTTCCAACAACTTTCTAAAGATCGTTGACATCTAGTGGAAGCAGTAGGAGTTGCGAACTGAATCCTTTCTCACTGTGGTATCTATTAAACAATGACACTAAATAGTACAGTCACAAAATTCTCATTTTTTTAATCTATTTTTCACAGGTTTTTGCCTGCAATATGAGTTTTGTTATACTTACAGACACCATTCAAACTGTTTTAGAAAATTCAGAGTGTTTTCTATCCAAATCTGGTAATAATATGCATATCCTAGCTTCTGAGTTGGTGTAGGTGGCAGTTAAAAATGGGCACATATTTTTTCCAAAATTCTCAATACTGCCCCCGTAGCCCGTAGAGGTTAAGGGCAGAGAAAGCTTTGTTGTAGAGCGTTTAACACAAAATCCGGGGAGGGGCCAGCTGAGTATATGACTACCATCTGCATATAAATGGCTGAGAGCGCTTCCTACTGATTGAGCCATGTAAATTGATGTAAATTGAGAAGAGCATGGGGCCTAGGATCAAGCCTTGGGGTACTCCCTTGGTGACAGGCAATGGCTAAGACAGCAGATGTTCTGACTTTATACACTTTATCTTTGAGAGAAGTAGTCAGCAAACCAGGCCAAAGCCCCCTCAGAGACACCAATACTCTTTAGCCGGCCCACAAGAAAGGAATGGTCTATCGTATCAAAGGCTTTAGCCAAGTCAATAAAAATAGCAGCACAACATTGCTTAGAATCAAGGGAAATGGTGACATAATTTAGGACTTTTAAGGTTGCAGTGACACTTCCATAACCTGGGCGGAAACCAGATTGAGTACCCAAGAGAATACAATAGACGTCAATAATCAACTGACTGGCTTTCTTGACAAGTTATTCCAACACATTTGATAAACAGGGCAAAATAGAAATTGGCCTATAACAGTTAGGATCAGCTTGTTTTCCCCCTTTAAATAAAGGACGCACCATGGCTGCCTTCCAAGCAATGGGAACCTCCCCAGAGAGGAAAGAAAGGTTAAAAAGGTCAGAGATAGGGGCAGCAACCTTAAAGAAGGGTCTAAACCATCTGACCCCTCAGCAGCCTCCACTGCCCTGAACCAGTTCCAACCCCTGGTGTCCAGTATGAAGGAAGTTAGCTTTAGTAACTAGCATTAGCACAATGACTGGAAGTCTACAGGAACAGCTAGCATTAAATTACCTGTAAAAGTCAAGCATGCTGTAACGCACGATCAGATTGAATCCCAGCACAAGTCAACATTTTACGTAAATAATTAGCCACCAAACATCCATAGATATACATGCCACGAGTGCTAATATTATGGTAATTCTGATTTAAAAGACAAACAATTAGCATCTAAACTTCCATAGTGTATGTGAAATGTTTCACTTGATTTGTTGGCTATATGACATAATTTATGTGGGGAGGTGTGCCTCCTGTCCAAGGAGGTAATTTCTGCTAAAAAAAAATAAAAAATTACTATGTCCTTATTAGTTCCATATTGAGACAGCTTACAAAGAATATGTTTCTGGTGTAACTTGCTATTAATTAACAACTAATATGTCTTTATTATGGCTAACAATTCAGTTATTAATGATTGACCAGTAATTTATGACTTGTGTTAGAATAAGAAAATACTTAAGGTATAATACATGAGTAATAACAAGGAAAGACCTTATTAGTTGCTTATATACACAATTATAAACTACTAGTGTCACATATGTGTAACTTAAAATAAAGTGTTACACAAAATGGTAACTTGGCCTCTTAGGAACAGTCACGGTCTTCTTGGTAAGCAACTTCAGTGTTGATTTGGCCTTGTGTTGTAGATTATTGTCCTGCTGAAAGGGGAACTCCTCTTCTAGTCTCTGGTGTAAAGCAGACAAGCAGGTTTTTCTCAAAGATTTTGCCTGTGCTTAGCTCCATCCTGTTTCTTTTTATCCTGAAAAGCTCCACAGTATTTGCCAATGTCAAGCATACCCATACCATGATGCAGCCACCACCATGCTTGAAAATCAGGAGGCAGTTACTCAGTGATGTGTTGTGTTGGATTTGCCCAAAACATTAGCTCTGCATTTAGGCAAAAAGTGTATTCCTTTGCTGTACTTTTCTTCTTCAGTATTACTTAAGTGCCTTTTTGAATACAAGATGCATGTTCTGCATATTTGTATTCTTCATTTAGGTCACTACAATGTTGTTGATCCATCCTCAGTTTTCTACCATCACAGACATTGAACTCTGTAGCTCTTTTAAAATCACCAATGGCCTCATGGTAACATCCCTGAGCAGTTTCATTCCTGTCCTGCAGCTCAGTTCAGAAAGACGACTGTATCTGTGATGTGTCTGGGTGGTTTCATTTATAAAAATCGACAGCATAATTGTTAACTTGACCATGCTTAAAGAGATATTCAATGTCTGAATTGTTCTTGTTAGCCATGGACCTATCACTGCCCTCCTTTATGAGGATTTCAAAAAGCTCCCTGGTCTTTGTAGTTGAATCGGTGCTTGAAATTCAATACTTGACTGAGGGATCTTACAGATGTTGTATAAATGGGGGACAGAGGAAGGGATGGTCATTAAAAAAAAAAAAATCATGTCAACCCGTATTATTTCACACAGAGTCCATGTAATTTATGTGATTTTTTAAGGCCACATTTTCCTCCTGAACTAATTTAGGTTTGCCTAAATACTTATGCAACGACTATATTTTAGTCGTTGCACAAACAAACGTACACTTTAACATTAGAGTATTTTGTGTAGATTGTTGACGAATCATCCATTTTTAATCCCGCTTTGCAACACAATAAAGCGTCAAGAAATCCAAGGAGTCTGAATACTTCTGCAAGGCACTGCAAATCACTGTAATCAGGTATACTGTATTTTTATATGTGGAGGATTGTGTCGATTTGATACTTGGAAAACCGACTTGACTTTCTTAATTGCCTCTGATAGGATAAATAAAGATGTATTCAATAGAATTTTTACCTATGCCTAGATGAGAGAGATGCTCAAACAGAGTCCAGCTGTGGTCGTCAATGCAATGATTCTTCATGACAAACAACTGGCAGATGTCCCGGGCTGTGATGTCAGTGGGAACCTCTACTGCGCGACTGGTATTGTCCTCATTATACACTTTGATTACCTGCAGTGAAGAAGAAAAAAAGCACATTGACACGAACTACATCTGTATGATATAAAATATATACATACCTGACATTTACATATATCAAAATGTACATCAAGACATTACAAATAACCAACAAGGCAGGAAATAGGGGTAGGGAGGCGTAATTTCTAATGCATAGGATTTTCAAATGTTCTCCAAGCCTAAGATATTAGGTAGGTGAAATCACATCAGCAACAAAGCCCGTGATAATTCTACCCCACAATCATTCAACCCACACACACAACAGCACCAAATTCTCCCAAATGTTGGTGAATGTGTCCATAACAAAGTACTGTACTATTGCTCCAATTATCTTTCTCCATTCACAACAGTTATGTTACAGTTCTGCATTAAAAATAATCACAGAGAAACTCAACAGTCATGAAATATTAACACAAAACACCAAATAAGTTACTAACAAATCCATCTAACATCACAACTTACCCCTCTGTTGGGAGACAAGCAAACGTGTGAATTTGAGCCAACTCTGCAGCCTATGTAGGGCTGAGTGCACAGCATTGTAAACCAGGCTTTTAGTGAGGAACATGGAAACATGCACCAGACAGGCAGACAGCGCAGAGCTGAGCAGAACAAAAAAAGCAGAGCAGCGAGTCAGTGTCAGCTGGGAAGCGAAAAGCAGAGCCCTCTCTCGCCCTCTCTCTCTATTTACTGCAGTGGAGCTGAAATGAGCTAATTAGAAAGAGCTGCCTCTGATCACAGTGTTTTCCTGACTCCACAGATATATGTCACCGAGGCTCTGGCCCAATCACCTGCCACCTTTTCCTCAAGTAAAAAGAGACCAGGATCAGCCTGCTCTGCTCCACACACCCCAGGAGGAGGAGGAGGAGGAGGAGAAAAGAGTCACAAGGCTCGCTCCCCCCTCCCTATTCACACAGCCATGGCAAGTCGAGTTCTTAGCATAAAGCCCTGCATGAGCTCAAAAGCAATTACAAAAGGTGCTAGTTAAATGTAATGCTAGTCGGGTCAACCTTGTCTAAAGTTGACAGGGGTGGGCGGGGAGAGGGGGAGGGAGAGAGGCACAGTAAAGATCAGCTGGCTGCCTCTGTGTGCTTGGGTCTTGGTTTAAGGCGGATCGGTTGGGCAGGACGCTCCAGCCCTCTTTTGTGGAGAGAAAGGAGGTCACAGTGCTCCAGCAGGGCTGGGGTTAGTGCCCTTAAGGAGCCCGCAGCGAATCACAAACTTCAGCTATGACATCACCCCACAATGAAGTAGACGATCTAGTGATTCAAATCAGTCAGTGCTGAGATTTACAAGACAAAAAATAAAAAATATATAAAAAATAAGATTTCCCTTTGTAGGTACCTAACAAAAACAAAAAGGGACTGCATTACTGGGGTTACTTTAACAGCCAATGTCCCCTTGGTGAGTTGCCTGTACAGTACAGACAGACAAGCTAATGATAATGAGACACTGTAATCATCTTGTACATTGCAGCAATGACTTATCCGCACAAATTCTGTTTTTTTTAAGGTTATGGCGGTTATTTTATTTTCATGACAATCTTCACCCATAACCCTCGGTTACACGGTAATTGTGCCAGCCCTATCCTCAACACAAACACTGGAATGAACGCTCTAACACACCAGGTTTAAAATGTTTGTGCCAAGAGGATATTTTAATACATTGAAGCCCTTTATAGATGAACTGTGCTGACAGAACATCGTGTTCATTTAAAGTGAATTGTTTTATTTGAATGCTACATATGCATTGTAAATGACTGTAGTGTTACGCATACGGCATGCAGCACCCGGCCTCTGTATTCTTAACAAGAGAAACAATATGGCCTGTATGTCCTTATACCTGGGGTGATCTGCAGAGCTCCATATAGACTGCATATCTCTTTATGAATATCAATGTCTACCATCCTTCAGAGAGCGTTGGACAAATATTTGATGAGGTACTTAAAAAACAAAAAGACATTCAACACTCCGCAACAAAATCCTCTGGTTCCGTCCTCATTTGGTGAACTACTCTCTTAACTGGAGATACAAGATCACAGACAGCAAAAGTTCACAACTCACTAACAGCAAAAATAAAGTGCTTAGTTCAATCTAATGAATCCTTCCAACAGTCTGAACCCACACTAGTCCAAGACTGCTCCTATATGGGTTTGATCATTGCTCATAGCATGTTTCAACTAGGGTTGAAGTGACTGGCTACAGTATGCATGATAAATCACTTGTTCCAGGGAGTAAAATGAACGGCGAGGCCAGATAAAATGCTGCTGTGAACGGCTGCTTTCTGTGTCAACGAGGACAAAGAGATGCATTCATCAGGTAGCCATGCTGCTCCATGTGCAGACCTACACTTGTTTTTATTTCGACAGACCACAACTCCAACTCCCAAACTCACTCCTCTAAAGTGTCATACTACTAATATACAGGTAGTTATTGCGGTTCCTTTACAAAACCTTCCCTAGAAAGATTGATAAAGTCCGCTATTTTCTACCCGACTTTATGACGACTTAAGTCATTTATATGGTCTTCATTATATCCAAAAGATAACACCTAAATGCTACAACAAAGAGGATTGAATATATAACGACTGCTTAATGCTGCAGTTTAAAGTGAAAAGTAGTGCCGAGTGCAATCACAGTGATTCTGGAACTGTGAAACTAAATACCAAAGTGCATTTCGGTCCAAAGTAAATGTGAAGTGTGCCCATGATTAACTTCAGATAATTACAGTCGTTCTGGAACTGAGGAAACTTAAAACAATGACATAGCCCTTTTCCCTGTCAGCCCCTGCACAGGGTGAGGGAAATAAGATAGGAGTTGGGCAACAGTGATAACGATAATGGTGATGACAAAGCTAAGCAGTGCTACGAGCTATGAAGCAGTACTAACTGCAACCCAAATTCTACTCCCGTCCTTCCCCGTCGACGGCCGCATTGTTGGACATCCAAAATGTGCAGAACTCCGGGAAGAAAGGAACATGATGTGCTGAGTCTCAATGGTCTTCTATTGAGAAAGGAAAGACATTTGCGCCGGCCTAAATATAGCGTTGTTAAGCAAAGCATAGACAGTTCTATAAGTCCTCTTTATCTCAAGGACAAGATTGCAGACACCGGTTTACCAATTAGTGTGTACTGGTTTTACCTTGAACTCCACGCCCACAGCTCGATTCAGTGTGTTTCCACTGTACATCCACAGTGCCCTTCACTACGGCAAAGCACTGGATAAGCTCAGTTAACCAGGCTACTCCTCCACAAGCTTCAACTCCCTGTCTGTCTGGGCACAGCAGGTCTAGCTGCTACTCATGGGCCTCTTTGCCCTACTGCTCTTATTTTGAGGTATTTTAGTTCAACATTGTATATTCTGTTTCTGCCATGTAAAATGTCAAACCTTTCATTTCATGGGTCTGATTAATGCTTAACTTATTTTAACAATACATGTTCAGGTACTCAGGACACCAAACCAAGAATATGTTGAAAGACCATAAATAATGCTAGGGCAAACCTTTTACACATTTAACAGTGGTGCTTCTCAAGAGTGGTTCAACAGGCTCACACAGAACCTTGAAATGGCTCACTCTAGTGTCATTTTTGTCACACAGGTTTATAGACAATTATAGACACATATCTCAAGCTGTCAGATGTTTTGCATTCCAAATCACTTCTTGGTTCATTCATCGTTCGAGTGATGTCATCACAATTTGTTAGTCTGAGTTCATTGCGTCTTCTGAAATACGTGGACACAATTGCGTTTTAATGTCAACCATTGTTTTGGAATAAGTGCTCTGACTGCAACATCTCGTCACATTATTTTGCCGCTACTATAAACCCGCTAGATCTACGGAAGCTTCTGGTGCAAAATGTAGGCCAGCTAGTAACACACACAACAGAGGAGACAACTGTAGCTAACCTCAGAAGACGCATGGGCCCTGTAATGACTGCCATATACTGTACTTCAGAAATAAAAGGGAAATATGTACTGAAGACAAATGCATGAATTGAATGTAAAGAAAATGTGATGACTGATAGAAAAGGCTGAAGCACATTCCAAAGGATCAAGCGAAACTACCCGGATATCTGGATTTGAGGTCCGTTTTTTTTTACCAAGTCAAACTGGTTCAGAAATGTCGATGAATAAACATATTTCACACACACAGTTTTTCACTTCTATGTTTAGTTGAATCCAAATGTTACTATTTAACACGGACACAATTAGGATAGTTGAAGAATGCAGAAGTCATGCACAAGGTGGCAAAGAGAGGAAGGTAACAGGCTCATTTCCTACCCGCTTCTGAAGACAAAGTGGAGTAATGGCAGGCAAGGTGACTCTTCTCGTATTGAAATTCATGTTTCGTTCTTCAGTACACAACAACTAAGGTGAAATGTATCCATATATCTCTTAATTGTAAACACGGGTATTCTATTAATTATTTTAGAAAAACCAAACAGTATCACAATGTTAATATCTAAAATATTCAGAAGCCTCTGTACTGAAAGTGATTCTACTGTATGCTATAGAATGCACTTTGCACAGTATATCTCTACAGTGAGATCGTGCACACTGAATGTGTGAGACAGAGAAGTAGTCTCTGAACAATAAACTCCTCCTTTGTCCTTGGAAAACGAAAACTTTTTCTCTCTCTCTCTTAAAGAAAGCCACTTTATCAAGCCACAAACAACTCTTGATAAAAATAGTTCCAAGGAGGACTATAGTTACAATGCAGAAGGTCAGAGAAAGCCAGAAAGCAAAAATTACTTTATATCAAGATTACAAATGGTACACAAAAGTTAATAGGTGTACTGTATTATTTATAGTAATGTAGTTGCTCATTTCTAGCAGCTCAGGGACTGTATTTCCATTGGTACAAATGCAACATGAGGTTTATTTTTTTGTTGTTGCATGAAAACTGAAAACTTTGAGGGTAATCAATGCCTAGTTCTTTAGTAGCACTGACACCTCTTTCTTCTTTACCATAACAATATATATATGATCATGTTGGTATATTCAATGATATCATTGTACTATAAAATGGTGTAGAAATGTTGCCAACTTTAGAATAATGTAATTTGCAAATACGTCCACAATATTACCCATCAAATCACATTTGAAGCGCATTTCCATATTTAATTTCTCCTAATTTCGTATCGTAAAAAAATAGTAAGTTAAGTGCAAATATAGGTAATGGATAATAGTGCATGGCTGATTTAATATCTATACAACACTACAGCAAGGAAAAGATGCATGAAACAAATCTCAGCAGGCAAATAGAGAGGATTGGGGGAGAGGTGGTTGGCAGGCTGTGAATTGGGGGGGGGGGGTTCAAAATAGATCTGCACCAAGTTGTTCCCACAGCCACAATTGCCACAATTCATTATCCACATCTGTTTTACTGTAAGGATGAACAAAGAAGTCTTTATGAAGTAGGAGCAGGCTGCTACAGTATGCATTAGAGTTAATGATGTAATAATTAAAGTCACTCTCAATGGTCTGATAAAGGAGTTACACAGTGTTAGTAATGCTGACAATGTTTTATAAATGTTTCCACTTAATATGACATGACGTAATCCCAAATGTGATCAGCTGTATTTAAGAATGTAACTGTAATCCAAATTACACATTTTTAAAAGAAAAAGTAATCCGGATTGATTACAGTTAATTCATATTTGTAATCGGATTACGTACTCCCCACTACATGTAATCCGTTACTAACCAACCCTGGTTACACATTAAATAAATATGTCTTCAAAGAAATCTTCGAAGGGGAAAAGGGGATTTGGCCCTGACAAAACATCCATTTTAATTCCTACATTGCTAAACAATTATACCTAGCCCCCTTCTGCCAAACGCTAACTGCTGATGAACCTTTAAAAAGTCTGAGGTAAAAGGGGAATTTGATAATGATGATAAGTTATGCTTTTGTTGGAAAAGTTCAAGCGTTTAAGTCTTATTAAAAAGGGCAGGAGAAACATGTCCTTGGACACAGGACACTAGAAACATCCAAGAGTGCTAGATCTCTTTTCATAAAACCCAGTAATGCATTTAGCTAGGACCTATAATGGGTCACAGCCGAAAAGTGCCCAGAAATGCATTGTTAGATACGGACCACACATGCACAGGCCAGTTCGGCTCTGCTACATATTTCTTTCTGCAGGGCAAAGCTCAGCGTTCGAGCCAAAACTCTCCTATCAATCTTAAAATGTCAAGCAGAGAAGGCAACTTCAGTGAGAAGATAATACACTGACTATATTATGAGAAATAAAAAGAGACTAGAAAAAAACATGTATTATTTTAAAAGGGCTTATTATTTAAATCAACCACATTCTATACAGAAACGGATATAATTTTACATTTTAGTGAATTTTCAGATGCCCTTACAGTAGTTAGTGCACTTGTCCCCCGTGGGAATCAAACCCACAACCCTGTCGTTGCAAGCGCCATGCTCTACCAACTGAGCCACACAGGGCCCCATTGGGATACATTTGAATAAATTCAACAAGAAAAAAACAAAAAAACAACTTGTGTTTAATTTTCAATACATTATCCGGCTTCATGTACTAATTGAAAGAGCATGAAATGTACAACGCAGTAAACAGGTCAGAATCAGACCATGCACCATAGTTTAGACTAAATCTGGACACATTGTAGAAGTGGGAGGATTCCTTGCACACTCCTTCCTTCCTCCCAGAATGGGGGGGGGGGGGGGGGGGGTTGGCAGGCAGGCAGGCAGCACAGCAGTGAATTTCATACATTTCCCCTCATGAGAACGGACGAGGAGTCCTTCCCAAGCTCACTGTTTATCTGGAACCGCAGCACATGGTCTTGAGGACACAGACAAGCAGACGCTGCTAGTTATCCTAGAGTGCAAAAATGAATCTGAATTAATGGAGCCAAATTGATAACGGCGTCTCCGCAGCTCTCACAACAAAGTCGGCTCCAGACACTCTGTTCTTGACCAGGGCTTGATTCAAACAAGAACCCTCCACAGGCCCTCCCAGAGCTGAGCAGCAGGCCTGAGTCTCGCCAGTCTGCAGCCATCACACACACACACACACACACCAGGGCTGGATGTGGAGGAGGAACTGTATCTGACCCCACATGACTGCCTGCAAATAAAACTAACTCCCTAGAAAATGCAGGTCAATAATTACGCACAAATACCTTTGTTGCGAGGTATCGCAACAGAAACACAGCTATCCTACTTCTTTCAACTGTACATTCCGTAAACTGTACATTCAAATTGATATTTCCATCCATATTACAGCATTATTTCTTATGTGCTCTTAATATTATTTTATAACACAAAAACAAAATGGTCATTCTTACATCGTGCTATCCGGTTTGACTTGACTGTGCCGGACCTGAAATCATAAGAGCATAAATCGTCCACCTAGACATGTGTACACAAGGTATAGGTTCCTTGTGATATGACACAGTGATAGCTCCAGACTGGTAGCAGACATTCTCATTGAGTCAGAAGGCAGAACTGAACACCAACACTGTCTGGAAGCAGGGGGGGGGTATGTCTGCCTTTCTGTCTGCCTGGTGAGGGGCCAAGCAGAGTGTCATTCCACTCTACCAGTTCTGTAAACCTAAAAGTCTCTCACCAGAATACATGTGGACATATGCCCTTGTTATATGACATTTATGTCGCCTCTGAGAAGTACTGACATCAATATTATGCACTTTCTACTATGGATGTCTATAAAATGATATGGATGTTATTAAAATCGTTATGCAATTATTAATAATGAACAATTGGATTGCAATGTAACCACCAATAACTTACAAATAAAGGTGTTACAAATGACAAAATACGACCGGTACACAAGAAGCTGTGGCATGGAACAATTTCCTTTCCGTAAAGAGTTTTATTTACCAATAGGAGTCTCTTCACAACCACGTTCCTTACCACACAAACATAGGGTCTACCTTGCACACCTTGCCAAGCATGGTATGGATTGAAGGGCTTTGTGCTAGCCTTCTGAGGGCCTTTGGTGCTGCAAAGACATGGTAGGAGCCATGTCCCCCGGCATTGCCAATGGGATCTGACTCGAGGTCACGCTCCAAAGTGCATACGTATTCTATTTCACAAGGTAGTCACAGAAGTGGCTGTGATATGGCTGAGGGAGCAGGAGTACTATAGGACCGATACTGATAAAACTTACTCCCCTTATCACCACATCTGCCCTCTTAATCCACTGGCTGCCGTTAGCCCACGTTGCCCCCTCTTTCTTTATAAGTGACAACATTTTGCGCATTCCATGCGATCCAACATGAAATATTCTATTCCGTGTCAGTCACTACACGGTATGTAACGTACCCAAACAAGAAGGTAATGATCAGTGGCCAAAGTGTCTACACCCCAATAACAAATGGACGTAAAATTGCAAAAAAATTTTTTAAACAACTTCACATCCCCAAAGACATTCGGTATTTGAATAATATTCTATACGACATTAATGAATTGGCTTGAATGCCATTTGAATAGTTTAACGAATGATAAACACAATAGAAAGGGATAACAAATGAACTCAACCGTGTGTTAGAGATGCAGAACAGAGCATGGGGTTTTTCTTGGATGAGTGCTGGTTGAAGTTGATGTGAGAGTCGACTCGCCCATAGCAGTCACGACTTGCCGCTTGGTTATGCAAATGCACCATGACATTGCAAATGCACGGCTGACAGTGGCTCAGGCAAACTGCTTTCTCACGACTGGAATAGCGTTTAAAACCCATGTTAAAACAATGGCATATCAAGCAAGGGGCCTTAGTACAATTCCAAATGGGCATTCAGTCCAATCACAGTAAACTAAAACCTGGTCAATCATGTATAAGCACACTGGCTACTCTGATTGTCACGGCAACTAGCACCATTGCACACACCACCGATACTAGTTTGATCCCTATATCTTTAATAATTTAACACACTAATCTCTCCTTTTTGTGGGACAATGTGTTTAAAAAAAAGAAGAAAAAATAAATAAAAATAGGAAAGTAAAGCAATTCTATTTGTTATTCATGACTTTATCATTAATCTGATGATATATAGACACTATAATTCACGACAAAGTGTAAATAGGATAATAAAAACTGAGATTTGAGAGATAAAATTGTATGTCACAGAATGAAGGGTAGCTAGCGTAACAGTTTTCATTGGGTTGGGTTTATTTCAATCCTGCCCATATGCCCTCAGCTGGCAGCACCCAAGTAATCATTCATTCTGAGAGCAGCTACACACGCCCCGATCATAATTCCCATTCCATGGCCAATTTGGTTTGACATTCGATGTCCCCATCTAGCCCCATAGGGATAATCAGTTAATTACACAATGTACACGAGACATGTCAATAGTAGAGCCCGACCGATATATCGGTGGACCTTTTACGGATGTATTTGTATCAGCGTTTAATCCACCAAAAACGACCGATATACACTGCATTCGGAAAGTATTCAGACCCCTTGACTTTTTCCACATTTTGTTACATTACAGCCTTATTTTCCTCAATCTACACACAATAACCCATAATGACAAAGCAAAAACAGATTTTCATAAACATTAGCAAATGTATAAAAATGTATAAAAATGATATTCACATAAGTATTCAGACCCTTTACTCAGTACTTTATTGAAACACCATCGGCAGCGATTACAGCCTTGAGACTACTTGGGTATGACACTAAAAGCTAGGCACACCTGCAATTGGAGAGTTTCTCCCATTCTTCTCTGTAGATCCTCTCAAGCTCTGTCAGGTTGGATGGGGAGCATCGTTGCACAGCTATTTTCAGGTCTCTCCAGAGATGTTCGATTGGGTTCAAGTCCGGGCTCTGGCTTGGCCACTGAAGGACATTCAGAGACTTGTCCCGAAGCCACTCCTGCATTGTCTTGGCTGTGTGCTTAGGGTCGTTGTCCTGTTGGAAGGTGAACATTCACCCCAGTCTGAGGTCCTGAGCACACTGGAGAAGGTTTTCATAAAGGACCTCTGTACTTTGCTCCGTTCATCTTTCCCTAGATCTTGATTAGTCTCCCAGTCCCTACCGCTGAAAAACATCCCCACAGCCTGATGCTGCCACCACCATGCTTCACCGTAGGGATGGAGTCTGTTTTCCTTCATTTTTTTTACATTTTAGTCATTTAGCAGACGCTCTTATCCAGAGCGACTTACAGTAGTGAATGCATACATATATTTTTTTTTTCTTCTCCGTACTGGTCCCCCATGGGAATCGAACCCACAACCCTGGCGTTGCAAACACCATGCTCTACCAACTGAGCCACACGGGACGCTTGGCATTCAAGCCAAAGTGCTCAATCTTGGTTTCATCAGACCAGAGAATCTTGTTTCTCATGGTCTGAGAGTCCTTTAGGTGCCTTTTTGGCAAACTCCAAGCGGGCTGTCATGTGCCTTTTACTGAGGAGAGGCTTCTGTCTGGCCACTACCATAAAGGCCTGATTGGTGGAGTGCTGCAGAGATGGTTGTCCTTCTGGAAGTTTCTCCCATCTCCACAGAGGAACTCTGGAGCTCTGTCAGAGTGACCATCGAGTTCTTGGTCACCTCCCTGAATAAGGCCCTTCTCCCCCGATTGCCCTTCTCCCTCGATTGCTCAAGGATGATCAACAGAAACAGGATGCACTGGAGGTCAATTTCAAGTCTCATAGCAAACGGTCTGAAAACTTATGAAAATAACTTATTTCTGGGGGTTTTTTACGTGTTTTTCGCTTTGTCATTATGGGATATTGTGTGTAGATGGATAAAAAAAAAATGTTTGTCCTCATCAATTTTATCCAAAGTCAAACCAACTTTGCCACGGTCACACTCTGGCCAACTGAAGATAATTAGCGAAAGAAGTTGGTAGCTAGTCTAGGCTACTTCCAGACAAGACCAGAGCCCTATACTACAGTGTTAGAAAAGTATTCATACTCCTTGACTTATTACACATTTTGTTGGTTACAGCCTGAATTCAAAATGGATTTAAAAAAAAAAAAACTCTCCCTCATTTACATACAATACCCCATAATGACAAAGTGAAAACATGTTTTTAGAAATTGTAGCAAATGTACTGAAACTTACATACAGAAGTATGTAATTTACATAGGTATTCACACCCCTAAGTTAACACGTTAGAATCAAATTTGAAAGCAATTACAGCTGTGAGTCTTTCTTGGTAAATCTCTTAAGAACTTTGTACAATATTTCCACATTATTATTATTTTTTTAATTCTTCAAGCTCTGACAAGATGGTTTTCAAGTCTTGCCATAGATTTTCAAACCAATCTAAGTCAAAACTAACTTGGCCACTCAGGAACATTCAAGGTTGTCTTGGTATGCAACTCCTATGTATACTGCTCAAAAAAATAAAGGGAACACTTAAACAACACATCCTAGATCTGAATGAAAGAAATAATCTTATTAAATACTTTTTTCTTTACATAGTTGAATGTGCTGACAACAAAATCACACAAAAATAATAAATGGAAATCCAATTTATCAACCCATGGAGGTCTGGATTTGGAGTCACACTCAAAATTAAAGTGGAAAACCACACTACAGGCTGATCCAACTTTGATGTAATGTCCTTAAAACAAGTCAAAATGAGGCTCAGTAGTGTGTGTGGCCTCCACGTGCCTGTATGACCTCCCTACAACGCCTGGGCATGCTCCTGATGAGGTGGCGGATGGTCTCCTGAGGGATCTCCTCCCAGACCTGGACTAAAGCATCCGCCGACTCCTGGACAGTCTGTGGTGCAACGTGGCGTTGGTGGATGGAGCGAGACATGATGTCCTAGATGTGTTCAATTGGATTCAGGTCTGGGGAACGGCGGGCCAGTCCATAGCATCAATGCCTTCCTCTTGCAGGAACTGCTGACACACCAGCCACATGAGGTCTAGCATTGTCTTGCATTAGGAGGAACCCAGGGCCAACCGCACCAGCATATGGTCTCACAAGGGGTCTGAGGATCTCATCTCGGTACCTAATGGCAGTCAGGCTACCTCTGGCGAGCACATGGAGGGCTGTGCGGCCCCCCAAAGAAATGCCACCCCACACCATGACTTACCCACCGCCAAACCGGTCATGCTGGAGGATGTTGCAGGCAGCAGAACGTTCTCCACGGCGTCTCCAGACTCTGTCACGTCTGTCACGTGCTCAGTGTGAACCTGCTTTCATCTGTGAAGAGCACAGGGCGCCAGTGGCGAATTTGCCAATCTTGGTGTTCTCTGGCAAATGCCAAACGTCCTGCACGGTGTTGGGCTGTAAGCACAACCCCCACCTGTGGATGTCGGGCCCTCATACCACCCTCATGGAGTCTGTTTCTGACCGTTTGAGCAGACACATGCACATTTGTGGCCTGCTGGAGGTCATTTTGCAGGGCTCTGGCAGTGCTTCTCCTGCTCCTCCTTGCACAAAGGCGGAGGTAGCAGTCCTGCTGCTGGGTTGTTGCCCTCCTACGGCCTCCTCAACGTCTCCTGATGTACTGGCCTGTCTCCATGCTCTGGACACTACGCTGACAGACACAGCAAACCTTCTTGCCACAGCTCGCATTGATGTGCCATCCTGGATGAGCTGCACTACCTGAGCCACTTGTGTGGGTTGTAGACTCCGTCTCATGCTACCACTAGAGTGAAAGCACCGCCAGCATTCAAAAGTGACCAAAACATCAGCCAGGAAGCATAGGAACTGAGAAGTGGTCTGTGGTCCCCACCTGCAGAACCACTCCTTTATTGGGGGTGTCTTGCTAATTGCCTATAATTTCCACCTGTTGTCTATTCCATTTGCACAACAGCATGTGAAATTTATTGTCAATCAGTGTTGCTTCCTAAGTGGACAGTTTGATTTCACAGAAGTGTGATTGACTTGGAGTTACATTGTGTTGTTTAAGTGTTCCCTTTATTTTTTTGAGCAGTGTATATTTAGCCTTGTGTTTTAGGTTATTGTCCTGCTGAAAGGTGAATTCATCTCCCAGTGTCTGGTGGAAAGCAGACTGAACCAGGTTTTCCTCTAATATTTTGCCTGTGCTTAGCTCCATTCCGTTTCTTTTTTTTTAATCCTGAAAAACTCCCCAGTCCTTAATGATTACAAGCATACCCATAACATGATGCAGCCACATATATGCTTGCAAATATGGAGAGTGGACTCAGTAATGTGTTGTATTGCCACATTTTCTGCAGTATTACTTTAGTGCCTTGTTGCAAACAGGATTCAATGTTTTGGAATAGTTTGATTATCTACAGACCTCCTTTTCACACTGTCATTTAGGTTAGTATTGTGGACCAAGTACAATGTTGTGGATCCATCCTCCGTTTTCTCCTACCATAACTCTAACAGTTGTAGTTACAATTGGCCTTATGGTGAAATCCCTGAGTGGTTTCCACCCTCTCCAGCAACTGAGTTAGGAAGGACGCCTGTAACTTTGTAGTGACTAGGTGTATTAATACGCCATCCAAAGTGTAATTAATAACTCATCATGCTCAAAGCAATATTCAATGTCAGATTCTTTTTTTTTTTTTTACCCATCTACCAATAGGTGCCCTTCTTTGTAAGGCATTGGAAAACCTCCTTTGTCTTTGTGGTTGAATCTGTGTTTGAAATGCACTGCTCGACTGAAGGACCTTACAGATAATTGTATGTGTGGGGTACAGAGATGAGGTAGTCATTCAAAAATAAATGTTAAACACTATTATTGCACACAGAGTGAATCCATGCAATTTATTATGTGATTTGTTAAGCAAGTGTTTACTCCTGAACTTATTTAGGCTTGCCATAACAAAGGGGTTGAATACTTATTGACTCAAACTATTTCAGCTTTCATTTTTTATTAATTTCAATAAAATTCTAAAAACATAATTCCACTTTCACATTATGGAATATTCCACTTTCACATTATGGAATATTGTGTGTATGCCAGTGACAAAAAAAATCTCATTTTAAATTCAGGCTGTAACAACATAATTTGGAAAAAGTCAAAGGGGGTGTGAATACTTTCTGATGGTCAACTCAGTTCAACTCGGGATAACCGGTACTACGATAGCGGCTCAGCTTTTAACTAGATAAATCTATATGGCAAAGAACCCTTTAGTACTAATCTGTCCCCGGGCAGGCTAACTCAGGGCAGGCTAACTCAGGGCAGGCTAACTCAGGGCAGGCTAACTCAGGGCAGGCTAACTCAGGGGTGAGGACCAATGAAATCAGACACCTTCCCTCTCGCAAAGATTGAGTCATCATCCCTTTCATTTGAGTTAGAAGACTGATTACATATTTTATGAACCTTTTACTGCAGTGCGCTAAATCACATTACACATTTAGTAATGACAGAATGCATTTAAAACTTAACGCACAGTAAAACTTGTGTATGACTAAATACAACAATTTTATCGATAGGAGTGAGAAAAAAGTTGCTTGTGCATTGATAAGCACACCAAAGACGGCATTAACGATAACTAATAAATTAAAAACGACACTTCAAAAAACCTATTTTACACCAAAGCCTGCTGAATTTGCAAGATAACTTTTCTTTCATTTTGATTTCGGCACAAATGAAAATGTGGCACCGACTCGGCCCTTGGGTCATTCCCTCATAGAGCACAAAAAACACCCACCATCTCAGATTGTTCTGAAATAGTTTCTGTTAGAAACCGATAGGGTTAGCATTGATGCAACATTATTTTGTTGAAATATAATTTGATCTCTGAGATATTAATCTAGCTCATTGTACCATAATTGGACATTTGAATTTATAGGATTAATATAATATTCAATAAATATAAACTCAGCAAAAAAAAGAAACGTCCCTTTTTCAGGACCCTGCCTTTCAAAGATAATTCGTAAAAATCCAAATAACTTCACAGATCTTCATTGTAAAGGGTTTAAACACTGTTTCCCATGCTTGTTCAATGAACCATAAACAATTAATGAACATGCACCTGTGGAACGGTCATTAAGACACTAACAGCTTATAGACAGTAGGCAATTAAGGTCACAGTTGTGAAAACTTAGGACACTAAAAGAGGCCTTTCTACTGACTCTGAAAAACACCAAAAGAAAGATGCCCAGGTTCCCTGCTCATCTGCGTGAATGTGCCTTAAGCATGCTGCAAGGAGGCATGAGGACTGCAGATGTGGCCAGGGCATTAAATTGCAATGTCCATACTGTGAGACGCCTAAGTCAGCGCTACAGGGAGACAGGATGGACAGCTGATCGTCCTCGCAGTGGCAGACCATGTGTAACAACACCTGCACAGGATCGGTACATCCGAACATCACAACTGCGGGACAGGATGGCAACAACTGCCCAAGTTACACCAGGAACGCACAATCCTTCCATCAGTGCTCAGGCTGTCCGCAATAGGCTGAGAGAGGCTGGAATAAGGATTTGTAGGCCTATTGTAAGCCAGGTCCTCACCAGACATCACCGGCACAAACCCACCATCGCTGGACCAGACAGGACTGGCAAAAAGTACTCTTCACTGACGAGTCGTGGTTTTGTCAGATTGGGATTCGCGTTTATTGTCGAAGGAATGAACGTTACACTGAGGCCTGTACACTAGGGCGGGATCGATTTGGAGGTGGAAGGTCCATCATGGTCTGGGGCAGTGTGTCACAGCATCATCGGACTGAGCTTGTCATTGCAGGCAATCTCAACGCTGTGCGTTACAAGGAAGACATTCTCCTCCCTCATGTGCTACCCTTCCTGCAGGCTCATCCTTACATGTCCCTCCAACATGACAATGCCACCAGCCATACTGCTCGTTCTGTGCGTGATTTCCTGCAAGACAGGAATGTCAGTGTTTTGCCATGGCCAGTGAAGAGCCCGGATATCAATCCCATTGAGCACGTCTGGGACCTGTTGGATCGGAGGGTGAGGGCTAGGGCCATTCCCCCCAGAAATGTCCGGGAACTTGCAGGTGCCTTGGTGGAAGAGTGGGGTAACATCTCACAGCAAGAACTGGCAAATCTGGTGCATTCCATGAGGAGGAGATGCACTGCAGTACTTAATGCAGCTGGTGGCCACACCAGATACTGACTGTTACTTTTGATTTTGACCCCCCCCCCCCCTTGTTCAGGGACACATCATTAAATTTCTGTTAGTCACATGTCTGTGGAACTTGTTCAGTTTATGTCTCAATTGTTGAATCTTGTTGTGTTCATACAAATAAACGCAGTTGACAGTGAGAGGACGTTTCTTTTTTTGCTGAGTTTAGTACCTAACATCCGATTTGGACCAAATTTGTTTAACAATGAGTTAGCGATGAAGAATGCAAATACATTTTCAAAATCCACCCACGTCAATCACACCCCAATAACTAATATAAGTTCTCTATGTCAGATGGTGGGTGGCATGGTTTGCTGAAATGACATCGAACGACCCCCATGGATTGATGTTTTAGTACTGTCTCAATGAAGAGTTCGGCGTTCGACTAGCAACGTGCGACATGCACGCACAGTTACAAGCCCGTTGGAGTTAGCAGCAAGCGGATGAGCAATATCCACCATCGTAGTACGGATGAAGCCTGACTGGAATGTGAAGCTAACTGAAGCTGGCTAGCTTTAGAAAACCCTGAATAAATCTAGCTTCAAATCCAATTTTATTTGTCACACACACATGGTTTGCAGATGTTAATGCGAGTGTAGCGAAATGCTTGTGTATTCCAGGTCGTAATGTTGGTGAGTTGACGTTGCTCTCATATCCAATAGTATACCCCTCTGATTTGACTTTCAAGTTATCTAGAAGGTTGACTGTAACTATGTACTGTTTTGGCAGAGTGAAAGTACAAACGCTTCCCCCATTCAAACACACACCAAAGCACGCCTCCAAGACCCAAATCTCATTCTCAGTCACATTACCTAATGAGGAGAATTGAAACCGAGGCTAAATCAGGAAGTTCAGCCCCACTTTAAAATGTTGAGAGTAAATAATTTTGCCTAGAGACAGACTACCCTCAAAGACAGCCTGGGGGATTCAATAGACAGACTTGTCACACCCATTTATGGGGCTAGGGCAGTGATTTCACTGGTTTCTCAAGTGCTGCTGAGGATGGGTCATGACCCTGCGACTGGGGGATTGTGACACATAAACAGCTGGTCAGTCTGACATATTCCCTTTGTCTCGACAATGGAACAGCTCAAAAGGCTGAGTGAAAGCCTGTCAGCCTAATCAGGTGAGAATGCAGCTCTCATCATTGTGTTACATAAGGAGCACATTGAGACAGGCTAACAAGGAGCCACACTGTTCCAGCCCGAGGTCACCAAGGTGTCATTCTGCATACTTCTTCAATGCTGAGAAATCCAAGTATTTCACTCTTGACAATCAAAAGAGAAAGCCAAATCCATGCTAATCCCTTGGACTTTTTTTTAAACAATAGAGCGAGGAGATCATTAGAGAAATGCAACCACAAATTTTTCAGTGTGAATCCTGGGTCAAGTGGAAAGGGGATCGGGCCTAACGGGCTCATTTGAGACTGCTGTATCAAGTGAAGACTGACACTTTAGTTTCTTTGGGAAGATAATCGAGCTCTACAATCATCTTATCAGACTACATACAGAAGAACAAACAACAATCTGATTACCTCCCTTTAGCAAATCACAAAGTATTCTAAATCGCATGGGCGCCGGAGACAACTGGAGAACGACAAATACATTCTGAAAGCAACTCATTATTAAAAGCTGAGGAGCGAGGTCTAACGCTGCTGATATTCTTTGGTTAGCACTGAGCTCTGTAATTTCAGGCTTTACCATGACTCAGAGGTCTCAGTTGGACTAACCCCCCTTGCCTCATCCCCTCCCCTCCCTCAGCCAGAGATACCCAGTGAGTGTAATTAACACCTGCAGGGAACCAATCGCCTCCAGGGAATGGGTGGTGTGGTCATCGAACGAGCCACAGCCAGCCTGACTTGACAGTTTTGGGGATAATGTATAGCAGGCTTTCCGTTTTGACGTTCAGTCATTTCTGAAAGCATAACCATAATTGTTAGCTTGGAACATAATGAATGTGCTCCCAGTTTAGTAAATGGCACCTAGCATGGGTTCTGTAAAAGCTCATATATCATACAGTACAGATACAACATTGGCACAAATCGAATCAAATCCATGCAGAATAAAAAAAAAACATTGCTCCTGACAATGATAAAATTCTAATGTTTTCACTCAAATTAAAATGAGATAGTGAAGTGAAAACAAAACCTGATTACATCATTAAAAATGAATTTCTGTAGATCAGGAACAGCAAGAGCAGTTGTGTGACCATGTTGTATGGTTTTCCGCAGTGCAGGCTGAATCGAATCCCCTCCCAAAAAAGTATATATTTTTTCACTTACTTTAAGTTAAAGTAATATAGTGTACAATAACTTGTGTATACCATGCATCTGCTGTAAGACTAATTAATAAACCTAACCCCCAAAACCACAACGTTAATTCTCTCTTCTATGCTCTAGGTGGGAGACAGCCGCATGTACACAAATAACCTATACCGATCAACTCTTACCACGTAATTGCGTCGCAGTTTCTATATACGTAACTACAATGTTGTTACTACAGTTATTACAAAGGTATAGGGACAAGTTAAGGTACTGAAGAGTTATTCATTTAAGCACAGGGAATTCCATGTGATGAGATCAAGCAGAACCAAAACAGAGCCAGGGATCTATCTATTAAAGGAGTGAACGCTGATCCAGTGCCAGGTCTCCTCTCCCCCACATTTACAGTCACCACTCTCTCCAACTTTCTATGGCGTCGTCCCAAATGTCACCCTATTCCGGATGTACTGCCTTCATTTTGACATTAGCCATCGGACCGGGTGTGCCGTTCATTGTAACACTAGTGCTGATACAGAATCTAGGTAAAGACCGGATCTCACAATCCCACGTAGTGTGGATCCCTGTAGAGTGTGCTGACAAGGCATTCTCAACCCCTCATTTTCATACTTGCACAACTGGTTCTGCGTCCTCGCGCCCTGCAGTATCAGATGCTTAGCGCAAGCCAAACATGACCGAGCTATGGGTGAATTTAAATGAAAACACGTGTCTTGCGGCTAGTATTTTTTCCCCCCCCGTCAGTACCGTGCTATTTAGAATGACATGTAATGCCTGAGGTTTTCGACGTTAAAACATAACAGGGGGAATTGGTGTTTTCTATAATACACAGAGAACGCAGACTGGAATAAAATATCTGCTCACTTGAGTTGCGCCGCTTTTGGTCCAGGGTAATAAACAATCAGAGACGAGGGATGAGACGGTTGAGGGAATAAGTTCTGGGAAAGGGTTTGGAAATGGGTCAGTCAGCAGAGACTCCTCTCCCTCTTCACTCTTCCTGGAGGAAAGGGAAAGAAGAAGTATATAAAACAGAGGCAGCCATGGTAATGTCATTGGGATTGTATATTAGATTGCTGGAGGGCTGACGGTCTGGAGCCTACAGAGAGAGTCATAGGGATCTCCTTAGCGTCTATCTGAGACATCAGATTTTACAGTCTATACCCAAACTAAAGCTTGAGTATGGCCAGCTAGTGTTCTATACCTCCTCTCTATTGTTGGGGCCTTTGAGGAGGACAATGTGTCTTCTGTACATTCGAGGGGATCGGCATGACTGAACAGGTGATCCTCCCAGACAGACATGGATGACGGCCAGTGTCACTGTGTCTATGTCTGCGACTGTGTTGCCCCCCCCCCCACACTCTCAGCCAGTCAGACGACACACCCAGCAGAGGGACAAACCGATATTTGATAAAACAGATAACAATGCACCCTCCACCTCAGAGGCCGCTTAGAAATAGCACTTTGGAGCCTAGTTCTCTCCAAGTCAGCATTAATCCCATTAAATGCGACATTAATCAAGAGAGTTTGGTGATACACCCTCTATACATTCTGTATAGGCTACAATCTGTATACCCATGTCGACCCCATTCATGCATAGTGAATCCACAACTGAAATACGGTGTATAATGCTTGTTTATCTGATATGGATTTCTGATAGTGTCATGTACGAGGGAGCGGCCTTGATGGCCGTTCTGTTGTTTACTTCTCAAAGCGTGTCCGTTTAATCCGTTCACATCGAGAAAGAAAACGGAAGAAAAAAAAAACAACCCTGTCCGTGTGGGAATGACCAGGCTGACAAAAGCGTCACCACATTCTCCGGTAGTAGCATGAGAAGATATGAAACTGAGAGTTTATAAGTGAAGGCCTTGAATGGTAAAAAAGGTGGCTCACGTTGACATTTCCTTACTGCTCTGTAAACACACAGCAGTTACTAAGTTACTAATTACAAGCAGAAAAGTAACAGGTGCTTGATTCGAGTCCAGTTCTTTCGGTGTACTATCCAAATTGGCTAAAACTATCCTCTCGTTGACAGCTGTGTGTTCACCACAAGTGTTTACAGGTACAAAGTCTACAGCTATTTTTCAAACTGGGACTTCTTTGCCCTACCGCTGCGAACACAAAGGGTGTACTATTCCTCTGTAGGAGAGCACATTGTATGAGCTCATTAATCACATATGTTAAAGATTAACTTCAAGTAGTGAGTTACAGTATAAAGTAAGATAGATATGCTGAGGCTCTTGGAGGATATGCTGGGATTTATATTACTAACACATTTATGAGGTTTGTGTTTTAGACAGTTCATTGAAAACAGACTAAAAATAAGTTTTAACAAAATACAGTAAATCACACTCATTCACACCAGCCATTCCAAAGGAGAAATAAACCATACCTATTTCCTTTGCAGACAGCAGTCTTGGAGAGCTGGGCAGTTGGTGGTTGTAAAGAAGCATGCAAAGGGATGAGGGACAGGCTGGAAGAGCCACTCACATTACCCTTCCCACTCCCAAAAAGCTCTGCTTTCTCTCCGAGGCAGCCAGGGGTGTGTACGTCTTCCAGTGTGTTATTCATATCACTCATGGGGGCCGGCTATTTCCAAGGCATCATCTGGAGCAGAGAAAAGAGCTGAGCTGTTGGATTGGAGTGTAGAGTGTTCAGGGCAGTAGCAGAGCAGAGCAAAGTGAGAGCTGGGAGCGAGAGCTGGCTGGGCTCCTCTGTCTGATCACAGCACACAGCAGACACAAGCTTCTCCGCAAGGCTCATCTGCTGCCCATGAGGCTGGCCCAGTGGGGCAAAATGAACCCTCCTACCAAAACATGATCCACCACAATAAAGTTATTTTTAAACGCACTGACTCCCAAATGAGCCCTCTTCGCTTTGACACAGTGACATATTAAAATCCACAAATGTGTCTCTCTCCCTGTCTGGCTTTTCCCCGCTGGTTTTAGTTGTTAATGTACCCTCTTTTTTCCCCCTTCTTGTATTTTTTTAATGAAATGATTTATTTTTACTACCTGGAAAGCAGACCTGCACACAAAGCACACTTACAAAGGGTTGTTCGTTGTTGGTATGCAACTTATCTCTGTAATGAGTCCTGGAGGTCTGCCAGACTGTAAGACCAACTGTTCCTTTGTCACAGACTTCACACTGAGGTCCCGACTCTACTTTAAACTGAGCCCTGTGCTGGACTGGATGCATGTGGAGAGTATCCCAGACAGAGTGACTCAGCTTTGGTGTGGTGGGCTGTGGCGTGGTAGTCTATGTCATTCTGTGATAGCCAGCCAGGCATTATGTGGGGGGATGGTTGATGCGATAACATCTATCTGAAAGGTAATGTGTAACAGAGACTGGGCTGGGGTTGAGAGGCTACTGTAGATAATGACTGCCTGCATGTGATTAAGGTAGCATCTGGTCGCAGTACCAGTTTACTTAGCTTGCTGAAATCTAGATGACAGAACTTCGGTCAATACAAAACGTAGCAAATGTTTTTTACTGGGTATTTCCAAAAAGCCCCAAGCGCCAAAGTCATGTTCATAGGAGCACAACAAATTGGGTGTCAAATGAAAGCTAAGAGTTTATATTTTGGGGAAATTAAAGCATATGTACATTTTTCTACTATTTTCCATCCTAAAAATTTGGAATGAGCAAAGGCTTTGATTGCTGGTTAAACAAAAAATGTATGAAAAAAGGTATTAAACTATACATTCAGAAAGTATTCAGACCCATTGACTTTGTCCAAATTTTGTTACATTACAACCTTATTGATGAAATTGTTTCCCCCCCCTCAATCTACACACAATAGCCAATAATGACAAAGCAAAAACTGCTTTTGTATGTGCAAATTTATACAAATAAAAACTCAGTACATTTTTGAAGAACCTTTGGCAGCGATTACAGCCTTCTTGGGTATGACGCTACAAGATTGGCACACCTGTATTTGGAGAGTTTCTCCAATTCTTCTCTGTAGATCCTTTCTCCACTCAACGACATTCAGAGACTTGTCCCGAAGACACTCCTGCATTGTATTGGCCTTTGTGCTTAGGGTCGTTTTCCTGTTGGAAGGTGAACCTTCGCCCCAATCTGAGGTCCTGAGCGCTCTGGAGCAAGTTTTCATGAAGGATCTCTCTGCACTTTGCTCCGTTCAGCTTTCCCTCGATCCTGACTAGTCTCCCAGTCCCTGCTGCTGAAAAACATCACCACAGCACGATGCTGTCAACACTATGCTTCGCCGCAGGGATGGTGCCAGGTTTCCTCCAGACGTGACACTTGGCATTCAGGCCAAAGAGTTCAATCTTGGTTTCATCAGACTAGAGAATCTTGTTTTCAAGCCTGATTGGTGGAATGCTGCAGAGATGGTTGTCCATCTGTAAGGTTATCTCATCTCCACAGAGGAACTCTGGAGCTCTGTCAGAGTGACCATCGGGTTCTTGGTCACCTCCCTGAACAAGGCCCTTCTCACCCGATTGCTCAGTTTTGCCGGGTGGCCAGTTGTAGGAAGAGTCTTGGTGGTTCCAAACCTCTTCCATTGAAGAATGATGGAGGCCAGTGTGTTCTTGGGGACCTTCAATGCTGCAGACATTTCTTTGTACCCTTTCCCAAATCTGTGCCTTGACACAATCCTCTATGGACAATTCCTTTGATCTTATGGTGTGGTTTTTGCTCTGACATGCACTGTCAACTGTGGGAC
Source organism: Salmo trutta (assembly GCF_901001165.1). NCBI lineage: Eukaryota > Metazoa > Chordata > Actinopteri > Salmoniformes > Salmonidae > Salmo > Salmo trutta. Next base: position 13,482,031 of record NC_042980.1, read on the forward strand.
CTTGTATAGACAGGTGTGTGCCTTTCCAAATCATATCCAATCAATTGAATTTATCACAGGTGGACTCCATTCAAGTTGTAGAAACATCTCAAGGATGATCAATGGAAACAGGATGCACCTGAGCTCAATTTCTTGTCTCATAGCAAAGGGTCTGAATACTTATGTAAATAAGGTATCCTTTTTTTATTTTTAATATATTTGCAAAAATTTCGAAAAACCTTGTTTCGCTTTGTCATTATGGGGTATTGTGTGTAGATTGATGAGGGGGGAAAAACATTATTGAATCAATTTTAGAATAAGGTTGTAACGCAATAAAATATGGAAAGGTCAAGGGGTCCGAATACCTTCCAAATGCACTGTAAATACTTCAAAACACAATCATGTTTAAGACCCCTGCCAACTAATATCAACATTTAGTTTCACAGAAATTATTTTCCTTCTGTAAGTTTAAGAAATATTGCCTAGTGTCTTGTCATTCTGTTACCAAAAACTCACATATATTTAACATATATTTTCACATCTCTCCCTCATGAGGGAGGATAATGAAAGATAACGAAGTAACAATGAAAGTTAGCCCTACCAATTAGTTTGTGTTTTTACTGATAACAATTGTGTATGATTTATTAAAACGCATCATTATGTTACCAAATCGATAACAGAATGTTTGCAACAGAATTGGCTACAATGAGAATTCATAGAAGTCACAAACCACAGTTGGGGGGGGTCCCCCCCCATTCAATGTGTAAAATCATAGCTTGATACTGCATTCTTTCTCCAGACATCCTTGAGTAGATATTTAACTTAGGAAAAAGTGGTCACATAAAAAAACTGGGGGAGATTTTACTGTCATTCTGTTACCAAACTTTACATCTGCGCTGTTCTTCAAGTAAATGCGTTTCTGTAAAAATGTATGTGGACATTGTTCAAAGTAGTCCTTGTGCATAGATTTGTATGGTTTAACTTTCCAATCAATGGTTTTTGTTTTGCATACTTCTAAAGAGTATCAGCATCATTCTGCTTCCGTGGAATTGCCCTACTCCAATGATGACTATTTCCACTTTATTTGTAAGTAGACATTGAACATTAATTTGTTCATGGCTGTTGGGTGTGATAATTATTGTTATGTGCTTCAAATCTGAAAAGTGGCCAATATCTGTACAGGAGCAACTTTTCAAAGTGCTACTTAAACTGCAAAAAAAAAAAAAAAAATCTATGGCGAATGCCATTAAAACTCCCACTCTACCTGAATATCACTTGTTCTGAGTAAAGTTCTTATTACTCAATTATTGGATTCTTAAGTCAACGTGAGAGCCATCAGATAAAACTCTGAAAAGAGTGAAAATGGCACAATCTATGTTTAGTCACATGTCCATCATCATTGTGTCTTTTCACGGTTTACAACAAAACAGGCTCTAAAGGGTTTACTCGAGGACACTGAGCATCTATTCCCAGAAAATGGCTTCAGTCTCACACTGAAGAGGCTTCTGTGTGTCTCGGGGTCCGTCCCAAACGGCACCCTATTCCCTACATAGTGCACTACTTTTGACCAGAGCCCTATGGCCCCTGGTCAAAAGTAGTGCACTATAAAAGAACCTGGGTGCCATTTGGGATGCATCCTCAGTTGTTTAAGCAGCCGCTAGCAATTAAATGGAAATCAGACAGATCTGTATGACCGGGAGCTGTGAGCCTCCAGTAATGCACTCCCAGTGTAAAGGAGCCTGAGCTAACAGCACTGTCACAATAACATAGCTCCACCTGGCTTAGGTTACCTTTTCACTTAGACACACCATCATATGAAAAGGCCCCCCTCTCTGGAGAGCACCACTGACAAAGCATGACACCAACAAAACAGGAAACCATCAAATAAAAAGGACAGAAGTGACATGCTACTGCTTAAGTCTTTGTAAAGGTGAATGTGAATAATCCCATGCTTATTCAACAGATGCATTAAGCAGCGCAATAGTGATTTAGTGTAGTGCATTTGTTTGCCTGTGTGCGAGAGAGAAAGAGAGAGAATGACACATACAGAGAGAAAAAGAAAAGACAGAACGACAGCGTAAGAGAGACACTACTCAAACAATCGAACTGGGGGTCCTCCAGTGGCAAAGTCCGAGACAAGGACGCTTAGGCCGAGCAGCATGAGCTGTCCAAAAATAACCCTGGACTGATACACATTCTTCTGCTATCAGTCAATGCAAATGCTTTCTAATTACATTAGTAGAAGATGAGAGCCAAAGCTATTTTAGTCGTCAGTGCCACCTCTCCCAGTCTTGCCACCATGACAGTCCCAAAATAAGACAATAGCTGGTGAAATCCGAGGTAAATTCTCTCTGTGTGCATTATGGATGAGGAGTATTGGTTGAGTAAGAGATGCTGAGCACTTATGAGTTCATGTAAAGCGAACGGGCCAATCATACAGTAGCTTCGGCACCCGTTTCGTTCCTTAACCGTGACCTAGGTCGTTCCTCATTGCACATACATGCACTGAAACAAAGCCATATTATTGCCCTTTCTCCCAGAGGTCATATTGCATTCTCATGCCTTCAGCAGCCCCACTGAAAGTGATCCCCTCTCAGTTCTCGATCCGACACGAAGACAGTCCACAGCACTAGACTGACCTTGTCGGAAAACAGCCTGCATCCAGGGTAAGACAGCCTACATCCAGGGTAAGACAGCCTACATCCAGGGTAAGACAGCCTACATCCAGGGTAAGACAGCCTACATCCAGGGTAAGACAGCCTACATCCAGGGTAAGAATTACAGTACCGTGTCATCACTATGTATTTGGAGCTAAGGAGTTTCGAGTAGCTAGATCAACACTGCCATGTACGTTCGTCACAAACCTGCCGTACGCGCTTCTCGTTCCCCAGTTCATTGTCCTTACTGAATATCCTAGTCCCACTCACCTCACGTTCATGAGTGGCGTGGGGAGTACAGGTGAGCTCCAACCCATGTTCCAGTGGGTTAGCTGCTCCTACAGAGAGGAGTTGGCCAGGTACACTAACATAGTGTTTACGGTGTCACAGCTGATTTCGTAAGGAAGAGAGAATTTACGACAGAAGCTCGCAAAGACAAAACAAAGCTTTAGGTGTCTTTCGGCAAGGTTGTGTGGTTATCGTTGTAGCTGAAAAACCAGGAACAGGTGTGGGCTCGTACAGTGTGACTGACATCAATATATGATCTAGCCCCCTAGACTATGTTCTAGCTAGAATAGGAAGTAATTGAGCAAACACTATCCTCATCATCATCATAAAATGATTTGTCTTCGGAGCAGCATACTCCCCACATCTATTTCCAGGCCACACATGCAAGGGGCACTGCGCTTATGGAAAGTGCAGAAACAGTTATTCTTAGATGGTCACGTAGAAACATAATTGCGCATTACAAACAAGGCACACATCACACACACACCAACTCACTCATTTGACCTTTACAGCACAACTTACAACATCAGCTGCTCTAATGGGGGACATCACAGAATGGAAATAGCAAACTGGCTTTCTTTCCTAATCCTTCATCCTCTGTTGACGCAGAAAAAAAAGAGGACAGCTATAATACCGCAATCTATCATTCCTTGGAGTCCCGGTTTGAACAAAATGCTCTGATTCACAAAAACCAAGACAATTTAGTTGATTGGAGAGAAATGTTGTATGAGCCATTACGTGCATGACCGATCAGCCAAAACACCTCATGCTGCTGGATTAACAATAGACAAAACCCTGTGACAAAACAGTTTTATGTAACTTGGTTGTTTCGCCCCAACTCAAGAAGTGCCGAAGCTAAAAGCAGAAGAATCCAATGCTAGGTGCAACAGGCAGATTACAGTTAGGTTTAATTTAATGTGAAATATAATGTAATATTATGTGATATGTTACCTACCTCCAAATCAGTCATGTCTAGGTAGGCTGCATTAAAGTAAAGTAACTACGAGGGTGGAAGGGTAGGATGGGGGACACAAAGAGAGGGGGGGGTAGCAAGAGAGTGAGATCATTAGAATCTCTACACATTGCCTGTAATTTACATATCACATTCCACCACTCACTGTAGCGCTTTGAGACTGTTTTTTTAAACGAAAGGCGCTTTACAAATCCAAATGTATTATTATTTATGACCAAGACTTTTCCACCGCTTGTTGAATTCTGCCCCGAGTCATGTCAGATGAAGAATGAAAAATATATATATATACATACATCTGGCACCAGACATCCAGTACCAATGATGTCATGAGTATTGTCATGCCTCCTGGGTATAATCTAAATCCAGGACCACTGTGATCTGTTAGATCTCACTAATGATTTGGCAATGTTTGGCATTTAGTCATTTAGCAGACACTCTTATCCAGAGCGATTTACAGTAGTGAATGCATACATTTCAATTCATTTCATACATTTTTTTCCCCCCCCGTACTGGCCCCCCATGGGAATCGAACCCACAACCCTGGCGTTGCAAACACCATGCTCTACCAACTGAGCCACAGGGAGGCCACTACTGAAGAAGTCAGTTATAGTTTCGCAGGAAGTTCTGATAATACATCCCAATTAGTAGATGAAAAAGTGAAACTTAAAAGTGAAGAATACGCAATGATAAATTCCTAAGTCTAGCAGCTAATAGGCCTAATGTGTATAAGCAACTTAATTGCTTTACAAATCACTTCTAAAAGCAAGGAAAAGGCTGCTAGCTTCAGTGATGCCAGATTTACTGACCTGCATGGATAACAGATAACAGACAACAGATTTGCCAAACAAGGCAAAAAAAAATTCTAACCAATGTAGACTATTCTTTCTTTAAATACTGTAGTAATCTTACTTTTCTAATCCATGTAGAATTTACTTGAATAGCAAAAAAAGTACAAATACTGTGTTTTAAAGGAATAATACCTAAACAGTATATTTAGCGATACAGTCGCTGTTAAATTAGCATTTTTTATTTGACAAAAATCCATCAGTTAGGAAAACTAGCATCTGTAAAGATCTCAGTTAATACCAGGTTCATGCCCTTGTATTAAACTGCATGAACTCGGGCGTACAAAAGAGAGAGATATCGCATAATGTAACATTAACATGCGCCCGTCGAGCAAACACACTTCACAACTCTAGGAGAAAAATACTTGAAACGTGTAGACAAAAGGAGCTATATCTGTACAGCATAGCCTGCTCCCAGAGTATGTACTAAAGCTCTAGGAATGAAGAGGTTTTAGCCTCTGAGTGTAGTGCAGGAGGAGATAAGGAGACCTCTGAAATATCCACTCATCAACTACTAAAAATACACACCCTTTCTTGCTGAATATTACATGAGGCAATAACCAGCAATGAATTTCTAACCTACCCTGGGTTTGGAAGCAGGAGGGTTTTTTTCCTCTCCAAATGATTTCATTCCTACTGGCTATGCACCAAGTGTATCATGCCTCTTTCAAACATTCAAAATTGGCTATATTGTAAAAATGTATGAAAACAAATTGTAGATTTTGGGTTTAGGCATTTGGGTTAGTAATGTGGTTATGGATAAGGTTTAAAATATATTTTTTTATGACTTTGTCAGCTAGACCACTTTGCATAGCTGCCTCCAGAACAAGATGCATGACGAAAAACGCTGAAAAACGCTGCCCTGTTGTGGCCAATATAGATTTCAATGTCAAGCCACGACTCAGTCACTTCCTTCGACTGACGCCAGATGGCAGTAGCGTAAGTGTTGAAGCGACGTTTTTTTTCCTATGCATTTTACGGAACAGTAGACCTAAAGACATTTCACAGAAGTGTGAAATAAAGCGCTATAGCAGCCTGTGTGTAATGTCCATAATTACGCAAAGTAAACAAAACAAAATGAGATGAAAAGGATTACAATGGGAAATAATTTGAATTATGAATGTATAATGGGGGGGTTACAGCCCTACAGGCTTGTTATGATTTTGCATAACTTTCCAATTCCCATTTGAAGATGCAACAGGGTAGGCTACATAATTTCACGTCAATGACACAGAAGACAGGTAGGCTGCACGTCTCTTACCTTTGCTGGCATATTGCACAGGAACATGCGCCACTGACCTCAGATATTGACTGTCTGAAAATAAGATCCAGTCAACATAATAAGACATCTCATAAGGACTAAAAACGCAATGTCGAGGACAAAAATAAACCATCTGGACAGTAGGCTAGCTATCTGTCCAAATCCTACAATTAGCCTACATAAGTGTTCCCTAAAAACGGATTACTGTAACATAATCTACCTGCTACTCGCTGAAATAACGTTACTGCATATTGATTCCTCGCTCGTCTTCATCGCTGTCCTGGAGGTGTGTGTGTGTTAGCGTGCTCGTCTAGTCCACGCGCTCTCCCTAGACAGGTGTTTATATTTACTCCCGTGTTACGTAACGTCATGCACAACCCTCACGTTCTACCTGAAAGAGGACTCACTGAGATCCTGCATGAAAAAGTTTCAAGTTTGCAGAGAAGTATCAAGTTACCTTTTTTTTGTGCAACCTGGCCTGCAAGGCAATTCGTATTATCCGGGACGTTTCTTTGTGTCACTCTTTTTAATACATGTTAAATTATGTGTTGTTTTGTCCTGTTTAATTGTGATGGGATTGTGAGTTGTTTGCAATGAACTGCACTTCAATTACTGGACATTTTTACTGCTAATAACATTGTCTTCTGTATCGGATTTCTTTGCAATTCAGTTCAACACATCGATTGTCAATATAATACTTTAATATACACGACAGTAACCTTTATTCATAACAGCATTATATGTTCAGAGAAATACTCTACACACCAGTGTATGTCTGGGCACAGCTTTATCAAAATCAAATGAGTAACACAAAATGGATCGAGGGATTTATAAGTACCACTTTCAGGTCCACCAAATTGACCTCTTCAAAATGAAAGACGGTATTAAAATAGGCTACTGTATTTTATCGATGACAATTACAACTGAATATGGAAACTAATAATATACTTTTTTGGGACAAAATAACACACGTGAAAAGTAGAATATGCATCAAATTTGAAATAGAAATCGTGAATAATAATAATAATACATACAATTATTTCATAATAACATCCAAATGATATGTGGAGAACATCTACTTACAGTTACTTTTGTCATAACAAAACAGAAAAGTAGTCTCTACTACAGTTTTGTAGGTTGTTGTTAAGACTAGCAACAGAGGTCGTAAAAAACTATCAAACAAAGTTTCTATTCCTCTTTCCTCGGCTCGAATAGACTCCAGGGCAGGACATCAGGCTCCTAAAAAGACAAAAGAGGGAACTTGAAACCTAACTCAACACAATGATACATACATTATATAGGCACTCAGACTACATGAATGTAACACTGTCGCAGCCCCACGTATTAACATTGTGCTGTAACACCATGTTATTGTACAGTCTAGTGCTTACTGTAGATGTCTCCGTTGATCCATTACTTCTCAGCTCCTGTCCACACACACACTGAGCCACTGCTCAGGGTCACTCTGGCCTGCCATCTGAACAGTCATGTTGTCACTGGCTGGGCCACCGCTCAGGTCCGCCCTTCCCTGGAGCTCCAAGCCTTTGTTCTCCTCCGCCTCTCCATTGCCACTTCCCTGTGCTCAGCAGAGAAGACACAATGCACGCCGTCATTCAAGACTCAGGACTGAGAGTGCCAGTCAACACTGAGGAAACAGGAAAGACACTGCTGTACCTGCTTTATATACGCCAACTACCTGTACAACACGAGTATAGGCCTAGAACAGAGTCCTTCAGGAATAAATATGGTAAAATACATGTGCTCAGGCTATTAACAATGAGATAAAAAGTGTTCCCCACTGGATCACAGGGACCAGCGCATCAATGACACGCAGGCACATTGGCCAAGTCTCTTAGGGAGGGGACCGTGTCACAGGTCAATGTACAGTACTAAGAGGTAGGATATGCAGCGAGGATTGTTTACCAGGCCACAAACTCGGCACAAACTCTTATTGTAAGACTGTTCCAATTTCATTGCGAGAAAATTGTATATACATTCTCAGAGAGGAGTACATCTCCCATTTCCTGTGTTATTCAACAGTCTCAAAGCTGACCCCAAAGGACATGGGAAACAGCAGTCTGGAGACTTCATCTGAGGGTAGTCTAATGGTTAAAGAGATAGCACTGACAGTGAAACATCGATCACTTTTAATCAGCTAGAAACTACAAGATTCTACTGCAAATTATTTTTTAAAGTAGGCATATGCTATGAACTTTAAAACAAGTATCAAAGAAATTAAAATTTTAGCCTAACATTTTATGGGAAAAGCAACTCTCTGGGTTTTATGTCATTTCAGAGTGTAGAGAACTGTGAATATAAATATCCAGATTCCTACTGTATGTTCTAATATTGAAAATACAGAGTCTCATATTGAGAAAGCACATAACACAAAACATCTGCAACAACTCACCATAGCCCTACATGGTCCTTTAGGATCATTGACTAAAAAGCGGCTTGTGATCGGGTAGAATGGTGGCGAGCGAGGAGAGGGTGAGGTGGAGTCAGTGGATAAGGACTGGGACCTCTTGACCGCCGAGGAGACAGCCTGGGCAAAACGGGACGGGGTCGTAGGAGAGTAGGGTTTGGGAGCAGCAAAACTCCTCAGTTTCTCCAGGCTCAGCCCTGGGGATGGGGGCGCCCTGGCAGGACTAGGACGTGGAGATGGCACACTCGGCTCCACTTCAACTACATCAGCGCCCTCTGATGTCTCCTCGTCCCACTGCACCGGAGGAGGGAAGCTGTCCTCCTCCACTAGCTGCAGGGCGTGTGCTGCTGCTGCCACTAGACTGCCTGGAGCCTCCCTCTGGCCAGCGCCAGGACTGGCATTCAAACTTTTCACTGCCGCCGAGGTTACATAATACCCAGGTGTTCTTTTGTGCTGTGGCAAGCGGAAAGAGCCAGGCTTGGGTTTAGTTGCGGGCGGAATTTTCATCTCCGTGACCTCTGCTATTAAGCCTGCTTGGTCTCCCCCACTAGAGGGGGATGGAATCTTGTCATCTCCTGCAGGAAGTATTCTTGTTAGTGTTGAGGGGGAGTGAATAGGCTCAACCACATTGCTATTTACAGTGCTCTTACTACTACTACTAGTAGTAGTAGTAGTAGTAGTAGTAGTAGTAGTAGTAGTGGTGGTGCTGTTGACTTGCTGAGATTGGGAGTCTTCCCTAGGTACAATAGACTGCAGCTCGGTCTGTTCTGCTGTGACCCGTAACTGCTCACCCTGTGTAGTACGGTCTTTGAGTTCAAGTGAACCTACTTCCTTCTCGAGAGCCACGTTGGGGGATTCCAACATCAGCTCCAGCTCAAAGTTTCTCAGTTTCTCCAAAGTCTTGTGAGGCATGATAGTGTACGTAGTCATCCCCACCTTGGGGATGTAGTCCCTTGTCAGCTCATTGGATGGCTTCGGAGGGGCCGGGCCCCTTTGAGTGGACGTTTGGTACTGAGGGGCTGCTGAGGCAGGAGATAAGGCAGGTGTGATGGGGTCAGCAGCGATCAGCAGCTCCTCTGTAGATGTGGCCATGTCCTTCTTCAGCGCCACCGTTGCAGAGGTAGAGGCTTTAGAAGGGGGAGGCACTTCCTGTTGTCGGGGTGGTGACACAGGACAGGGCGGTGTGAGATCGCTCTGGACCTGGGCATCCACAGCAGGGGGACAGGGGGTGCTTGTGGCCACTGGCCGTTCACGATAGGAGGGGTCAGTGTCCAGCTGATCTGAGGCCTGTGTTCCTGTACTCTGTGTCATAGGCTGGGCTGCTGGTGGGCTGATAGTAAGAGAGCTCTCAGTACTACATTCACCTTTGACCCCATCTTGTGTTGTGTAATCTTTACATGGCAAGTCTGTCTGACCACCTATTTCCTCAGCTTGGCAAGGAGGGCTTTCTGGAGAACATAAAAAACATGATTTAGTACAAAGTAGACAATGATCTTGCCAACATTGCTACTAAAGCTATAGCATTTCATCCATAGTTAACACATTAATGTACATTGAACAAAAATATAAACACAACATGTAAAGTGTTGGTCCCATGTTTCATGAGCTGAAATTAAAAAATCCCAGACATGTCCCATAATGCACAAAATGCTTATTTCTCTCAAATGTTGTGCACAAATTTGTTTACATCCCTATTGGCAAGCATTTCTCCTTTGCCAAGATAATCTATCCACCTGACAGGTGTGGCATATCAAGAAGCTGATTAAACAGCATGATAATTACACAGGTGCCCCTTGTGCTGGGGACAATAAAAGGCCACTCTAAAAATGTGCAGTTTGTCACACAACACAATGCCACAGATGCTTCAGGTTTTGAGGTAGCATGCAATTGGCATGCTGACTGCAGGAATGTCCACCAGAGCTGTTGCCAGAGAATTGAAAGTTAATTTCTACACCATAAGCTGCCTCCATTGTGGTTTTAGAGAATTTGGCAGTACGTCCAACTTGCCTCACAACCGCAGGCCATGTGTAACTACGCCAGCCCAGGACCTCTTTATATTTTTGTTCAGTATATTTGAATTCATCGCTACTTGCAAACATACCATCTGCATCTTCAGATGTGTCCATCTCAGCAATCAGCATGGGATCCGTGCGCTTAGTGTTGTTCACCATGCTGTGCACTTGTCTGTCAAAAACAGAAGTTATGAAAAGCAATGCAAAAACCCAAGTCAAAGAGAAACTACTTAATTCATACTGCACACTCTTAGAAAAAAAGGTGCTATCTAGAACCTAAAAGGGTTCTTTGGCTGTCTCCATAGGATAACCCTTTGAAGAACCCTTTTTGGTTCCAGGTAGAATTCTACCTGGGACCCAAAAAGGTTCTACAGTACGTGGAACCCAAAAGGGTTCTACAGTACCTGGAACCCAAAAAGGGTTCTACCTGGAACCAAAAAGGGTTCTCCTATGAGGACAGCAGAAGAACCCTTTTGGAAAGCGTAGGACTCTCTGCTAGAGTTCGTACTTGCCATCTGAGGACAGATCACAAGCCTGATCTTCCCCTGCTGGGCCCTCGCTCTCGGGTGGTGAAGAGGTCTCCATCTCAGCATACGGTGTGCCTGGTGCCTCCAGTGGTGGAGAGAGGGCCTCTGTTCTCTCAGAGTCCACGGAGATGTCTGCTGTTGACAGGTTGAGGCTGCTGTCGTCCTCCTGGACATCACTCATAGAGTCTAAGACCACGGAGGCAGTTGTCTCCTCCTGCTCCACGATCTCTTCCAGTGTATCAGGAAGTTGGCCACCTGCAGCACAACAGGATGGAAAAGATTGCAGAGGACATTTTCAATTATCAAGAATCGTAAAATTGAGATAACAAAATCTGCAATGTCTCATCTAAGTTGGGATGAAGAACTGCAGTGTGATGACGAGTAATGGTGTTGTGATGGGGATGAGAATGTCAGACGTTCAATTTAAACCAGACTCACTTAGAGAATAAGTTAATTTGGCTAATAAGAAAATAAGTACTCCTTTACTTCAGAATGAAGCAGCATATTATAAAAACCGATAGAAAGATGATTTAGTATTACTAACATCACTTTCACAGTCACACAGCTGCAGACATAACATTTGTGTCTCAGGGAAATTTCAGACAAGTTAACTGGGCTTAATGAAGACATGTAGCATCTTATTATTCCCCTCTAGTTCTTCACTCTGCATTTCAAGGCCGTCACAGAGGAATAGAGAGCAGAAGGAATATTCAGCAGGCTGGTTATACAAAACTGGGACTCCTCACTGTGCAGTCTGATGTCTAACTGAAGTGAACAGCCGTGGGACGTCGGGGAGGGATACCGAGAGAGACATCCAGGCCTGATCTCTCTCTGTGAAGTTGATTATGTGAAGCCAGTGAGGGAGGGAGGGCAGATAGAAAATGGAGCAATACAAGCATGGAGAAGTCAAATCTTTACGAGGACACTTTTATTTCATACAATCTGAGATAAATGGCTAATGTGGTATTCAAATACTTAACTTACAAATGAAGTTTCTATGAAATACACTCACTTAGGCCGTCATTGTAAATACAAATGTGTTCTTAACTGACTTGCCAGGTTGAAACATTTTTTAAATTAAAAACAACTTAAGTCTGACAACATGAAAGATGTTACAAAAGACAGGAACAGAACACAAACAAGTAGAAAAAGAGGCAGAAAAAAGATGACGCCGAGACAGATAGAGCCTACACTAAGTCTCTCTGGGCTGTGTGTATAGAACCTACACTACCATTCAAAAGTTTGGGGTCACATAGAAATGTCCTTGTTTTTGAAAGAAAAGCAAATTTTTTGTCCATTAAAATAACATCAAATTGATCAGAAGTACAGTGTAGACATTGTTAATGTTGTAAATGACTATTGTAGCTGGAAACAGCTGTTTTATGGAATATCTACATAGGCGTAGAGATGCCCATTATCAGCAACCATCACTCCTGTGTTCCAATGGCACATTGTGTTAGCTAATCCAAGTTTATCATTTTATAAAGGCTAATTATTCATTGGAAAACCCTTTTGCAATTATGTTAGCACAGCTGAAAACTGCTGTTCTGATTCAAGAAGCAATAAAACTGGCGTTCTCTAGACTAGTTGAGTATCTGGAGCATAAGTATTTTTGGGTTCGATTACAGGCTCAAAATGGGCAGAAACAAAACACTTTCTTCTGAAACTCATCAGTCTATTCTTGTTCTGAGAAATTAAGGCTATTCCATGTGAGAAATTGCCAAGAAACTGAAGATCTCGTGGAGTGGGAGGCCCCGGTGCACAACTGAGCAAGAGGACAAGTACATTAGAGTGTCTAGTTTGAGAAACAGACGCCTCACAACTCCTCAACTGGCAGCTTCATTAAATAGTACCCCCAAAACACCAGTCTCAACGTCATCAGTGAAGAGGCGACTCCAGGATGCTGGCCTTCTAGGCAGAGTTGTAAAGAAAAAGCCATATCTCAGACTGGCCAATAAAAAGAAAAGATTAAGATGGGAAAAAGAACAGACACTGGACAGAGGAACTCTGACTAGAAGGTTTTTGTTGTCTCTGACTAATGCCCTCCTTGCCTGGTCTGTGAGTTTTGGTGGGCGGCCCGCTCTTGGCAGGTTTGTTGTGGTGCAATATTCTTTCCATTTTTTAAATAATGGATTTAAATGGTGCTCCCTGGATGTTCAACGTTTCGGATATTTTTTATTACCCAACCCTGATCTGTATTTCTCCACAACTTTGTCCCTGACCTGTTTGGAGAGCTCCTTGGTCTTCATAGTGCACCTTGCTTTGTGGTGTTGCAGACGTGTATATAAGGTGTGTATAAATACTGAGATCATGTGACAGATCATGTGACACTTAAATAAAGTCCACCTGTGACTTCTGAAGGTAATTGGTTGCACCAGATCTTATTCAGGGACTTCATAGCAAAGGGTGTGAATACATATGCACACACCGCTTTTCCATTTAGTATAATATTTTGAAACTAGTCATTTTTTACATTTCACTTCAAAAATTTGGACTATTTTGTGTATGTCCATTACATGAAATCCAAATAAAAATACATTTAAATTACAGGTTGTAATGCAACAAAATAGGAAAAATGTCAAGGGGGATGAATACTTTTGCAAGGCACTGTACTACTGTAGTGAACGACTGGGAGTGTATGTCTGTAGATTTAATTATCAGGTTAGATTAGAATGTACTTACTGTCATGACAGCTCATTAAAGATCACTCCTCTCTCACAGAAAACATTCAATCCAAGCTAAGCTAGTCAGTAACAAATAACAGATATAACCAAATGCCGGTATTCAATCAATAGCAGATAGTCTTTATTTGATCCATTTGATTATATTGAAGTACACTGAAAGATAAGCCTATGAAAACTCATGCAGGAAGGTGTAAATATGCAGCAAGAAAAACAGAATAGAGCATGTTAATCTAACAGACAGAAAACATGAGGAAAAGCAGCAGGTCAGCGCAGATAGAAGTGGACATGCTTGAGGAGGAGGAGCTGAAAGAGGCAGAGCGGGCAGAGACAGGAGGAAGATGCAGCAGCACAGACTGTCAGACACCGTCCTCTGGTGACCTGCAGGCTGCAAGTTTAGAGAGAGGAAGTACTTATAGAACATGGTCTTTACTCTTAATATGAAGAAACATAAGAACGCAATGACTATATCACAACAGTGTTGACATTATCCCTCAGACTTGTAGCTACCAAGCATTGTAAATGAAATGAAACTTCAGAATAAGCAAACAAAGATATGGCACTAAAAACACAACTATGTTAACGTCATATTTATGATTAAGATCTAATAAAATTGTAAAGAAGTACTGTAGTCACAACAACTGTAGCTAGGTGTTCATTGTGAATGAAATTCAATCACGAGAACAGAAGCAGTAACTAACTCAATGTGTCTCGACCACTAGGAGGCATCAGAGCCAAATAAAACGAGTGCAACTCCCACTGACCAATCATTGGTCTTATTTACTATTATCATTGGTTGACTTTAGAGACCAAAGTACAATTGTCCAAATCTCTGCCAAATTGTCCAGAAATGCAATAATAGCAATGTCTCACAAACCAGGAGAAAAATGTGTACTAATTTAAAGTTGAAAGAGCCTATAGACCAGGGTTCCCCAACTGGCCCCTCATGTTTTCTGAGCCCCCCAAAAATAAATAAATAAATGGATTGTTGGATATAAAAGACCACCAGCAAATGAGTTCCAAGTGATTTTAAATTCCAAAGTATTCCCATGCATAATAGATAGATGTATGTGATTGTATACAAATGCAGAAGCCAATTCAATACAGCAGGATTAAATCCATTTAAAAACGTTCATACCTCCATCTAGCGAAGCTGCATCTTGGACAACCACACTGGGAGATGCGGGGGGTAGAGGAGCCTTGCGCTTCGTCCTCTTCAGGGAAGACTCCGTGCTGCGACTCAGACCAGCCATCTCCACAACAGAAGGGACAAAATAATCATTCAAATTCATCAAGAGCTCTGGACATAAAGTCCTAATTTTGGGGAAATTCAGGCACAGTATTTTACAGACAGACCTGGCACTGACAAAGAACACAGATCGAGTTAGGTTAGACCCACTCACCTGGTCACTGTCCTTTTGGGCTTCGGGCTCTGAGTCGGAGATGGACCTCTGGTGATGGCTGAGGTTAGAGGGGCATCTCTGGGAAACCAGTATGGGGGGCAGGGGAGCCCGTCTCTTCTTTGGCATGTCAGAATTCATGGAGTAGCAGTTGAATGTGGAGGAGTGGGCACTGAGCGAACTCATGCTAAGAGGTCGAGGCTTGCTGGGAAAGACTGGTGACGCCGGGGCACTGGCAGTCATTCCCTTTAAAGAGCAAACAAACATCCAATCAGATCCTGATCAAGGGCCTGTTCTCTGCAGTAAGCAAAGAGAAAACTAGCCAATCACATGACTGTAACAATATTCCCCCCTCCTCAACACATACCCATTCAAATCCTCCTAATCAGCCAAAATTGACTTGCAAATGTCGGAGCTGAGAAATGTTGGTGATTGCATGTGAATAGATAAAGAACACACCTGCTCAGGTTTCTTCTTACTCCTCCTGAATAAACTGAACAATCCCTTGTTTTCTTTCTCCTTCTGTGTTTTATCTTTACCGGGTGGAACGGTATCTGTTGGGAATATATAGATCTTATTGAAGACATTTCTGAAATTCCTGACAAAGATTTGATGAACTTGACTTCAAATGCATAATGTCAGTAGTAAATCAAAATAATAAAACCATGTAAAAACAATACAATTGAGTTACATTACCTAGACGACCTAGATGAGTTGGGGTAGTAGGGGTAGGAGAGGCAGGTGCGTCTTCTGAGTACATAGCTGTGAAAGAGAATATGGAAATGATATGGGGTAGTAAATGCAGCATTTACATGAGTACACCTGTGTAGTTGTAAAATGAATGAATGGTGAATAGTGTTTATACAGAATAAGTATCTTGTTGGCAGACAACAAGATTTGGTTCTGGGTGCCGAGATTAGTTCAGAATGATTGGTAATTATTCAGATTAATGAATGTTGAAGGCTGTTGTTTTTAAAATCAGAGAAGCCCTTACCTTTTGTGTCCGTTGCATAAACCTCCCTTATTGCAAAATCGTTGAGAGAACAGGTCAAATCCAAAGGATCCTTAGATTGGGCATCTCTCAATAAAAATGTGCTCTGCCGGTCAAATTCACATTTGTCACAAATAGATGGTAAGAAGTCTTCGAGGGGGACTCGAGGGCTGACTCTTAGTATAGTCTTCTGGGTATTTTTATAGTTTATTACCAGGCGAACGGTTGCCTGGAGAATCAAATAAATGTGATTATTAGACTGTTTGAAAAAGTTATAATATATATAGTACCAGTCAAAAATACACCTAAATATTTTCTACATTGTAGAATAATAGTGAAGACATCAAAACTATGTAATAACACATATGGAATCATGTAGTAACCAAAAAAGTGTTAAATCAAAATATATTTTACAGTTGAGATTTTTCAGAGTAGCCACCATTTGCCTTGATGACAGCTTTGCACACTCTTGGCATTCTCTCAACCACCTTCAAGGAGGTAGTCACCTGGAATGCATTTCAATTAACAGGTATGCCTTGTTAAATAGTGGAATTTCTTTCCTTCTTAATTCGTTTGAGCCAATCAGTTGTGTTGTGACAAGGTAGGAGTGGTATATAGAAGATAGCTCTATTTGGTAAAAGACCAAGTCCATATTATGGAAAGAACAGCTTAAATAAGCAAAGGGATATGGCAGTCCATCATTATTTTAAGACATGAAGGTCAGTCAATGCAGAAAATTTCATGAACTTTGAAAGTTTCTTCAATTGCAGTCGCAAAAACCATCAAGCGCTATGATGAAACTGGCTCTCATGAGGACCACCACAGGAAAGGAAGACCCAGAGTCACCTCTGCTGCAGAGGATAAGTTCATTAGAATTACCAGCCTCAGAAATTGCAGCCCAAATAAATGCTTCACAGAGTTCACGTAACAGACATCTCAACATCAACTGTTCAGAGGAGACTGCATGAATCAGGCCTTCATGGTCGAATTGCTGCAAAGATACCACTACTAAAAGGACACCAATAAGAAGAAGAGACTTGCTTGGGCCAAGAAACATGAGTAATGGACACTAGACCAGTGGACATTTGTCTTTTGGTCTGAGTCCTCCAAATTTGAGATTTTTGGTTACAACCGCCGTGTCGTTGCGAGACACAGAGTAGGTGAACGGATGATCTCTGCATGTGTGGATCCCACCGTGAAGAATGGAGGAGAAGGTGTGGAGGTGATTTACCTGCATGGCTACCAAAGCATTCTGCAGCAATTCCCCATCCCATCTGGTTTGCGCTAAGTGGACTATCATTTCTTTTTCAACAGGACAATGACCCAAAACACAACTCCAGGCTGTGTAAGGGCAATTTCACCAAAAAGGAGACTGATGGAGTGCTGCATCAAATCACCTGACCTCAACCCAACTGAGACGGTTTGTGATAAGTTGGACCGCAGACTGAAGGAAAAGCAGCCAACAAGTGTTCAGCATATTTGGGAACTCCTTCCAGACCTTTGGAAAAGCATTCCAGGTGAAGCTGGTTGAGAGAATACCAAGTGTGTGCAAAGCTGTCATCAAGGCAGAGTGGCTACTGTGACGACCCTCCCACTCTGCTGTATTTCTCTCTTTGCTCTTGTTCCTTATTAGGATGCTGGTGGGCGGAGTTGGAAGGGTCGTCAGCTAGATGGGAAACACCTGGGCTCGGGTGTGTCCCAGGATAAAGAGACTTCTTCACCAGTCATTGAGGAGACTCTCTCCACGCAGACACTTTGTTGGTTTTGGTTGTGTAGTTTTGTGGCTTTTTGGTTATTTGCTTTGGCACCTTTCAACACAATGCATTATTACATTCAGGTATGCAAAACACTCACTTACACTACTGATTACTGATTACACACACCATTGTTAATTACTTAGTTACTTTATTTAATAAATATATATTTTGATGCTCCTTGTCTCCACGTTGTCTCCCTTTTGTTGCGAACTCTGAGCCGGGTCGTAACAAGTGGAGGCTCATCCGGGATCTTGAACTTGTGTTTGGGAGAAAACGTGGAGGTATGTTAAATTGAGGTGCTTTGTTTGTTAGTTTGAGTTTGGTGCCCAGTACTGGGTGCCTTTGTTTGTTTGGTTTGTGTGCTGTGTTGGAGAGAGTACATTGGTTAGTTTCCAGGTCCTGCCTAGCCTGAAAATGCTTGTTCTACTCGCTGTGGTAACATTGGTCTGAGGTGAGTACAATCAGCTGTGTACCTCGGTGGGAGATTTGGATAGGGTAGTGAAACTTACTACCTGGAGCTATAGCCTTTTTCCCCTGATAGGCTTAGCGACGTGTTTCATTTTGGAATATGTTGGGCATTGTTAATGTTTGTTGTTTTTGTGGTGTCTGTGGACTGAGCAGTTGTCTCGGGGGCACATCCGTGGCTTGGTGGAATCTACCAGCGTGCTGGGGGGTTACTTCCTTGCCAGCGGGCTACAGTGCATAATTACCCACCGCAAATCTGCATGAAGACTAGGGTTGAGTTATTGTAGGTTTTGGGGAAGCTCCATATCTCATCTCTTTTCTGTGGTGCCCGGTGTGATTGTATTTTCTCTTGTTGTGGTCTGGTGTGCTCAGCATGAATCGTTGGAGTGACTATGAACCGTTGGAGTGACTATGGACCGTTGGAGTGACTATGGACCGTTGGAGTGACTATGGACCGTTGGAGTGACTATGGACCGTTGGAGTGACTATGGACCGTTGGAGTGACTATGGACCGTTGGAGTGACTATGGACCGTTGGAGTGACTATGAACCGTTGGGAGGTGACTGAACCGTTGAGAAGTGACTATGAACCGTTGGGAGATGTTGTTTGTAGCTGATACGGTCTCGTGTGCCCTGTTCCTGGGTGTTATGTGACTGACCATTGTTTGGTTTTGTCGTGTTCTGACTTTCCTGTCTGTTCCCTCCTGGTCTTGTGTTCTCCTTTCCTCTTAAATGTTGCTTCCTGTGCGCAGAGGTTGCTGAGGTCTGGGGAGAAGGAGGTTGGCTGGGGCAAGTGGAAGGTGAACATGTAACCTCTCGTAAATTTGGGACGCAGAGGCCTGTGTCAATTTGGGACGCAGAGGCCTGTGTCAATTTGGGACGCAGAGGCCTGTGTCAATTTGGGACGCAGAGGCCTGTGTCAATTTGGGACGCAGAGGCCTGTGTCAATTTGGGACGCAGAGGCTGGTACGTTGTTCCGGGGCCCTTGTTGGTCCCCGGTTTTATGGGGGGGTGTGTGACGACCCTCCCACTCTGTCTGCTGTATTACTCTCTTTGCTCTTGTTCCTTATTAGGATGCTGGTGGGCGGCGTTGGAAGGGTCGTCAGCTAGATGGGAAACACCTGGGCTCGGGTGTGTCCCAGGATAAAGAGACTTCTTCACCAGTCATTGAGGAGACTCTCTCCACGCAGACACTTTGTTGGTTTTGGTTGTGTAGTTTTGTGGCTTTTTGGCTATTTGCTTTGGCACCTTTCAACACAATGCATTATTACATTCAGGTATGCAAAACACTCACTTACACTACTGATTACACACACCATTGTTAATTACTTAGTTACTTTATTTAATAAATATATATTTTGATGCTCCTTGTCTCCACGTTGTCTCCCTTTTGTTGCGAACTCTGAGCCGGGTCGTAACACTACTTTGAAGAATCTAAAATGTTAAATATATTTTGATATGTTTAACACTTTTTTGGATACTACATGATTCCATGTGTTATTTCATAGTTTTGATGTCTTCACTATTATTACTATTAGAAAATAGTAAAAATAAATGTAAAAACTCTTGAATGAGTAGGTGTCCAAACTTTTGACTGGAACTCTCTGTATGTGTATGTGTGTGTGTGTGTGTGTATATATATATCTCAGCAAAAAAAGAAACATCCCTTTTTCAGGACCCTGTCTTTCAAAGAATTCTTTAAAATACAAATAACTTCACAGATCTTCATTGTAAAGGGTTTAAACAATGTTTCTCATTGTTAATGAACATCCACCTGTGGAACGGTCGTTAAGACACTAACAGCTTACAGACCGTTGGCAATTAAGGTCAGTTATGAAAACTTAGGACACTAAAGAGGCCTTTCTACTGATTGAAAAACACCAATAGAAAGACAGTTATGCACAATCCCTCCATCAGTGCTCAGACTGTCCGCAATAGGCTGAGAGAGGCTGGACTGACGGCTTGTAGGCCTGTTGTAAAGCAAGTCCTCACCAGACATCACCGGCAACAACGTCGCCTATGGGCACAAACCCACCGTCGCTGGACCTGACAGGACTGGCAAAAAGTGCTCTTCACTGACGAGTCGCGGTTTTGTCTCCCCAGGGGTGATGGTCGGATTTGCGTTTATCGTCGAAAGAATGAGCGTTACATTGAGGCCTGTACTCTGGAGCGGGATCGATTTGGAGGTGGAGCGTCCGTCATGGTCTGGGGCGGTGTGTCACAGCATCATAGGACTAAGCTTGTTGTCATTGCAGGCAATCTCAACGCTGTGCGTGATAGGGAAGACCTCCTCCTCCCTCATGTGCTACCCTTCCTGCAGGTTCATCCTGACATGACCCTCCAGCATGATAATGCCACCAGCCATACTGCTCGTTCTGTGCGTGATTTCCTGCACGACAGGAATGTCAGTGTTCTGTCATGGCCAGCGAAGAGCCCGGATATCTATCCCATTGTGCACGTCTGGGACCTGTTGGATCGGAGGGTGTGGGCTAGGGCCATTCCACCCAGAAATGTCCGGGAACTTGCAGGTGCCTTGGTGGAAGAGTGGGGTATCATCTCACAGCAAAAACTGTCAAATCTTCTGCAGTCCATGAGGAGGAGATGCACTGCAGTACTTAATGCAGCTGGTGGCCACACCAGATACTGACTGTTACTTTTGATTTTGACCCCCACTTTGTTCAGGGACACATTATTCTATTTCTGTTAGTCACATGTCTGTGGAACTTGTTCAGTTTATGTCTGTTGTTGAATCTTGTTATGTTCATACAAATATTTACACAAGTTAAGTTTGCTTAAAATAAACGCAGTTGACAGTGAGAGGACGTTTCTTTTTTTGCTGAGCAGATGATCTATACTCACAGAAAAAAAATTACAAGATACAGCCATTATTAATTACAGTAAATTCCCAAGTTGAGAAAACACCTCTCAGATAAAACTTTTATAACTAGTCAATTTCTACCACTGAGATTTCTCACGTGTACCTCTGGCATCTGAGGAATTGGCTTCTTAATCTTGTCCTCCATTCCTTTGGGCTTGAGCAGGACCTTCTCTGCTTCCAGGGCCCCGATCAGAGTGTTGGGTTTGAACTTGATTGGGTTTCTGTTGGTGGTGACGAGCTCTATAATATAGTCTGATGGGTTCAGGTGGTACTTGGCACAAAGCATCACTAACAAATCCATCATGGGCTTGCTGAAAAACAGAGACACAGGTTAGAAGTAATAAATCAACCTAGCTAAGGATAAAAGGTTGTGTCTTTTATATCCACAGAGAAGACACAGCACTGTTGGTGTGTGGAAATTGCAAATGCCAAGGAGAAACTACTATCACGAAAGTAGATGCCATGAAAGAATACGTTTTACACTTTACGTTATAGTAATGCATTATCACACAACTTTTTCACAGTGATAACATGTAGCATAAGGAGCCATCAGTTTTTGCTTCATACACTACTGTTGGTGGTCTGGAAAACTCTTTAGCAACAATATCTACGCAAAGCTATCCAGCAGTTTCCAAATTCTAGGCCTTGGGAGGGTTTTCTGCAAATATAATGCCAAAAGTTAAATTATTATCATAATTAGTTCACTGTACTCTGTAAATGAAAAGAGGTTGAAGAATTGGTTGCTTAATCCTTTTATATTAAAGTTGGTCTCGATTATAGCTTGAGAGGGCAAAGGGCAAAATATACCAACGGAGTGCGTTTGCGTCTTGCAAAACTAGAATAATAATATCTTGAGTAAACTTGATGGAGAGTGAACAGTGTGGGTCTGTAGTTTCATATCAGGACACAAAGTCCTTGTTCTGAAAAACAACTAAGCCCTTTTGACCGTAAGATATTCATCTCATGTTTGTCTGATTAGGCGTTTTGGTCTCAGCTGAATTGGTGTGGATGAAAGCTCCACAGACCAGACTTCATAAGACTAACTTTCATGAGATGTATGTGCAGTGGGCTTGTATCAAAACTTAATCTAAGTTCTTTCATAATAACTGTGCCTAAAACACAAATAACATTATTCTACCTTAGCAAGTGAAAAGGAACCAGCCACATTATACCACCTACAATATCTGACTCAAAGAAATGCTACATTCATTTAGAGCCTTGGAAAGATCACGTTATGGTAGAAGGATTCACGTAATCAGATACCAAAAATAAATATGAATCAAATATTTGTTTTGGTCGCATAAGAATTGGTCAAAATGCTTTTAGATCATGCTTCATCTTGGAATCATGGGATGTCTTGGAGGTCTTACCAAGGAGGGAAAGCTGGGAGCAGTTTGTTGGTGTTTAGTCACAGTGAGACACTTCCTTTATTTATTTACTGCACTTCTTTTGACCAGGGCCCATAGGCAAGTCATTCCACAAAATTTGTGACTTTTGATATTTTAAGTAGAAATTGTGCACAAATATAGAAATATAAAAGTCTTATACTAAATGAAGTGACCTTTAATATAGACCACATGGGAAATTCAATAAATCCGATTTTTGATATGAATAAAGACTTGCTAAAGTGCCAAAATTCAGCAATTTTGACATGACCCTCTAAGCATCCTCTGTGACTTCCAATTAAAATGTTAACCCACTTAACCCCAACATGTCTCCACGTTTTCCCCATCATTGTAAAGCCGTAGTTATTTTTGTTTCTTTGACAAAGTAATTTCTGAAGCTTGTTTTAATATGGTGGAACTATTCCTTGTAAAATATTTTAATAGTCAAATCATAGTGTAAAAGCAGGTGAGCTGGTTCTACTCTTTTTGGACATTTTCTGGGGTTTTGTGGTGGAAAACAGAGAAAACCGAGTGGGTCGAGCATAACATGTCAACCCTGTTACCCATAGATAGACAGGCTAGACATTGATTAACAAAAAGAATGTTGTGAAGCTTGCATTCAATTGCCCCTCCGTTTCACACAACGAGCTTCAATTCCCCCTGTCACGAGGGGATTTCTAACAGATTTAAGATGTTGTCGACCCTGTTACTTTATTTGGCGCTTAATAGGCAATTGAGATGGGAAACCTTGTTTTTATGAAGTTGAACATGTGACAGAATGTAAACATTAGGTGAAATCAAAACTTTTTTTTGTTGCCAAGTTACACTACTCAAAAGGCAACTAATTAGTCTGTCTAAACTACAGGCACACAGCTTGGACACCCATGCATACCCCACAAGACATGCCACAAGAGGTCTCTTCACGATCCCCAAGTCCAGGCGCACAGTACTATATAGAGCCATGACTACATGAAACTCAATTCCACATCAAGTAACTGATGCAAGCCATAAAATTTTATTAAAAACAAAACAGATTAAAAAAAAGACCTTATGGAACAGCGGGGATTGTGAATCAACACAAACATAGGCACAGACACATGCATACACACATGATAACATACACACACATTGATTTAGTACTGTAGATATGTGGTAGTGGTGGAGTAGGGGCCTGAGGGCACAGTGTGTTGTGAAATCTGAATGTATTGTAATGTTTTTAAAATTTTATAAACTGCCTTAAATTTTGCTGGACCACAGGAAGAGGATCCATAATAAATACAACATTGGTGGAATGACTCAGACACTAAGTAGGGAATAGGGTGCCATTTGGGAATTAAGACCTAGTCTCACCTGCCATGGACAGTGGCTGTCTTCTCCACTCCGCCTGGCAGAACCACAACCAGAGTCAGGTCCTGTTCAAGTAGGTTCTCCTTCTGGTCCATGGTCATCTGAGGAAATGCTGATACAGAGTGTCTCTGGGAGAGGCCTGCACCATCCAGTCCCTTCACTGATTCTGGGGGAGACGGGGCCTTGCTTTTGGTTGACACTCTGCCGGTAGGAAAAGCAAAGGGACAAGATGAGCCTCACACAATCATTTAAAAACTCTTAATAATATATTAGCAGCCTATTGCAGTCAGAAACAATACGACGTAGAAAACCCATTTCCCTGATGGCACCCATATGTAGGTAACATTAAGCTGGTAGAAAAAGATGACGCAGGGGCTCTGGGTAATATTTGTCAGGAAAAAAATTATAACCATCCACAATAGATGAAAAAACAAAATTTCATTAGACATGATTATGTTATAGCACTGCATGAAAGGAATCATTTCTTCCCGACGTAAAGTAAGCAGCTATTAGATGAAAGAGCTTGGGTTCCCTTTGCAAACAAGTCACAAGACACTCAAGTGTGATTGATTGATTATCCCTTCGGCTTGAGGACAGTGCAGCGTAGGCAAGGATAACACATGTGAAACAGAAAATGAAGGTGGAGCATTATGAGCTAAGGCGGTCTTTACACAAAGAGCTGATCGGATTGGTCAAATAACCAATTAGTGGGAAAATAATCAGAATTGAGCTGCCTGTGTAAACACTGCCCATGTCTCTGTTTGCTTTACTGTTGTCTTTTAAAACCAACATAATCACCCCTCTAATCATTGAATGAGCTATTATTATTATTATTATAATAATAATAATAATAATAATAATAATATGTGGCAGTGTAGTCAAAAACTAGATTTTCCTGAGTTTTATATAAACTCAGCAAAAAAAGAAAACGTCCCTTTTTCAGGACCCTGTCTTTCAAAGATAATTCGTAAAAATACAAATAACTTCACAGATCTTCATTGTAAAGGGTTCAAACACTGTTTCCCATGCTTGTTCAATGAACCATAAACAATTAATGAACATGCACCCATGGAACGGTCGTTAAGACACTAACAGATTAAAGACGGTAGGCAATTAAGGTCACGGTTATGAAAACTTAGGACACTAAAGAGGCCTTTCTACTAACTCTGAAAAACACCAAAAGAAAGATGCCCAGGGTCCCTACTCATCTGTGTGAACATGCCTTAGGCATGCTGCAAGGAGGCATTAGGACTGCAGATGTGGCCAGGGGAGTAAATTGCAATGTCCATACTGTGAGACGCCTAAGACAGCGCAACAGGGAGACAGGACGGACAACTGATCGCCCTCGCAGTGTCAGACCATGTGTAACAACACCTGCACAGGATCGGTACATCCGAACATCACACCTGCGGGACAGGTACAGGATGGGAACAACGACTGCCCAAGTTACACCAGGAACGCACAATCCCTCCATTAGTGCTCAGACTGTCCGCAATAGGCTGAGAGAGGCTGGACTGAGGGCTTGTAGGCCTGTTGTAGGTGAGGTCCTCACCAGACATCACCGGCAACAACGTCGCCTATGGGCACAAACCCACCGTCGCTGGACCAGACAGGACTGGCAAAAAGTGCTCTTCACTGACGAGTAGCGGTTTTGTCTCACCAGGAGTGATGGTCGGATTCGCGTTTATCGTCGAAGGAATGAACGTTACACCGAGGCCTGTACTCTGGAGCGGGATCGATTTGGAGGTGGAGGTTCCGTCATGGTCTGGGGCGGTGTGTCACAGCATCATCAGACTGAGCTTGTTGTCATTGCAGGCAATCCCAACGCTGTGCGTTACAGGGAAGACATCCTCCTCCCTCATGTGCTACCCTTCCTGCAGGCTCATCCTGACATGACCCTCCAGCATGACAATGCCACCAGCCATACTGCTCGTTCTGTGCGTGATTTCCTCCAAGACAGGAATGTCAGTGTTCTGCCATGGCAATCCCATTGAGCACGTCTGGGACCTGTTGGATCGGAGGGTGTGGGCTAGGGCCATTCCCCCCAGAAATGTCCGGGAACTTGCAGGTGCCTTGGTGGAAGAGTGGGGTATCATCTCACAGCAAAAACTGTCAAATCTTCTGCAGTCCATGAGGAGGAGATGCACTGCAGTACTTAATGCAGCTGGTGGCCACACCAGATACTGAGTGTTACTTTTGATTTTGACCCCCCCCCCTTTGTTCAGGGACACATTCAATTTCTGTTAGTCACATGTCTGTGGAACTTGTTCAGTTTATGTCTCAGTTGTTGAATCTTATGTTCATACAAATATTTACACATGTTAAGTTTGCTGAAAATAAACACAGTTGACAGTGAGAGGACATTTCTTTTTTTGCTGAGTTTATATACACACACACACACACACACACACACACACACACACACACACACACACACACACACACACACACACACACACACACACACACACACACACACACACACCACTATGAGGTTGGAATAATACTGTAAAATTGTGTAAGAGCTGTTTGAAGACAGCTTTTTTTGGTGGGATGAAGTTTTGGCCTTCCATGGTGACATCACCGTGTAGTAAATTAGTTAAATCGACCAATAAGAAAGATAGTTCCAAACCTCTCTGCCAATAACAGCTAATTTTCCGTTTTCCCCTCCCCACTCAGACCACTCTAGCAAAACTCAGACCAGTCCTAGCAAAATTCTTGCTTGAGAAATTGCCAAGACCATTTTAATGAAAACAAATCACAGTAAGGTACTTAATTGTTACCCAGAAATGATTTGATACTTAGACCTTTAAGATTTTGTGGCGAGAAAAGTCTGACCATCTGTCACCAGAAATGTGTCGCCAGGCCCAATCAGTTTAATGATGATGATGATGTAATTTGGATACATTATTTATCCAAATTACATCATCATCATCATTAAACTGACTGGGTTCCCTGGGGAGAGTGTAAACCATTTGTTCTTTAGGTTGGATTGGAAATGTGTATCACTGTACAGACAGATTAATTCCAACCTGACCACAACTGCTAACGCAGTCAGCCAGAGAAAACATGCATGTATTTTAAAAGGAAGACATTTCTTGATAAAAAGGTCACACACTTTGTCCTTCAAAGAGGGATACTTTACAATACAGTATGAGAAATGCAAATAATGCTTAACTAAAATAATCTATACATTTAACACATTTTAGAGACATTAGGTTATGGCATCCTATTTGTGCATTGTCTCAGACAATAATGTAAGAAACATACACGGGCAACAAATGCCTTTTTTGATGGCATTTCCCTTGATGCTAGTCTAGCAGCAGGATAATGAAAATATAATATTCCTTCTTGTGTGTTGTCTGGTTCTGTTTAGTTCTTACCTTCTTTGGGTAGACCGTATGCAGACCCTCCTGCAGCTGTACAGTACCAGGTGTTAGCAGAGGGAAATTCCACTCAACATCTGTTTTCATATTTCACACTGTAGATGTATCTAAATAAATATCACTAGAAAACAGCTTAAGCAAACGCAAATGCAGCTACTTTGCTGTTTTTCTGGCTGCACTGTTTGACGTGACTGTAAGTTAGCCGTAGTTGGCTAGCTAGCAAGCAAGGGATAAGAACCTTGGGGGTTCTATTTAAGTGATATACCCAATGCCCAGACAGTATTGCAATGGAACATTTTGAACAAACGACAGAACAAAGAGACTTAACGACTGGGTCGCGTCTCTGGCAACGGCAACTGAACCGATAGAACGACAAGCTGGCTTGGGTAGCAACCTTAGATGTGAGTCGGGACTATATCTTGTGGAAGGACGAAACGGTATGAATAAATACATCAAAATAATGTTTATGAAAATATGTCAACCATTATTTGAATATGTTGGTAACCCGTTGTATCTAGGGATAATGCCCTGGAAGGCGGTGTTTGGAGGATATGGTTTGACGGCCCGGGACAGACACCCGTGCTAATATATCCTCCAAACACCGGCTTCTTGGGCATTATCACTTAAATAGAACCCCCATAGAAACTAATCAAGTCAAGGTTTAGTGGGCCTGGGCCCATCAAGTTAAGAAATTGCAAAAAATCCTATTTTCAGAGAAAGTGGTGCCCTCTGAAGAAATTCCATAGGCTACAGGTTAGGCAGCTTAGTCGACTGTGTTACTCCCCACTGAACAACCCCTTGAATGTTTAAAGAGAAATAACTTAGATCAACCGTCCCGCGGGGGAGGAGGTTGTAAGTAACGAGAAATTTTCCCAGGACATAGACATATCTGATATTGGTAGAAAGCTTACATTCTTGTTAATCTAACTGCACTGTCCAATTTACAGTAACTATTACAGTGAAATAATTCCATGCTATTGTTTGAGGAGAGTGCACAATTTTGAACATGAAAGTTATTAATAAACCAATTAGGCACATTTGGGCAGTCTTGATACAACATTTTAAACATCAATGTAATGGTTCATTGGATCAGTCTAAAACTTTGCACATACACTGCTTCCATCTAGTGACCAACATCTAAATTGCAGCTGGGCTGGAATAATACATGGCCTTTCTCTTGCATTTCAAAGATGATGGTACAAAAAAATTACAAAAGAACGGAAGTTTTTTTTTCTTTGTATTATCTTTTACCAGATCTATTGTGTTATATTTTCCTACATTCCTTTCACATTTCCACAAACTTCAAAGTGTTTCCTTTCAAATGGTACTAAGAATATGCATATCCTTGCTTCAGGGCCTGAGTTACAGGCAGTTAGATTTGGGTATGTAATTTTAGGCGAAAATGTTATAAAAGGGTCCGATCCTGTTGACAGATGCTCCCAGCTAAAACAGAGACACAGACACTACAGTGGTCCACACCAGGCTAGGCTACAAAGTCCAGATTTCATGTCTCAAAGTTTTACGGCAACGTGATTATGGGAATGAGACACGTTCTCCTCACCAAAATGAGGTCAAGATTTTGTTTGTTTCCACACATTTTCCATTTACATTTACGTCATTTAGCAGACGCTCTTATCCATAGCGACTTACAAATTGGTGCATTCACCTTATGATATCCAGTGGAACAACCACTTTACAATAGTACATCTATATCTTTTTTGGGCGGAAGGGTAGGGGGGAGGGTTAGAAGGATTACTTAGTCCTATCCCAGGTATTCCTTAAAGAGGTGGGGTTTCAAGTAGGAAACAACATTTAAGAGACATTTTAACTACAACTTAAAACAGTGTTACTGTTATAGGCTCTGATAACAAAAAGCAGGTGCCAATATAGCATTAATTAATAGTCAAAAGTGCTTAAAGACAAACATAATATTGTTCAGTTTATGAAACAGTCCTGCTTTTCTCAGTAGACATATTCAGACACTTCTGAGAACATGTGTATGTACAGTTGAAGTCGGAAATTTACATACACTTAGGTTGGAGACATTAAAACTTGTTCTTCAACCACTCCACAAACTTCTTGTTAACAAACTATAGTTTTGGCACGTCGGTTAGGACATCTAATTAGGACAAGTCATTTTTCCAACAATTGTTTATAGACAGATTATTTCACTTATAATTCACTGTATCACAATTCCAGTGGCTCAGAAGTTTACATACACTAAGTTGACTGTGCCTTTAAACAGCTCGGAAAATTCCAGAAAATTATGTCATGGCTTTAGAAGCTTCTGATAGGCTAATTGACATCATTTGAGTCAATTGGAGGTGTACCTGTGGATGTATTTCAAGGCCTACCTTCAAACTCAGTGCCTCTTTGCTTGACATCATGGGAAAATCAAAAGAAATCAGCCAAGACCTCAGAAAGAAAATTGTAGACCTCCACAAGTTTGGTTCATCCTTGGGAGCAATTCCCAAACACCTGAAGGTACCACGTTCATCTGTAAAAACAATAGTACGCAAGTATAAACACCATGGGACCACGCAGCCGTCATACCGCTCAGGAAGGAGACGCGATCTGTCTCCTAGAGATAAACGTACTTTGGTGCGAAAAGTGCAAATCAATCCCAGAACAACAGCAAAGGACCTTGTGAAGATTCTGGAGGAAACAGGTACAAAAGTATCTATATCCACAGTAAAACGAGTCCTATATCGACAACCTGAAAGGCCGCTCAGCAAGGAAGAAGCCACTGCTCCAAAACCGCCATAAAAAAGCCAGACTACGGTTTGCAACTGCACATGGGGACA
The DNA here is from genome assembly GCF_901001165.1 of Salmo trutta. Taxonomy (NCBI): domain Eukaryota; kingdom Metazoa; phylum Chordata; class Actinopteri; order Salmoniformes; family Salmonidae; genus Salmo; species Salmo trutta. Next base: position 13,512,091 of record NC_042980.1, read on the forward strand.
AAGAGCGTACTTTTTGTAGAAATGTCCTCTGGTCTCAATCCCATAGAAAATTTGTGGGCAGAACTGAACAAGTGTGTGCGAGCAAGGATGCCTACAAACCTGACTCAGTTACACTAGCTCTGTCAGGAGGAATGGGCCAAAATTCCCCCAACTTATTCTGGGAAGCTTGTGGAAGGCTACCCAAAACGTTGGACCCAAGTTAAACAATTTAAAGGCAATGCTACCAATTACTAATTGAGTGTATGTAAACTTCTGACCCAGTGGGAATGTGATGAAAGACATAAAAGCTGAAATAAATCATTCTCTTTACTATTATTCTGACCTTTCACATTCTTAATATAAAGTGGTGATCCTAATTGACCTAAGACAGGGAATTTTTACTAGGATTAAATGTCAGGAATTGTAAAAAACTGAGTTTAAATGTATTTGGCTAAGGTGTATGTAAACTTCCGACTTCAACTGTATTTAAAGTTACATACAGCCAATAAATTGATCCATTACCATTAAGTTACCTTGGTAGACAAGTACTTTTACTATACTTAAGTACTTGCCAGTTGCCAGACAGTGTATCAGATAACACACAGTAGTATGAACTCTGAACTCACAGGGTACCGTTGCCAACCATCAGTTACTGTCTGTTTGGGGCCAACAATTGATTTGCAGTGTGAAATATGAAAACAGATGTTGAGTGGAATTTCCCTCTGCTAACACCTGGTACTGTACAGCTGCAGGAGGGTCTGCATACGGTCTACCCAAAGAAGGTAAGAACTAAACAGAACCAGACAACACACAAGAAGGAATATTATATTTTCATTATCCTGCTGCTAGACTAGCATCAAGGGAAATGCCATCAAAAAGGCATTTGTTGCCCGTGTATGTTCCTTACATTATTGTCTGAGACAATGCACAAATAGGACGGCAGTTCAAAAGGCATAATATCCAGGTACTGCTACCGATTTTCAAATACCTGAGATGCCTTTGTGTATGTGCGCGCATGTGAGAGTTAGAGAGACCACAGTCCATAGAAATTCAACAGTAATGACTATGTGACTCCAAATCATTCCACAGAAGTTGACGTTCTAGTGTTGTACCGTTGACGATTAGGCTACTTCCTGGTCTTTGATTGGGAATCATTTTCAAAAACAAAGGAGCCACTACTAACTGGCTGCTACTCCCTCCTCTAAATGGATCGACTGAAGGGGCCGGGCAGCAGGCAACCAACTCATGACTACTCACACAGTGAAGTACAGTATGACTACTGGCCTGCATTAAATACATTCCCCAGGGATCGTTATCATTTTTAAAACAAGTTATATCCTGATATGCCATTCTTGTATTTGTTTTGAAGCAATAAAAAGGCGGCACAATAACATCACTATAAGAGCTGTCTAAATTCTTCACATTCCGACATGCATTATTGTAGCTGGAACATAGGAATGTTCCCGTGAAATAACTTTTCAGCCTCTTTCATAAAATGTTTTCATAATCAATGGGAAACCCTGAGGGGGGGAAAAAAGGTCATACTTGATGGGGAAAACAACAGTTTGTTTATGCTTGTGACCGACAAGAGCCAGTCTTGCCCAGCTGAAGTTAAAGTCAGTAAATACATGGGATTCGTTAACTCAGGTTTGATGCATAAAGATTAGCAAGCAATCCCGCTGTTGTAGTCAGTTAACGGTTGGTGTGTAGCCTAAAGGTCCCTTGGGAAAGGTGGGTTGAAGTACAAAGCGCAAAACAAAGTGGCTATGCAAAACAGGCTTTCCTGCCCTCTTCCGGACAACACCCTGTGCATTTTAAGAAACCGCCAACAACATTCATGGTTGACTCTACTGTACGGGCTCACACATGCCACTGCAGGGTTAACAGAAACTCTACTGTACGCTCCCCACTTCAGCAAAACTATTGAATCAAGGCAAACTACAACCATCCACTCAAACCAATGTATCTTACAACATTCTTGTATGACAGTACAAATAACATGGGCCACATTGGGTCTTAAAGAAATTATTACCTAGGCAGATGTTCTTTCAAGAATCGTAGTAGTAATACCCTAAGACTGAAGGCACGTATACCCATTACGTTCCTCTTCAACAGTGTATTCGTTAATAAACAAGGCAACATAAGTCAGACAGGGTGCTATAAGAAGATGTAGACAGACCTAGAGTGCCTCAAGTGAACCCTGCACTCTCTTTTCCAATGCTGGATACATGTTTGAACATGACACATTCATCCTAAAACAGATCCTCTCCACCAATCATTATCGAGTAACGCCTTCTTACCTCTTGGCCTCAGTGTTGAGTTATCCCCTCTTAAATACCTGCCATCTCCCCTGGATTCAAAGACAGACTCTGCTACGGTATGCCTGTTGGAGCCACTGAGGTATAATAAGAAACGTCTGGAGCAGAGTAGACCGGGCCTACCTTAAAGCCACGCCCAGGCCATGATATTAGAGAATCTGTAGTCTCCTTTATTTTAAAATCGCCTCACAGTGGGCCCCCTCCGTCTGTCACTCGCAGAAAGCTCTTAAGCATGGTGTGTCGGTGGAGATTCAGTTCCGTTCAAACAGAGAGAGAGAGCTCCCCCACAGCTAGTAATAAGCAGAGGGCTAATCAGCTTTACTTTACCTCCCTGCGCACTGCGTTGCAGCCGTGAACCTGTGGGCATGGTGGTGAAACAACACAGCCCTGCCATCCATCACATTCACAGCATGTTGATCAACTGCCTCGCATAGCCTCCAGTTCACACCACTGTGTCCGCTAGCTGTCTGTCCGGCTTATAGAGCCTGTCCAACAGAATGCCTGAGACGCTTTCCAAATGCTGAAATCAGGTGTTCATTTGTACGCATTTGCTTTTCATTATCCGAAAGACACAGACCACTTACCACCATGCCCTGCTTCTTTGAAGTGACTCATTCTGAAGTCACATCAGCAAGTGTGTGTGGATCTAACTCCCATAAACCAGCCTGCCAACGAATGAGATCACATGCACACCTGCTCAGATATGTTTCACCTAGGGTGCTGTAGTTGCTGAGACAAGAGTTTGGAATGGATTCCTTGTAGGCTAATCTTGTAATGATGTCTAGATGATTGCTTTCTGATGACGTCTGCTAAACATATCCTTAGATGACAAGACTTAAGCTTCAAGCCTCGGACTTATACTCATTTGCATAGGGTTGTTGAGATGAGGCCGATTTAATCACTTAACTACTGGCATTACTTTAGCATTATTGATCTGATGGATCCACAAGTCTCAATTCTAATAAACTTTATTTTGTTTTCGGCATCTGATACACATTTGTATTTAATCAAACCTTTGTCTGGTTTTGGTTAAAATCGGTCAAATGTGAAATAGTAAACAGTATTAGAAAACTCAATGGAAAAACAAATGATTAAGTACATGCAGTGTGCACGGGTAGGTTTTAATGATATGATCGTAGTGATGTTGTTAGTTACAGTAGTGGTTACTAGGTAGCTGAGCATTCCACCTGATCGGGTCTACTGTACAGCAGCATTCATTTCAACAACAGAAATGGTGACAAAAATATTCGTCAAACACCTATTTTTAAGTGGCAATTGACGAGACTATAACTGACTAAATAGACCCAGAATAAACTATAACAAAAAGGCAGATGTTTTATTTCAGTTCACTAAAACAAGAGGAGATTAAATTCTCTGAGACTAAAATCAGACTACCTATTGGACTGAACAATAATTTTTGGAGAGATTGAGCGCTTTTCAGTTAGCAGCACAGATGCACAGTGCAGTCCTGTTCAGCAGTAGGAAGGACACGCCACACCCGGCACACACATCGTACTTCAGCTGGTGAGCTGCGGGGGGGAGGGGGGGGGTTGCTTAACCCTCTCACTTTCCCCACTACATTTCATAGCCAAGTTATGTTGCCACAGTATCCAAGTCTCCCTCTTTTCCTCAGAGAAAACAACTTGAATCTAGCCCTTACTGTTCAAAAGATATGACCCATAATACCGCCACTACATTTTTTTTTACAATTTCTATCGCGCATTGGTCATTCTAAAACCATTTGTTTATGCTACACCTTGTTCAGTCATGTTACCTCATCAGCTACAGTGCATTCGGAAGTTATTCAGACCCCTTCCCTTTTTCCTCATTTTGTTACAGTACAGCCTTACTATAAAATGTATTAAATAAATGTTTTCCTCATCAATCTACACACAATACCCCATAATGACAAAGGAATTGTCCGTAGAGCTCTGAGACAAGATTGTGTCAGGGCACAGATCTGGGGAAGGGTACCAAAAAATGTCTGCATTATTGAACAAGAATATAGTGGCCTCCATTCTTAAATGGAAGACGTTTGGAACCACCAAGACCTCAATAGGGTAAAGGTTCACCTTCCAACAGGACCACAACCCTAAGCACACAGCCAAGACAACGCAGGAGGGGCGTCAGGACAAGTCTCTGAATGTCCTTGAGTGTCCCAGCCAGAGCCCGGACTTGGACCTGATCGAACATCTCTGGAGAGATCTGAATATAGTTGTGCAGCGACGCTCCTCATCCAACCTGAGAGCTTGAAAGGATCTGCAGAGAACAATGGGAGAAACTCCCCAAATACAGATGTGCCAAGCTTGTAGCGTCATACCCAAGAAGACTCAAGGCTTTAAATCACTGCCTAAGGTGATTCAACAAAGTACTGAGTAAAGGGTCTGAATACTTAAGTAAATGTGATTTCAGTTTTGTATTTTTTATACATTTGCAAAAATGTATAAATATCTGTTTTTGCTTTGTCATTGAGGTATTGTGTTTAGATTGATGAGGGGGAAAAAATGATTTAATTCATTTTAGAATAAGGCTGTAACGTAACAAAATGTGGAAAAAGTCAAGGGGTCTGAATATTTTCCAAATGCACTGTAGTTATAGCTAACAACCTGGGGCACATTCAGCAGGATGCACCGTTTTGGAATGTTCAGATAGAATATTCTATGTAGAACAAACATGCCTCTCTGACATGTTGAATAAGGAATAATGTTGGCTCCAGTAATAGAATTTCTATCTGGAACGTTTGAGAAGATTTTGCAAAGGACCGTGGTCCTGGTAACATTACCAGGAACTTATAAGTAAACATTTGGTGGCACAGAAAGAAAGGAAAAGGGATAGCAAACAATTTGACTAAATTCGTCTTGAAACTAACCTATAAAAGACAGGGAAAATACATTTGTTTTTGGTTCATGTGGACCCAGTGACTCAGACTTGAGCACTTGTACTAGGACTTGAGCACTGGGACTCGGACTTCAGCCATAGGAACTCGTGACTCGGACTCAAGCACAGGGGACTTGAGACTCGATTTTGAAGTGAGGTTTGGTGACCGACTACATTACTGCCTGGGAGAAACAGTCATTAGCTCCCGTTCAAAGTCATGAATCCCCGTTCTATTTTTGGACATCAATGTGGCTGCGGTGTCTGTGGAGCTTTGATAACAATGGCAATACCGCGACCGAGTGATGGAAGTGCAACCCGTACTATTTTGCCAATACTTTGCAGCAGCATCTGGTGATATTGTGCTAGTCTCTCCCTCTCTCTGCGCTTGTGTGAGTCTTTGTTTTGTATGTGATGTGCAATATCTATGTAGGCTGAATTAGGAATTTACATGGCCAGATAATTCTTAGATATTCTTATACATGTTTGTCATATTTCTGCTGTTGGGAAGAGAATAAGATGTTATGCAGAAAAATATGTTTGTAGGACAAGGGTATGTATGTTCGCGCACATGGAATTCAGTGATTTATGTTTACTTTAGGATAATGAGGCAATACAAGTGTGATGTGACAAAAAAAAGCTTGCATATGAGAAAAGGTAATAATAGGCAAGCTAAACTCAGAACGATATATTCATATTTAAAGCACCAATATCTACAGTATGTTGGTGTCAGATTTCACAAAACAGAATGACATCTACATCAACTTTTTTCAGTTCCCATAATAATTAATAATGCCAGGAATGGCATACATGTTGAAACATGACATGAAACTCTGATTGAAAAGCAGGATACAGATGCTGCTTTTTACAGTCTATTACAGAGTACTTGAAGTGTCCAGTGCTGTATTTTGTTGTCTAAATTATAAAAATATATGCAAGAGGTCACCATCTGCCTATTAAATATATTTGTGACCAAAAGCAGGAAGCTACAGTTTGACCTTGGGTAGTAAGCGTACAATGGCTCCTGTAAATTTCCTACATCTTACAATGAGAGCGCCAGATCAATAGTTCAACAACATCAGGTCTTTTCCTGCACCCTCTGCCCTACTATGTACTGTACATGTCACTTTCACAGGTTTTCTTTCACTTAAAATAACAGAACTAAGTGCTTGATCCAGTGCAATGATCAAGTGCCACTCAGTTCATGCTCCAAATGTAAGGGCATCAAATAGGTTGTTGTCTACTCAAATAGATTGTTTGGTATACTTCCTCTGTAAATAGTATTTTGTCTTTTGAGTTTGTCCTTCATTTAACAGAAAAGCCATATCAGATGATAAGGGGACAACTTGTGGTTGGAGGTAGTAGTGGGTGGGAATTCGCGTGACAGGATGGGGGTGGGGTTGCAGAGAAGGGGGTAAATCCCTGTGGAAAGACAAAAAACACAGGGCCAGGGACACAGCTGGTAATTTGGTAAGAGGTCACTCACAGTAAACACAAGCTGTTTAGAGAAGGACTGGAAAGGCCAATACTCCAGGAGCTGTGTGGGACAGATGGATAGAGATAAGAAAAAAAGAACAACTATGAAAATTCCCCACGTGTATCGTTTATTATTTTAGGCAAAACAAAAACCATTTTCCCATAACATGTTCCACGCAGGCTTCAAACTTGCTTGGCAAATTTCACACCCTTATTTAGACAACTGATAAGTATCTCGGGGGTATTAATAACTTCAGGTTGGCTACGCGTTAATATACAGTATGTACTGTAATAACCCTCTCTTATGAATCACCTTATTTCACTTCAGTAACATTGGACCATCCCAAATGGCAACTTATTCCCTTTAGTACACCACTTTTGACCATAGCCCTGGTCAAAAGTAGTGCACTATAAAGGGAATAGCTAGATGCCATTTGAGACGCACACATTATTTTTTATAGTACTTTCTTTCACATTCTGGGTGAATTCCATGTACTGTACATGAAAATCACCCAGCGCAGGTCACAGAAGAGATCAACCTAGTCTGACTGGTTCTCTTCCCACTTTTCCCCCCACACCGAATTTCAGAGGTCAAATTTGCTTCTGCAGAACACTCTCATTACAGGCAAGATCCTCAAAAAGTTATACAGCTACACCATCGAGAACATTCTGACTGGTTGCATCACCGCCTGGTATGGCAACTGCTCAGCATCCGACCGTAAGGCGCTACAGAGGGTAGTGTATACGGCCCAGTACATCACTGGGGCCAAGCTTCCTGCCATCCAGGACCTCTATACTAGGTGGTGTCAGAAGAAGGCCTCAAAAATTGTCAAAATACTCCAGCCACCCAAGTCATAGACTGTTCTCTCTGCTACCGCACAGCAAGCGCTACCAGAGCGCCAAGTCTAGGTCCAAAGGGCTCCTGAACATCTTCGAACCCCAAGCCATAAGACTGCTAAACAATTAATCAAATTGCTACCTGGACTATTTGCACTTTTTACACTGCTGCTACTCGCTGTTTATCATCTATGCATTGTCACTTTACCCCTACCTACACGTACATATTGCCTCAATTACCTCGACTAACCTGTGCCCCAGCACATTGACTCGGTAACTGTACCCCCTGTATATAGCCTCGTTACTGTTATTTTATTGTGTTACTTTATTTAGTAAATATTTGTATTAAAACTGCATTGGTGGTTTAGGGCTTGTAAGTAACCGTTTCACGGTAGGATCTACACCTGTTGTATTCGGCATGTGACAAATACATTTCGAATTGACCTTGGTACAGTCAAGACAGGGTAAACATCTGCCAAGCATTAAAATATGAGAACAACAAGTAATGTGTTCCAGTCCAAGTGTGTTTAAATCCATTGCTTTTGGCTTGATAAGAGGTGAAACTAGGAGCTATTTAAGGGTATTTAAATCCATCAGATACACAACATAAGCTGACTATGTAATATGTGTACGGCACTGAGCGAGAGGAACAAGTTGGTCCTTTCTGTGAGGACATAAAAATCGAACCAAACTGAACTTGTCACGAGCTTCATAAACAACAGGTGTAGAACAATAGTGAAATGCTTACTTAGAGAAATAATAGAAAAGTAATAACACAAGGAATAAATATAAAATGAGTAATGATAACTTGGCTATAGACACAGAGTACCAGTACCGAGGCGATGTGCAGGGGTACCAGACAATTGAGGTAGAAATGTAAATATACAGTACATTTGGAAAGTATTCAGACCCCTTGACTTTTTCCACATTTTGTTTTGTTACAGCCTTATTCTAAAATTGGTTAGATAAAAAAATGTTCCTCATCAATATACACACAATGCCCAATAATGACAAAGAGAAAACAGGTTTTTAGAATTTACATAAGCATTCAGACCCTTTGAAATGAGACTCGAAATTGACCTCGGGTGCATCCTGTTTCCACTGATCATCCTTCAGAAGTTTCTACAACTTTATTGGAGTCCACGTGGTGAATTTAATTGATTGTACATGCTTTGGAAAGGCACACACCTGTCTATATAAGGTCTCACAGTTGACAGTGCATGTTAGAGCAAAAACCAAGCCATGAGGTGAAAGGAATTGTCCGTAGAGCTCCGAGACAGGATTGTGTCGAGGCACAGATCTGGGAAGGGGAACCAAAACATTTCTGCAGCATTGAAGGTCCCCAAGAACACACTGGCCTTCATCATTCTTAAATGAAAGAAGTTTGTAACCACCAAGACTCTTCCTACAGCTGGCCACCCGGCCAAACTGAGCAATAGGGGGGAGAAGAGCCTTGGTCAGGGAGGTGACCAAGAACCCGATGGTCACTCTGACAGAGCTCCAGAGTTCCTCTGTGGAGATGGGAGAAACTTCCAGAAGGACAACCATCTCTGCAGTACTCACCAATCAGGCCTTTATGGAAGAGTGGCCAGATGGAGGCCAGTCCTCAGCAAAAGGCACATGACAGACTCTCAGACCATGAGAAACAAGATTCTCTGGTCTGATGAAACCAAGATTGAACTCTTTGGCCTGAATGCCAAGCATCACTACTGGAGGAAAGCTGGCACTATCACTACGGTGAAGCATGGTGGTGGTAGCATCACGCTGTGGGGATGTTTTTCAGCGGCAGGGACTAGGAGACTAGTCAGGATCGAGGGATAGATGAATGGAGCAAAGTACAGAGAGATCCTTGATGAAAACCTGCTCCAGAGCGCTCAGGACCTCACACTGGGATGAAAGTTCACCCTCCAACAGAACAGTGACCCTAAGCACACAGCCAAGACAACGCAGGAGTGGTTTTGGGACAAGTCTCTGAATGTCCTTGAGTGGCCCAGCCAAAGCTCGGACTTAAACCCGATCTAACATCTCTGGAAAGACCTGAAAATAGCTGTGCAGCAACGCTCCCCAGCTAACCTGACAGAGCTTGAGAGGATCTGCAGAGAAGAATGGGAGAAACTCCCCAAATACCGGTGTGCCAAGCTTGTAGCGTCAAGAAGACTCAAGGCAGTAATCGCTGCCAAACGTGCTTCAACAAAGTACTGAGTAAAGGGTCTGAATACTTATGTAAATGTCATATTTCAGTTTTAAATTTCTAAAAAACTGTTTTTGCTTTGTCATTATGGGGTATTGTTTGTAGATTGTTGAGGTGGGGAAAAACTATTTAATACATTTTAGAATAAGGCTGTAAGGTAACAAAATATCAAGTCAAGGAGTCTGAACACTTTCCAAATGCACTGTAGGTAGGGATAAAGTTTCTAGGCAACAGGATAGATAATAAACAGCAGCAGCTAATGTGATGATTCAAAAGATTTAGTGCAGAACGGGTCAATGCAGTTAGTTAAAATAGTTAAGAAATAACTACCCAGACTAACTACACTACATTGCCAAAAGGGTGGCAGTTTGTAGTACACACAAACATACACACATGACCAAAAGTACATGAACACCTGCTCGTCGTACATCTCATTCCAAAATCATGGGCATTAATATGGAGTTGGTACCCCATTTGCTGCTATAACATCCTCCCACTCCTCTGGGAAGGCTTTCCACTAGATGTTGGGACATTGCTGCAGGGACTTGCTTCCATTCAGCCACAAGAGCATTAGGTGAGGTCGGCCACTGATCTTGGGTGATTAGGCCTGGCGCGTTCCAATTCGTTCGATGGGGTTGAGGTCAGGGCTCTGTGCAGGCCAGTCAAGTTCTTCCACACCAATCTCAAACTATTTCTGTATGGACCTCACTTTGTGCATGGGGGCATTATCATGCTGAAACAGGAAAGGGCCTTCCCCATGCTGTTGCAACAAAGTTGGAAGCACAGAATCATCTAGAATGTCATTATATGGTGTAGCATTAAGATTTCCCTTCACTGAAACTAAGGGGCCTAGCCCAAACCATGAAAAACAGCCCCAGACCAATATTTCTCCTCCACCAAACTTTAGTTGGCACTATGCATTCGGGCAGGTAGCGTTCTCCTGGCATCCGCCAAACCCAGATTTGTCTGTCAGACTGCCAGAAGGTAAAGCGTGATTTATCACTCAAAAGAACGTGTTTCTACTGCTCCAGGGTCCAATGGCGGCGAGCTTTACACCACTCCAGCCGACTCTTGGCATTGCGCATGGTTGATCTTAGGCTTGTGTGGGTTGCTCGGCCAAGGCAACCAATTTCAAGAAACTCCCGCTACGAACAGTTCTTGTGCTGATGTTGCTTCCAAAGGCGGTTTGGAACTCGGTAGTGAGTGTTGCAACCGAGGACAGATCATTTTTACGCACTCTGCGCTTCAGCACTCGGCGGTCCCCTTCTGTGCACATGTGTGGCCTACCACTTCGCAGCTGAGCCGTTGTTGCTCCTAGACATTTCCACTTCACAATAACAGCACTTACGGTTGACCGGGGCAGTTCTAGCAGGGCAGACATTTGACGAACTGACTTGTTGGAAAGACTGAGGTCTTCAGTACGGGCCATTCTACTGCCAATGTTTGTCTATGGAGATTGCATAGCTGTGTGCTCGATTTTATACGTCCGTCAGCAATGGGTGTGGCTGATATAGCCAAATCCACTAATTCAGAGGGTGTCCACATACTTTTGTATATAGTGTATATGATGTTAGCTACTGCACATTATGCACAACAGAAAATTATAAAAGCCAATAGATGTAGCTAGCTATAAGCTCTCTTGGGTAAATAAATTAATCTAGCTCCAGGAGGCTAATCTTTTTGAGTCTGAACTTGAGTCTGTTGGCTGGGCTCCCTGCCTGTGCCATTAAACCCCTACAACTCATCCAGAACGCCGCAGCCCGTCTAGTGTTCAACCTTCCCAAGTTCTCTCACGTCACCCCGCTCCTCCGCTCTCTCCACTGGCTTCCAGTTGAAGCTCGCATCCGCTACAAGTCCATGGTGCTTGCCTACGGAGCTGTGAGGGGAACGGCACCTCCGTACCTTCAGGCTCTGATCAGGCCCTACACCCAAACAAGGGCACTGCGTTCATCCACCTCTGGCCTGCTCGCCTCCCTACCTCTGAGGAAGCACAGTTCCCGCTCAGCCCAGTCAAAACTGTTCGCTGCTCTGGCACCCCAATGGTGGAACAAGCTCCCTCACGACGCCAGGACAGCGGAGTCAATCACCACCTTCCGGAGACACCTGAAACCCCACCTCTTTAAGGAATACCTGGGATAGGATAAAGTAATCCTTCTAACCCCCCCCCCCTAAAAGATTTAGATGCACTATTGTAAAGTGGTTGTTCCACTGGATATCATAAGGTGAATGCACCAATTTGTAAGTCGCTCTGGATAAGAGCGTCTGCTAAATGACTTAAATGTAAATGTAACTGTATTACTGTACTGTATTATATTGACTGGAATTGCTCACATCGTTCAATTAAAAAGCAGGGAGAGAACATGTGATTCTGGTACAGCACATGCGTATAGGCTAGTGAATTTGATTTTAAAATAGGGCCTATTTGTATAATTAGTAGGCTGACGCATATATTCACACCTTTTGTATTTCCCCTAATATTAGCCTACCTCTTCTTTCTCTCTATTGTTGCATCATTCTTTCCTCGCTTTCAACAGTTACATAAAATAAGTTTCATTGTCCTTATCTTCATCATTCTAATGACATCCTTGAATAATATAGGACTATAATGAGTTGCAGAAGGCTTTCACGTCTCTTCACTAAGATTGAATGGTTATGAGTCTAAATAAATAACTGCTATAGACTACCGCCATCGCGGGTTCGCTCTTCTTTCAAACTACGCCTGAGTTCTATTGGCTGCTGCATTTAACATTCAGCAAACAAGAGCTTGTGTCCCTCTTCAAAGTCTATCACTATAAGAAATGCAAAAATACTAATTGTCCTGCAACCTATTCTAGCTTTTCCTGCATGGGACACCAAGAGCTAAGGAGTGTTTAAGGAGAGAGGCCAGCGGAGCACAGGTGTGTGCATTTTGCGCAAGAGACAAAGTTAGAAGCTTAATATACATAACCCATCATTAAATTAGCTAAATATAAAGCTAATACTGCATTGAATGTATTACCTAAAAGAGGTAGGCTAGGACATCTATATATAGGCCTATATACAGTTGAAGTCGTAAGTTTACATACACCTTAGCCAAATACATTTAAACTCAGCTTTTCACAATTCCTGACATTTAATCCTAGTAAAAATTCCCTGTCTTAGGTCAATTAGGATCACCACTTTATATTAAGAATGTGAAATGTCAGAATAATAGTAGAGAGAATGATTTATTTCAGCTTTTATTTTTTTCATCACATTCCCAGTGGGTCAGAAGTTTACATACACTCAATTAGTAATTGGTAGCATTGCCTTTAAATTGTTTAACTTGGGTCAAACGTTTTGGGTAGCCTTCCACAAGCCTTCCCAGAATAAGTTGGGGGAATTTTGGCCCAGTCCTCCTGACAGAGCTAGTGAAACTGAGTCAGGTTTGTAGGCATCCTTGCTCACACACACTTCAGTTCTGCCCACACATATTCTATGGGATTGAGACCAGAAGACATCTCTCCAAAAAGTACGATCTTTGTCCCCATGTGCAGTTGCAAACCGTAGTCTAGCTTTTTTATGGCGGTTTTGGAGCAGTGGCTTCTTTCTTGCTGAGCGGCCTTTCAGGTCGTCGATATAGGACTCGTTTTACTGTGGATATAGATACTTTTGTACCTGTTTCCTCCAGCATCTTCACAAGGTCCTTTGCTGTTGTTCTGGGATTGATTTGCACTTTTCGCACCAAAGTACGTTCATCTCCAGGAGACAGAATGCGTCTCCTTCCTGAGCAGTATGACGGCCGCGTGGTCCCATGCTGTTTATACTCGTACTATCGTTTGTACAGATGAACGTGGTACCTTCAGGCATTTGAAAATTGCTCCCAAGGATGAACCAGACTTGTGGAGGGCTACAATTTCTCTCTGGGGTCTTGGCTGATTTCTTTTGATTTTCCCATGATGTCAAGCAAAGAGGCACTGAGTTTGAAGGTAGGCCTTGAAATACATCCCCAGGTACACCTCCAATTGACTCAAATGATGTCAATTAGTCTATCAGAAGCTTCTAAAGCCATGACATAATTTTCTGGAATTTTCCATGCTGGTTAAAGGCACAGTCAACATAGTGTATGTAAACTTCTGACAGAAATAATCTGTCTGTAAACAGTTGTTGGAAAAATTATTTATGTCATACACAAAGTAGATGTCCTAACTGACTTGCCAACCTAAGTGTATGTAAACTTCCGACTTCAACTGTATCAATCTAGAACAGGATTATCTATTTTGGATGTTGAGACAGTTGAGACAGTGAGAAAGACAGAGAGAGAGTGCTCACGCCTGCACTGATTTAAAGCAACCATATTCAAGTGGTAAGATGTTTTTATTTATTGCAGCAAACAGTCTTACAATTTAAAAAAATAAGGTCACCCCCGATAGCCAGATGGGTAAATTAGACGCGCATTCGGTCTTTATATTAGTGTAGCATAGACTATGCTGCAGCAAATGCAGGCCTACCTGTCACAGGAAAATAAGTTACCATGATGAGATGATAGGTCTGCATGCATTGTGAACTGCACTCCATACTGAGAGGGGCTGTCTGTTCCCACCCTGAGCATTGATGATTCATCATGCGGAGGACAAAGGCAAGCCAGATCGCATATAATTTAACAGTTCCATTTCATGATATGCTGTTCATATAAATAATTGATTATAATTGCCAGTTTCACGCAGTTATTTATCTCGGGAGAAAAGGGAGTGGTAAATCCCGGTAAGTCTCGGTAATCGGGTTCCCGCCATTCAACCCTAGTCAGGGATGAGCAGTGCTGGAGAAGAGAGTATTTCCCCTTGAGTCATACTTATATCTATCACACTGCATTCATTCTTTTGAGACAATGCTGCATTGTCTACACTGGAGTGTTTATCAAAGAAGCAACAGACTGTTGCTCTGCGGTCTCCCCTGATGCTCATCACATGCACTGGCGCTTCCAAAAAGTCATCAAGGGACCAAGAGCTTCATACTTTATTTGGAAACATAACTATGATCTTGTTTTGTGATTACAGTTTTCCAAGTAAAAGACAGATGAAATATGAAGAAAAAAATATGAAATTTGCCACAGTGCGATAAGATAACGTATGTTTATGCTATTCCTTATGAAGGATACATATTCTTACAATTATTTTTATTTTTTTACTTTTAGGCTATCTGGCTGCTAAATGCATGCTGCGGTGTCCTATTCAATATATGGCATGGAAAACAAGGAAATGATCTAGAGATTTGCTTCACACACTCTTTTTCAGACCTTTTTTAAACAGAAAACGCTCTGTTATGGGGGTGGAAGGTAGGTGGCTTCCAACTGTTGTGTGTCAGAAGAGTGCACAACAGAAAACAAAGCGCGGGCCAAGACTTCATACACAGTCTTGACTATTTGCATTCTAGCAGTGTACATACATTCTAGAGACACTATAATAACCCCATTTGCACAGAGCTATTGTAAGGAATCTGTGTCGATTTAGTGCACTATCTGACATTAAAACGGAGCACATAAAATCCTATAATAGCCTACCAATTAATTTGGGGCAATTTGAGCATAATGTTGCCTGGTTGGGTGTACAACCCAGTACAACTCCAGTATTAAGAATTCAGTGGTATTTACGGTCAGTGCGTTGGTTTCAACTGCACAAAACAAAGACAAACCATTATTCCCCGTTCTCTGGATGATGGCCACTGTCTGTTTTAGGCCTCTGAGGCATAAAGCATACCGTCCACCAGACATAAAAACCTTTGTATTCCCAAGAAATGACGAGGTTAGTAAATACAAGCTTATGGTCTCAATTACATTTTTTCCCCTAAGTTTTCATACTGACCAAATTCAGTGATTCCGCCTCTCCATTACGTTTAATGTGGTAGTTGCTAAGAGTGGTGTGGGTCCCCGTTGGTATGCCACTTCACAGAAACTACAACAAGGCCTGAGATATCGGTGACAAGTCACTCAACACTGTGCGATATCTTTATCTGCAGTACTGACTCTATCAAACAGCATTGTCGGTAATGCGACATTGCACAAGCGTATAATCATCATCATTGCACAAACGTATAATCATTGCACAAATGTATCATTAAATATTGAAAAGTTGTGCATTGAAAATGTATTAAGAAATGTGTTCATTTTCATATTAGTTCGTCACATTTGTGAGTTAATGATACAAATGTCCTCCTCTATTGGCTTTCAGAGTTTAGTGAAGCGTTTGGTGGTAAAGGTGTAAGCTAGTTCCTGGTCCAATTGGGAAGTCTATTCCTGGCTGAACAGAGAGCCTTTTATCCCTCAGGAATGTTTCAAGGGGAAAGAATACTAGAACTCCGCGGGTTTTCTCTCTGCTGAATCATCATCTTACCTTACATAAGTAGCTTTATTCCCCTTTAACTGCACCCAGTGAGGAAATCACAAGCCTAGACCCTGACAAATGAGAACACTCTGTCACACATTGTAGAGGCCCAACTATTTCCATAATAGTTCTTCTGTTTGGAGATGAAACTTTGCAGGAGTATAAAAGGATTAGGTCTCCGATAATATTTTTACAACTAATTAACATCACAGTAGTTGAAATGGCAAACTTGGATTTTAAATTGTGGTATTAGTTTCACAAGGTCCTCTCCACAAGGAACAAGTTTGCCTCAAAGAACTATAACTTTTACCATGGAAAAACATGGGTGTTCAGTAGCTCATATTAGAGGTGTACGGCTGCCAGTATGCTACATTTTGGCACTATAACACATAAAATAAGGTTATAGGGCAGTGTTTTGACTTGGACCCCAATGATTTCAGCTTGCAGCAATATTTTCCTCATATCTATCGGTTGTAGAATTTGGCCCATCCCTCTCACCATAGCTTTCATCATTAAATTCAAAAGTGCAGCTGTGCACTTGGACTGCCAAAATGTCTGGAAACAGCTGTGGGGAGTCACAATACCTTAACCAATTCCATACTCGGCTCCACCCCAAGAGAAGCCTGCCATGTGAGATCATGGTTAAAAGGTGTGTCCCATTATCAGCGCAGGCTTTACATAGCTGTGAGCATAGATCAACTCGGTCCTCAGGACCCCAAGGGGTGTACGTTTTGGTTTTTGCCCTAACACTACATAGCGGATTCAGATAAACATCACGGATAGATCATTTGAATCAGCTGTGTAGTGTTAAGGCAGAAACCAAAACATGCACCCCTTGGGGTCTTGAGGACCAAGTTTGAGAAACGCTGGTATGGAGCGAGGAATGTCACCTATATAATACAAAACTGTCAAATCTAGGACATCCTCCTCCTACATTCCTTTACTGCATACTGTAGGCCTGTATGTGCAGCGCTATTCATATAAATGCAAAGTTGCCAAGTGAAGAATTTCAAAATGAGACCAATGTCATTTCAAACAGATGCTGCGGTGACAAAATGATACTCTTTTACTAGATATTAAAGGGAAACTTCACTGCGAGACACTATTTAGACCAGCTGGACTTGGAGGGCAAATGGCAAACAAGTAAGTTGTTTGCTGTCGGTAGCTAGCTAGTAATATCAGCTCTCTTTTTACACGAGGCAGTGTTGTTCAGTACAGTATAATTTTGTGATCAATTCGGCAATAACGGGGATTGCTAGTAGCACTACAAGACAACCTAGCCATGTTGAGCTAGCTAGCTTTGTTTGCTATCCCCAAAACTTACTGTAGCCTAACGTTATAGCTAGCTAGACGCAGTGTTTTTCACTAAGAGCAAAACCGGAGAAATGTTTTGATGATGATGAAGAGTAAAGAAATGACTTTGGCTTTATGACTCATATTAGTCTTTGAGTAACTACACCTGTGTGTTGTGGCTAGCTAGTTTGTGTAGGTGAAATATTCAATATTCTGCATTGTGCTGTTACATTAGAAAGACAGTACACAACGATTACCCATGAAAGTCAAATAGTGTTTTTGTCATTCTCTTACAGACAAAACTGCTTGATGGTCTACAGATTACTTTTGGAGTTTGTTCTACGTGGGGAGAAGCTAGGCAGAGGACATCAAATCCCCTTGCCTGCTTGTGCTGTTGGGGCCATTCAAGCAATTTATCCCTCACACAATGAACAGTATTTTGGATACAAAGAAGTTGATGACTCAAGAAGAGATATGAAAGGTCCCATAACAACAATCTACCCTTGTGTCAAAGTGAACCAAACTGCTATCCCCAAAAACACCATACGCAAGTATTCCCTTTGTAGAACTGTAGTATTTATTATAGCTATATATATATAACTATGTCATACATTGCCATAACTGTTCCTGCATACAGCTGTGTAAACTCACCTAGGTCTCCAGCGCAAATAAACATTGTCGTGAATTCAAGCAATGTCTACTTATTTGCTACATTGACAGACTAATCTGTTTTATTGAAACATATTTACGTACCAACAAATGAAAGTTGAAATGATACACCAACTCCCTGCATCATTTATTTTAGTAGTAAGCATGTAGAAAGTTACTTCCAAATACGTTTCATGAATACCACAACGAATTGATCCATGGTTTCTGATGCAGCTGGAATGTTCCAGGCAAGATCCCGAATGTTCTTCAGCTGGTGAACCTTGTCTTGTGTTGGGCAATGGCAGCTGGTCTGGCAGAACTTCATGAGCTCCGTGAAAGACTCACAGACTACACAATTTGGCTCTTGCCAGTCACATGCAGTCTCTTCCTCTTTCAAGTCAGACGACGTTGAGCTTGAGGTTGTTCTCGGCTGAAAGCTTTCATCCAATAGGTCTACAGGATCTGTACTACTGAAGCTGGTGTCAAAGTAATCAGCAGCAGCAGCTGGACTAGTTTGTACGACACACACTAGTCAGTGACTTGCCAACATTTTACTACTTTGTCCCCATCAATACACACTCAAACAAGGTACAGTACTATATCCACCCATCCCCCTCGTGTCAATAGATAATGTATACTAACCTTCACACTCACACACGTCAGTCACCCACACCATCCCCTCTTTACTAATAACTCAGCTTTTCTTAAATGTAGACTTCAAGTTTTACATAAACAAATCAACTAACCCTCCATAATACAGAGAAAAGTACAGTAGAAGTTGAAACCTACTTATAAAACACACCAACTATGACAACAAGACACAGACCATGTTTATGCCTAGCTCCAGTATATTTATTTGCTCATGGAGTCAAGGTGACTTACACTAGTTCCTGGTGCTGAGCTTGATGTTGATGCCGGTGCAGATGTTGATGATATTGGACTCTGTAAATAGAACACATAGGCCAGTCACGTTAGGTAACTAACTACCGACCGCAGAGGCTAACGGTTAGATACTGTCCGGTAGGCTGTAGCTAACGTAACCTAACGTAGCTTGCAAAGTTACAAATCACATTGCCAGATAGCCAACTGCTATTTACATAGATTTTCTTTGGAATGCGTATTATGAAAGCTAGCTAACTAGATTTTAGTTTCAATAAACAAATGTAGTTCCCTAGCTAGTTACGTTAACTTATCTAGCTAACTCTGCTCGACTTCTTAGTAAGGTAACCGATGAAATTAGGGATGCACGATATATCGGTGAACATATTGGAATCGGACGATATTAGCTAAAAATGCCAACATCGGTATCGGCCCGATGTCTAGTTTAACGCCGATGTGAAAAACCGATGTCAAAGCTGACGCGCAGACCTATATAACGTAGGTACATGACGTAATGACGCTAGAGGTCGACCGATTAATAGGAATGGCCGATTAATTAGGGCCGATTTCAAGTTTTCATAACAATCAGTAATCGGTATTTTTGGCCACTGATTTGCCGATTTCTTTACACCTTTATTTAACTAGGCAAGTCAGATTAAGAACACATTCTTATTTTCAATGACAGCCTAGGAACGGGGGTTAATCTTACATCTAGACGTTCCGCTAGCGGAACACCTGCTCCAATATCCAATGATAGGCGTGGCGCGAATTACAAATTCCTCAAAAATCCAAAAACTTCCATTTTTCAAACATATGACTATTTTACACCATTTTAAAGACAAGACTCTCCTTTATCTAACCACACTGTCCGATTTCAAAAAGGCTTTACAGCGAAAGCAAAACATTAGATTATGTCAGCAGAGTACCCAGCCAGAAATAATCAGACACCCATTTTTCAAGCTAGCATATAATGTCACAAAAAACAAAACCACAGCTAAATGCAGCACTAACCTTTGATGATCTTCATCAGATGACACTCCTAGGACATTATGTTATACAATACATGCATGGTGTGTTCAATCAAGTTCATATTTCTATCAAAAACCAGCTTTTTACATTAGCATGTGACGTTCAGAACTAGCATTCCCACCGAACACTTCCGGTGAATTTACTAAATTACTCACGATAAACATTCACAAAAAACATAATTATTTTAAGAATTATAGATACAGAACTCCTTTATGCAATCGCGGTGTCCGATTTTAAAATAGCTTTTCGGTGAAAGCACATTTTGCAATATTCTGAGTAGATAGCCCGGCCATCATGGCTAGCTATTTTGACACCCACCAAGTTTGGTACTCACCAAACTCAGATTTACTATAAGAAAAATTGGATTACCTTTGCTGTTCTTCGTCAGAATGCACTCCCAGGACTTCAATAAAAAATGTTGGTTTGGTTCCAAATAATCCATAGTTATATCCAAATAGCGGCGTTTTGTTGTGCGTTCAAGACACTATCCGAAGGGTAAAGAAGGGTGATGCCGGCGTGTTTCGTGACAAAAAAAATCAAAATATTCCATTACCGTACTTCGAAGCATGTCAAACACTGTTTAAAATCAATTTTTATGCGATTTTTCTCGTAAAAAAGCGATAATATTCCGACCGGGAAACCCTGTTTTCGTTCAAAGACGAAAAAATAAAATCATGGAGTCGTCTCGTGCACGCGCCCCCAGTCTCATTGTTCTCTGATCGACCACTATCCAAATGCGCTACTGTTTTTCAGCCATGGCCTGCAAAGTCATCATTCAACGTTCTGGCGCCTTCTGAGAGCCTATGGGAGCGTTAGAAAATGTCACGTTACAGCAGGGATCCCCTGTTTTGGATAGAGATGATCAAGAAGGCCAAGAAATAGTCAAAGAGCGCGCTTCCTGTTTGGAATCTTCTCAGGTTTTGGCCTGCCAAATGAGTTCTGTTATACTCACAGACACCATTCAAACAGTTTTAGAAACTTTAGAGTGTTTTCTATCCAAAGCTAATAATTATATGCATATTCTCGTTTCTGGGCAGGAGTAATAATCAGATTAAATCGGGTTCGTTTTTTATCCGGCCGTGAAAATACTGCCCCCTATCCATAACAAGTTAACTGCCTTGTTCAGGGGGGATTCGGGGATTCGTTTTTGCAACCTTCCGGTTACTAGTTCAACGCTCTAACCACCTGCCTTACATTGCACTCCACGAGGATCCTGCAAGGCAGGCTGGCTACCTGTTACGCAAGGGCAGCAAGAAGCCAAGGTAAGTTGCTGGCTAGCATTATACTTATCTTATAAAAAACTATCAATCTTAACATAAATCACTAGTTAACTACACATGGTTGATGATATTACTAGTTTATCTAACGTGTCCTGCGTTGCATATAATCGATGCGGTGCCTGTTAATTTCTCATTGAATCACAGCCTACTTCGACAAACGGGTGATGATTTAACAAGCGCATTTGCGAAAAAAGCACTGTCGTTGCACCAATGTACCTAACCATAAACATCAATGCCTTTCTTTAAAATCAATACACAAGTATATATTTTTAAACCTGCATATTTAGTTAATATTGCCTGCTAACATGAAATTGTGTCACTGCTCTTGCGTTCATTGCCTGGCTCGTTGCGAACTAATTTGCCTGAATTTTACGTAATTATGACATACCATTGAAGGTTGTGCAACGTAACAGGAATATTAAGACTTAGGGATGCCACCCGTTAGATAAAATACGGACCGGTTCCGTATTTCACTGAAAGAAAAAAAACGTTTTGTTTTCGAGATGATGGTTTCCGGATTTTACCATATTAATGACCTAAGGCTCGTATTTCTGTGTGTTTATTATATTATAATTAAGTCTATGATTTGATAGAGCAGTCTGACTGAGCGGTGGTAGGCACCAGCAGGCTCGTAAGCATTCATTCAAACAGCACTTTGTGCGTTTTGCCAGCAGCTCTTCGCAATGCATTGCGCTGTTTATGACTTCAAGCATGTCAACTCTCAAGATTAGGCTGGTGTAACCGATGTGAAATGGCTAGCTAGTTAGCGGGTGCGCGCTAATAGCGTTTCAAACGTCACTCGCTTTGAGAGTTGGAGTAGTTGTTCCCCTTGCTTTACATGGGTAACGCTGCTTCGAGGGTGGCTGTTGTCGATGTGTTCCGGGTTCGAGCCCAGGTAGGAGCGAGGAGAGGGACGGAAGCTATACTGTTACACTGGCAATACTAAAGTGCCTATAAGAACATCCAATAGTCAAAAGGTATATGAAATACAAATCGGAAAGAGAGAAATAGTCCTATAATTCCTATAATAACTACAACCTAAAACTTCTTACCTGGGAATATTGAAGACTCATGTTAAAAAGGAACCACCAGCTTTCATATGTTCCCTTGTTCTGAGCAAGGCACTTAAACGTTAGCTTTCTTACATGGCACATATTGCACTTTTACTTTCTTCTCCAACACTTTGTTTTTGCATTATTTAAACCAAATTGAACATTTCCTTATTTATTTGAGGCTAAATTGATTTTATTTATGTATTATATTAAAATAAGTGTTCATTCAGTATTGTTGTAATTGTCATTATTACAAATAAATAAATTGGCAGATTAATTGATATCGGCCTTTTTTCGTCCTCCAATAATCGGTATCGGCGTTGAAAAATTATAATCGGTCGACCTCTAAATGACGCCATGTAAAATTATGCGCTACACCTGCAACACAGCATTCCTAACCTAGCCCAGCCCACAATGTCTGCTGTGTGGATCGAGCAGTCAACAAGTCGAGCAGTCATTTGAAAGAGACAACTCAAACACCAAGATAATGGAATTCATTGCCCTTGACAATCAACTGTTCTCTGTCATGGGTGATGTTGGCTTTCGCGACTGTTCGAGCACCGGTACACACTAACGTTACCAAGTGCGCCATTGTTCAGATGTTGCCCTACCAGAGTTACACAGTAATAGTGTCACTGCTATTAGCTTCAGGACACACTATGGAACGCCGTTTGGGTCTTTGCGTGTCAAAAATGATACACGTCAAATAACACCATTTGACAATAACACTATTTGACGCGTTAAATCAGATTTTAATTTGACTCGTCAAATAACACAGTTCTATTATAATATGTTGTGTTCTGAATTTGCACGTGCAAGCCAAGTGCTACCACTACATTCAGTGCAGTCAAAGCTGTACAAAAAAGTCTGCAAACAAGCAAACACCGGCCACGAAAGATGTGTTTACAATACCGCGTTGGTATTAAAGCATTATTTGTTCGACCGCAACTTCTGGGGTAGCTAGCTAGCTTTAGCTTGTTACCTAGCTAGCACCAATACAACCAGCCTGAAAACAATGACCAGAAGAAACTGCAGTCATTTTCACTATTCTTAGCAATGACTTAGGAATACTTGTGAGTAAGTATTAGCTAGGTTCATGAAAATAAATAGCTAGCCAGCTACTTAACCCTGTTGCCCAAAGCTAACGTTATAAGCAGCCAGCTAGTTTCATATGTCTAGTGAGGCTCGACCTGACCGGGTAATGTGTTGTGAAGCTAGCCACAAGAAGGATTAGGCACAATTGTGGAATTGCAGTTTGCCTTCAAAATAAAAAGTCCCTCTGAAAGTGATTTAGACTAGATAATGTTAAACAAGGTTGGTATGTGAAGCAATGAAATGGGGTATCAGTCTACTCGGTGACACCCACAGAATACAACTGTGAAGAGTTTACGCAAATATTAGCGTTGTAGTTCTTTCCGCAGGACTGTGACTGTGTGAAATCACCTCCCCAGTCAGCCTATTGTGTGTATTGACATTCATATTGCATTGCACAGCTTTACCTAAGGATTGGGGATCAATGAAATGTGGTATCAGTCTACTCAATACGCAAGATATTTTTTCCCAAATGTTTTCCCTCCTCAGAGTTATCAGACTCCAAAACATCCATGTGTTATTGTTTTTCCTCTGGAATAGTGTTCAATGCACATAGGTTGACAATAAATGTGGCTCAATTCACAGTTGTTTCAGAATCCCATAATAAGAGCTACGATGCTAATGTTCTCTGGATGTCACTGAGTAGACTGATACCCCATGTCATTGATCCACAATCCATAGGTAAGGATGTACAGTGAAATAAGTATGCCCCCAATTTTCAAGTATAATACATCCAGTGTGATTTCAGATTGTCAAATTAATAAATGATTGTCTTTTGTTGATTTTAAATAACATTCAAACCTCATGATCTATTCAATTATGGCATAATTCTATTACTTGTATGCATTTGCATCACTGTCAATGTCATACTTTTATTTTGAAGGCTAATCGCAAAGTCCTAGGCTAGCTTCACATAGATGGGTCCGACCACCATTAATCAAATAAGAACTGTCTTATAAATGAAGGTTATTTTAGATGATGACACCTAGCTATATAGTTAGCTAGCTAACTATAGCTACTGAAACAAATGTCGTTTTGCTATGTGTTTGGGGAAGAACATTGTTTGCATCCATGAGCTAGCTAGCTTTTTATGACAAGCACTGTACCTATCGATGAATCGTTGTGACATATGAAATACAAGTGAGTGTAATCAATATGTAATAATGTAATAAAAATGTATGAACGTTCAATCATATTCAGGTCCTGATTTGACACGTCAAATAGTGTTATTTGATGTGCATCTTCTTTAACATGCAAAGACCTGTTTACGGGGGAAAAAATGTATGAAATGTATGCATTCACTACTGTAAGTCGCTCTGGATAAATGACTAAAAATGTAAAAAATGTAAGACCCAAACGGCGTTCCATAGAAATCCTGGTTGAGAATGAAACGACTGAACAAATGAACAACAAAACAGCACAGCAAGTAAGTGAAATAAATAGGTTTTGATTATGTTTTACTGGTACATACGTAAATGCCAACAAAATAACTTTTTGGTGCATGTCAGAGCAAAAACCAAGCCATGAGGTCGAAAGAATTGTCCGTAGAGCTCCGAGACAGGATTGTGTTGAGAAACAGATATGGGGAAGGGTACCAAAACATTTCTACAGCATTGAAGGTCCCCAAGACAACAGTGGCCTCCATCATTCTTAAATGGAAGAGATTTGGAACCACCAAGACTCTTCCTAGAGCTTGCCACCCTGCCAAACTGAGCAATCGGGGGAGAAGGCCCTCCAGAGTTCAAGAACCCGATGTTCACTCTGACAGAGCTCCTGAGTTCCTCTGTGGAGATGGGAGAACCTTCCAGAAGGACAACCATCTCTGCAGCACTCCACCAATCAGGCCTTTAAGGTAGAGTGGCCAGACGGAAGCTATTCCTCAGTAAAAGGCACATGACAGCCCGCTTGGAGTTTGCCAAAAGGCACCTAAAAACTCAGACAATGAGAAACAAGATTCTCTGGTCTGATGAAATCAAGTTTGAACTCTTTGTCCTGAATCCCAAGCGTCATGTCTGGAGAAAACCTGGCACCATCCCTATGGTGAAGCATGGTGGTGGCAGCATCATGCTGTTGGGATGTTTTTCAGCGGCAGGGACTGGGAGACTAGTCAGGATCGAGGGAAAGATGAACCGAGCAAAGTACATTGAGATCCTTGATGAAAACCTGCTCCAGAGCGCACATGACCTGAGACAAGGGTGAAGGTTCACCTTCCAACAGGACCACGACCCTAAGCACACAGCCAAGACAATGCAGGAGTGGCTTCAAGACAAGTCTCTGAATGTCCTTGAGTGGCCCAGCCAGAGCACGGACTTGAACATCTCTGGAGAGACCTGAAAATAGCTGTGCAGTGACACTCCCCATCCAACCTGACAGAGCTTGAAAGGATATGCAGAGAAGAATGGGAGAAACTCCCCAAATACAGATATGCCAAGCTTGTAGAGTCATGCCCAAGAAGACTCGAAGCTGTAATCTCTCCAAAAGGTGCTTCAACAGAGTACTGTGTAAATGGTCTGAATACTTATGTAAATGTGACATTTCCGTTTTTTTTTTGTATAAAAAAAAATATCTAAAAACCTGTTTTTGCGTCGTCATTATGGGGTATTGTGTGTAGATTGATGAGGGGGAAAAACGATTTAATCCATTTTAGAATGAGGCTGTAACGTAACAAAATGTGGAAAAAGTCAAGGGGTCTGAATATTTTCCGAATGCACTGTGTATTAATAACATATTAAAGAAGAAAAAGTGAAAGAGCAGCGGTTTCATTTCCCTTTAAGTTACTTTTCCAATGGCCAAGCAGAACTAGATTTAGTCTAGGCCTAAGCTAATTTGGCAAATCCTCAAGTAAATTTAATTGTGTTCATAGAGCTATGTACACTATTTATACAAAAATATGTGGACACCCCTTTAAATTTGTGGATTTGGCTATATCAGCCACACACGTTACTAACAGGTGTATAAAATCGAGCACATGGCCATGCAATCTCCATAGACAAACATTGGCAGTAGAATGACCTTACTGAAGAGCTCAGTGACTTTCAATGTGGCACCGTCATAGGATGCCACCTTTCCAACAAGTCAGTCCGTCAAATTTCTGCCCTGCTACAGCTGCCCCGGGCAGCTAAATGTTATTGTGAAGTGGAAACGTCTCGGAGCAACAACAGCTTAGCCACGAAGTGGTAGGCCAGACAAGCTTACGGGACCACCGAGTGCTGAAGCTTGTAGCACGTAAAAATCATCTGTCCTCTGTTGCAACACTCACTACCAAGTTCCAAACTGCCTCTGGAAGCAATGTCAACACAAGAACTGTTTGTTGGGAGCTTCATGAAATTGGTTTCCAAGGCAGAGCAGCCGCACACAAGCCTAAGATTATCATGGGCAATGCTAAGGGTCGGTGGGAATGGTCTGAAGCTCGTCGCCATTGGACTCTGGAGCAATGGAAACGCGTTCTCTGGAGTGATGAATCACACTTCACCATCTGGCAGTCCGACAGATTAATCTGGGTTTGCCGGATGCCAGGAAAACGCTACCTGCCTGAATGTATAGTGCCAACTGTAAAGTTTGGTGGAGGAGGAATAATGGTATTGGACTGTTTTTCATTGTCCGGGCTAGGCCCCTTAGTTCCAGTGAAGGGAAATCTTAACGCTACAGCATACAATGACATTAGAGACGATTCTGTGCTTCCAACTTTGTGGCAGAAATTGTTTTGTCGAGATCGGTGTGGAAGAACTTGACTGGCCTGCACAGAGCCCTGACCTCAACTCCATCGAACACCTTTGGGATGAATTGGAACGCCGACTGCGAGCCAGGCCTAATCGCCCAACATTAGTGCCCGCCCTCACTAATGCTCTTGTGGCTAAATGGAAGCAAGTCCCCGCAGCAATGTTCCAACATCTAGTGGAAAGCCTTCCCAGAAGAGTGGAGGCTGTTATGGCAGTAAGGGGGAGGGGGGGGACGACGACGACCAACTCCATATTAATGCCCATGGTTTTGGAATAAGATGTTCGACGAGCAGGTGTCCACATACACATGTGTGTACTACAAACTGTCCCCCTTGGGCGAGGGCCTGTGTTTTGGCAGTGTCAGTAGTAGGATAACAAATGTAGCATGGCGTGGAGGGCCAAGTGATATCTCCACAGGTCATTGCACTTGAAAAGTGGGATGAATTTTCAGAAGTATTTGTCTAATGGCTCCAAGTATGAGAAGCACCAAATAACACAACAGCTCATGGAGAGAGTGGTTTTAATTTACAAATTGTTTATATTATAAATTGAATTTATGACATGGATGCATGAATGTATTTCAGTCTCAATATGGGAAAGTCAGCAACTGGAGAAACTGAAACTTTATATTTATTGTTATCAAGCCTTCAAATTCTCCATATCGCTTCTAATTAAAATCACATTAAGTCTGTAGCCCTCCCTTGCATGCCAAAGGAGTGAGCAGTGACTCTAAAAGATTGCAAAGAACTTTGGAAACTCACTCCCCAGTTTCAGAGCCAACGCCTCCAACCAACTGGAATACTGTCAGCTGACATCATCTCCAAGCAACCGTTCCTGACCCAAATAAATGGGACATTAAAAGTGTTATGACTGTGGCATATTGTAAAGAGATGATCTTTGACTCTTATTTGATATTCAATATTAGGAAAGACACAAACATCTTCTCATGGGTCATTTTGTTTTACCACCAGTGGAATTTTTGGGATAGGTGATTATTACAAACTACACATAACCACATAGTTGTCTTTCTGACCATCTACACTATGTGATATATCTATGAAATCATCCATACAACCAATTATTTTTAACTGTATTGACAAAAATTAAATAGCCAGTCGTTGATTATAATGCACATAAGATGCACACTGGTTTGCCTCCAAAATGCTTCCCATCACCTCAACATGTGGTCAAGGAAATTTCTCAGAACAACTCTTACGGCAGGAAATTAGCAGAGTTCAAAAATTACTGAAACGTCTGCAACAATTGTTACTTTAGTTACTACACGTACTCAGTATGAGGTGGAAGAATTTGGGTTAGAGTTGATTGAAAGACGAACATCTCAAGCCCCTCTGGTTGTGGGCTACTAAATGAGTCAAACCCTTTGCCTTAGACATGACATTATGTCACTAAATTGCAATTTGCTTGCAACATGTGTCCAAAAATGTGTTGCAACACGATCTTTTTGGGGGTATAGAATGGTATAGAATAGATGAATGAAATTAAGGGATCCCAGTTAAGTCTGGGAAAAGATTTGAACTGAAAAGGGTTTGGAATGACATAAGACTCCATGGGTTACAAAAGTCTCATATTTTCCAACTGATGTCATCTCAAGATGATCTCACATGTTTAAAAATTCCACAATAATGATCTAATATACACGTTTTTGTCATTTCCTCATCAATCTTTAGAAGCATTTCAGCACCCCTCCAAATAATAGTGACTAATGTTACTTCTAAACATGAAGTGAACAATAATGTAATGTAGACTAGAGTTGAGAAGAAAAGCTGTTGGCTGACAGCTGACAGAATGAATCCAAATACGTTCTCACACAGAAGCCTCTTAATTACTAAATACACCCAGAATGAATCCACTTACCTCGAGCCAGAGAGTCGTCGTCGTGGAGTACGTTGGGACACATTATCATCCATGTCTAGCTGCACAGGTTTAACAAAGTCCCTCGGACTACCGAAAGTGAAGCAAAGCACACAATTATTCATATTTCATAACTAAAATTGCACAGGTTTACATCTGGAGCTGTCCCATCCGAATGCTTGCAGTGGATGGTCGAAACCCTATTGACAATCGGGACAGAGTTTCGGATGGTAACTTGCCTTTGGTGCCCGGCATGCAAAGTGGGACACAGGACAATTATGATTTAATTAAGCTCATTGTGTTACTCGTCATCTCTTACCATGAACGCCCCTGTCCCTCCGCGCTGCTGTCAACTTTCATCAGTATTTATTAGAGAGAAGAAAATAAATTATACCGTACAAAATATAGCGTGGCGTTGATTCGTTCAGTGATACATTAGGCTACTGTGCGTTCAAAATGAATTCTAGAACTCCCACTTCTATCTTGATCCACACAACAGTCGCTCCTCTGTTCCAATACGCCGCCAGCACAACCCAGTCTTTCCATCGTTTAGCCAGCAGTCCACATTTCAAAGTTGTGACACGGTGCCTGCTACAAGCACTGCTAAGTTTTCTCTGCCAAAGGCATACCAACTCCAAAAATCGACGTCAAAACGTACGAGTAGAGATTCAAATAACCATTCGTGGGGCGTCGAATAGCTTCACTCTTCTCCCGTTTTTACTCCCAGCGGTAATTTCACCTATCCATCCCGGAGGGAATACACGTACTTGCCTGATTTTTAAATGAATTCAACAGTGAAAATGTATGTAAAAAATTGTACTGCAGGAGACAATTCATATTACTTTTATTTTTAGTGAAGTGAACAATTCGGGTTTACATTTATAATATTGAAATATACTAAATATTATAATCATGAAATTGCCCAAATAGTAAATGTATAACATATTCCCTCTAACCAGCAGTGGAAAATGCACTACCATTGGACAAACTTCTTTAACTACATTGATCTTCGAAGGGCGTGAAATCAAGGCAAGAGAGCAAAAGGTTACCTTCGACAAACCTTTTTATAAAAGTTTCATTTAGTCTGATTATGTTACAGCGACGTCGTGTGGTAGGCTTCTCGAAGGTAACTTCTCGCGAAATTCACAGTGGAACTTTGTCTCAGTCTGACATACAAACTGATTAATGTATTGCATTATGGCACTTTCACAAATAGTAGCATAAATTATAACACACACATTCATTGCAGAGGTAATAAATAAAATGAGCATACAAAGTCATATCACAAAACCCCAGTGTGTAATAACAACGTTTCACCTAGAATTCTGCGTTGAATTCTGAAAGAGTAGCTCAGTGAGTGGTGTGGGGGATATGGAGAGGTTGGAAGTTGCGCAGTAAAACATCTCGGCACCATGGGAGCAGTCTTGGGGGAACATAACCGCCATGATCAAACCAGTTGTCATGACAAAGACACCAGCTATGAGGATGAGGCAGGGGATGCGGTTTTCACCTTGGAACCAGCGCTCTGTGGAAAGCTTGAGGTAGCAAGCTGATGGAATGATGAAAATTAAAGGTGTGGCACTTACAACACCCTGGAAGACAAAAAAAAACATTTGTTAAAAAGATAACCATTGCAATTTTAGTAGAGAAATAAGTTACAACAATTCAAAAGGTCATCCGGCTTACATTTAACACCAGAACCATACCCAGACAGTCGTAGGCCAAGGATAATGCTGTGCACGCTGCAACTATGAGCAAGGTGACCGCCACATGGGCATGGTTGTTGAGAGACCCTTTAAAAAAAACATTGGATACTACCTGCAAACATAAAAGAGAGAATAAGGACTTGATTTTTAGAGGGTGATGTGCACTAAAATCAACGAACACTGCGCCACAACATACTGTCCTGTGCCATATGAAGTGGCATGTGCATAAATAACGTCATACCTCTCGAGTCACAAAACACTCCAGAGGAAAAGTTGTTATTATACTGATGCCAAAACAGAAGCGACCAAAAGTAGCCAGGTCATCGTTCCCACAGTAGTTTTCAAAGATATCACCTGAAAATATAGAGGCGATCAGAAAAAATGTACTCTTTAGGCAGTGTGTATATGGATGCACTTGGGTCTAACGCCACGAGATGGTTCTATGATTCTATGTGTTGTGTTTTACCTTGTGTGTACCCAGTGAAGGTAGCATAGCCAGTCGCAGCAAACAGAATACTGACAATCATAGCCGAACCAACAGACATGTGGGTGACACGAGACCAGTTACTTAGGCTCTGTTCCTTCAGAGAGCCGTAGATCATAAAGCTGTTGTGATGGCAGATAAAGGCTATGGAATAAAGGGATATGGCAAAGTATTACAATCTAGGAACAGTCGAAATGACATTTTTTGTGTGGTCGTTTTGTGTGGAGTTCCTCTATTATGAAACTTGATAGCCATTACCATACAATATGAAGATGTACACGTGTATAGGTCGTTTTGTCTCGAGCAAGTATTACTTGTACTTTACAAATATACAGTTGATGTAGACGAGAACTGACCAAAAGACATAACACCAACGGCCTGAATCGCATTCCACCTTGCAAACACCCACGCATTCTCTGTAGGGGGACTAAGGACACAAAGTAATTGGATAAACATGTTGTCAGCCATTTTAAGTTTTTCTAATTCCAGAGCAAGTGGTTTCAATAGTCGTTTAGTTGACTGGAATATAAAATATAAACAGAATGTGTTTCAGATTGGATTAGGATATGATATAGCATGTGAGTGAATAGGTTATGACAGTGTTAAGTAATATAATGTACATATGTGGTCCCAGGGTAGCTGCTCTGATGATAACAGTGATGAGGATGAAAACCGTCAACACCATGGACAGTAAGGACACCTGAAATCACATAGATAGATGCTTTAGCTCACAAATGATAAAATGAGTCAATGACTCCTTAAATAAATGTGACAATATGTGATGAAGTCTTACCTTTCCCAGCTTTGATATATTCCGGAAAAGAGACAGGGGTAATGTGAATAGAATAGTGGATACTGCGATGATAAAATGTCTCTCTGCAAGTATGTGGCCCGGTCCAACTGCAAATAGCATATATGAAAAATATAAATTAGCAACGTGCAATTAACAAAATGTGGCCTTGGTGTTTGCGCTTAATTCAGAAAAACTGTGACCTATTTTTTACTGTCACTGTATTAGCATATCAATGCACACAAGTTGTGGCTTGAATTTGTTCAGATATATTACATGAAAGTACAATGTGCCATACTGTACCTCCAGGTAGTCTCTGAAACACTTTGGTCAACGTGTCACCAGATATGATGTTGTAGCTGATCATAGCTGGGGAAGACACACATTGTGGTTATGTTCCAATCCAAGTCCCAATCTGTACCTGTATATCAGTTTGTATGAGACTGCTCAATCTCATAAAATCTTGGTTGTAACTAGTTCTGATTTACTTTAAAATGGCACCTCCATTCAAAACTTACCAATGAAAGGGTATAGGAACTGCAATAAAGACAGAACCAGAAATCCAGTGATACCGAAAGTGCTACGTACAAGTGACTGGTAACTATTTGTCCCTGAAAGATTCCCTCCTCTTATCAACAAGATGATAGAGTAGTCTGCAAGGAAGAAACAGGACAATGCCACAATGTTAGCTGTTGAGTTAAATACATTTTATCGTAAAAGGGAGTTCATCACAGTTGTCACCGTTACAGAACCTACCTGTAATAAATGCTACCAAAACCAAGAGAAAAAGGCCAAGGGGAAGGCCAGACTGGTTTAAGGAGTATGGCAAACCTGAAAAACCAATTAAATGACAGATCATGTTATCACAACATATTCAAAAATATCTAGATGTTTTTAAGAGTTTATATTTTCATTGTACTGACACAAAAAGTTGAGTCATACAATTTAGAAAGAATTTTGGAAGCACAAAAGAAGTATTATGATGTCAGTGGTCATATGATGCAGAGGCCAACCACCCAGGGGCTGATCAATGTGGCTGAGCTACACTACCGTTCAAAAGTTTGGGGTCATTTAGAAAGATCCTTGTTTTTGAAAGAAAAACAAATGTTTTGTCCATTAAAATAACATAAAATTGATCAGAAACACAGTGTAGACATTGCTAATGTTGTAAATGACTATTGTAGCTGGAAATGGCAGATTTTTTTATAGAATATCTACATAGCCGTACAGAGGCACATTATCAGCAACCATCACTCCTGTGTTTCAATGGCACGTTGTGTTAGCTAATCCAAGTTTATCATTTTAAAAGGCTAATTGATCATTAGAAAACCCTTTTGAAATTATGTTGAAGACTTCTCTGTCCAGTGTCTGTGTTCTTTTGCCCATCTTAATATTTTATTTTTATTGGCCAGTCTGAGATATGGCTTTTTCTTTGCAACTCTGCCTAGAAGGCCAGCATCCCGGAGTCGCCTCTTCACTGTTGACATTGAGACTGGTGTTTTGCGGGAACTATTTAGTGAAGCTGCCAGTTGAGGACTTGTGAGGCGTCTGTTTCTCAAACTAGACACTCTGATGTACTTGTCCTCTTGCTCAGTTGTGCACCGGGGCCTTCCACTTTCTATTCTGGTTAGAGACAGTTTGTGCTGTTCTGTGAAGGGAGTAGTACACAGGATTGTACGAGATCTTCAGTTTCTTGGAAATTTCTCACATGGAATAGCCTTAATTTCTCAGAACAAGAATAGACTGATGAGTTTCAGAAGAAAGTGTTTTGTTTCTGGCCATTTTGTGCCTGTAATCGAACCCACAAATGCTGATGCTCCAGATACTCAACTAGTCTAAAGAAGGCCAGTTTTATTGCTTCTTTAATCAGACCAACAGTTTTCAGCTGTGCTAACATAATTCTATTCTAATGATCAATTAGCCTTCTAAAATGATAAACTTGGATTAGCAAACACAACATGCCATTGGAACACAGGAGTGATGGTAGCTGATAATGGGCCTCTGTACGCCTATGTAGATATTCCATTAGAAATCAATCGTTTCCATCTACAATAGTCATTTACAACATTAACAATGTATACACAGTATTTCTGATAAATTTGATGTTATTTTAATGGACAAAAAAAAGGCTTTCCTTTCAAAAACAAGGACATTTCTAAGTGACCCCAAACTTTTGAACGGTAGTGTAGATCCTATGATGTTTTCTATTCCCAGGAAATCATGTGATCCTGCATGTTCAACGTATATAACTTGCTTATCTTATTGGGTAACATGATTGACAACTTATTAGACAGTAACTTGCAACAGGTGCTCCCCTCTCAAGAAGGGTGACATTGCAGCTATTGCCACCCGTAGGTCTATTCTGCTGTGCTACTGAAATACAAACATGATGATCCCACAGTTGAATGTATAAACACTAATTTACCTATTATTCCAGATCCTATTATCGAATTGATGAAATTAAAAGAGGCTGATATCATCGAACTTGTGACTTTTCCTCCAACCACCTTTTGGGAAGCAAGCAACGGTTTCCCTTCGCCATTCTCAATCTAGAGTCAAATTAACACATTTTAACACAATTAACACATCATGTTGTAGAATGGTGGTAATCGTGAGTATCAATAAAAGTAAACCTATTCGTATCATAGTAAGTCGGCAGCCTACCTGTTGAGCTTCCCGGTCTCCACTTTCCTGTATTGATGTACTCATTTTTGTTCCACCTGGTGTTCTAAGTGTTTCCGTCAATTTATAAACGTTCTATCCGCATCTCTGCCATGAAATTGATTAACCGGGCAGAATGTTGAAAACTTTCCTGATCGGAGTCGTTTAAATTCGCCTATGAAAAACGATGGCAACAGCGCCCCTAAATGGCTTAGTACAACACTGGGTGCGTTCCTAATAGGTCTAGACAATTTCTGCATTGGGTTGCGCTGATTACAACATCATTATACTACTGATGTGGTTCCTGAAATGTGAAATATAGACCTGTGCAGAATTGTATATCTGGAACGCGTTCAACCTGTAAGCTGCATTCGACACAAATACCCAGTCGAGTGAAATGAGCTTTAAAAGATTAGTATCCAAAGTATTTCTTTGTTCAACTGAAGGAGTGAATATGCAAAAACGAACAAATAAAAATAGGCATATACGTCCTTTGCAATTAGGGACAATGGAATAAATAACATGTTGGGTTCTATTCAACATTTGTGAGGGTTTCAAAGAATTCATAGAGTTTTGGTCATGTGTTAATATCAATTGTTCCATTATGAAAGAATTGTAGCCTACTGTACATACCCCAGTGTGATCAAGTCAGCTGACATGAGAAGGCCTAAAAGGCTAGAGTCAATTTAGGTCAGACATGTTTTTCTTTTTCTCAGAAAGATAGTCACATGTAGAAAAACAAAGCAGAAACACAAAATTAAACTCAACAAAAACGATTTGGGAAATAAAATTGTGTATGTCTGTGGTATCAACAATACACATGTGTTATGAATTAAGACTTTAAATAATATCAAAAGTAGTACAATGTGTTGTTAGGCTTCACTACTGTATGTGAGATGAGCTGTTCTTCGATTTATAAGAGTGTATAACATGACACCACCATCCAATGTTGGTACAGAAAAACAAAGTCTCAATCAGTTATTAAAGTATTTGGAACATTTAAAGCAGTTGAGATCACACGCATCACTGCACATTTCAAAGTTTCTCATCACACTCTTGCTTTCCCATAATGCATGCTGTCCTACCCAGGATTGCGTAAGCTCAGTCCGGGCCACATTGTCTGGCTGGCACTCAGACAAACGCTTGCTCTTTAGAGCACCACCCATCAGGGTCCCTGTCTCTGAGCATTGGTGTCCTAGAAACGACTGAACGTGTCAGAGTAGTTTCTGATGATTCAGAGAAGTGGGTCATGGTGGAAACTCACACACTGGCCAACCGTGCTATAGCAACATGAACCCAGCAATGTCCCCTGAATGGAAGAAAAAAAAAGCGGTTTGTTAGTCATACATCAGCGTGGGCCCCTTTGGCAACGAAAGGAACTTACCCAGAAAACAAAACCTTTAGAGATTCATGATGTAATTAATATAATTGAATACAATTAAAAAGTAGTGTTAGTGTAATTTACCCAAATTAGAGTTTAACCAACACATTTTACCCAATTGGAGACACCAATCTATATGTGCTTCCTTCATTAACTATTTCACTCACACATCTCCAGTCGGGATCAGACTTAACCGATCCTCTGGTGTTGAATGGAAAACTATCTACACGTTCAATAACACTGTTTTCTCTAAAAAATACAGAGTTGATGGTTGCTGCACTTCAGTAATTGGAGGAATGACACAAAGCAGCATTTCATTCCGTTTGATCCCTGAACAATGCTGCCTGCAGCCCCTAGGTGCCCTCAGAAAACGTGAAGATCTGGGTGTATTTTAGAGGTAGAATGACAGAGGGCAATATTCACACTTTTTTTTATACGTGCCTTCTTATTTATCAGTCTCTTAATTAACAAACATCTAATAAAATAGTAATAGATGCATCAAAGTTGGTATTTTATGTTTTCTTAGATTAGGCTATTCAAAATGATGACAACAAGAGTAGGCTACTAAAGGGTAGAAAGACGAAATGGATTCACACACGGTAGTGACAATGCACACATGGTAGTGACAGTGTGTAGCGAAGCCTTTAGTTGGATGATAATGAGAAAAAACACCCCCTACTTCACTCACCACTAGATGATGATCTGACACTTTTGTTATGTTTTTTTTAAAAGGTGTTACAGATACATGTAATCTCCAGTTCAGTGATGCCAAACTGTAGGCTGGCTCTCTATTATCGCTTCCCGACATCCACGACCACAGCAGACATTATTTATGATCACGCACACAACCCTGCATCTCTGCAGTCATTTGTACCCGGTAACAACCGGAAGCGCAACAGAATGCTCTGAACAAGGCGACTGTGGTGGCAGCAATTTCATAACGCTCTCCTGTGTGATTTTTTTGGGGGGGGTCCATCTCTGGGAAATACTACATTACAGAGAGGAGAACCTTTTGACTTAATCAAGTATCCACATGTGTCCTCGAATCACCTTTTTACTCGGGAGAAAGCAACATCAAGGCGTGCCTGGCGATTTTTGGCGGATTCTTCCCCTTCTTGGATGAAAAACTAATGGTGGGTGCAGGGGATGGGAATGGATGCCATGGGGCTGCCCAAAGGTGGGAAATGTTGTCTGTGTAATTTAGATAATTCTCCAAAAAATGATTTATTTCTACAATAATGTAATTTCTCAGTAGAAAGCGGAGAGGGAGCTGTCCCTTTTTTTCCCCAAAAGTGATGCGTCAAAGCTGATGGAAAAATAGGGGGAAAGAAGATGCCTGGAAGGCCCTTAAACAATAAAGATCAATTATTGCTAACTGAATGTTCCATGATGCGTAGGCCTAACCTATATATGTCCTATTCAAATAATTATGACAGACCTTCGTATATCTACTCAAATAATTGAGTTTAGGGTAATCTTTATTATGGGCATCTTGTCATTTTGACAGGCTATTACCAGAGTTTACAGATCTTATTCATTTAAAAAAGAACAACTGTGGCGTAGGTTTTCAAGGGAATTTGTCTTGTTGGGTAAAATAAGCTCTTTAGAAGATAATACAATGATCCTGCTAGTTATGACAGCTTTGTGATCAAACCTCATTCTTATGTCAATGGATCAAACACTGCATCAGGCGTGAAGTATATATCCTCTGACAACATTGTTCTTTCGGCATTTTTGATCTCCCAGAGAAAATATAGTTCACCACAAATTATACGTGTTCCCTACTGTAGCCTAATTTAACCTTGTCAGAGCGGATATCAATCGAATGTGGTCGATCACTGTGATCATAATATTGTCCCCTCTGCTGCTGTTCCTGTATCAGGTTTATAAAACAGATTATTCCAGTTGACCCACCTAGAGAGGGTGTCACTTCCTGGTATTCCAACCTGTTAGATTCATATCAACAGTGGCAAAAAGGCTACAGACGATGGAACAGCCAGACAACGATAACCTACTGTAGCCGACACTTCGGCCCCTGGGACTAGGACGTAATATGATTATTGCCGAAGAAAGACTATGACAACTGAACATATATCAGTCAATAAATGATTTCGACATGATCCCACTGGGAAAACATGTTTTTATTTATTAATCTGCGACATAGGCCGGTCATAACACACCAATATACATATATTTGTAGGCTATAAATCATAATCAGTCTGTTCGAACTCATCATAATGTATAGGCCTGCATTATTTATGGTGTCGCTGACGACCTAAATGTATCATACGTCTCCAATCACTCGACAAAGTAGCCAAATCTTTCTTCAAAATTGAGGAGGGATGCAAGCAGTGTTTGTGGGCGCTTGGCTATAGTACTGTCGTGTATGTGAATGGGAAGGGTGGATTGAGGGTGTTGGCTCTACCAGACTAGCTGGGTAGGGCTGAGATTTTGCTATGAGAAAGGCGTTGGAGCCTTCTCTAGGGAAATAACTAAAGCCGCAAGTATAGCGATAGCAGCTGCCCCCCCCCCCCCATTGAAAATCTGCCATTGATAAAATAACCTGTTTGATTCCCTCATGTAACATCTCACGCGGTCGTATAAACAAATCTGAGATTAGCCGAAATCTAGGCATTCATTTTTGGATGTGTACACGCGCCCTTTTTCATTTTCTGTTGTTGTGACCACTTATTTAGCCGATATTTACCTTCCCTCCGCAGCCTACCAAGGAGCACCTTCTGGATGAGACATAGGCTATAGCCTACCATACAGAAGCAGTGTCAGGCTGCATGTCAACTTTGATTTAACAGGTTATGGTAACAGTCAATCAGATGTCATGAATGTGTTGCCCATAGGCTGCTGATAATGGTTTGAATATGATAATGGCCCTTCATACATTCTCATCTGTTGTTTGACTGGTTGGCCAGATAGCATATCTTTAGGCTATGTATTTCACCTCAGCAACTTGCTTTTGCTTGCTGTTGACAGCTTAGAACGTTGATTTTGTACTATTTTGTTGAAGCATAGGAAAAACAGCAATTCCTAGCGCTATTATTAATTGAATTTCTCATAATAATATAATGTGTAACATGATATAATAACATAATCGTATCATGTGTTTGCATGCATGAGTAAACTAAATCAACAAGCATATTTAGTCATGAAATGTAACATCATATACAAAAAGTGATATGCACACTAAAACGAGTATGATTTTAATCGTTACATCATTCTCGACTCTTATGTGGGTAATGCCATAACTTTTTAATCTCTCCTTCTTGGCCATATCTCTTGTGAAATAATGGAGAATAAATCGTCGACATTCACACAACCAGCAGCCACTCTGTAAAGGGGATATCAGGCATTTCTGCACTTAGCCTAGTGCGGTTAAACTTGCAGCACCATAGACAGCAGCACATGCGAGAAAATAACCCGCTCAAATCCCTCAATCAACAGCTCCCATCCACGAGAGAAAGTAGCCTAGTAGTTGCTTTGTTGACAAAGTGATTTGTCTTTATTTTAATAACAGACTAAACAACTCACGTCCCAATGGGCACACACTGGTTGAATCAACGTTTTTCCCACATCATTTCAATAAAACTACGTTGAACCAACGTGGAATAGACGTTGTATTGATGTCTGTGCCCAGTAGGGTTGGACTTTCAATGTGGTTTATGGTCGGCTTTAGTAGGCAATATGGCACTTAAATGCCAAAATGCTTTCGCACAAATAAGAAGCTGATAAAACGTCTGCTGATGCATGGCAATTACAGTTCATTTGGGAAAGTATTCAGACCTTGACTTTTTCCACATTTTGTTACTTTACAGCCACATTCTAAAATTGATACCATTTTTTTCCTCATCAATCTACACACAATACCCCATAATGACAAAGCAAAAACCATTTTTTAGAAATGTTTGCAAATGTATTACAAATAAAAACACAAATACCTTATTTACATAAGTATTCAGACCCTTTGCTACTAGACTCTAAAATTGAGCTCAGGTGCATCCTGTTTCCATTGATCATCCTTGAGATGTTTCTACAACTTGATTGGAGTCCACCTGTGGTAAATTCAATTGATTTTACATGATATGGAAAGGAACACATCTGTCTATCCCACAGTGCATGTCAGAGCAAAAACCAAGCCATGAGGTCGAAGGAATTGTCCATAGAGCTCCAAGACAGGGTTGTGTCGAGGCACAGATCTGCAGCATTGAAGGTCCCCAAGAACACAGTGGCCTCCATCCTTAAATGGAAGAAGTTTGGAACCAGTAAGACTCTTACTAGAGCTGGCCGCCCTGCCAAACTGAGCAATCAGGGGAGAAGGGCCTTGGTCAGGGAGGTGACCAAGAACCCAATGGTCACTCTGACAGAGCTCCAGAGTTCCTTCGTGGAGAGGGGAGAACCTTCCAGAAGGACCACAATCTCTGCAGCACTCCACCAATCAGGCCTTTATGGTAGTGTGGCCAGACGGAAGCCACTCCTCAGTAAAAGGCACATGACAGCCCGCTTGGAGTTTGCCAAAAGGCACCTAAAGGACTCTCAGACCTTGAGAAACAAGAATCTCTGGTCTGATGAAACCAAGATTGAACTCTTTGGCCTGAATTCCAAGCATCACGTCTGGAAGAAACCTGGCACCATCCCTACAGTGAAGCATGGTGGTGGCAGCATCATGCTGTGGGGATGTTTTTCATCAGCAGGGACTAGGAGAATAGTCAGGATCGAGGGAAAGATGAACGGAGCTAAGTACATCTCTCTGTACTTAGCTCCGTTCATCTTTCCCTCAATCCTGACTAGTTTTTAGCTACTTTGCAACTACTTAGCATATTAGCTAACCCTTCCCCTTGATGAAATCCTGCTCTAGAGTGCTCAGAATCTCAGACTGTGGCGAAGGTTCACCTTCCAACAGGACAATGACCCTAAGCACACAGCCAAGACAATGCAGGTGTGGCTGAATGTCCTTGAATGGCCCAGCCAGAGCCCGGACTTGAACCCGATCGAACATCTCTGGAGAGACCTGAAAATAGCTGTGCAGCGACGCTCCCTATCCAACCTGACAGAGCTGGAGAGGATCTGAAGAGAAGAATGGGATAAACTCCACAAATACAGGTGTGCCAAGCTTGTAGCGACAAACCCAAGAAGAATCGAGGCTGTAATTGCTACCAGAGGTGCTTCAACAAAGTACTGAGTAAAGGGTCTGAATACTTATGTAAATGTAATATTTCAGTTTTTTATTTCTATACATTTGTTAAAATTTCTACAAATTGGTTTTTGCTGTGCCATTATGGGGTATTGTGTGTTGATGATTGAACAATTTAATCTATTTTTGAATAAGGCTGTAACATAAGAAAATGTGGAAAAAGTAAAGGGGTCTGAATTCTTTCCGAATGCATTGTATATCGCACAGACTTTTACATTTTGCCTGAGAAGATTAAAAATCTTCACTACATTGAGACTAATTTCTATTTGAGACCACTCGACCAAACTTAATGTGGGTCCATGTGAAAGCGGGGCGCCCGTTAGAATTAGTGAAACATGGAAGGGGAAGGCTAAGGTTGTCGGCCACTGAGGTCAAGGCCCCTGGTCACGTTTTGTTATGAACAGGACAGTGCTATGCATGGTGAAAGGCAGAGAAAACAAATATGCTGTCATTTGGGGTCAGTAATGATAGAGGAGACAAATGACTCGGCCTGGTCTCATATACTAGACATAATATAGTAAATGTAAATCTGGGACACTGAAATTAGTATGATATGTTATGTTTGGTATAGTTACATAAGAAAGAAGGTTACTTAAGGCAGAAACTAAAGTATACCGCATACGTCTTGTAACCCAAAGGTTATGTGTTTCATTCTCATCATTGACAACTTTAGCATTTTAGCTAATTAGCAACTACTTAGCATTTTAGCTAACCCTTCCATTAACCCCAACCTTAAACCTTTAACACTAACCCCTAGCCTAGCTAATGTTATCCACCTTGTTAATGTTATCATTAGCCACCTAGCCACCTAGATTACGTCTAGCAACCCGAAGGTTGAATGTTCGTATCTCACGATGGACAACTTTAGCATTTTAGCATATTAGCAACTTTGCAACTTCTTAACCCTTTTTAGCTACTTTGCAACTACTTAGCATGTTAGCTAACCCTTCCCCTAAAGCTAACCTTAACCCTTTAACCTAACTCCTAACCTTAACCTTTACCACCTTTTACCCTAACCCCAGCCTAGCTAACATTAGTCACTTATCAAACATTAGCATTTGCCACCAAGCCACTTAGCTAACATCTAGCAACCCAAAGGTTGCATGTTCGATTCTCATCGAAGGCAACGTTAGCATTTTAGCTAATTAGCAACTTTGCAGCTACTTACTAGTTTTTAGCTACTTTGCAACTACTTAGCATATTAGCTAACCCTTCCCCTAACCCTAACCTTAACCCTTTAGCCTAACTCCTAACCTTAACTTAAACCCTAACATTAACCCCTAACTCTAACGTTAGTGTTTGCCACCTAGCTAACATTATCCACAACAAATATAAATTCGTAACATTTCATACGTTTTTCAAATTCATAACAATTTATAAGTTTCATATCATACTAATTGCAGTGTCCCTGATTTAAATGTACTATGTTTCGTCTACCCCAGAGTCCAGGTTGAACGACTTGCCAGTTTTGTGCAGCTGGCTACCTCAAAGTCATGATGTCATGTCACCAGCTTCCAGATGAAAAAAAATATTTGAATCATCTCAACAGCAGCTAATATCTCCAGTTGTCATTAGTGAGTAATACACGTGTGCTATAGATAAATCAGATCGAATCGTATTTGTCACATGCTCAAAATAAAGACAAAAAAGCTTGTAATAGGTCCAATGGAGAGACTTGGTACGAGGATTCCAACCTGGTGTCTCATCGATAACATTGGAAACTGGGAATTGCCTTGATTACGTTTTGATAAAGCTTAAAGGAAGTATTTTCTTCATCATGACGCATGCTCACTATACCTGTTGAAATGTGGTACAGCAATAAAAGATAGAATATCATTATTATATATATTTTATATATATATATTATACAGATATTTACATTTACTGTACCATTATATCTATGTTTTTGATTCTAGAGCAAGGTATACCCACTGGGCACAAACTGGTTGAATCAAAATTGTTTCCATGTCATTTCAACAAAACAATTCAATATGATGATTTTGAATCAACGTGGAAAACTGATTGGATTTGCAAAAAGTCAAAAAGTAAAGGCATTTTTGGAATGTTTGTATTTTTTCAACTTTTCACCGTTAACCTAAATACAATGGCATGGTTAACATTTTTGATGATCTGAAATCAAATCAAATTGTATTTGTCAAACGCTTCATAAACAACAGATGTAGACTAAGTGAAATGCTTACTTATGGGCCCTTCCCAACAATGCAGAGAAATAAAGAGAAATAAAATAAAAATAATGACACTAGGAATAAATACACAATGAGTAACGATAACGTGGCTACTGTATATACAAGGGGTACCAGTACCGAGTTGATGTGCAGTTGTACAAGGTAATTGAGATAGATATGTACATATAGGTAGGGAGGAATTTACTAGGCAACAGGATAGATAATAAACAGTAGCAGATGTGTATGTGATGTCAAAAGAGTTCATGCAAAAAGGGTCAATGCAGATAGTTAAAGAGTTAACCAATAGCCACCAGGACTAACTATTTAGCAGTCTTATGGCTTGGGTGGTAGACACTTTTCAGGGTCCTGTTGGTTCCAGACTTGGTGCATCCGTACCGCTTACTGTGCGGTAGCAGAGAGAACAGTCTATGACTTGGGTGGCTGGAGTCTTTGACAATTTTTAGGCGTTTCCTCTGACATCCCCTGGTATAGAAGTCCTGGATGGCAGGGAGCTCAGCCCCAGTGTTGTACTGGGCCTTATGCGCTACCCTCTGTAGTGCCTTGTTGAAACGGAGTCTGGTGCTCTCTAATGTGTGGATAGGCCACTGGGAGTAAACCGATACAGGACTGCACTCTGGCCAAAAAGTGATGACAGACACAGAAGCCCAGTCTAGGAGTAATGATGAAACAGAGTATACATGTGGACTGTGTACAGAGGGAAACAGGATAAAAGAAAGAGAAAATTACTACAATGTAAATCCAATTAACATTAATGTCAGCAATCTCCATACGCAATTTACAATAAGAGAAAAATAACGCACCATATTCCTCTCAGGAGAATTAACATAAAAATGTATCACAATTGTACAAAATGGTAAAGCAACTGGTGAAGAAAGTTACCCCTCTACATACACATTTCTTGTATTTACATTGAACTATAGCAACAGGAATATTATAAAAGTGAAATAAGTATTTGTTCTGACTTACATTTGGTCAAAAACTGATAAATATCCCTGCAAAAATTAAAATGGTCTGATCTCCAGGAAAGCCAACTCTCAGTTCCATTTGTAAACTAACAATTGGTTGCCATGGTGAATAATCCAATAATAATTGGTAGGACACATGAAAGGAAACATCAAATACTGGTAGAGCAATAAAATGTCCTTGTAGATCTAATTGAATTCAAGGATTCTAAATTCAAATCTAACTTGCTTTAATACACTTCTGGTCAGATGCCAAGCAGTTGCAATACCAAGCGATGATGCAGCCAGTGAAGATGCTCTCAATAGTGCATCTGTAGAACTGTTTGAGGATCCATTCCAAATCTTTTCAGCCTCCTGAGGGGAAAGAGGCATTGTTGTGCCCTCTTCATGACTGCGTTGGTGTGTGTGGACCATGATCCTTCCTTAGTGATGTGGACACCAAGGAACTTGAAGCACTCGACCCGCTCCACCACAGCCCCAGCAATGTGAATGGGGCCGTGCTCGGCCTTCCGTTTCCTGTAGTCCATGATCAGCTCCTTTGTCTTGCTGAGGTTAAGGGAGAGGTTATTGTGCTGGCACCACACAGCCAGGCCACTGA
This sequence comes from Salmo trutta, assembly GCF_901001165.1. Taxonomy (NCBI): domain Eukaryota; kingdom Metazoa; phylum Chordata; class Actinopteri; order Salmoniformes; family Salmonidae; genus Salmo; species Salmo trutta. Next base: position 13,556,960 of record NC_042980.1, read on the forward strand.
CCTCCTCCCTATATGGAACTAAGCACGCACCTCTGAGGGGCCCCTGTGCTGAGGGTCAGCATGGTGGATGTGTTGTCGCCTACCGTCACCACCTGGGGGTGGCTCATCAGGAAGTCTAGGATCCAGTTTCAGAGGGAGGTGTTCAGTCATAGGGTCCTGAGCTTAGTGATGAGCTTGGAGGGCACTATGCTGTTGAACACTGAGCTATTATCAATGAACAGCATTCTCATGCAAATGTTCCTCTTGTCCATGTGAGAGAGGGCAGTGTGGAGTGCAATAGAGATTGCGTCATCTGTGGATGTGTTGGGGTGCTGTGCGAATTGGAGTGGGTCCAGGGTGTCTGAGAAGATGGTGTTGATGTGAGCCATGACCAGCCCTTCAAAGCATTTCATGGCAACAGGGCGATAGTCATTTAGAAAGGTTATCTTGGCGTTCTTGGGCACAGGAACTATGGTGGTCTGATTGAACATTTTACGTATTACAGACTGGGTCAGATGGAGGTTGAAAATATCAGTAAAGACACTTGCCAGCTGGTCAGCGAATGCTCTGAGTACACCTCCTGGAAATCCGTCTGTCCTGCGGCCTTGTGAATATTAACCTGATGAGCGAGATCACACAGTCATTCGGAAAAGCTGGTGCTCTCATGCATGGTTCAGTGTTGCTTTTCTCGGAAGAGAGCATAGAAGGAATTTGGCTCATCAAATAGGCTCAGGTCACTGTGCAGCTCATGGCTGGTTTCCTGTTGTAATCAGTAAGAGAGCAGCCACATCTGACGAGTGTCTGAGCTGACTTAGTAGGATTTGATCTTAGTCCAGTAATTTATGTTTTCACTGTTTGATGGCTGTTCGGAGGTCATAGCGGAATTTCTGATAAGCGTTGGGAGTAGTTTCCCTCTCCTTGAAAGTGGCAGCTCTAGCCTTTAGCTCAGTGCGGATGTTGCCTATAATCCATGGCTTCTGGTTGGGATATATATGTACGGTCACTGTGGGGACGTCGCTTTGATGCACTTATTAATGAAGCTGTTTACTGATGTGGTAAAATCCTCAATGTTATCGGATGAATCCCGGAACATATTCCAGTGAAACGGTCCTGTAGCTTAGCATCCGCTTCATCAGACCACTTCCGTATTGAGTGCGCCACTGGTACTTCCTGTTTGAGTTTTTGCTTGTAAGCAGGAATCAGGAGGATAGATTTATGGTCAGATTTGCCAAAGATGACCTAGAGTTTTTTTGACACTAGTTGCAAATTGTGACATTTTGTTTCATTGCCCTGCATTAAAATCACCGGCCACTAGGAGTGCCGCCTTTGGATGTGCATTTTCTTGTTTGCTTATGGCCCTATACAGCTCGTTGAGTGCAGTCTTAGTGCCAGCACGGGATTGTTGTGGTAAATAGATAGCTTCGATATAGATGAAAACTCTCTTGGTAAATAGTATGGTCTGCAGTTTATCATGAGGTATTCTAACTCAGGCAAGCAAAACCTTGAGACTTCTTTAACATTAGAGATCACGCACCAGCTATTGTTAGCAAAGAGACACACACCTCCCCCTTAACCCCACCTGAAGCTGCCGTTCACTCTTGACAAAGCACTCTTGACAAAGTCCTTGTTCTTCAGGACCCGGTGATAGGATAGTGATTGTACGTTCACCAATAGAACAGAGGGTAGAGGTATTTCATTTACTCACCAACGTAGTCTCATCAGGGAGCCCACTCTTTTGCCTCTCTTGCGCCGTCTCTTTCTCTTTTGAGTCCCGGGGATTTGGGCCTGGTCCGGAATGAGCAGGTACATCCACAGCAGCTGACTTGCTGAAGTAGAAATCTTCATCCAAATCTTATGCCCAGAAGCTGTTCTCAGTCATAGAAAATGAAAATCTTGGCTATATTAGATAAGACTTGTCACCCATCAAGGCTTGAATATGAAATGTATATTTTATTGCAGACAATATAAAATATTTAATTCGGAATAATTGGTTCTATTATTCAGAAAGAAGGTGTCAGCTGTTCATTGCACTCTTTTCAAAACTGCTGCTACTTGTGCATGTGCTCTGCTCCTTCAGTCCATGCACTCAGATGTGTAGCCACAAGCAATATGCATGCCATGACTATGTCCTAATGAAACTGTTGTGAAACTGTATATTCAACTGTTGTGAATATATATATTTCCTATCCCATTTGGAAAATGTACTGTACAGAATAGGGTAGTCTGAATGTTTTCAAAATGTATATTTGTCATTTTGGTAACTATAGTATAAAGGTTGGCTTTGGCTTTGAGGTCAATTTGCCATATGCAGTAAGGCCAACAATAGGAGGAATTTTAAATAAGCCACTGCGGCTGAATTTCGTACACAGTTACAACTGGAAAATTCTGTACAGAAAAACTTTTAGTGGAAAGCCATTTCTTGATGACTTCTTCCGTTTAATGAAGGAAAATGATATGCGGCTACTAGCCATTAAATTGATTAGAAGATGTGGGAGTAGTATACAGTACTAATGCCGATCATAGGCACTTATGAGTTCATTCCAAATTCAGGGTCAATTTGTGCACAGCTGGCTAAAGAGTCAAACTAGTCCATCACAGCTGTGATAATAAAGGTATTTCTAGTATAACGTATTTAATGTATTTATTTGCTTTTCTGTTTTAACAAATCATTAATATTCACCACCCACGACAACACCACTCACATGAAGAATATGGGGGGATATGATCATCTGCCATAACAGAACACAAAGACACCTCACACAGAGGTTACAACAACTACTTTCGTTTCACTAAATCCCTTGATGGGTTTTACTATGTTGACATATTGATGTGATTTATGTTAAATCCAATCCAGCATTGACCAGTGTGTTAGTGATTGATTTCTTGGATCCGACAAGACAAGCAATGTATTTTATTGCACTGTAAAGCCAATGATGTAGAGATAAAGCAGATGTGACAGATGCAGAAGAAGCAGTAGTAAAGGGATGCTTGAAATTGGCATTGTAGTGTCTCTGTGCATCATGTTACTACTCTCTGAGTCTATTTGGAAAATCAGCCTCTCCCTCTGTCTCGTCCCTACTCTTTACTCTGAGACATTTTAAAGTGGAAACTTTGGGCTTTGAACGAGACCATGCCTCCTAGCTGTTGTCTGTGTGATTGGCTCTGGAAGAGAGAGTAATGGGTTAAACTAGAAGTCGCATGTGATGCGAAATCCCTCAGTTTAATCCCGTGTATTATAATGTCAAATCTGACAGAATTCTTCCCAGGTAGTTGCTGTGGATTTAAGAGCATGGCCAGGTCTCTCTAGACTCTTTAGGACCAGCTACTTGTCCTCTGTGGGATCTGTCCACAGCCAGATCTCCCCTCCACTCATTGGGTTGTTTTCTTTAGAAAAAGTGAAGTGATCGGTGTGAAGAATAGACTGTGAAGTACCTCATATTGATGGTTTGGCCGCCAAAGAGTGGCATGGAAAGCATTTTTGTTTTCCTTCTCACTGGTACCTGTGTGATATTGGATGATTGTAAGTGTAAGATTATAATGGAATAATATTGTTCAAGTCAGTGTGTTAGGCACTTATAAAGGTTGTACATTTCCTTCAACAGAAATATTTTGCAGGTTGAATGTAGTTTTTAGGATATCATTGCCTCAGTAGTCGACGCTCAGTCACTACACTTGCCTCTTACTGGAGTTTCTCCCTCTTGTTTCTTCAGCCCTTTCTAATGCAGGAGGCTAGCCGTTCACTCTGAAAGTGCAGGATGAAAAGATGGCACAGCTGCTTGTACCGCCAGGACCAGACAGCTTCCGCCCGTTTTGTCGTGAGTCCCTCGATGCCATCGAGAGGCGGATCGCTGACGAGAACGCCAAAAAGTCCAAGGCGAAGCCCAACAACAATGACGACGACGGGCCTAAGCCCAGCAGTGACCTGGAGGCGGGAAAATCACTGCCACTCATATATGGGGACATTCCCAAAGGATTGGTGTCCACACCACTGGAGGATTTGGACACCTTCTACAGCAACCAGAAAGTGAGTGGGATTGGTCATCCCAAAGAGCTGGGCTTTGAAACCAAGGAGAGGATGTTTGGTTGAGTTGTGAAGGGTTAAGGCAGTATTGGAAAGCATTGGAAAGCATTTGGATCCATGTCATATTTTGAGCAGAGAGTTTATGTTTATGCAAACTAGTACTGTCTATCCTGTCATGTGTATGCTGTGCAGTGAGAGATCTCTATGTGTCAGGCACTGTGATTACCCAGAGTTGCAGTAGCACAGGCTTTCTCTGTTGTCAGATCCAAGTTCAGTTGTTATCGTGTAGGACAAAGTGATGAAGCACACTGTCATCCATCCAGAGCCTTTGTATCCAAGGTGACAGAAAAGCTATGATTGATAGGGCTCCCGTCTGACAATTTCAGGGGAGACATATCACGACACCACAGAGTACCACTGTGCTCTACAATGTGTGCTACAGCAATAACAGAAGCTGGTGTTGTGTTGTCCTTCTTTTTGTGAATAATTTCCATCAATCCTAAGTGACCAGGAATATGTGTTGACAGTCTCTCTCTCTCTCTCTCTCTCTCTCTCTCTCTCTCTCTCTCTCACAGACCTTTATAGTGTTGAACCGAGGGAAGGCCATCTTCCGCTTCAACGCCACTCCTGCCTTGTATGTCTTAAACCCCTTCAACCCTCTTAGAAGAATATCAATTAAGGTTTTGGTACACTCATATCCTTTGATTAAAAAAAGATTAACCACATTTAATGTTTTTGAGGTCAAATAAATATGTGTCCTATATCCTATGTTTGTATCTTGTTTGTACAGATAATGATTTAAGCATTAAGGTCCGAGGGGGTGTGGTATATGCCAATATACCATGGCTAACGGTTGTTCTTATACACGATGCAAAGCGGAGTGCCTGGACACAGCCCTTAGCCGTGGTATATTGGCCATATACCAAAAACCCCCGAGCTGCCTTATTGCTATGATAAACTGGTTACCAACGTAATTAGAGCAGTAAAAATATACCCGTGTTATATGGTCTTATACAGTGAGGGAAAAAAGTATTTGATCCCCTGCTGATTTTGTACGTTTGCCCACCAACAAAGAAATGATCAGTCTATAATTTTAATGGTAGGTTTATTTGAACAGTGAAAGACAGAATAACAACAAAAAAATCCAGAATTTTTTAAATAAAATGATTTGCATTTTAATGAGGGAAATAAGTATTTGACTCCTCTGCAAAACATGACTTAGTACTTGGTGGCAAAACCCTTGTTGGCAATCACAGAGGTCAGACGTTTCTTGTAGTTGGCCACCAGGTTTGCACACATCTCAGGAGGGATTTTGTCCCACTCCACTTTGCAGATCTTCTCCAAGTCATTAAGGTTTTGAGGCTGACGTTTGGCAACTCGAACCTTCAGCTCCCTCCACAGATTTTCTATGGGATTAAGGTCTGGAGACTGGCTATGCCACTCCAGGACCTTAATGTGCTTCTTCTTGAGCCACTCCTTTGTTGTCTTGGCTGTGTGTTTTGGGTCATTGTCATGCTTGTATACCCATCCACGACCCATTTTCAATGCCCTGGCTGAGGGAATTTGGAATCTGATTGATTGATTGCTTCTGTGGACAGGTGTCTTTTATACAGGTAACAAACTGAGATTAGGAGCACTCCCTTTAAGAGTGTGCTCCTAATCTCAGCTCCTTACCTGTATAAAAGACTCCTGGGAACCAGAAATCTTTCTGATTGAGAAGGGGTCAAATACTTATTTCCCTCATTAAAATGCAAATCAATTTATAACATTTTTGACATGCGTTTTTCTGGATTTTTTTGTTGTTATTCTGTCTCTCACTGTTCAAATAAACCTACCATTAAAATTATAGACCGATCATTTCTTTGTCAGTGGGCAAACGTACAAAATCAGCAGGGGATCAAATACTTTTTTCCCTCGCTGTATACCATGGCTGTCAGCCAATCAGCATTCAGGGCTCGAACCATCCAGTTGATAATGCACTTTATACAACGCGTGGGTCTAATCCTGAATGCTGATTGGTTGAAACCGCATTCCAGCCAGTGTCTATTCCACAACTTACCACCGGCTAAATCTATGACGTTAAAATGCCTGTTTACTGCGCAATTCACTGTCTCATCAGCCCAGCCAAGCAATTTATAAACTTGATCTCCACTATAAAAAGCATCTAGACATTATCTCACATTTCTTTTAGACTAACATTTCATTTTCAACACCAGAGATTTGTATAAACCTTGCTGTCTGTCTCTCCAATATTAGGTAACATTGGTCAATATGCAAATTCGATCTCTAGCTGTCCCATAGTAATGACCATGTCAAAGAAATGTCAGTAGAAAACAGGTAAAACAAAAAGAAGTGCAGCTAATTTGCTGTCTTTCCAGCTTCAGTTTGAAGTGATTGTGTTAGCTGTGATGTTGGCTAGCTCCTCTGAACAACAGTGTCCTGACGAGTGAGCACATTTTCTATGCCAGGCAAAATAACGCCTCATTAGCTCGTTGTTATGGATGTATCCAAATAAACGTATCCAGACAGCTTAAACAAATGCAAATGCAGCTACTTTGCTGTTATTCTGGCTGCACTTTTTGACCTGACTGTAAGTTAGCCGTAGTTTGCTAGCTAGCAAGCAAGGGATAAGAACGTTGCCAGCCAGTATGGTAATAGCACATTTAGAATGAACGACTGAACAACTGGGTCGCATCTCTTGATACAGAACAAAAAGACTGACCAACTGGGTCGCGTCCATAGATACAGAACAAAATGACTGACCAACTGGGTTGCGTCCATAGTTACAGAACAAAAAGACTGAACGACTGTGTCGCGTCTCTTGCAACCGAACCGATAGAAAGAACGACCAGCCGGCTTGGGTAGCAGCCTTAGATTTGTGTCGGGACTATATCTTGTGGAAGGATGAAACAGTATGAATAAATGCATCAAAATAACATTTTTAACAAAAATATGTCAATCATTATTTGAATATGTTGGTAACCCGTTGTATAAAAGTGATAAGGCCCTCGAAGGCGGTGGCACAATATATCCTCCAAACACAGGCTTCTCGGGCATTATCACCTAGTTGTGAGAGGTGTACGTTCTATGCCAGAGTCAAGTGTTGTATTGTATGATATGTGTAATGAATATTGAATCAATAGGTCTGGACAGTTCAGTTTCCTTGACAACTGCCTCCACATTGTTCAGCATGGTAATCATGTTGACTATCCTTACCAACTGTGCGTTTATGACCCTGAGTCAGCCCCCGGACTGGGCAAAGAATGTAGAGTAAGTCATCGTCTTACCCCTAAATCGACATGCTTCCACAATACACACACACAGTAATCTATGTAGACTAACCAGTCCCCTTTGTTTCCAACAGGTACACATTCACTGGAATCTACACATTTGAATCTCTTATAAAAATTCTGGCAAGGGGCTTCTGTGTAGGGAAGTTTACCTTTCTCCGAGACCCATGGAACTGGTTGGATTTCTGTGTTATTGTCATGGCGTAAGTATTCTCTCATTTTCCTGTTATGATCAGTAACAGGAGTCTGTAGCTTTAATAAGGACTATTATTAGCTTCTGATGTTATTACTTACCTACAGTGTGTAACTATTGGCAACATGTACACCGGGGTCCCCCAAAATTCAGCACGCGGGTTATTTTATTTGGCCCCCAAAGTATAGATTTTTTGTTTATAATTTTTGTTGTTGGACATAAAAGACTGTAAAATCACAAGAAAATCAACCCAAAAGTGATTTAAATTTAGGAAATCTGTTCCCAAGTATTCCCAAGCATAAATAGAGAGGCATATGTGATTGTATCCCAATGTAATCAAGGTTTGAAATTGTTCTGTTTTTGTCAAATACTAAATATGTTTGGAATTCTTGAGGTCAATTTGCAGTATACAAATTATTTATAACTTTGTCCTGGCCCCCCGACCATCCGCTCAAGGAATAATTGGCCCAGGCTGAACGTAATTGGGAACCCCTGCTGCACAGTCACTAATGTTCACTATAAAAAATTCTCACAACAAACCCACTTCTACACTGCTAGTAATTTTGCCTACATGTATTTCTACTAACACCTACCAGACTTCACTACTGTTTATTTTTGCTTCTTGAGGCAGATGAGTTACAACAAGGACAGGATAAATGTCGATTTAGATTACAACATCGATTCTGTTTGTTGTTCAGGGGCAACATGCCACCTTGGTTTATTATTTGTGTTGTTAGTGCATTCATTGTTTGTGGCTTACACAAGAGAACAGTCGTATTGCAATACTGGGTTAGGATGGTTGCAAGTCTCTGTAATTACAATACCATGTAAACATGATGAATATTGAGGCACTCATACTGTTCAGACTAACCTGAACTTTGATAGTGTTAATCCTTGTTTAATGTCCTCAGACTCCTCACACCTATTGTCTATCCCACCATGTAATAGTGTTTGAGGGGTTTAAGGCCCTTGCCATGTAACATGAATGTCTTTTCTCCTGAACTACACAAGCTCTATTGTAATTGTGAATTTTCCTGCAGGTATGTAACAGAGTTTGTAAACCTAGGCAATGTTTCAGCTCTTCGCACTTTCAGAGTACTAAGAGCTTTGAAAACTATTTCAGTTATCCCAGGTAAGGAGTGCCTGCTGCCAGTTGTCAGCCAGCCCCTTCCTTGTGTCATGTTTCCTCCGACTGCTCTTTGTTGTCCTGTCATGGCATCTGTTTGTGACCTACCCCTTATTTCAGATATGTCACAGAGTTTGTGGACCTGGGCAATGTCTCAGCACTGAGAACTTTCAGGGTTCTCCGAGCTTTGAAAACTATATCGGTCATCCCAGGTGAGAGAAGGTTAAGGGTTAAGGTTTAGGGTGGTAATGTACTACTCACTCCATCAAAGTTTAAGGGTCACTTCACATTTACGTTTTTATTTAGATCTGATGGTTTGCCTCTCATGCTGTAATATGGCCAGTAAAAGCAGTAATCTGAAGCAGTTCCTTGAAATGGAAAGGATTCCCTGCTTTTAGACATACTATTTTATTTCTTGATTTGTTTATATCTCCAGAACAGACTTGTGGGTCTAGTCGATTTTGTTTGCATGAGACTGTTTAAATCCAGCTTGTGTAATTGTGTTTGTGGTGCTGTCCAGCTCTCCTCTCCTTCCTTTGCTGTTTGGGATGGTTGCTTGTCATTGCCCTCCCTGACTGGGGTGTCTGCCTTCATTCAACTGCTCCTGACTGTGCTGTTGGTCTAATAATAGTGTGTCATATGTCAGAGCTGATCATGATGCATGTCCACCCTCACAGACATGCATGCTTTTGTTATTGTACTCTGAGACATATTTTCTGATCCAAGCTCTTAGTAAGGTTTATAACACACTGCTATATCTACAGTACAACCTACATAAAGTGCATTTGGAAAGTATTCAAACCCCTTGACTTTTTCTTCATTTTGTTATGTTACAGCCTTATTCTAAAAATGATTCAATTGTTGTTTTTTTCAATCAGATTCAAGTCCAGGCTCTGGCTGGGCCACTCAAGGACCTTCAGAGACTTGTCTTGGCTGTGTGCTTAGAGTCGTTGTCCTGTTGCACCCCAGTCTGAGTGCTCTGGAGCAGGTTTTCATCAAGGATCTGTCTGTACTTTGCTCCGTTCATCTTTCCCTCGATCCTGACTAGTCTCCCAGTCCCTGCCATTGAAAAACATCCCCACAGCATAATGCTGCCACCACCATGCTTCACCGTAGGGATGGTGCCAGGTTTCCTCCAGACATGATGCTTGGCATTCAGGGCCAAAGAGTTGAATCTTGGTTTCATCAGACTAAAAAATATTGTTTCTCATAGTCTGAGAGACCTTTAGGTGCCTTTTGGCGAACTCCAAGTGGGGTGTCATGTGCCTTTTACTGAAGAGTGGCTTCTGGCCACTCTACCATAAAGGCCTGATTGGTGGAGTGCTACAGAGATTGTTGTCCTTCTGGAAGGTTCTCCCATCTCCACAGAGGAACTCTGGAGCTCTGTCAGAGTGACCATCAGGTACTTGGTCACCTCCATGATCAAGGTCCTTCTCCCCCGATTGTTTGGCCAGCTTTAAGAAGTCTTGGTGGTTACAAACTTCTTCCATTTAAGAATGTTGGATGCCGCTGTGTTCTTGGAGACTTTCAATGATGCAGAAATGTTTAGGTACCCTTCCCCAGATCTTTGCCTCGACATAATCTTGTTCTCAGAGCTCTACGGAAAACTCTTTCGACCTCATGGCTTGGTTTTTGCTCTGACCTGCTCTGTCAACTGTGAGACCTTATATAGACAGGTGTGTGCCTTTTCAAATCATGTCCAATCAATTGAATTTACCTCAGGTGGACTCCAGTCAAGTTGTAGAAACATCTCAAGGATGATCAATGAAAGCAGGATGCACCTGAGCGCAATTTTGAGTCTCATAGCAAAGCATCTGAATACTTACGTAAATGTTATGTTTCAGTTTTAAATTTAATACATTTGCTAAAATAAAAGTAAAACTGTTTTTGCTTTGTCATTATGGGGTATTGTGCGTAGATTGATGAGTTTTTTATTTGTATTTAATCCATTTTAGAATAAGGCTGCAACGTAACAACATGTGGAAAAAGGAAAGGGGTCTGAATACTCTCCGAATGCACAGTATGTCAATTGTGGCGAGAACTGCCTGGACATTATAACAACTATGAGTAGGCATATTGGTTATTATAATCACCCGTAGAGCAATAAAGGACTTTATTTTAAGCTACATTGTCATTTATGGACGTGTGCTATAAACATAGTACTGGGATTTGGATCTTAGACAGAAAAGATGATGTGCTTATCATGGCTCATATAACTAGTGGAGAAAGAACATGGGATAGCTAGGGTTGCAAAGATACTGGTAATTTACCAAAGTTGCCAAAATCTTCAGTAATTTGGGTAATTAACAGAAAATCCACTGCAATATATCGTCAATTTGGTAATTCATAATTGAATAACTTAAAAAAAAATGTATTCACATATAGTATTCCTTTTGTATGTATGTGTCCGTATTGTCTGAGTTTCTAGTAAATAGACCATATGGTTCAAGAGAAAGTAGCCTAATTAATGAAAAAAAAACATTCATCAACAATGGCATTATTTTCAATTAACTCTGCAATTATTCCAACTATTGTCTTTTCTTCACAACTGCCACCAGTTTGACGCCAAACATTGATAGCAAATACATATTGACATTGTAAAATAAATATAAAGTTTGCAAAAAATATATAAAGGATATTATGCTGAAATGCTAATATTAAACACCAATATGTTTAATGTTCACTTAGTTGATGGTTTATATTTAAGATAATGTTTTACAGCTTGGTTGTTTTTTGTTTTTAAATCATCTTATTTAATGATGTCATCATATATTTTACATGTGACAAGGCCACACAGAGGGTCAGAGATAATTACAGACATCTGTAATAATCTGAAGTACCCCCAAAGGGCCACTAGATGTCTTGAAATAAATGACCTTTCCAGTAATATACCCTCCCTTTGCAACCCTAGGGGTAACAGATGAAACCTCATCCTCATGGTGGACGACCCATTGAGACAGTAGAGCGTGTCACCGCACTGCCAGCAAACCAATCTTTAACAGTTATATGAGCAGCTTCTTTTGGACACATCCACACTCTTTCCTTTTAAACATATGAAGCAACAGACATGTAAGGGTGTGTCATATGTCAGAGCTGATTGTGACACAGGCCCACCCTCACAGACATGCATGTTTTTCCTGTTGTACTCAAAGTCATCTTTTCTGATACAAGCTCTTAGTAGGGTTTATAACACACAGGTATAAAAACTACTGTGACATATGTCAATTTGTGGCCAGAACTGCCTGGACATTATAACAACTATGAGTAAGACTTCCTTAGCTTATTGATGTTTATAATCACCCATAGAGCAATCAGAGACTAAATTGTAAGCTACATTGTCATGTATAGACGTGTGCTATAGACATACAGGTATTACTGTGATTTGGATCTTAGTCAGAAAAGATGATGTGCTTGTCATGGCTCATATAATTCTAGTGGAGAAAAGAACATGGGAATAACAGATGAAACATTCTCATGGTGTACGACCCATTGAGACAGTAGAATGTGACCGCACTGCCAGCGTTCCAATCTCTGACAATTATATGAGCAGCTTCTTTTGGACACATCCGCACAGTTTTTTAAACATACAAAGCAGCAACAGACGTGCTGTTTCATGCTGTGATGTTTACATTGTGTACAAACAAAGGCGTCTTTCTTTGCATACACTGTATAAGACTCCTATGCGAATAACAGTGAGGTTCTGTCGTGTCCTGCAGGCCTCAAGACCATTGTGGGAGCGCTGATCCAGTCAGTGAAGAAACTATCAGATGTGATGATCCTCACTGTATTCTGCCTAAGTGTCTTTGCCCTGGTAGGGCTGCAGTTGTTCATGGGGAATTTAAGAAACAAATGTTTAAGGATCCCTCTTAACTCAACCGACCTCTTCGATGATTCATTCGACTTTAATGGGACGGACCTCAACAAGACCAAGTCGTTCAACTGGACCTATTACATGAACGATCCCAGTAAGCATGTTTCTTTGGCTTCAGACAGTCAATGGAGGGTTAGTGAAGGCCATGCGAGTAGCCTCAGACTACAGTGTGTGAGTCACAGCTCATTGCTAGTAGCCAAACGAGCAGACCCTGGCTAAAGAGCGTAATGTAAAATGACAGGAATGGCTGAGAGGGGTTTGTAAGAGCTTCTGGTGGGAAGTATTGTGGCGGTTAATCATAACACTGCCTGTTGGTGAATGATACTAGTGGAACGTTTAGCTTGTCACCACGGAGGGTATTGAGTCACCACCCAAGTGGGGAAAATGGCAGTGGCATCCTGATGGCCATAACACTAGGGCCTGGGCAACCATGGGGTAAGAGGGGAGAAAATAGATTGAGCATTTTTAACGACCAGAGAAAGTGCTTTTTGTGAATAAAGCTTTGAACTGTTCTCTAGTTACAATGCTGTGAAGGTATTGAGGACGGAAATCATTTATCCTTTTTGCAGTTGGCAAAAGATTGACTTTGTCTCTTTTTCCTGTAGAAAATTATTACTACCTCCCAGGTAAAAAAGATGCTTTGCTTTGTGGAAATGGCAGTGGTGCTGGGTAAGATCGAGCCCACATTACTGTCTTTGTATCTGATCGTCAGGATGCACTATTAATTGTGCTTGTGTGCGTGTTTGTGTATGCATGCGGGTGTGTGCGTGTGTGCTTGTCCTCGTGCATGTCTTTGTGCTTTAACATCAAAATAGACTTATTGTGAAAACCAGATATCGTGAATGCAGAGATAGGGATTATGATTGGCTTGTTGTTTGTTGTAGGCTGTGCCCAGAGGGATTCTGGTGCATCAAAGCGGGCCGGAACCCAGATTACGGCTACACCAGCTTTGACACGTTCAGCTGGGCCTTCCTGTCTCTGTTCAGACTGATGACTCAGGACTACTGGGAGAACCTCTACCAGCAGGTCTGTCTCATAGAGATGTACTAGAGAGCTCAACTCCTGTCTTTGCAATGGCCACTTTTGTGACAGCATGGGCAGCACCATTGAGGAATATCTACATTTTAAAGTAGTACATTTCTGTCTCTTCTACTTCTTTGAGTGTACTGGCAGTTTTTAAATAGACTGATAAGGTGCATACCACCCCCTACTTTGCTGGAGTGTATAATCTAATCAGGAACAGTATAAAACCAAGGTTGGTGATTAACTTCCACCTGCAGTTATGGAATGTTTGCCACCAAATTGACTACTTCAAAATGTTGAAAGCCCTCAATGGTAGCCTGGTGGAACCAGCCTGATTGCCATTCTATTTACAGAATGGTGAACACAGCGATCAGGCTGGTTCCACAAGGCTACCTCAATGGCGCTGCCCTGGCTAAAACAGGCTTTGGGCCCAGGCTTTGGGCCCTCTATGAAACTCTATGGTTTGTCTGCTTCATGTCATGTGATACTGGAGGCTTTGTATTTTGAACATGTGGAAGGAACTCCTTGTGTTGTCATTGGACAGACCTATTTGTGCCAGCTTCTGTGCTCTGACAGTATATGTAGCGAATCTCTTGGGTATCACTGAGAGATAGAGATGTGTTATAAGCGCTGTTGTTCCACGCTGTCTCTCTTCCAGACCCTGAGGGCTGCTGGGAAGCCATACATGATCTTCTTTGTGTTGGTCATCTTCCTGGGCTCCTTCTACCTTATCAACCTAATCCTGGCTGTGGTTGCCATGGCCTACGACGAGCAGAACCAGGCCACCATTGAGGAGGCTCAGCAGAAGGAGGAGGAGTTTCAGAAGCTGAAGAAACAGCAGGAGGACGCACAGGTACAAGATGTCACCGATATAAATCCCATCATAAATTGGGTGGTTCGAGCCCTGAATGCTGATTGGCTGAAAGCCGTGGTATATCAGATTGTATACCACAGGTGTGACAAACATTTTATTTTTACTCTTCTAATTACGTTGTTAACCAGTTTATAATAGCAGTAAGGCACCTTGGGTTTGTCATTTATGGCCAATATACCACGGCTAAGGGCACACCCCCTCTGGCCTTATTGCTTAATTATGGCACACCCATTTCAACAACCTTGGAATGTCTTTAACAGTAAAATGTTTTAAATCATTGATACTGTTAGTGTCATCTTATTTTTACCATGACCTGAAAATGCCCTGCGTAAGCTTCCAATATTTTTTTATGTCATTTCTGATGTGCTGCCGCTGAATCTTGTATTGCCCTTGACGACAGTGGCTTCTGTGTGTTGATTGGCTTACAGGCAGCGGCAGCGGTGACAGCGGCTGAGAGCGGGGAGTTCAGTGAGAGAGGGGAGCTCACTGACACCTCCTCAGAGGCCTCCAAACTCAGTTCCAAGAGCGCCAAAGAGAGACGCAACAGGCGCAAGAAGAAAAAGCAGAGAGAGGAGGAGGAGAGAGGGGACAATGACAAGTTTCACAGGTCTGAGTCTGAGGGCAGTGTGCAAAAGAGTCGTTTCCGCTTCTCCATAGATGCCTCCAACCTGCTCAACTACGACATGAGATGTTCCACACCACACCAGGTCAGGCTCCTCTTCTTTTTTTAACCTGCTCCTTTCCCCTATCTTTACCTTTCGCAATCAAAACTTTGTGTGTTCGCTGTATTGCTGTAATGTTGTGCATGCTGCACACTCCTTAGTGAGTCTACCCCTGATTGTTGTACAGATTACTTGCATCATCATCAACATTAAGTTCTATTTGTTTTCTTTTTGATACATTTTATCCTCATCATAATTTTCATCATCATTATCAATATCATCGTACGCTATCCTCTCCATTTTCAGCAGCACCATCATCTTTCAATTCCACATTTTCCTTATCATCGTAATCCCTATCATCATCAGCAGAAGCAGCAGCATTGTGCTTATCATCATAATCATCATTATCCTCTTCATCATGCTCTTGCACGTTTCCTTTGATATTATCCCTGAGGTCATCCTCGAGATAATCAACATTGTTGCGTCATCTTCATCACAATCATCATCATCTGCAGGACCCGCTCATCCATCTTTAATTACTGCACTTCTCAACCCATGCGTATACCAGTGATAGGCACTGAGGAATGTCTTTCTCTCCCAGTCCTTCCTGAGTATCCGTGGACCCCTGTTCTCATCCAGACGAAACAGCCAGGCAAGCCTCTTCAGCTTCCGGGAACGAGCGCAAGATATGGGCTCGGAGAACGACTTTGCCGACGACGAGAACAGTACTTTCGAGGACAACGACAGTCGCCGGGGATCTCTGTTTGTTCCCCGGCGGAGCGACCGGCGCTCCAGCAACCTCAGCCAGAACAGCATGTCGTCACATGTCCTGTTGCCGGCCAATGGGAAGAAGCACAGCTCCGTGGACTGCAATGGGGTGGTGTCCCTGGTGGGCGGGGCTTCACTTCCCACATCACCTGAGGGACTCCTTCTGCCAGAGGTGACAGTAGATAAAGCCTCTACCGATGACAACGTAAGGAAGTTTGGTTTAGCCTGGATGACCTAGACCAGCTCTGTGCGGTCTCTACCTGCCGAGCCTCTACTGTAGTTCTGCTGTGGTGTTCTAGTGTGTCTATTGTTGCATTCCCTTCTCTCTTTCCCTTCTCTTGCCTTCTGACTGCACGTGTTTTCCTTGGTCTTATACGGTATACACGACATGTACACACTGAAAGATAACGTGTTTAAACAAATGAAATAGAAGGCAGTATAAACAGATCTAGTTTTCATATAGATTGTCATATATTCCATATATGTACGAACCTTTTTCAATATTTCTATTGATGTGATTGCAAATACAGTATTTTGGGGGTTTAACAGATAATAACATCCTGGTTAAGCGATTATTAAGCCTCTTGAACATGGCCATCTTTGGTGTTAACTTTTTGCTAACTGCTGATGCAATTGGTTTGTGTTGACTTATCAATCCATGGAAGATGCTTCCAAATGATGTAACTTCATGTAACAGATGAATCTATGTACGTCCAGGGCAACACTACGGAGACAGAGTACAGAAAGGCCCAATGTGAATCGTACCAGGCCTCTATGAACTTCCTGGAGGACCCAGGGGCCAGGCAGAGGGCCTTCAGTGTAGCTAGTGTTATAACTAATACTATGGAAGGTGTGTACGACTATACCATACCCTAGACACCCCCTAAAACAAATAGCAAATAGCAAATAGACTAAATGAGGACACATTCATAAAACAAATATTTCTCTGTTATTTCTCCTCTATATGTATCAGAACTTGAAGAGTCGAGACAGGAGTGCCCTCCTTGCTGGTACAAGTTCTCCAACACTTTCCTCATCTGGGACTGTTGTCCGGCATGGCTGAGGATCAAGAAGACAGTCAAGATGATCGTGATGGACCCTTTTGTAGACCTGACTATTACCATATGTATTGTTCTGAACACAGTGTTCATGGCTATGGAGCACCACCCAATGTCTGGGGATTTCAAAAAAATGCTTTCTGTGGGAAACCTGGTACGCAGTCACGTCAATTGTTTTTGCCATATCACTTTGAATCGGCCATTTTGGAATCGCCATGACATGTTAATTACTGTTATCACTGTTTTGTGTGTTGTTTTACTCAGGTGTTTACAGGTATCTTCACAGCTGAGATGTGTTTCAAGATTATTGCTTTGGATCCGTACTGTTATTTTAAGGAAGGCTGGAATATATTTGATGGTATCATTGTCAGTTTGAGCTTGATGGAGATTGGCTTGGCCAACGTGTCTGGAATGTCTGTCCTCAGATCATTCCGATTGGTAAGAGCATCGACACTACAGCACAGCATCCAATATGCTGCAGGTTCAGTCAATAATCACTGGTAAAAAGTAAACTGTCAACGTATTGGAATAGCAATGAATATTAATCCTATTCTTATCTTTGTAAGCAGCTGAGAGTATTCAAACTGGCCAAGTCTTGGCCCACACTGAACATGCTGATCAAGATCATTGGTAACTCAGTGGGGGCTCTGGGTAACCTCACCCTGGTCCTGGCCATCATTGTCTTCATCTTCGCGGTGGTGGGCATGCAGCTGTTTGGGAAGAACTACAGAGACTGTGTGTGTAAGATCTCTACAGACTGCACACTGCCCCGCTGGCACATGCATGACTTCTTCCACTCCTTCCTGATTGTGTTCCGGGTGCTGTGTGGGGAGTGGATCGAGACCATGTGGGACTGTATGGAGGTGGCTGGCCAGAGCATGTGTCTCATCGTCTTCATGATGGTCATGGTCATCGGGAACCTGGTGGTAGGTTTACAGCTCTATACTGTATCTGTATTACTGTTAATCCGTTGTACGTTTTTATCAATTACAGTAACTTTGAAACATTGTGTGTGTGTGTGTGTGGCAGGTCCTGAATCTGTTCCTGGCCCTGCTGCTGAGCTCGTTCAGTGCTGATAACCTGGCGGCCACGGATGATGACAGCGAGATGAACAATCTGACGGTGGCCATAGGCCGCATCCACCAGGGCATCGCCTTTGTCAAGGCCTTGGTGTGCCGCTCCTTCCACAGCATCTGTCTGAGGAAAAAGAAGGGGAGCCTGGATGACCTCCACAGAACCAACTACAACTCCAACCACACCACTGTGGAGATCATGAAAGACCCTGAATACGTGAAGGATGACAATGGCACCACCGGTGGGGTAGGCATGGGAGTGGGTAGCAATGCAGCAGGGAAATACATAGTCAACGACAACACTGACTACATGCAGTTCATCCACAACCCCAGTCTGACCGTCACGGTGCCCATCGCTGTGGGGGAGTCGGACTTTGAAAATCTCAACACTGAGGACTTCAGCAGCGATTCCTCGGACATAGAGGGAAGCAAAGAGGTGAGCATGTTCGCTTCGTTTGGACTGGCATGATTCTATGTGGGAGTGGTACACAGTCTGAGATTCTTGTACCTAGTTTGAAATCAACTGTTGATCTAGGTTTACGATTTGAAAAAAAAGACAGTGACTTTATGAGCTTAAAAAAAGACAGTGATATTATACAAATATCTGCTTGTTTGCTCTTGTTTGTCCACATTGTCTAACATAATTACGTTAGAATGACTCATTAGAGATGATTGCACTTTTTCCAAGTGATGCGGTGTCTAAAAATGGTGACAGCCAGAGCCAGGTGGTGCTCAAATATTATCATGTAATATTGTGTGTTTGGCACATTAGAGCTTAGAAAGAGGGAATTGCTGGCCTTTCACTCGCTGTTCACTGGGGGTATTAATCAGTTGCAAGTTATGGACGTAGAACAGCTGCATATGTCAGAGAGTTCCCCAAAATGATGCACAATGATGAAAATACTGTCATTATATTTTATCCAGGGAACAACAACATTTAGTCCCTCCAGTTCCCTTATCACAGTTTTAGATCGTGTTGACGTCAATAAGAGATATTCAAGTCGGGGGTGATTTCGCAGATCTCATGTTAAGCTTGGGCCATTAGTGATTACTACCTTTCTGTAAGACTCCCGATGTCTCGTCGATCTATGGCTTCTGATTTTATGGGCCGACAAAATAGAGCGAGAGGCAAAGAGAATAGGAGCGACGGATGAAGACCGATTCCAGATATTGGCTGTGGTGTGGTCCACTGCGGATGCATTTGTTGCTTAAGATAAGTAGGATCTTCCATTGCAGTGGTCATGCTGGTGCACTTAACCCACGGTGCATGGCAAGCAAAGTATGAGCATGTGACATTATGGATCCTCTGGAGTCCCTGTGTACCGTGACCCTTTAACGGGGAGAAGCTAGAGAGACAGGAAAATACTAGTCTTCAAATTACATTATGTGCCATTTAAGTCTAAGTGCTCTGCAGCTACTTCCTCCTCTTTAGGGAGCTTTAATGCCTTGTATTGTAGTAGATAGGCCCATTCATCTCTCTCTCTCTCTCTCTCTCTCTCTCTCTCTCTCTCTCTCTCTCAGAATATGGTATAAACTGAGGGCCTACTGTGAATTAGTATCTATGGTAACATTGTAGTCAGACAATCATAAAATATCACTGTTACGGTTGTATTTAGCTGATGTTGTTGTACTCTGCTGTTCATGTTGTTATGGCGCTGTAATTACTATTTATCGTTTAACAATAATGACTTTTGTAAATTTGGTGAGACTGTATTTTCTTCACTAAGTGTATTTTCTGAGAGGTTAATATGTGACTAACATGCTTTGCTCCCAGACAAGGTAGCATGTGGTACAGTAACTTACCACACTTAACCCCATTTGTTATTGCAGCTGTTTCACAGACGCTCTCAAGGTTTTCAATGAGAGGAGACTTGTAAGACCACTTTATTGTACATAACACTAACCATGGAGGTTGCCTATTCCATTTACCAAAAAAAGAACAACCTTTGTATTGGATTGCTCATCTATGTTTGTTTCTGCTTGATCATACTTTCCTCCCTACTTCATTTCTATTCGTTCAGCAGCCGTTCTGATGCTGCCAGCCCTGATCATTTTTTATTTCATTTTTGATATAAGGCTTCTTTGCAATACTTTTTTAAATGAATGATCAACACCACCGTTTCCATCAATAGTTCAGCCCATGGTTATTCTTTTGTTTTGTTCCTTTGGTTTGGTTTTTGGGGGCTGGATTGCTCAGCAGCCAGAGAGAACCTGGAGCTTTACAAATCTGGTTGATATGCTGTAGAGTAATGGATTTTGAACATCAAAATTCATTGGAGGAATGGTTCACAGCCCAAACATGTATTATGGCATTTTCATTTGACGAATATGATCCATAATGGAATGATGAAAGCAGATGATTACAAATGCTTGTTTTTAAGAGGACCATCATTATTTCAATCAGCTGAGTTTCCAAAATGAATATTGTTGTTAGTAGGCATACCGTTATTAATGATGTGCAAGTAAGAATACAGAGTATAAATACTACTTATATGGTAATGACTAATTATATTTTACTTAGGTAGCTGAGTCCAAAAGAGGTGAAACTTCTTGAGTTATTACTAAAAACAGAGAGTAGAGTATACAGTATGTGGTAATGAGAAGATATCGTAGTGCCTACAACAGTACCTACATTTAAGGTCAAACATCTCTATGATTCCGGTAGCTTAGTCAAATGGAGTATTCAGCGCATATATCATCGTAGCATGCACATCATTCCCCATTCTGCATTAGCTGGGTCCCATGACAGCTCAGTGCTGTTGCACTCTCCAGAAAGGCATTAAGGCTGCTCTCAGTTCAAGGCTGTTGGAAGACACACCCAGTAGAAAGACACCAAGTGCTTGAGGATAGACGGTGAATAAGCTTTATTGACATACCTCAATAAATTGGCCCATGTTTGAATATTGTCAAGAGTATTAGATGGTGCATGGTGAAGTTGATATATTTTGTAATCCAGTACACCTCTTTCGAAAAGCAGCCTTCCTCTAGTTATTACACTGTATTTAGGACATTTTCTAAGGACTATTTTCTATTGTCAAATATTGGAGGCATTTTTTTTACCCTTATTTTACCAGGTAAGTTGACTGAGACCACATACATTTACACCAATGACCTGGAGAATAGTTACAGGGGAGAGGAGAGGGGATTATTGAGCCAATTGGAAGCTGGGGATGATTAGGTGGCCATGATGGTATGAGGTCCAGATTGGACATTTAGCCAGGATAACGGGGTTAACACCCCTACACTTCCGATAAGTGCCATGGGATCTTTTAGTGAATGCAGAGTCAGGACACCCGTTTAACGTCCCATCCCGAAAGACAGCACCCTACACCAGGCAATGTCCCCAATCACTGCCCTGGAGCATTGGGATCTTTTTTGGAGGGGGGGGGGGGGGGGGGGGGGGGGGGGTACAGGGTGGTATGCTGCTGGTTTATTGTGTGATCCACATGGGTCCAAAAACCACAAAGGCCTTTGTAAAACCATATAGGATCTATAAACTACATTATTTCCACAGTAAGATCACACTACTCTGTCAACTTATCTCGTCCTGAGTGTTTAATGCCCTGTCTCCAGGGAAGGTTTGAGTGATTAGGCGGTCCTAATCTGACACTAGCCTGGAATGCAGACTCCTTAGTGCCTGTCTTGGTTAAAGTGCACAACACTGTTATATCTGCTGTTAAGCTAATGCAGGCGACCCTCTTTTTAATATGAATGAGGCTTGTCTACTGATTAGCAACTGGACATATGTGTTTTCATGTCAATGAGGGAAATGTAAAGGGGGGGGAAAAACTGGTTTGTTTGGGTCAAAAAGTCCTGGACATGAAAATACCGGAGCACACATGTTCTATCATTAAGATCACAAGCTTGGTTCAAACACGCACTTTTAGAGAACGCATGCCATATGACTAAAGTGAAATCATTTTTACCTTCAGCCTTTATCGAGATACAAATATATTTTCTTACAGTGCTCATATACCAGCATCTCTTAACCTACAATTGGACTTTCCAAACTATACGTGTCTCATCTCCTAAGTCTGTAGGTACTTTTGATTGATTCTGCATGAAATGATACAACTCTAAAGAAAGACCCTGTGAGCTTACATATGGCAAGCACCCTTGCATCACTGGGTGATCCATTGTAATGAGGCTCCCGGGCAAATGCTAGCGTCCCAGGCCCTGTCACAGGTGTGCTATGCTAATGTTGCTGTGGCTTCGCTCCCCTTGCAGCAGCTAGCTAAAGACCGTCCACTGAGCTCATCAGAGGGCAGTACAGTGGACATCAGGGCCCCAGGAGAGAGAGAGGGCTCGGTGGACATGGAGCCTGAGGAGTCCATGGAAGCTGAAGGATGCTTCACTGATGGTGAGAGATACAGTAGGCTACATCTCAGGATGTGGGTACTGTTTTTTGCGAATGGCTTCAGGCATAACAAGCTGGAACCCAGAAACAGAATGGGTCTGATCAGAACATAGTTAGACATTCGTCATGGGCATTTCTCTGGGAATGAGCTGATCTTTATAACAGAAGTATAATCTGTATAGCTATGCTGTCTGCTTTCAGGCTGTGTCCGTAGATTCCAATGCTGCCAAGTGAACGTTGAGGAGGGCAAGTGGAAGATGTGGTGGACATTGAGGAAGACCTGCTTCAGGATAGTGGAGCACAACTGGTTTGAGAGCTTTATCATCTTCATGATCCTGCTCAGCAGTGGAGCACTGGTGAGTGGGGAATTAATGATTTGGGGAAGGATCTGAGGTTATGAGAGAGAGGGCAGGCAGATTCTCTTCCATTGTCTGACTTACAGTAGTACCCTTATGAGAAACAATGGAGTAGAAATGCTGCGAGGGTTGTTCTACTTTTCAAAGCGCTTAGTACTATGTAATTGACCATTCTGTGATCCCTTGACACAGAATTAACTGGTAACAGATCTGATGAGGCAGCCGCAGCTGCTCTGGTGTATGAGATTAGTGCGGGTTATAGGAAGTGATAATCGGATTGGCTTGTGTTTACACCAAGGCATTTGAGGACATCTACATCGAACAGAGGAAGACCATTAAGACATTGTTGGAGTTTGCGGACAAAATCTTCACCTACATCTTCATCCTGGAGATGTTGCTGAAATGGGTGGCCTATGGATTCGCCAAATACTTCACCAACGCCTGGTGCTGGTTGGACTTTCTTATTGTTGACGTAGGTATTTTTTAAACTACCTCTTCACTTGCACAAAAAAAAAGATATATACAGTGCATTCGGAAAGTATTAGTACCGCTTGACTTTTTCCACATTTTGTTACGTTATAGCCTTATTCTAAAATGTAAAAAAAAAAAATCCTCATCAATCTACTCACAGTACCCCTTAATGACAAAGCGGAAATAGGATTTTAGAAATGTTTGCAAATATATAAAAAATGTCAAACAGAAATACCTTATTTACGTAAGTATTCAGACCCTTTGCTATGAGACTCGAAATTGAGCTCAGGTGCATCCTGTTTCCATTGATCATCCTTGAGATGTTTCTACAACTTGATTGGACTCCACCTGTGGTAAATTCAATTGATTGGACATGATTTCGAAAGGCACACATCTGTCTATATAAGGTCTCACAGTTGACAGTACATGTCAGAGCAAAATCCGAGACAGGATTGTGAGAGACAGGATTGTGTCGAGGCACAGATCTCGGGAAGGGCACCAAAAATGTCTTTCGCATTAAAGGTCCCCAAGAACACAGTGGCCTCCATCATTCTTAAATGGAAGAAGATTGGAACCTCAAAGACTCTTCCTAGCGCTGGCCGCCCGGCCAAACTGAGCAATCGGGGGAGAAGGGCCTTGGTCAGGCTGGTGACAAACAACCCGATAGTCACTCTGACAGAGCTCCAGAGTTCCTCTATGGAGATGGGAGAAACTTCCAGAAGGGCAACCATCTCTGCAGCACTCCACCAATCAGGCTTTTATGGTAGAGTGGCCAGACGGAAGCCACTCTTCAGTAAAAGGCACATGACAGCCCGCTAGGAGTTTGCCAAAAGGCACCTAAAGACTTTCAGACGATGAGAAACAAGATTCTCTGGTCTGATGAAACCAAGATTGAACTCTTCGGCCTGAAGGCCAACATCACATCTGAAGGAAACCTGGCAGCATCCCTACGATGAAGCATGGTGGTGACAGCATCATGCTGTGGCAATGTTTTTCAGCGGCAGGGACTGGGAGACTAATCAGGATCGAGGGAATGAACGGAGTAAAGTACAGAGAGATCCTTTATGAAAACCTGTTCACCTTTTATTCTTAATACATTTCCAAACATGTCTAAAAACCTGTTTTTGCTTTGTCATTATGGGGTATTGTGTGTAGATTGATGAGGAAAAATAATATTGAATGCATTTTAGAATAAGGCTGTAACGTAACAAAATGTGGAAAAAGTCAAGGGGTCTGAATACCTTCCGAATGCATTGCAAATATACAGTACCAGTCAAAAGTCCTGACACACCTACTCATTCAAGGGTTTTTCTTTATTTTTACTATTTTCTACTTTGTAGAAGACATCAAAACTATGAAATAACACATGGAATCATGTAGTACCCCAAAAAGTGTAAAACAAATGCTGGGAACCACACATGCGGAGATCATCCGTTCACCTAGACATGGCGGTTGGAACCAAACATCTATAATTTGGACTGAGACCAAAGGACAGATTTCCACCGGTCTAATGTCCATTGCTCATGTTTCTTGGCCCAAGGAAGTCTCTTCTTATTATTGGTGACCTTTAGTAGTGTTTTTTTTTGCAGCAATTCGACCATGAAGGCCTGATTCACGCAGTTTCCTCTGAACAGCTGATGTTGAGATGTGTCTGTTACTTGAACTCTGTGAAGCGTTTATTTGGGCTGCAATTTGAGGTGCAGTTAACTCTAATGAACTTATCCTCTGCAGAGGTAACGCTGGATCTTCCTTTCCTGTGGCGGTCCTCGTGAGAGCCAGTTTCATCCTAGCGCTTGATGGTTTTTGTGACTGCACCTGAAGGAACTTTCAATGTTCTTGAAATTTTCCGGATTGACTGACCTTCATGTCTTCAAGTTGTGACAACCCTCCCAATCTCTTGCCGAATTTGTTCTCTTTGCTCTTGTTTTCCTTAATAGGATGTCAATGGGTGGAGCCGGGAGGGTCGTCAGCGAAATGGGACACCTGGGCCCCGGTGTATCCCAGGGATAAATACACCTTTCCCCCATACATTGAGGAGACTCTCTCCACACAGTCACACTGTTATTTTTGGTTGTGGCATTTTGTGGCTTGTTTTGGCACCTCTCAACACCCCTCATTATCACCATGTATGCACGCAACCACTCACTTACACTACTGATTACTGACTGCACACACCGTTGTTAATTGAATATAGTTTTCTTTAGTTAATAAATATATTTTTGTTATTCCTCGATCTCTGCGTTGTCTCCCTTTTTGTTAAGGGCTACGAGCCAGTTCGTGACAAAGTTATGATGGACTGTCATTTCTCTTTGCTTATTTGAGCTGTTCTTGACATAATATGGACTTTTACCAAATAGGGCTATCTTTTGTATACCACCCCTACCTTGTCACAACACCACTGATTGGCTCAAATGCATTAAGAAGGAAAAATATTGCACAAACTTTTAACAAGGCACAACTGTTCATTGAAATGCATTCCAGGTGACTACCTCATGAAGCTGGTTGAGAGAATGCCAAGAGTGTGCAAAGCTGTCATCAAGGCAAACGGTGGCTACTTTGAAGAATCTCAAATATAAAATATATTTTGATTTGTTTAACACTTTTTTTGGTTACTACATGATTCTATATGTGTTATTTCATAGTTTTGATGTCTTCACTATTATTCTACAATGTAGAAAATAGTAAAAATAAAGAAACCCTTGAATGAGTGTCCAAACTTTTGACTGGTACTGTATGGGAAAAGATTATAGTGTCTTTTTCACCTCAACCGAAGTAGACTCTGGCTTTAGGACCACTTCAAAATCTTTTATGAACTGAGAAATAGACCGTTTATTTGAGTGCTCCAAGGGGTTTTTCCGCTTAAGCAAAGTTCTTAGTCTCCAATACAATATCAAAATATGCTTTTAAATGCAAGGACATTGTATTATCGTTTCATTGTTGAAATGATACTGTAATGTAGTCAAGGCGAGACAGTGACCCATTTCCTGGTTTATATCTTTGAGACAGAGGCTCTGCCTCCCCTGAGTGTCAATCAGTTAGTCACGTGTCTCATGATGACATCATTGTGTTTACAGGTCTCTTTGGTCAGCCTTGTGGCCAACGCCCTGGGCTACGCTGAGCTGAGTGCCATCAAGTCCCTGAGGACGCTGCGAGCGCTGAGGCCCCTGAGAGCGCTGTCCCGCTTCGAGGGCATGAGGGTAAGAGTTGCCAGACCTGGGGCCTCATTTATAACCGTTGCGTAAATTTATCACTAAATATCTGCGTGCGCCATTTCTGAAAAGACTGCACTCACACAACAATATTGAGATTTAGAAACATACATACGCAAGTTTTCTGTTATAAATCAGACCTGTCATGAAACTGTGAACAAGTATAACTCCGCCTGAAAAAATGTCAACCTTTTATGGTTGACATTTTTTTTATATATTTAATGTATACATTGGAAGTATTGGAATTTGGCCAAGACAGTATCTAACAAAATAGCAATGAATTCAACCGGTGTAGACCATACAGTGAAATGCTTATATTCTAGACCTTAACCAACAATGCAGTCTTAAGAAACATTTGTGTTAAAAATACATAAATAACAAATACATAATTAAAGAGCAGCAGTAAAATAACAGTAGCGAGGCTATATACAGCGGGCACCGGTACAGAGTCAATGTGCGGGAGCACAGGTTAGTCGAGGTAATATGTACATGTAGGTAGAGTTAAAGTGACTATGCATAGATAATAAACAGAGAGTAGCAGCAGCGTAAAAGAGGGGAGATGACAACAATTGAAATAGTCTGGGTAGCCATTTGATTAGCTGTTCAGGAGTCTTATGGCTTGGGGTTAGAAGCTGTTGAGAAGCCTTTTGGACCTAGACTTGGCACTCTGGTACTGCTTTCCATGCGGAAGCAGAGAGAACAGTCTATGACTAGGGTGGCTGGAGTCTTTCACAATTTTTAGGGCCTTCCTCCGACACCGCCTGCTATAGAGGTCCTGGATGTCAGGAAGCTTGGCCCCAGTGATGTACTGGGTCGTACGCTCTACCCTCTGTAGTGCCTTGAGGTCGGAGGCCGAGCAGTTGCCATACCAGGCAGTGATGCAACCAGTCAGGATGCTCTCGATGGTGCAGCTAAAGAACTTCTTCAGGATCTGAGGACCCATGCCAAATCTTTTCAGCCTCCTGAGGGGGAATTGGCTTTGTCATGCTCTCTTCGCGACTTTCTTGGTGTGTTTGGACCATGATAGTTCTTTGGTGATGTGGACACCAAGGAAATTGAAGCTCTCAGCCTGCTCCACTACAGCCCAGGCGATGAGAATGGGGGCGTGCTCGGTCCTCCTTTTCCTGTAGTCCACAATCATCTCCTTTGTCTTGATCACGTTGAGGGAGAGGTTGTTGTCCTGGCATCGCACGGCCAGGTCTCTGACCTCCTCCCTATAGGCTTGTAAATGTTGACCTGTTTAAAGGTCTTACTCACATCGGCTATAGAGAGCGTGATCACACAGTCGTCCGAAACAGCTGATGCTCTCATGCATGCTTCGGTGTTGCTTGCCTCGAAGCAAGCATAGAAGTAATTTTGCTTGTCTGGTAGGCTCGTGTCACTGGGCAGCTCATCGGCTGTGCTTACCTTTGTAGTCTGTAATAGTTTTCAAGCCCTTCCACATCCGACGAGGGTCGGAGCCGGTGTAGTACAATCCAATCTTTGTCCTGTATTGATGCTTTACCTTTTTGATTGTTCGTCGAAGGACATAGTGGAAATTTCTTATAAGCTTCCGGGTTAGAGTCCCACTCTTTGAAAGCAGCAGCTCTACCCTTTAGCTCTGTACAGATGTTGCCTGTAATCCATGGCTTCTGGTTGGGGTATGCACGTACAGTCACTGTGGGGACGACGTCATCGATGCACTTATTGATGAAGCCAGTGAATGATGTGGTGTACTCCTCAATGCCATCGGAAGAATCCCGGAACATATTCTAGTCTGTGCTAGCAAAACAGTCCTGTAGCTTAGCATCTGCGTCATCTGACCACTTCTTTATTGACCGAGTCACTGGTGCTTCCTTCTTTAGTTTTTGCTTGTAAGCAGGAATCAGGAGGATATAATTATGGTCAGATTTGCCAAATGGAGGGCGAGGGAGAGCTTTGTACGCATCTCTGTGTGTGGAGTAAAGGTGGTCTAGAGTTTTTTCCCTCTGGTTGCACATTAAACATACTGGTAAAACGGATTTAAGTTTCCCTGTATTAATGACCCCGGCCACTAGGAGCGCTGCCTCTGGATGAGCATTTTCCTGTTTGCTTATGGCCGTATACAGCTCATTGAGTGCGATCTTAGTGCAAGCATCGGTTTGTGGTGGTAAATAGACAGCTTTGAAGAATATAGATTAAAACTCCCTTGCTCAATAGTGTGGTCTACAGCTTATCATGAGAGACTCTACCTCAGGTGAGTAAAACCTCGATACTTCCTTACTATTAGATTTCGTGCACCAGCTGTTGTTTACAAATATACACAGACCGTCACCCCTTGTCTTACCTGAGGCAGCTGTTCTATCTTGCTGATGCAGCGTAAAACCCACCAGCTGTATGTTATTCATGTCGACGTTCAGCCACGACTCGGTGAAACATAAGATGTTACAGTTTTTAATGTCCCAGTGGTAGGATATACATGTTCATATATCGGCTATTTTGTTATCCAATGATTGTACGTTGGCTAATAGGACTGATGGTAAAGGCAGATTACCCACTCGCTGTCGGATCATTACAAGGCACCCCGACCTACGTCCCCATATCTCTGTCTCTTTCTCCTGCGAATGATGGGGATGAGGGCCTTGTCTGGTGTCTGAAGTAAATTCTTTGCGTCCGACTTGTTAAAGAAAATGTTTTCTTCCAGTACGAGGTGAGTAATCGCTGTCCTGATATCTAGACGCTCTTTCCGGTCATAAGAGTCAGTGGCAGAAACATTACGTACAAAATAAGTTACAAATAACGCAGAAAAAACACACACAATAGCACAATTGGTTAGGAGACCGTAAAACGGCAGCTATCTCTTCCGGCGCCTTTGTATCTAAACTTGTTATCAAGGCACAAGGTGAGACCCAAATGCAGACCCAGGAGGCAGATGGTTGGAGTCTTACAATGTTTATTAATCCAAAGGGGTAGGCAAAAGAATGGTCATGGACAGGCAAAACGGTCAAAACCAGATCAGAGTCCAGGAGGTACAGAGTGGCAGACAGGCTCGTGGTCAAGGTAGGCAGAATGGTCAGCCAGGCGGGTACAAAGTCCAGAAACAGGCAAGGGTCAAAACCTGGAGGACTAGAAAAAGGGGAATGCAAAAAGCAGAACGGGAAAACTGCTGCTTGACTTGGAAACATACAAGAAGAACTGGCACAGAGAGACAGGAAACACAGGGATAAATACACTGGGGAAAATAAGCGACACCTGGAGGGGTTGGAGACAATCACAAGGACAGGTGAAACAGATCAGGGCGTGATACTTGTCTGAAAAACAAAAACATTGCACTTTGCTGTGGACTTGCAAACAGATAGTTTGAAATCAATAATGTTTGGCATTTGCTTTTTCCCAAACCTAAATAGGCTATGCTGCACTGCCAGCGAATTCTGAAACATTGTTTACTCTGAAAAAAATGAAAACTGCAGTAGGCCTACAGTGGGGAGAACAAGTATTTGATACACTGCCCGATTTTGCAGGTTTTCCTACTTACAAAGCATGTAGAGGTCTGTAATTTTTATCATAGGTACACTTCAACTGTGAGAGACGGAATCTAAAACAAAAATCCAGAAAATCACATTGTATGATTTTTAAGTAATTAATTTGCATGTGTTTCGAATTGGCTCAAATAGTGCAAAATACTTGAAATAGATTATTTATTTACTATTGTGAAGTGGGTCCAATTAAATGAGAGATGGGACGAACGGTAGCCTATCCTAACTTGTTGTAGGCCTATCGGCCATTTTGCGAATATGAAACCATCGCAGTCAGAAAAGGTGAGGAATTTATTCTGCAATGATCATTGAAACAAAATAAATAATAGGAAATAGATGCCTATTTTAGAAAGATAAAATAAATAGATTTTTGCTCTTCTTAATAACAGCAGATGATTGCCTCTTGTTATTATATTTAGCTACCATTTGTTTTTGTTATGAATAAGAGTATCATCATATATTCCTGCACAAGGCTACTACTAGGCTACTTTTGCCTTCTTGCAATGCGTACACATGGTTTAAAGTTAGCGGGAGGATAAGCACATTCTCATCTCAAGTTCAGTTTTAATAAATTCCAACTTTTGAGTGAAAACTGGTGCACACATGTTTTGGGGCATATTTTGTGCGTACTCAATGTTTATAAAATGAGGCCCCAGAGCCCTCACTGTACAAAAATCACCCACAAATCTATTTTTTTCAACTAAATATTATCAAGAAACTAGTTCCACATTTTTTGGTTGTTGGTTTAGTTAACTTTTCAGTCAAAGTGTTACCTGAACTTAACAGTTTTAGTTGTCCCAAACGTAGCTCCAACGTGATAAAAACATAGGCGAACATTCAACTTACATTGCACCTGTTCATTTACACAATGATTATTACTTGACACCTGGGATTTGAACTCACAACCTCTTGGTTGATGACATTGCAATTATCCTGCTACGCCACCATGACTTTGGCAATCAGCAGTTCATCTGACTATTCTCATCATCATTGATTTGATTTACTTATTTAAGCAATTTGAGTTTTTTCCATATGCTTGTCCAATGTTGGTGGAGCATATTACTCTGTTTTATTGTTACTCCTTAATCACTATGTTTTTTTTCTTGAGTGTACTTTTAACAGAGCTGAGATTTACTTTGAAGTGCAAAGGGTAACAATACAGAATTGTAGGAAGATTGGCATGCTGTGACTCAAAAGGTTGTGTGTTAAAATCCCAGGTGAGGACAAGTTGAATACTAATTACTGTATAAATGAACATGCGCAATGTAATAATGCGTGTCAAGTATGTAATTTGGAAACATTGTTTGTAATAATAAGAAACATTTTGAAGCGCTTTTCATTATAAACTCAGCGAAAAAAGAAACGTCCCTTTTTCAGGACCCTGTCTTTCAAAGATAATTTGTAAAAATCGAAATAACTTCACAGATCTTCATTGTAAAGGGTTTAAACACTGTTTCCAATGCTTGTTCAATGAACCATAAACAATTAATGAACATGCACCTGTGGAACGGTCATTAAGACACTAACAGTTTACAGAAGGTAGGCAATTAAGATCACAGTTATGAAAACTTAGGACACTAAAGAGGCCTTTCTACTAACTCTGAAAAACACCAAAAGAAAGATGCCCAGTGTCCCTGCTCATCTGCGTGAACTTGCCTTAGGCATGCTGCAAGGAGGCATGAGGACTGCCGATGTGGCCAGGGCAATAAATTGCAATTTCCGTACTGAGAGACGCCTAAGACAGTGCTACAGTGAGACAGGACGGACAGCTGATTGTCCTCGCAGTGGCAGACCACGTGTAACAACACCTGCACAGGATCGGTACATCCGAACATCACACCTGCGGGATAGGTACAGGATGGCAACAACAACTGCCCGAGTTACACCAGGAACGCACAGTCCCACCATCAGTGCTCAGGCTGTCCGCAATAGGCTGAGAGAGGCTGGACTGAGGGCTTGTAGGCCTGTTGTAAGGCAGGTCCTCACCAGACATCACCGGCAACAACATCGCCTATGGGCACAAACCCACCATCTCTGGACCAGACAGGACTGGCAAAAAGTGCTCTTCACTGACGAGTCGCGGTTTTGTCTCACCAGGGGTGATGGTCGGATTTGCGTTTATCGTCGAAGGAATGAGCGTTACACTGAGGCCTGTACTCTGGAGCGGGATCGATTTGGAGGTGGAAGGTCCATCATGGTCTGGGGCAGTGTGTCACAGCATCATCGGACTGAGCTTGTCATTGCAGGCAATCTCAACGCTGTAAGTTACAGGGAAGACATCCTCCTCCCTCATGTGGTACCCTTCCTGCAGGCTCATCCAGACATGACCCTCCAGCATGACAATGCCACCAGCCATACTGCTCGTGCTGTGCGGGATTTCCGACAAGACAGGAATGTCAGTGTTCTGCCATGGCCAGCAAAGAGCCCGGATCTCAATTCCTTTGATCACGTCTGGGACCTGTTGGATCGGAGGGTGAGGGCTAGGGCCATTCCCCCCAGAAATGTCTTGCAGGTGCCTTGGTGGAAGAGTGGGGTAACGTCTCACAGCAAGACCTGGCAAATCTGCTGCAGTCCATGAGGAGGAGATGCACTGCAGTACTTAATGCAGCTGGTGGTCACACCAGATACTGACTTTTGATTTTGACCCCCCCTTTGTTCAGGGACACATTATTTAATTTCTGTTAGTCACATGTCTGTGGAACTTGTTCAGTTTATGTCTCAGTTGTTGAATCTTGTTATATTCATATAAATATTTACATATGTTAAGTTTTCTGAAAATAAATGCAGGTGACAGCATACCACCCTGCATCCCACTGCTGGTTTGGTTCTGAAGCTAAGAAGGGTTGTTCCTGGTCAGTCCCTGGAAGGGAGACCAGATGCTGCTGTAAGTGGTGTTGCAGGGCCAGGAGGAGGCAATATTTCTTCTGGTCTAAAGAATATCCCAATACCCTGGAGCAGTGATTTGGTACACAGCCCTGTGTAGGGAGTTGTCTTTTGGATGGGATGTTAAACGGGTGTCCTGACTCTCTGAGGTCATTAAAGATCCCATTGCACTTATCGTAAGAGTAGGGGTGTTAACCCCGGTGTCCTGGCTAAATTCCCAATCTGTCCCTCATACCATCATGGTCACCTAATCATCCCCAGCTTGCAATTGGCTCATTCATCCCCCTCCTCTCCCCTGTAACTATTCCTCAGGTCGTTGCTGTAAATGAGAACGTGTTCTCAGTCAACTTACCTGGTAAAATATAAAAAAGAAGACATTTATTTTTTCTGAGTTTACAAGAATTATCTCAAAGTCCATAAAATAAAAATTTAAAAAGAAAATAGTAAAAAATACAAGTAAAACAAGCAATTATACAGTACCAGTCAAAAGTTTGGACACATCTGCTAATTCTAGGGTTTATCTTTATTTTGACTATTTTCTACATTGTAGAATAATAGCAGACATCAAAACTATGAAATAACACATATGGAAACAGGTAGTAACCAAAAAAGTGTTAAACAAATATATTTGAGTTTCTTCAAAGTAGCCTCCCTTTGCCTTGATGACAGCTTTGCATTCCCTATAGTCACCTGGAATGCATTTCAATTAACAGGTGTGCCTTGTTAAAAGTTAATATAGAAGATAGCTCTATTTGGTAAAAGACCAAGTCCATATTATGGCAAGAACAGCTCAAATAAGCAAAGCGAAATGATAGTCCATCATTGCTTGAAGACATGAAGGTCAGTCAATCTGGAAAATTTCAAGAACTTTGAAAGTTTCTTCAAGTGCAGTCGCAAAAAGTATCAAACGCTATGATGAAACTGGCTCTCATGAGGACCGCCAGAGTTACCTAAGACACATTTCAACATCAACTGTTCAGAGGAGGCTGCGTGAATCAGGCCTTCATGGTCAAATTGCTGCAAAGAAACCACTACTACAGTAAAGGACACCAATAAGAAGAAGAGACTTGTTTGAGCCAAGAAACACAATCAATGAACATTAGACCGAGTCCAAATTTGAGATTTTTGGTTCCAACCGCTGTGTCTTTGTGAGACGCAGAGTAGGTGAATGGATGATCTCCACATGTGTGGTACCCACCGTGAAGCATGGAGGAGAAGGTGTGATGGTGTGGTGGTGCTTTGCAGGTGACACTGTCAGTGATTTATTTAGAATCGAAGGCACACTTAACCAGCATGGCTACCACAGCATTCTGCAGCGATACGCCATCCCATCTGGTTTGTGCTTAGTGGGACTGTCATTTGTTTTTCAACATGACACCTCCAGGCTGTGTAAGGGCTATTTGACCAAGGAGAGTGATTGATTGCTGCATCAGATGACCTGGCCTCCACAATCACCTGACCTCAACCCAATTAAGATGGTTTGGGATGAGTTGGATCTCAGAATGAAGGAAAAGCAGCCAACAAGTGCTCAGCATATGTGGGAACTCCTTCAAGACTGTTGGAAAAGCATTCCTAATGAAGCTGGTTGAGAGAATGCCAAGAGTATTTTGGTTGTGGCATTTTGTGGCTTGTTTTGGCACCTCTCAACACCCCTCATTATCACCATGTATGCACGCAACCACTCACTTACACTACTGATTACTGACTGCACACACCGTTGTTAATTGAATATAGTTTTCTTTAGTTAATAAATATATTTTTGTTATTCCTCGATCTCTGCTTTGTCTCCCTTTTTGTTAAGGGCTACGAGCCGGTTCGTGACAAAGTTATGATGGACTGTCATTTCTCTTTGCTTATTTGAGCTGTTCTTGACATAATATGGACTTTTACCAAATAGGGCTATCTTTTGTATACCACCCCTACCTTGTCACACCACCACTGATTGGCTCAAATGCATTAAGAAGGAAAAATATTGCACAAACTTTTAACAAGGTACAACTGTTAATTGAAATGCATTCCAGGTGACTACCTCATGAAGCTGGTTGAGAGAATGCCAAGAGTGTGCAAAGCTGTCATCAAGGCAAAGGGTGGCTACTTTGAAGACTATAAAATATATTTTGATTTGTTTAACACTTTTTTGGTTACTACATAATTCCATATGTGTTATTTCATAGTGTTGATGTGTTCACTATTATTCTACAATGTAAAAAATAGTAAAAGTAAAGAAAAACCCTTGAAAGAGTAGGTGTGTCCAAACTTTTGACTGGTACTGTATATAACCATATCATAAAAGCAACAATCAAAGTCTAGGAGGAAGGGTAGGCCAGCTGATAAAGATTAGTCTTGAGGCCAACTTTAAAAGCCTCAACAGTCTGAACAGCCCTGAGATTTTCAGAAAGGGAGTTCCAAAGGCGTGGTGTGTGGGAGGAAAAGGCATGGTTCTCCATTGTTCCTAGCCGGGTCCTGGGTGCATGAAGCAGTTTAGCGTGGCTTGAACGTAGGGTGCATGGAGGTTCATAGGGGGAGAGTAGATTTTAACATCTTAACCATGTTCTGTTATAATATCCACCCGGCACAGCCAGAAGAGGACTGGCCACCCCTCATAGCCTGGTTCCTCTCTAGGTTTCTTCCTAGGTTTTTGGCCTTTCTAGGGAGTTTTTCCTAGGGAGTTTTTCCTAGCCACCGTGCTTCTTTCACATGCATTGCTTGCTGTTTGGGGTTTTAGGCTGGGTTTCTGTACAGCACTTTGAGATATCAGCTGATGTACGAAGGGCTATATAAATACATTTGATTTGATTTGATTTGATCTGACAGGTAGGCAGGTCCGATGCCATTTAGGGCTTTGTAGACCAGGAGGAGAATTTTAAAGCCAATTATTTGAGGGACAGGTAGCCAATGGAGGTAAGCAAGTATGGAGTGTCATAATTTCTCCAGCACTGTTTTGAATGAGTTGTAATTTATTCATCGAGTTTGCAGGCAGGCCCCCAAGTACTGCATTCCCATAATCAATTCTGGAGAAAACTAATGCATGGATAAGCTTTTCTGCTTCAGAAGTGGTGAGAGAGGTTCCTAGGCGGGAGATGTTCGAAAGAATGATGTTTTACAGACGTGGCTAATGTTTGCATTGAAGGAGAGCGCAGGGTCAAATTTCACTCCCAGGTTGGTGATGACAGACACTGTGCTGTCTGAAGATCTGGCCAAGTGTGTGTGTGTGTGTGTGTGTGTGTGTGTGTGTGTGTGTGTGTGTGTGTGTGTGTGTGTGTGTGTGTGTGTGTGTGACTAGTTCCACAGCCTTTTTTGTGGTAAAATAATAATTTCTGGTTGAATGAACATATGAGACAAATTGATCAAACACGTTTTCTCATGTTGGAGCTAAGTTTGGGCCAACTTAAAATTTTACCAAAAAGTTTAGTGAACAAAAGAAAGACTGTTAAACCAGCTACTTAATAATAATTAGTTGAAACAACTAGATTATTTTTACAGTGCTGTTTCCTCATAGTGCATATCATCACAGCCAGAGGCACATATTTAGAGAGTTGCGCCAACTTTTAGAATTTAGATTTGTTTTCTAATTATAGACATTCAGTTACATAGCATTGTTTAAATATTCCCCATGAAACATTAATGGGTAACTAACAAGTTTTGGCTACATGGGATACAGCTTTTGTCAGAATTGACTTTTTGTAGTATTGGCCCGCATTGGCACAATTCTCTAAGTACTCTACATGGCTCTAATGACAGCCTCTTATCAACGTGACATCAGCTCCCTGCAAGGATACAGAGCTCTGTAGACAAACTAAGGCCCACAGCAACCCAATAGCTGTCACGGATTTTGTATGAACGAGACCAAGGCGCAGCATGTGTATCGTTCCACATATTTATTTATCTGTGAAACTATGCAAGACATACAATAAACTATAAACAAAGAAACAACAAACCGTGACAGAGGTGCAACATACACTAACTCAAAATAATCTCCCACAAACACTAGTGGGAAAAACAAGAACTTAAATATGATCCCCAATTAGAGACAGCGATGACCGGCTGCCTCTAATTGGGAATCATACAAAAACCCCAACCTAGAAAAAAAGTACCTAGAACACAACGCAGAAAATATATAAACTAGACAAAACCCCCAGTCACGCCCTGACCTACTCTACCATAGAAAAATACAAGCTCTCTATGGTCAGGACGTGACAATAGCCGACCAAAAATATAAACACAACATGGAAAAATGTCAAAGATTTTACCGAGTTACAGTTTATATAAGGAAATCAGTCTATTGAAATACATTTATGCGGCTCTAATCTACGGATTTCACATGACTGGAAATACAGATATGCATCTGTTGGTCACAGATAACTTTTTTTTTAAAGGTAGGGACTTGGATCGGGAAAATCAGTCAGTATCTGGTGTGACCACCATTTGGCTCTCGCAGCGCGACACATCTCCTTTGCATAGTATTGATCAGGCTGTTGATTGTGGTCTGTGGAATGTTCTCCCACTCCTCTTTAATGGCTGTGCAAAGTTGCTGGATATTGGCGGGAACTGAAACACACCATTGTACACGTCGATCCAGAGCATCCCAAACATGCTCAATGGGTGGCATGTCTGGTGAATATGCAGGCCATGGAAGAACTGGGACAATTTTAGCTTCCAGGAATTGTGTATAGATCCTTGCGACATGGGGCTGTGCATTATCATACTGAAACATGAGGTGAGGGGGGCAAATAAATGGCACGTCAATGGGCCTCAGGACCTTGTCAAGGTATCTTTGTGCATTCAAATTGCCATCCATCAAATGCAATTGTGTTTATTGTCTGTTGCTTATGCCTGCACATACCATAACCCCACCGCCACCAAGAGGGACTCTGTTCACCATATCAGCAAATTGCTTTCCCGCATAACACCATACATGCTGTCTGCCATTTGTGAAGAGTACACTTCTCCAATGTGCCAGTGGCTATCGAAGGTGAGCATCTGCCCACTGAAGTTGGTTACGATGTCGAACTGCAGTCAGGTCAAGACCCTAGTGAGGACGACGAACAAGCAGATGAGCTTCCCTGAGACGGTTTCTGACAGTTTGTGCAGAAATTCTTCAGTTGTGCAAACCCACAAGTTTATCAGCTGTCCGGGTGGCTGGTCTCAGACAATCCAGCAGGTGAAGAAGCATTTCTGGGATCTTTTATTTCAGCTCATGAAACATGGGACCAACACTTTACATGTTGCATTTATATTTTTGTTCAGTGTATATTTAGAGATACCTTTCCTCTTCTATTCCTCCTTTTCCACCTACATGTGTTTTCAGGATGTTATAACACAAGAGTTTCCATCAGTCCCACCGGCAGGTCACATGCACTGATCAGAGGATGTCAGCGTTACTGGAAACGAATCAATAAGACATGTGGAAATGGCATTAACTGGACTTCAGTTAATTAAACTACATGAAAACAATCTTAAGTCTTGGAGGCTACTGTACTTAACCATCATAAACTTGTACAGTACTCTCACAGCAACATACTTTAGCCAGGGCTTTTGGATGTCATATGTGGGCTGGTATAATCAATGTAGTTCTTATCGATCAAATGCCAGTGCTATGACGACAGTCTCTCCTCACATGGTTGTCACTGAATTATCCCATCTGCATGACTGACTTCTCATTGCTACACTGGCTCTCTATTTATGCACTTTGAAACTGTACTGTGTTTGAATGTTGCTTGCTGCTGGGTACTGCCTTTAACATGAACAATTTCTTTATTTTTGTGTTTGTGCTTTTCATTTACAGTTAACAAATTATGTGACTTCATCCTGCCTCTACAAGGTTTTTTCTGTTTAGTTTTTTCACACTGTAGCCTAATTGTAATTCACTATAACAAGTAAACATAGCATCACAGTCTCTCCTTTACAAATACATTTCCCCCCTTGTCCTTTCCTTTCCTTTTTTCCTTGTTGTTGTCATGGTCGTTAATAAGCTGTGCGAAGTTAGTGATACTTGTGTTGAGCTTTACACTGGCATTTAAACACTTTACTCTTGTGTTTTCCTATTTTCACCATCACCAATCAAAGTCAACATGTAGCCTACAGTACAGATGTAGGATCTTAATGTGAACCAGTTTGCTACGGCAGTAAAATAATCATGCATCAACATGAAATGGGAATTATTATTCTGACTATAATGAATGGACATTTTTGTAGGGATGGATACATTTTTTCGTAAGGGAAAATCATGTCTGAAATTTCAAAGTGGAAATACAAACTTCAGAAGCCATTTTAACCTTTAAATACTCAATGCAAAGTTATCCTGCAACAGAGTGATTAAGATCCCACATTTGTATATATTGTCAGTGCTGAAAATTATCATTATTCAATGTAATATTGTCTATGGTTCTATATCTGAGACTGTCTGTGTGAATCCTTGCAGGTGGTCATAAACGCTCTGCTTGGAGCCATCCCCTCCATCTTCAATGTGCTGCTGGTCTGCCTCATCTTCTGGCTCATCTTCAGCATCATGGGTGTCAACCTGTTTGCAGGGAAATACTACCATTGTATCAACATGACCACGAGTGATCGCTTCGAAGTCAGAGACGTGGCTAACAAGACAGAATGTTTGGCTTTGACAGGTACCCACTGGAAGAATGTCAAGATCAACTTTGATAACGTGGGAGCAGGCTATCTGGCACTGTTACAAGTGGTGAGCGGCTCTCTCCAGTCACCTTTCACCAGAAATATTTTATTGGCATTTTCTAAAGAGAATGGACCCATGTCAAAAGTTTTGTATCAATTTCGTGTGGGCAGACGAATTGTCCGAGGGCAATGTCCTTCTGAACTAGTGTCTTAACTATTAGGTAGTAAAATGTTCCTTACTTTCTCTCTAAGGCTACATTCAAAGGCTGGATGGACATCATGTATGCAGCTGTGGACTCTCGCAATGTAAGTCTTTTCAGTAATACCTTTCACAAGGTATTTTAGACTAATGGTTGATTGTGTTTGCACATTGTCTATTTATATATGATAATATTTTGGTTTTATGATGTTCATGTATGGTAATACTAGGCTATTCTATTACAGTTGGATGATCAACCCGACTACGAAGTGAATCTGTACATGTATCTGTACTTTGTGGTATTCATCATATTTGGATCCTTCTTCACACTCAATCTCTTCATTGGTGTCATTATAGACAACTTCAATCAGCAAAAGAAAAAGATTAGTATTTTTTAATGTTGTAGTAATCATGCAATGATATATGCATCAATTTTCTCTGATTTAAAGTAATGAGGAGTTTTCTCTCCAAATATGGGCAACTAAATGTGTGTAAGAGCTGCAGGAATTTAACTAGGCTTGTCTTGCCTCTTTACTTTGGAGGTCAAGACATCTTCATGACAGAGGAACAGAAGAAATACTACAATGCTATGAAGAAGCTTGGCTCAAAGAAACCCCAAAAGCCTATCCCTAGGCCAGTGGTAAGGTCATACTGTACCACTCTCTTTCTCAACAAAGACATTCCTCAATTCATGAATCTCTATTTCTACATCCTGGTGTCTCAAAATGCTTCTTTCTTATGTTTCCTCCAGAACAAGTTTCAAGGGTTTGTCTTTGATTTCATTACAAAGCAAGCCTTCGACATTGTCATCATGATTCTTATATGCCTTAATATGGTCACCATGATGGTGGAGACGGAAGACCAGACAGACGACATTCGTAAAATTCTCTACAAGATCAACCTGGTGTTTATTGTCATGTTCACCGGGGAGTGTATTCTGAAGATGATCTCACTCCGACAATACTATTTTACCATTGGTTGGAATGTATTTGACTTTATCGTTGTTATCCTGTCGATAATTGGTAAGATTTTTCACCTATTGTTCATGATTGTAATACTGCAAAGTGATATTATGCTTTGGAGATTATTATGTGTAATTCGTTTCTGTCCTTTCAGGTATGTTTCTCTCGGAACTGATAGAGAAGTACTTGGTTTCACCAACCTTATTCCGAGTCATTCGACTGGCCCGAATTGGTCGCATCCTTCGCCTCATCAAGAGTGCCAAGGGAATCCGTACACTCTTGTTTGCGTTGATGATGTCACTTCCTGCATTGTTCAACATTGGTCTTCTGCTCTTCTTAGTGATGTTTATCTATGCAATCTTTGGCATGTCAAACTTTGCATACGTCAAGAAGGAGTCTGGGATTGACGACATGTTCAACTTTGAGACGTTCGGCAACAGCATGATCTGCCTGTTCCAGATCACCACGTCTGGGGGCTGGGATCTCCTGCTGGCCCCCATCCTCAACAAGGGAGAGCCAGACTGCGACAGCCGGAAAGAGCACCCAGGAAGCACGTACAAGGGGGGAGACTGTGGAAACCCCCCTGTGGCCATTATCTTCTTTGTGAGCTACATAATCATCTGTTTCCTTGTTGTGGTCAACATGTACATTGCTGTCATTCTAGAGAACTTCAGTGTGGCCACTGAGGAGAGCGCTGAGCCCCTGAGCGAGGATGACTTTGAGATGTTCTATGAGGTCTGGGAGAAGTTTGATGCGCGAGCCACCCAGTTCATGGAGTATGACAAGCTGTCAGACTTTGCTGATGCCCTAGACCCCCCGCTACGCATCTCTAAGCCCAACAAGATCCAGTTGATCTCAATGGATTTACCCATGGTGAGTGGGGAGCGCATCCACTGCCTGGACATCCTGTTTGCCTTCACCAAACGTGTCCTTGGCGAGGGGGAAGGCTTGGACATCCTCAGGGGTCAAATGGAGGAGCGATTTATGGCCTCCAACCCCTCCAAGGTGTCCTACGAACCAATCACCACCACACTGCGCCGCAAGCTAGAGGACATGTCTGCCCTGGTCATCCAGAGAGCTTTCAGACGATATCTTCTCAAGCGTATTGTTAAGCGGGCCTCTGCCATGTACAAGGAGAAAATGCAAAGTGGAGGCACGCTCCTTGATAAAGAGCTTCTCGTCATAGACAAATTTAACGAGATCTCTACTTCAGACAGAACTGACATGACACCCTCCACAGCTTCTCCCCCATCATATGACAGTGTCACAAAACCTGAAAAAAACAAATATGAAAAAGACAAGAGAAAGAAGGAGGTGAAGGAGAAAAAAAAGTACATGGATGTTGGGAAGATTTAGCATAGAATTCATTCTGCTACAAATTGTTTACAGCCTTTGAAGGTGACCAATGCGTCAAGTGAAGTGTCTTTGGTGTGAATATCTATGCCAAACTGACAATGCTTACTTGAGTCTAAATGTAAGGTTGGTGCCTAACATGAGGCAGTGACTCACATTCTTAGGCTGTAAGAATTGTTTGGATGTTAATGGGGACTAAAACAAATGTTTGCCAGCTTTATAGGGACAGGTAAAACATTTTGTTGTGTGTTGTTACAATCAGAAACGTTTAGTTATACTGTAACTTCTCTTGCAGCTAGTACTTCCAGGGTTGCATCCAGTGTCTTGCATTATAACTGCCATATGATTTACTAACTTATTTTTCTTACAGAATCTTGTTTTTAAAACTCATAGGTTGATTGTGTGACTATTTTTGTAAACATATGTTTTACTGTAAAAAGAGGGGTTTCATGTATTGCTTTAAAGGTAGTCTTGTTCACTTTAAATGTTCATACAACTTGACTTGTCAAGTGTGATCAAACACACATCCTTGTGGGGTGCAGGGCCCAAAAAAAAGTTGGTATAAAAGAAATTGTGCCCGCACACTCATAAACCGTTTTTAAATGAAGGTACATGGTGGAGCTTATGCATGTGCGGGCTCTGTTTCGAGCATAAGACATGACTACTCATGACAACCATTATTGCTGCAGTGCAGTTAGGGGGATTGCTGCAGTTCAATCGACGTGTAGACTTGCATGAATGCTTACCCATGATTACAGTGTCGCATTACGCACCATCACCAAAATGAGCTTGATTTCTCCGTGATGTCTGAGGGACTCATACTTTGATGAATCTGTAACATTATGTTACTCTCACTATTACAAATCAACAGAAAAGATTTCTCCTGAGCATACAGTCCAAATACCATTACCAACAACTGTTGTCTATAATCAGTTTCCGAACAATAACACGCTCTAGAAAAACATAGTTTTCCTCCTTTCATTCATCAGAAACTACAGTACAATGCAGAATACATTCATCTTTAGTGCTGGTTGACAGAGTTGATACACATAGTATTCGTAGTCCAGCTCTTCTCTCCAGCTTGAACCTAAATGGCCTCAAAGACATGTCTATACTGTATTTTCTCTTCATAGTGGTGAATGATAAAATGAGGCAATTTCCTCTGCACAGTATAGTTGTGACCATCAGGTGTAAATCGCCTGAAATAATCTCCAAGCCTAGTCTGACAGGTGAAACACTGTATTCTGTGTCATATATGCTCACTTAAGAGGCATTCCGACAGCATGTATCTTGTGTACTCTGTGGTTTTGGTACTGCAACATCATTAGTAAGTGCTATAAAACTTGTCATTTACCAAATCTAAATTGCTTTGAGTTTACCTTTCCTACCCACTTCCCAAATATTTTTCCATTGTTGTTGATGTATCTGTATGTACATATTCTATAATATATGAAATATACAAATATATTTGATATATTATGTGATGTTTCATGTATAATGGAATATATGAAGTTGTTAATGTTATTTAATACATATATCTATTATATTCTGCATTCTCTGCTCTATATGGCAGACAGACCAGAGTATGAAGCATCCAGTTGAGGCTGTGGGAAGATTTTGTAGTTAGATTACACTCAATGTCTATATAAATATTGTAATATAATCATTTTTCTTTGTACTGTACAACTGTTTTGTAAATAGTTTGCTATACAATATAGCCACACTGTCTGCGCTATAGCCACTTTAGTTATTTTAAGTTTCACTGCACCCTTTCATTTGGAAATGCCTCATGTGATCTAGTGAAGGGGATGTGGACATCTCATTTTGATTCTTACATCTTTTATTTTGTGTCATTTGTAAACTGTTGTCACATTTTACCTCACATGCTTTATCATAATAAATATCTAAGATGGAACATCAGGTTCAGAGAATTCTGAATATGATTGTCTCAAGGCTAGTGTGACAGCACAAGTCTTCGATTGTTTCCTACATTTGTTTACATAGTAATCCAATTCCTCAGGATGTTACTTTTGTCAGCTGTTCCCTTTGTATAAAGTGTCACAAGTATCTGTAATTAAAATGTTATAAAGTATGTTATAAAGAGCATATGTTGCATGTAATAAAAACGTTCAGAATATGTATATACTATATATGTATACACAATGAATGTTTTGATTACATAACATTTAATAGATCACATCTTTATATGCATTATGCTTGTAGTGTATGAGTAAACTGCATGCAAGATATTGCTATAACCCATCTCATTGAAAAGCCAAAAGAATAAAGAATACATGTACCTCAGGTATGTCTGTAAAATATTAATTTATTCCATCGCACGTGTTTGACTATTAATTTACGACTTCGCAATCCATACAGTACATCAACATACTCTATAAATACATTTTTATCCAAGTTTTGCATGCTTAACAAATGTTTGCAAAGCAGTGGCCAGTGAGTTAAATGGATTCATCTAAGGTCCTGGAGTTTTTTTCCCCATGTCAGATAACATGCTCAGCAAACACTTTTTACTTGATCATGTGACCTGACCAGTAAAAATGTGTGGCCCCAATTATAAGATGTTTTAATGGACTAAATGTGGATTATTATTTTAATATATAAACCACTATAAATCAATCATGTTACAGTGTAGTTGCCCATGGAGTTCCAGAATTATAGCCTCATGTCGTTGAACAGAAGGAAGTCTTACATGATTTTTAAGCATTTATTTGGAGATATGTACTATATACA
Source organism: Salmo trutta (assembly GCF_901001165.1). Taxonomy (NCBI): domain Eukaryota; kingdom Metazoa; phylum Chordata; class Actinopteri; order Salmoniformes; family Salmonidae; genus Salmo; species Salmo trutta. The sequence continues at coordinate 13,601,557 of NC_042980.1, forward strand.
GTAAATCCTGACTATTACACTGCATTTCACACCACTAAATACTTCAGAATACATTTACATTAATACGTTACTCTCTCGCGGGAATTCGACTAACGGTCCGTATGTAGCCAAACGTAGCTGCTGCTCATGTTGGTATCTGTACTGATGGCGCAAAAGTCATGACAGGGAGACATAATGGAGTGGTAACGCAGGTGCAAGCTGTTGCTCCCAACGCCACTTGGGTACACCGCAGCATCCACCGAGAGGCTCTTGCTGCCAAGGGAATGTCTGACAGCTTGAAAGACGTTTGAAAATGGTTAACTTTGTTAAAGCAAGGCCGCTGAACTCTTTTGTATTTTCTGTGCTATGCAATGATATTGTCAGCGACCGTGTAATGCTTTTACAACACACAGAAGTGCGCTGTTTATCAAGGGGTAAAGTATTGACACTTTTTTTAAATTGAGAGACGAGCTTAAAGTTTTCTTTACTGACCATAATTTTCACTTGTCTTACCGCTTGCATGATGATGAGTTTCTCACATGACTGGCCTATCTGGGTGATGTTTTTTCTCGCCTGAATGATCTAAATCTAGGATTACAGGGACTATCCGCAACTATATTCAATGTGTGGGACCAAGTTGAGGCTATGATTAAGAAGTTGGAGCTCTTCTCTGTCTGCATTAACAAGGACAACACACAGGTCTTTCCATCATTGTATGATTTTTTGTGTGCAAATGAACTCAAGCTTACGGACAATGTCAAATGTGATGTAGCGAAGCACCTGAGTGAGTTGGGTGCGCAATTACGCAGGTGCTTTCCCGAAATGGATGACACAAACATCTGGATTCGTTATCCCTTTCCATGCCCTGCTTCCAGTCCACTTACCGATATCTGAACAAGAGACCCTCATCGAAATTGTAACAAGCGGTTCTGTGAAAATTGAATTTAATCAGAAGCCACAGCCAGATTTCCTGATTGGGCTGCACTCAGAGTATCCTGCCTTGGCAAATCGTGCTGTTAAGACACTGATGCCCTTTGCAACCATGTACCTATGTGAGAGTGGGTTCTCAGCCCTCACTAGCATGAAAACTAAATACAGGCACACCCTTCTCATTAACCTGTGACCTGAGTTATTCACCATTTTCGATGAGCAAATAAGGTTTTATATGTAAGACGGTTAAATAAAGAGCAAAATTATTGATTAAATTATATTACAGTTTGTGCCCTGCTCCTATGAGAGCTCTTTGTCACTTCCCACAAACCAGGTTGTGACAAAAACTCACACTCATTCTTATGTTTAATAAATGTATTGTGTGTGTGTGTTGCAGGCTTACAATGATGGCAAAAAACAACATTTGAGAGTGCACTGACCATGGTGCTAGAGGGGTTACGCAGCTGGAGGTTGAATGTTTGAAGGGTACAGGACTATAAAAAGTTTGGGAACCACTGCTTTACAGCATACTGTTTCATTTCAAATCTATTCCAAACAAAATAAGAACATAACAGTATTCAGCTGCAATACATTTTCATGTTTAATGGTTTGCTGACCTGTGAGTACATTATACATGTCTTTGTGCAATGCAGTCTCAGATTTCAGTAAACAAAATGCTGGATATGAATTGTTATTAGTCTATTCTAAGTTGCATTATGGTATTTTACTGTTATGGGTATCAACTAGTATGATTCACTTTCCCTTGCATATCGTAACTCTTCCTGAACTCTATGATGTACTATTCATGAAAGGAACGTTATAAAGTTATTTCATACAAGATTCCATTTATTTTATACTTTGTCTGTCTTTTTGCTCTGAGTGGTATACACGTCTTGAATGCACTCGTGTTTCAAGATACAAGAGGGAAAATTGCTTTAGGCCCATAGCAACTCTGCTACTTAAATCAGAGCTATATTTCAACGCCTGTGTGTTTGACACAGTTCAGCAGAGATGCAGTAGCAGCTGACGTCTATGCTGAGAGGTCAGGGCTGCCAGTCTCTGTTTATTAACTTGAGGCTTTTGTGTGAATGAATGAATGGTGGAGGCAGGTACAATGCTAGGAGTGGCAGCTGAGCTTCTGTCTCTTGAGCCAGTCAATACCAGCTCATGTTTTCTACTCAGCTCAGCCTTAGTCACTGCTTTGCATGGCCCTACTGGGTGTATACAGTAGCTACTAGCTAATGACAGGGCAGAGTGAAACCTGCATCATCTACATTCTAGCATGGTTGGAAATGTGGACAAATTAACATTAATTTGTATGATGCAATAGATTCACTCAATTCCATAGATGTGACTCAGACAGTGTTTTCAATTAACATCTCCATTGAAAAATACCTAACTGGCCTTTATTTTACAAAACAGGTGGTATTGTCTGGTGACTAACATTACAACAGACTTCTATCTACAAGGGAACGATCTGTTGCTGTCAAATGAAGTCTGAAAAGCATCTGTTGTTACAACAAGTCTTCCTCTATGTGCTTTTTAAAGGTTTAATCTGTGTCTGAATCCTGATCAAGTCACAGGGGATTTGTCAGTGTGCCCAAATTCTTGTCAGTGAAGCAAATATTTTCCAAATATGTCTCATAAAGACAGACTGCCATTAGCATACTATCATTTGTAAGAAGTTCCTGCATTGTGTGTTTTATTGTATTACTGTTTCAAACAGGAAACGGAGCAGGATATTGTATACACACATTTAAGCATTGTGTTCATCATCCTAAATAATATAATTTTTTCTTGGAAAGAGAGGACCACTAATTGGACTGGACCTGTCTCAAATAACTAACCACATAATTACAAAAGCATTAGACATAAAGCTTTTCCCGTCACCCAATTTAAGACTTTGACCACCATTATTGCACCAACACCGCAATCAGCATTAGTTCCACTTAAGATCCAGACAGGATCTTAAAGGGTTAATTTATCATGTGCCAAATTGTAATGAGCACTTTACAGTGAATTATCTGTTTGATAGGAGAAAACTCACTGTTTCTCTCTTCTGGTTGCAGTGAGGAAATGTCACAGACAAATGTCTCTTCTCTCCACAAAATGTGCCTTAACTACAAAGACCTAATGGTACAGTATGTGATCAAAGACATTGCATATTGGATTGTTTGAGAGACGTTTGGTCATCATGAATTTACTAAAAAATCATGAGGTGACACACACCCACATTTATTGTAGAGGACCGTGCTGACTAACAGAAAGTTAACTGTATAAAAATAAAGAAAGACACTACATATGCTCCCAATCATTGTATGTACAACCAACGTTTTGGCGCTCAGTGCCGTCCACAGGCTTACATAGTAAAATCATCATCAATTGACACTGAATTATAAGTCTGCGTCTGAGAGGGTTTTCGATAGGGCATATGGGAACAAAAGAAACAAACAAATATAACTGATATTGTAGTCTTGTGTAAACTAACAATGGATGTTTGTCACAATGAAATAATGTTGTTTCTGAGTGGTTCAGCAGTGGCTGCTGTTGGAGTCCATTAACATCTTGAGTGGGTCAAATATTTGATAAATAATTCATCATAGCGCAAACACTGCATGGCTTTTACCTGGGGCAACTCTTGTGCTACTCTGCCTGGAGCACAATGAACAGGAGGAGGACAAATGGTACTTGGCTGAGTAATACGATCAATCCTTTACACATTGAAATGATTATAAGCATGCACCACACCCAATCCTACTGATTGTGCTGTGTTGTATTTCTCTGATCGGCTTTGTCATAAAAGCAAAAATGATGCTTGTATTTCTATCCAGTGGCATTCTGTAGTTTAATGTTAGGCGCGCAACTTTGCTTTTAGAAGTGTGGGGGACATAACCTGGTGAGGGGTCTGTGGGTCCTCCCCCCTACATTTTTGGGGCATCTAAAGCTCATTTTCTGCATTTCCACACAATTGAATATGACCCATGGCCCTTCTAGCGGTCTCTATTTATAACAACAAAAAGTAAGCAAAAATTCCCATGAACAGTCATCAAGCTAGAAAAGAGACCATTATTAAATATGTTTAAATGATTGCTAAGACAGAACTAGAGCAAAGGTAATTCAACAATCAATATTGTGTTGCACCTTAAACCAATAGCCTAACAAATGAACAACTCTTGAACATTTTTAGTATGCAGACAACTTTTGTTTGTGTTAATGGAATTTTAATGTGTGAAGAAACAGTCTTGAAAATGTTAGTCTTGTCTTTGGTGTGATAAACAATCCTTGGTTCCTGCATGTGCCTGGTTAAGATATGGGGGGGCATCATGATCTCCTCTTTAAGACCATCTGGCAGAATGCCCAGAATATGTTCTTTAAGTTAAGATAGGAGTCAGTGCCAGACACATGCCGGAACCAACCCTATGAACTATGACTATGTAACGTGTTCGTAACCAGTATATAAGGGAACTAACGGACGGTTGGAACCTCTCCAACGCACTGACAATATAGAATTATTAATTTAAGATTGACTTCGAGTGTCCCTGTGTAAGAATTTCCACAACAATTTGGTGTCAATGAAGAGGATGATTGATTCTGCCTGCGGAGCTTTCCAGTGGGGTTCTGCGAGGAAAACCGATGGCGCATTTTATGAAGCGTGAGGGAAATTCCCGCCTGACCAAAAGACAGCGAGACTCGCGCAGACCAGACCCTTACTGTGGGCTGCCCAGGAGGAGACACATAATCTGTGAAGAGTTAAGGGACGACAACTGATTTCAGTAAGTCAATTTAAATTAATCTGTATAAAAATACAAATAAATTATACAAAATTGAATTAATGCGAGTAATGTATAAAAAAGGTACCCGTAGTTTTATAAGAGACAAGGCTATTCACTAGTATTATGAGAAGACTAAAGCGAGGGCATAGCAGTATCATGGAAAGCCCCGCTGACAGCTGTCTGTAGGTATTTATAAGAGAAGTGTCTACGTGGTCTGCAGCCACTACAAATAGCACAAGGTGTTTTTGAATACAGGGTGTTATTTATATGTATAGGAAGTAGCGGCAAGAGAACTGTTGAAGATACATATGGTGCATAGCAAGTAACGACAAGAGAATCGTTGAAGATACACATAGGGTAATAAGGGAGACTACCGAGTGTGTTTGGGAATAGTACTAAGTGAATGTGGATGTGAAAGTTGTGTATGGTTGTGTGAGTGTGGAAGGACGTGTTAAAAGGGAATGGAAACCCCTTAGGAAATAAATCTAAGCAAAGAGATGTATTCAATCCACTAATACTAAACATGTACATTTAACATTTAACATGAAAACATATCTATATTTAGTATTTTGATCGTCGACAAGGTTTATTTGAGCTACTGTATGGTCAGCGACATTTTAAATTGCCATAGTAATGACTGACGCCAGTGCATCACTGGCAGGAATCATCAAATTGTCTGTGGTATTGAGTTTTCGTGCGGAGGGTGACTCGAAGAGAGAGGTTAGGTGCGGACAACGAAGATGGAAACAACAAGTAGTAATTCAAACATGAACTGTATAGCATCAGGCAGTATGAATTGGCTTCAAAAAAGTCCATTGGTAAGCTACCATCGGATGCCCGAGGACCCACAACTTTTGAAGAAGTGGCTCCATGTCCTGAAGAGGAAGGATGTGCCAGCTCGAGCTAGTAGGATCCGCAGACAGCACTTCGCGGTGGCAGACTTCGCGATGAAGGACACTTTCGACCAACCAAGAGTTTTCAAATGGAAAGGAGTCATAGACCTATGTTAAAGCCCTCTGCTTGTGCCTCTATGTAAAATTTTGAGGGTTATGGCGTATGGGTTACCGACCGACCATTATCAAACATTGCTGACTTCGGAGTCAACGGAGGAGGAGTCTACACAAGTCAATGCAATGGAGCCTGAGGTAATGTTAACCGGTCATGACTGTTGTTGACTGGACAACTTTGTTGATACTCTAGTTGAAGGTAACTAGCTAATTGTGTCTGAATTGTTTTGTGTAACACCCCCCAGCAAGTAACATTACCAAGCAACGCAACAGCAACTAAAATTGCAACCCAGTTTCTCCAAGTGCCACTGTTATTAGGTAGTTACTGTACCTAGCTTCCACCTCAGAGAGTCAAGTTCCGTAATAAATTTGGTTGACAGATTTGTATTTCTAATTTTTTATTAGCTCCACCTCATTTAGCTAGACTGAAGTTGACATAGCTAATGTTTTCTGAAAAATAAATGTTCTTGTATGCTTTGTCAACACACACACACACACAGCATAGATGCTGTGTGTGTGTGTGTGTGTGTGTGTTGACAAAGCATACAAGACAGATATATTTGGGTTGAGTTGTCTTAACAAAATGTTTTTTTTTCACAATGACATCTTCCCTGAAAAGGTTTTCATCCTGGAGGAGACTGTGCAGGAGGCAGAGGAGGTACATGCAAATCCATGTTATTTCTAAGGATAATGTTTATTTCAAGACACAATCTGTCACACCTGAGGCCATTTTGGATATAAAATGGACAATATACAGTATATTCGATGATTCTTGAATATAACTATAGCCTATAGATGCTTTAATTGCTTTCTACCAACAGGAAAGAACGGTTAGTACAGCATGCCAAACTGACCCCTTGGTGCCAGAGTGTTCCTGTGCTGCGGTGGAGAAGCGGTCCACTGGGACCATCACTAAAGAGCTCAGGGCCCAGCTAGATTGCACTCACAACCATCAGTATACAACCAAGTCCTGCCCCTATACGTCACAGATGAAGCTGACGGAGAGTGAGATCAGTGAAGACCATAACTCGCTGTATGAACCTGAGAGCTCAGAATCACAATCATCACCTCATCCTGAGATGTTGAACTGTTGCACCCTCTATAACCACTGTGGTTATTATTTTGATGTAAAAAGGGCTTTTGTAAAATACATTTGATTGATTGATTGATTGATTGAGTGATGGGACATTTTTATAGTATCTGAAACATATTTAGGTATGTATTTAATCTGCATCTTAACTTCTTAAAGTGGCAATCAGCAGTAGAAACAATAACAAAGTGTCTCGCTGCTCCTCTTTCGGTAAAAAGCTGAGGGATGGGGCTGGAGAAATGTAACCACTCTCAAATTCATTGACAGAGCTATAGATGCAAGGACTGACCATCCATGATATCAAAATTGTAATCCTGTTTCTATGATCTGTTTCCACTACCATGTACCCAGTTCGCTTTGGATAAAGGCGTCTGCTAAATGGCATATATTATTAAAGTCTACTTTGACTCTACCAACTAGCTGCCCAGTGTAGTTACCATTCATTTCCAATAAATGGCAGCCAAAGCTAGTTGAAGTCATTACTCTAGCGACAGGGACACAGGATTAGTGCGTGTTGAAAGCAGTTGTATCTTTCAAGCAAGTTTAACTGGTTGCGCTTAAACCTGTTGTTATAGTGGACAAGCTAACTAATACTATTTTAACATAAGGTGCAGGCATTAGCTCTATGTCTTGAAAATAATTACAGCAGGCTAGATTTACTAAATTAACTGGTTTTATTCAAACTCAAACCCTATTTGAAAAATGCCTTTGCTTCTGGTATGCACACCTTATGGAAGATCTAAGTCCTAGTGTTTCCATTCCCCTTTAAGCTGATTGAAATTTGGATAATAAATTGATTTAAATGATTACTATTAACATTGGAATTTGGATAATATGATTGACATTTGGATATTAAGTTGATTGAAATTTGGACATTAAGCTGATTGACATTTGGATATTAAGAGATTGAAATTTAGCTATAACGTACTGAGTGAATGAGAGCTGTCAGGGGACTAGCTCCAGTGTGAATGTGGAGTGACTGTGAGCTGAGTTTTCCAGTTCTGTGTGAGCCTTTCGATCTCAAATGTTATTTGATGTAAATACCTAAGTCGACTACCGCCCGTCGGATCTACAGGTAGAGGATAACATGTCTCAGAAATCACATTTGAAATCTCATTTGAGGGTAACATGTCTCAGAGGATAACATGTCTCGATTTGTAACGAGGATAACATGTCTCATTAGAGGATAAAATTATTACACGTCTCATGTAATGAGGATAACATGTCTCTGAGGGGAACGTGACACATTTTTAGATTACACGACTCATCAGTGGAGTTTGATGGTATAACGTTGTTATGTATGCGGAGATATGAGAGGAGAAAGTACTATTCCCAAATATGCTGTTAAATAGAACACAAGTGTATATTTAAACCCCTGTATGAATAGAACACTGGTGTAGAGGAGGACTTTGTGATGTAACACAAATGTATAATGGGTTACTAGAGATAAAGATGAAGTAACAACATAAAAAATAATAATAATACACAACTTGCACACCCACAAATAGACGTATGTAAGTGGTGTAAAAAGTATTCAGAGAAATGCTCAGAGTGGTCCCTCTATGGATCATTTGATAAAGATAAGGTTAAACCATTGTACAGGACATGAATTACGCCTAACCAATAAAATTATAAACGCTTATGAGATTTCCTCCACCCTGGAAATTCATTTTGAAATAAAACTCATACCCTGTTAAGTAGAACCAATGATTTTCTGTTAACTAAAGTTAAGGCTCCCGATGTACTCCCGATGGCTTTTTTGTTGATATCCCAAATGATGACGATTTAAACCAATTTGTGAATAGGCCAAATGGAAACTGCATCTGTTTCTCTGTCTATGCTGTCTCAGGTGTCAGACTTATTATGGACCGAGCGCGCCATCTACAGGGGACTGACAGACAGTACCAACCCAGTTAATACATATTGATCCCTCCAAAGCATTACATGTTAATCTTAAAATAATAGACATTTAATAAGTGGAAGCAGAAAGTGAATATCAAACAGAAATTTCAAATAAATATATAGAGTAACATTGTTATGGTAGACTAAAAAGAAAACAATGCCTTCCAAAATGAAGAAAGGTATGTTTGTTTTGTTTTAAACCTTGCAATACAGGGAAAAGCAGAACTTTGTGTGAGAGTGATCCATGTGTATTAGTAGTAATAGATTGAGAAGGTCTTCCTATGGGGAAGAAGAGAGTTCTAGTTGAAGGAAACATATATTGAGACTAGTGAAAGTAACAAAGTGAATGGTAATTGGCTTTCAGATAGCACTCCATTAATGCAACATTTTAGTCATTTCAAGTAAGACAGAGTGATTGAGCATTGAGACTGATTAAATTAGAGGCCGCTCACTCTTCAAGGCCTGGTCCACTGCTCTCGTGTTTAACTCGTGTTCTCTGGAATGCTCTTTAGGTTTTATCACCCAAAGACATCGTAAATCTCCTCTGTCAGTGTTATCTCATAGAGGCCCATCCTCAGTAGAACACACACACACAATAGTTAACAGAATACTCTATTCTGTCGAATAAAACAACCATTATAATGCAATACAAGCATTAAAACATAATGTTGCAATTACCCTGACATTCCCCCATTTTGAAAGTCCTCTCAACTTAAAAGAAAATTACAAGATTTAAGAACATTCATTCCCATGTAGAAAATGCATATATTCTACATAAACCAAAAATCACAAACACAATAACTCATTGCATGGGGTTCCTGCACATGACCAGCTTCCCCATCACTCACTCAGCCTCATCCCAAGAAACTCAGCACTGTCTCTTATTTCAACCCCCAACACATTTTCTAAGCACTCTAGCAATTTGTCTGGGAAGGTTATGATATACAGTCACCTGCACGAACCCATGAAGAAAAACAAAAATGCATACAGTTTATGAGATTCAAAGCTATATTTTCCATAGACAGTGAAAAGCACATATTTAATACATAATGCAGTGCATGCAAGAATGGAGTTGACTAAATAAGCTTTAGTTATCTATCACACTCCAATGGATCAGCATAGTATGTTGGAAATGACTATTTCCATCCCAGAAACTAAAATTAGCATATCTTGTTGGACAAATCCAGGTAGTGACTCCTGGTTAAAGTAAAATGTATTCCCTTGGTGCCTAATGAACATGACCCAAGACAAGCATCATGATTCCACTATTTATAAGGCGATGCCTATAGATCAAATAGATTAGGGTCAGTTTCACTCTCCGGATCAGAGTTCACCCTCTCCATTCACCAGGGCATGCTGAGAATAGTGTCAACATCTTTAGTTCGTAACAACAATCAAAACAATCAATCCCTAATACATTGCATTTACATTTAAGTCATTTAGCAGACGCTCTTATCCAGAGCGACTTACAAATCGATGCATTCACCTTATGATATCCAGTGGAACAACCACTTTACAATAGTGCATCTAAATCTTTTGGGGGGGGGGGGTTAGAAGGATTACTTTATCCTATCCCAGGTATTCCTTAAAGAGGTGGGGTTTCAGGTGTCTCCGGAAGGTGGTGATTGACTCCGCTGTCCTGGCGTCGTGAGGGAGCTTGTTCCACCATTGGGGTGCCAGAGCAGCGAACAGTTTTGACTGGGCTGAGCGGGAACTGTGCTTCCTCAGAGGTAGGGAGGCGAGCAGGCCAGAGGTGGATGAACGCAGTGCCCTTGTTTGGGTGTAGGGCCTGATCAGAGCCTGAAGGTACGGAGGTGCCGTTCCCCTCACAGCTCCGTAGGCAATCACCATGGACTTGTAGCGGATGCGAGCTTCAACTGGAAGCCAGTGGAGAGAGCGGAGGAGCGGGGTGACGTGAGAGAACTTGGGAAGGTTGAACACCAGACGGGCTGCGGCGTTCTGGATGAGTTGTAGGGGTTTAATGGCACAGGCAGGGAGCCCAGCCAACAGCGAGTTGCAGTAATCCAGACGGGAGACGACAAGTGCCTGGACTAGGACCTGCGCCGCTTCCTGTGTGAGGCAGGGTCGTACTCTGCGAATGTTGTAGAGCATGAACCTACAGGATCGGGTCACCGCCTTGATGTTAGTGGAGAACGACAGGGTGTTGTCCAGGGTCACGCCAAGGTTCTTAGCACTCTGGGAGGAGGACACAAGGGAGTTGTCAACTGTGATGGTGAGATCATGGAACGGGCAGTCCTTCCCCGGGAGGAAGAGCAGCTCCGTCTTGCCGAGGTTCAGCTTGAGGTTGTGAGCCGTCATCCACACTGATATGTCTGCCAGACATGCAGAGATGCGATTCGCCACCTGGTTATCAGAGGGGGGAAAGGAGAAGATTAATTGTGTGTCGTCTGCGTAGCAATGATAGGAGAGACCATGTGAGGATATGACCGAGCCAAGTGACTTGGTGTATAGTGAGAATAGGAGAGGGCCTAGAACAGAGCCCTGGGGGACACCAGTGGTGAGAGCACGTGGTGCGGAGACAGATTCTCGCCACACCACCTGGTAGGAGCGACCTGTCAGGTAGGACGCAATCCAAGCGTGGGCCGCGCCGGAGATGCCCAGCTCGGAGAGGGTGGAGAGGAGGATCTGATGGTTCACAGTATCAAAGGCAGCAGATAGGTCTAGAAGGATGAGAGCAGAGGAGAGAAAGTTAGCTTTAGCAGTGCGGAGAGCCTCCGTGACACAGAGAAGAGCAGTCTCAGTTGAATGCCCAGTCTTGAAACCTGACTGATTAGGATCAAGAAGGTCATTCTGAGAGAGATAGCAGGAGAGCTGGCCAAGGACGGCACGTTCAAGAGTTTTGGAGAGAAAAGAAAGAAGGGATACTGGTCTGTAGTTGTTGATATCGGAGGGATCGAGTGTAGGTTTTTTCAGAAGGGGTGCAACTCTCGCTCTCTTGAAGACGGAAGGGACGTAGCCAGCGGTCAAGGATGAGTTGATGAGCGAGGTGAGGTAGGGGAGAAGGTCTCCGGAAATGGTCTGGAGAAGAGAGGAGGGGATAGGGTCAAGTGGGCAGGTTGTTGGGCGGCCGGCCGTCACGAGACGCGAGATTTCATCTGGAGAGAGAGGGGAGAAAGAGGTCAAAGCACAGGGTAGGGCAGTGTGAGCAGGACCAGCGGTGTCGTTTGGCTTAGCAAACGAGGATCGGATGTCATCAGCCTTCTTTTCAAAATGGTTGACGAAGTCATCCGCAGAGAGAGAGGAGGGGGGGGAGGGGGAGGAGGATTCAGGAGGGAGGAGAAGGTAGCAAAGAGCTTCCTAGGGTTAGAGGCAGATGCTTGGAATTTAGAGTGGTAGAAAGTGGTTTTAGCAGCAGAGACAGAAGAGGAAAATGTAGAGAGGAGGGCGTGAAAGGATGCCAGGTCCGCAGGGAGGCGAGTTTTCCTCCATTTCCGCTCGGCTGCCCGGAGCCCTGTTCTAATACATGAATTGCTTCACTCATATAGATATTAACATACTCAACTCAAATCAATCCTTCAGTTTTAAAAATCATTACATTTCCAAATCAAATCATAATTAGAACCCAATTAATTATCCAACCAAAATGTATAATGACATTGCTCAGTGATTCAAATTGGTCCTATCACTCAAAGTAAAAAAAAACTCAATTTAACACACATCAACATTGGCAGAATGTACATTTATATTAACATCCAGTATAGTTATCCCATAATTCTACAATTAACTTTTTTATCCCAATTATAATACAGATCAGTATCTCCATGCATTCTTAATCTAAATTACTATAATTCTACGTGGTGTAGACCTCTACAATCAACCTGATACCCCAAAAGTCTACAACACAGTTGGCCAACCCCCTCCTTCAGGCACTGATTCTTCTGCTGTCCTTTTCGTCTTCTTCAGATAGCTTTACAGGTCAAAGTGGATGGCCCATTATGTCTTGTCCATTCGTCAACCAGTATACCAGCAACATAAGAGAAGTTTAGAACAGACTCCTCTCATACTGGGAAGAAAATCTGACACCGCGATTGCATAAAGGAGTTCTGTATCTATAATTCTTAAAATAACTGTTATGTATTTTGTGATAGTGACCTGAACACACAAACAAAACGGAGCTATTTGAATATAACTATGGATTATTTGGAACCAAAACAACATTTGTTGTTGAAGTAGAAGTCCTGGGAGTGCATTCTGACGAAGAACAGCAAAGGTAATCCAATTTTTCTAATAGTAATTCTGAGTTTAGTGAGCCCCAAACTTGGTGGGTGTCAAAATAGCTAGCCGTGATGGCCGAGATATGTACTCAGAATATTGCAAAATGTGCTTTCACCGAAAAGCTATTTTAAAATCTGACACCGCGATTGCATAAAGGAGTTCTGTATCTATAATTCTTAAAATAACTGTTATGTATTTTGTGAACGTTTATCATGACTAATTTAGTAAATTCACCGGACGTTTTCGGTGGGTATGCTAGTTCTGAACATCACATGCTAATGTAAAAAGCTGGTTTTTGATATAAATATGAACTTGATTGAACAAAACATGCCTGTATTGTATAACATAATGTCCTAGGAGTGTCATCTGATGAAGATCATCAAAGGTTAGTGCTGCATTTAGCTGTGGTTTGGGTTTATGTGACATATATGCTTGCTTGGAAAATGGCTGTGTGATTATTTGTGTCTATGTACTCTCCTAACATAATCTAATGTTTTGCTTTCGCTGTAAAGCCTTTTTGAAATCGGACAATGTGGTTAGATTAACGAGAGTCTTATCTTTAAAATGGTGTAAAACAGTTGATTGTTTTACATTTAAATTACAGGTTGAAATGCAACAAAACAGTAAAAATGCAAAGGGGGGATGAATACTTTTTCAAGGCACTGTAAAATGCTCTTAGTTTTAGAGATGTTCAGGACCAGTTATTTACAAGCCACCCATTCCAAAACAGACTGCAGCTCTTTGTTAAGGGTTTCTGTGACTTCATTAGCTGTGATGCGTATATGGTTGAATCATCAGCATACATGGACACACAGGCTTTGTTTAATGCCAGTGGCAGGTCATTAGTAAAAATAGAAAAGAGTAGAAGGCGTAGAGAGTTGCCCTGAGGTACACCATACTTTACATGTTACATGTTTGACATTAGAGAAGCTTCAATTAAAGAAAACCCTCTGAGTTCTATTAGATCGATAGCTCTGAATCCACGATATGGCCGAAGTTGAAAAGCCATTGCACATACGTTTTTTCAACAACAGGTTATGGTCAATAACATCAAAGTCTGCACTGAAATCTAACAGTACAGCTCCCACAATCTTCTTATTATCAATTTCTTTCAACCAATCATCAGTCCTTTGTGTCTGTGCAGTACAGGTTGAGTGCCCTTCTCTATAAGCATGCTGAAAGTCTGTTGTTAGTTTGTTTACAGAGAAATAGCATTGTATTTGGTGAAACATGATTTACTTTATTTTTTAATTTGTATTAGGTCTCCCCTGGTTGAGTTGGCATAACCCTGTTATTTTCTGGTCTGAGAGGTGACTGCTGGGTTGGTCACAGGAGTGTCAGGGGAGGTGTCTCGGGGTGTCTGGAAAGTCTCGACCAAGACCCTCAAGTGGATTTATCGGAGGAGTACACGCCTGCCTCCTCATCGACTCTGGGACTGTGCCATTGACCTGCTGTCTGACACAGCCCTCCCAAGAGGACACGTCTATCCCCTCTCCTATGCGGAGACCGAGGCCATGGAGACCTACATACAGGAGAGCCCCCAGCAGGGTTTTACCCGCCCCTCTACATCACCAGCCTCCTCAAGCTTATTTTCTGTGAAAAAGAAAGATGGGGGACTGTGCCCCTGCATTGATTATCAAACTCTGACTAAAGCCACCATTAAGTTCAGCTATCCTTTACCCCTCATCCCAACTATTACGGAACAAATGCACTGGGCGCAGTACTTCACGAAACTGGACATGAGGAGCGCCTACCATCTGGTGCACATTCGTGCAGGCGACGAATGGACAATGGCTTTTTCCCACGACCATGGGTCGTTACGAGTATCTCGACATTCCCTTTGGCCTGTCTAATGCTCCTTCGTCCGGGGCTTCAGCACGGTGGTCACACCTCTTATCTCCCTGCTGAGAGGAGGTCCCCAGCGGCTTCATTGGACGATGGAGGCGGAGAGGGCGTTCGAGACGCTAAAGGCACGCATCACCACTGCTCCCATGCTGGCACATCCGACTCCTCACTCCCCTTCATTGTCGAGGTGGATGCCTCCGAAGTAGGAGTCGGGACAGTGCTGTCCCAGCACACCGGAACCCTCCAAAGCTGCGGCCCTGCGCCTTCTACTCCAAGCAGCTTAGCCCCGCCCAGAGGAACTACGACATAGGGGGCTGGGAAATCTTGGCGGTCAAGAAGGCTCTGAAGGCGTGGAGGCACTGGCTGGACAGGTCCAAACACCCTTTCCTGGTGTGGATTGACCACCGTCAGGGCAGCGAAGAGGCTAAACTCGAGACAGGCCAGGTGGGCTCTATTCTTCACCAGGTTCCAATTCACGCTTTCCTATGGGCCAGGCTCGAAGAACGTGAAGGTGGACGCCCTGTCTCACCTCTATGATGCAGAGGAGAGGCAGGGAGAGGAGACCCCCATCCTCCCTCTGTTCCGTATCATCACGCCAGTGGTGTGGGACGTGGACACCGACATACGGCAGGCCCTGCATACAGAACCTGCACCTGCACAGTGCCCAGAGAACCGCGCCTACGTGCCCATGGGACCGCTTCCTTACCTGGGCGCACATGGCGTCTGTGTCAGGCCATCCTGGGATAGGCCGTACCATCGCCTGACTGACTGAGAAGTACTTGGCTAGGGATGTCCAGGTTTATGTCTCTTCCTACTCCAGTTGTGCCCAGTCTAAGACACCCAGACACCTCCCTCATGGAAAGCTCTTTCCCCTGCCGGTTCCACAATGACCCTGGTCTCAACTCTCAGTGGACTTTGCCACTGACCTTCCCCCTCGCAGGGGAACACCACCATTCTTGTTGTTGTGGACCAGTTTTCCAAAGCTTGCCGCCTCTTTCCTCTGCCTGGGCTCCCGTTGGCCTTCCAGTGCATGTTGGGGTATTAGCCGGCCCTGGCACCTTGGCATCCGAGCCAGACCAAGGCCCCTGCGGTGGACGAGTGATTTCGGTGCGCTGAGGAGACCTGGAACGCTGTGCACACTTGTCTCCATCGGACTGTGCATTGGCACAAGGAACAGCGCCTGTTTTCTCTCCAGGCGACCGGGTCTGGCTCTCCACCCGGAACCTGCCCCTCCGCCTGCTCTGCCGGAAGCTGAGCCCATGGTTTGTGGGGCCGTTGAAAGTCCTGAAGAGGGTTAATGAGGTAACGTACTGTTTACAACTCTCTGCTGATTAACGCACTAACCCGACTATTCATGTGTCTCCCTTCAGGTACGGGGTGTCTCCAGTACCTCATCGACTGGTAGGGGTACAGCCCAGAGGAGCTGTACCCCAAAGCTGGTGTCGCCACATTGCTGGTGCAGCGGGGGGGTGCTGCTTCTACAACTGTAGAAGATAATGTTCTGCAGTTATAATATGCTTGCCCTGCCTATTCCTTAATTATTAATTGTATGTATTTGACCACTAGCCATTGAGGACCAACATGTCTACCACACCCTCTCTCCTTGGCACATATGTACAGACCCCTGTAACCATCTGATCCTGCTAAGATGAGGCAGGCATGACAAAGAATTACCTTGGTGTACACATGAATAGGGCTGTTGCGGTGACCGTATTCCCACCACACCGGCGGTCACGAGTCATGAAGGCAGGCAAATTCCATGTGACCGTTTCGTCATGGTAATTAGGCTTCTCCAAGCTCTGACACTGCTACTGGTCATTAGTAGCCTACCAAACTTGCTAACTGCCTGGTACTCAGCACTCTATTGTCCCTCTAATCACTCTGACATCAATGCAAATGTGATTAAAAATCTAATCAAACACTTCATGAGAGCCCATGAGCTAATGTTGCGCAACATTTCTATAGGCTATGCAATTGCGCAAGGAAACAGAGTGATGGCCTCTACCAAAAAGAGGAGAATCCCATCAGTATTCTATAGGCTAGGCCTACTATATTTATTTCTCAACTTTCCTAATATCAAGTACATTGCTTATATTTACTACAGCAGTATAGCCTACCTGTTTGGCATGAAAATGAACCACTGGAAAAGCGTCCTCCTTTCCCTATTTAAGTGCATTGACAACATGTATTTTTTCCCGCTGCCCATTTTTTGATACAGGTGCATGATAATGGTCCATTCTAAATCAAAACAAATTTCACACATATATTATTTAGTATATGTAAAGACACAATTAAATCAAGAATAGTCTGATCGATGACAATATTAGCCTATCACCTGTAAATTATACATTATCACTTGTGAATGATGCCCAGCATAAGAAACAATGCCTTTTTTTTGCAACTTTTTCGAATCATAGTCACCCGCCTTATGTACCTAGCCCATAGACTTATATGTGCCCAAATAATTTCTTAAAATTAAGCACATTAATCCACTTTACAAGGGGTGTAGAGCCTAACTGGCATACATAAGCAGCGTGAGTTCGAAGTTTGGGGAAGATCATTTTCACCATAAAAATTCACCATTGCTGCGCTTATAATGTAAAGAGATAGGCAAAATATTATTCAGCATTTTCAGCTAAATGTTATGATCTGTTTCATCAGCCACATTGCTTAAAAAAAAAAAAATGTTTAGATGCTAGTGGTTATATTAAATTGGAATTTATCGCATCCCACAGAATAGGGTGACTTTTGTACAGTGGTTCTTCCTTTAAAAGTTTTGAGTTTATGCCACAACCGTTTGTGGTAGATGGTAGCATTTTGTGGTAAATTGCGTCATTCTGGCAACAATGGCTGACCCTTAAATAACTTGCCATAGAATTCTGCGGCACCACGCAAGCTGTGCAGCAGTATGCCGCAACTTTTAACTTTTAAAGGAAGAACCACTGTACTATGGGGGATAGTACATTGACATGGGCTAGTGCTTTTGCTGTTCGTTAGGACTACTCATCTTGTTGGCTGACGAAAAGTAAATGTGGACAGTTCTTCCAATGGCTTCAATATGCACCTTGGAATTGGATAAGGGCGCATGCAGTTGCGTCCCTGATGTGGTTTCCACACATCTCCTGGCTTCCACACATAGCCTACAAGCCACTGATGCAGATCTTTGGAACATATGCATTTTAAAAAGTCTAATAAATCCATGTAATATAGCCTATATCTTCACAATAAATCCACTATTCATTTTAGACAGGTCTAAAGAAGCATGATATAAAAAATATAAAAAAAGCTATTTCAGAATGTGTGGGGGACATGACCCCCCTGTACTCAGTGAAAGTTATGCCCCTGTTTAATGTAATTGACGTTCTCCAAATAACTGCTGGGTCAACTCAACACCTACTGTAGTTATGTCATGACTGTAGTGGATAGGATGAACAATTTAGGAATTGTTCAAATTCAAATGCATTGCTGTGACCCATGTCCTTAGTTAAAACTGCATTATCCAAAGTTAATGAGAGAGCAACATTTGTGTTACTGTGTTACTAAATATGTTCCGTGACTAAAAAGAGCAGATAACCCCCTTGATGGAAACAGTGGCAGGTCTGGGGGAGCTCTTATTGGAGTCAATTAAATGAGGAGTTATGCTGCAGATTCTCCTCGCCTGTTGCCTGGCAACCTGACATCCCAGCTACTCTGTGTGACTGATCAGCTGGTTCCTCATTTCTCAGACCTTTACTGCCTGCCTCCCAGAATGCTCTGTACAAACGGGAAATCTGCCCTGGCTGTCCTCCCCTCCCCCAATCTCCCCCTTCATTTACATGTGCGAAAATGTCCATCTATCTGGAGGGCAAATGCAACTATGGAGTTTGCTGTGATCCTGGCCATATGATAAGTGTACAAAAAAAATAAAACTGTGGAAAAGAGAAACATAAGAACAGAATTTTGCTTTATATAGATGAACTGGTCTTCTTGACAGGAAAGGGATTCCCATTAGCTATAGATAGTGAGGACCCCTCCTCCCGCAGCACACGTCCACTCACACAGCACAAACAGGCATGGACACCTGAGCTAATAGCAAATATTTCCGCCGGTGGTTAGCTGGGATACCCAAGGTAATGAGCCAGAAAGGTTGATGCCTAACCTATTTACTCTCAATAAACATGGTTAGTAATCTGATATTATGCTTTTATGCAAAGAGCAGTCCTGTTTATGCTGCTATAGATTACCATCATGGAGATTTATGCATTTCTCTCGCCCTTAACACAATCACTAACCATTCAAATTGACCCACTGTAAAGTTATATTAATTAATAGGATCATACAGTAAGCTACTGTATACTGTATATGTATTTGAAGTATCACATTTTTATTAAATGGTCTTATAACAACATGGAAAAAATGTAAGTGTATAACAGCCAAAAGAGAAGTTTGTGTTACGGAGTGGGACACTTGGATCAACAAGTAGCCTATTACAGAGAGAAGCCACAATGGAAGAGGCCAGTAATATATAGCAGGATACAGCCCAGGGACACATTTATCAGTCTCTCCTAACAGGTTTTTGTAATGTGTTCTTGTTGCCAGCTACTGTACAATATCCTACTCTTCCTCACAGTGCTATTCCCTCAAACGACAACACTACAGTTCCACAATAACATGTGCACACATTTTGTTCATGTGTGTTTATGGGGTTGTTTCTACAACTATAAAAAAGAAATACTTGACATGTACTTGACATGTACTGGTTTGTTAATTTATCCTTTATAATCAATGACTGTTTAGCAGCAGCTCTGTGAGATCACAACAAGGTGTGTACTACAGTACGTGTTAAAGGGGATGATGTATGGCCCACAGTTGCCCATGCTCAGAGCTCGACAGCAACCTGATTTACTCATCCATTAATGTGTGCTGCAGAAAGTAATGATTATGTGCCAGTGTTTGTGTTAAATAGAGTCTGACAAGGCATGGAAAGGTCTCCCATGGGACAGCTGTTCTGTGCCCATGCACACTTTACATTGTATGCTCCAACCATAAAGTCCCATATTTCCATTGCACATGAGAGGAACCAGTGTGTGGGAAGTGGGAGTTCGGACAACATGCTATGACTAACAGCAATAGTCATAATTATTTCTGATAAGTATACTGTGCCTGGACGTTCATTTAACCTATCTATGGTTGTATATTTTCCCGGTAGTTTACAAATGTTCCATCCCAAGAATAAGTCACTATTTTTCTACGTAACCGCCAAAACCGGAAGTGTCTTTCAAAAGCATTATAAAACATATACTGTAAATGTCTGGATTTGATTAGAGCTTTGACCGGCATGAAATGCTACCTGAGCCTGATGAGCCATGTATTAAAGACATTTTATGAGCCCTACATTAATGGCATTTAGTCCAAGCCCATAAAGGCCCAAATGATTATGTTGTTATCTAATTGGCTACATACTGTAGGTACATTAAGCACTACAGAAAAACAGAAGAACCCATAGATGTAATTAGCTATATGCTCACTTTGGGTAAATAAATTGATCTAGCTCCAGTAGGCTAATCTTTTTGAGTGTGAACTATATTACTGTACTGTATTATACTGTATTATATGGACTGGAATTACACACATCGTTCAAACCATGATAAAGCAGAAGAGAACATGTGATTCTGGTGCGCATATGCAGCCTACAAAATTACAAGTATAGGCTAGCAAATTTGATTTTGAAGTATAATAGGGCCTATTTGTATAATTAGCAGGCTGACGCATACAGTACAGTGCATTCGGGAAGGTATTCCATCCTCATCAATCCACACACAATACCCCATGATGACAAAGCGAAAACAGGTTTTAGAAATGTTTGCAAGTGTATTAAAAATAAAAAACAGAAATATCTTATTTACATACGTGTTCAGACCTGGAGTAATGAATCACGTTTCCCCATCTGGCAGTCCGAAGGACGAATCTGGGTTTGGCGGCTGCCAAGAAAACACTACCTGCCCAAATGCATAGTGCCAACTGTAAAGTTTGGTGGAGGAGGAATAATGGTCTAGGGCTGTTTTTCACGGTTCGGGCTAGGCCGCTTAGTTCCAGTGAAGATAAATCTTATCGCTACAGCATACAATGACGTTCTCAACGATTATTTTCTGTTTCAGCATGACAATGCTCCCGTGCACAAAGCGAGGTCCATACAGAAATGGTTTGTTGAGATCGTTGTGAAGAACTTGACTGGCCTGCACAGAGCCCTGACCTCAACACCATCGAACACCTTTGGGATGAATTGAAACACTGACTGCGAGCCAGGCCTAATCGCACAACATCAGCACCCGACCTCACTAATGCTCTTATGTCTGAATGGAAGCAAGTTCCCGCAGCAATGTTCCAACATCTGGTGGAAAGCCTTTCCAGAAGAGTGGAGGCTGTTATAGCAGCAAAGGGGGGACCATCTCCGTATTAATGCCTATGATTTTGGAATGAGATGTTCGACCAGCAGGGGTCCACATACCTTTGGTCATGTTGTGTATCTTTCATAAATTTTACCCTAATGTTATTAGACTACCTCCTCTTTCTCTCTCTATTGTTACATCATTCCTTCCTCGCTTTCAACAGTTAAATTAAATACGTTTCTTGTCCTTATCTTTATCATTCTAATGACATCCTTGATGTTATGCCTCTGAATAAATAACATCCTTGATGTTATGCGTCTGAATAAATAACTGCTATAGCCTACTGCCATTGCGCGGTCGCTCTTCTTTCAAACTACACGTAAGTTCTATTGGCTGCTGTATTTAGCATTCAGCAAAAAAGAGCTTGTGTCCCTCTTCGAATAGTCTATTGCGATAAGAAATGCAAAAAAAAAAAATGTGTGTAGCTTTTCCTGCATGGGACAAAGTTTTTTTAAGGAGAGGCCAGTGGAGGACAGGTGCTTGTGTATTGCGCAAGATCCAGAGGCTATATGTTCGAAGCTTATTATGCATTACCCATCTTTAATTAGTTAGACATAAGGCCAATACTGCATTGAATGTATTACCTGAAATTAGGTAGGCTAAGACATCTGTATATAGGGCTATATATAGAACAGGATTATCGATTTTGGATGCAATTTGAATGGCGTTGAAGGAGAGAGAGAAAGACTGTGAGAGAGTGCTCGCACGTGCACTGATTTAAAGCTAAGATATTTGAGTAAAAGGCTGTTTTAAAATTCTGTAGCTGCAATAAAAAAAGATCAGTGCAATTAATAAACAAGGTGACCATCGAAAGCCAGATGGAGATGAGTAAATTAGACGTGTATTCAGTCTTTATATTAGTGTAGCATAGGCT
This sequence comes from Salmo trutta, assembly GCF_901001165.1. NCBI lineage: Eukaryota > Metazoa > Chordata > Actinopteri > Salmoniformes > Salmonidae > Salmo > Salmo trutta. Next base: position 13,623,621 of record NC_042980.1, read on the forward strand.
ATGCTGCAGCAAATGCAGGCCTACCTGTCACAGGAAAATAAGTTACCATGATGAGATGATAGGTCTGCATGCATTGTGAAGTGTGCTCCATACTGAGATGGGCTGTCTGTCCCCACCCTGAGTGTTGATGATTCATCATGCAGAGGCCGTAGAGAAGTCAGATTTAGACATAGCACATATTTTAAGAGTTCCATTTAACGCCATGTTGTTCATATAAATAATTTATTATAATTTATCGGTTTCTCGCAGTTATTTATCCCGAAAAAAGGGAGTGGTTTTGAGCAGTAAATCTCGGTAACCGGGTTCCCGCCATTCAACCTTAAATGTATACTACTTTATGCCTAATATTTGCTGTCTGACCTGCAATTCCCAAGCCAGAAACCTCATAGCTCTGCTCTTTGCCATATGTTCTGGTTTTCTTTCCATGTGTCTGCATATTTGACTGGAAAACCCCTAGCAACGCTTTGCTGCTTGAAGTGTGCATATCTGAAAAACAGATGGCCCATACACACACACACACACACACACTACAATCTTGTGACCACACAGATTCGACCTCTGTGGATAGGAGCAATTGGCAAATCAGAGCTATCTCGAATCATTGACATATACTCAAAGAGACAACCTTATTTTTACATGCAGAGTGTCTGTGTGCTCTGTTTGAAATGTGCCATTGTTTGTTTTTGACTTCAACCTACCCTCTCAGGTTGTCTGTGAATGCATACAGTATGTAAAGCATGTGCATTTACATTTTGTAACTAAATATCAATTCCAATCACATCAGATCTTTTCACATACATTTTTTCCAGAGCTGATTTGATTGGTCAAAAGACCTGTTAGTGAAACAAATATTAGAATTGGGCTGCCTGTCTAAAATGCAGCCTTGGTAGGTTAGGCTCATAGCCTAACAGTTGTGGGGTGAAACTACTAGTTTGCTTGTGTCATGGTGCATTAGTCCGACAGTGTCCAAAAAGACAGCATTTTCCTGAAAACATTCATGACTTTCAAGGATGAAATAAAATATTTCTTACCTGATGCGAAATCGTTCCCGTCCATGACCTTGATCTTGATTTAGGCCAGTGGATCGGTCAGGGTGGAGGTGCTGGCCGAGCTCAACCTCTTCCTCCATCTCCTTCAGGACCTTTTCGATCCCATAGAAATGGAACGGCCTGCTAGCCCAACCTGTAAAATGTCATGGATTTTTTGGTCTGTTCCCTACATACTGTGTACAATAGGCTTAAGCAGAGTCATATTATATTGGTCTAAATATGACCAACTGGCTCGATTCAGTCTTATGTAGCAACATTTTTAATTCTGTTTTTTTACGTTGGATAAAAGTAGAGACTCAGAGCTAGAAAATTGTGTATCATACACTACAGTTGAGGAACATTGGGAAAGTAATTCTGCTTTGAAAGTTAATAAATGTGTAACCTCACATTTGAGAAAATGAATGTTTTGGTACACCTACTGGAGAGCTCTTCTTTGCCTACACCCATTCAGCATCATTCACACCCTCTTAATTAAGCCTTAGCCCCACCCATCTCTTTAAGGATTCACATGTGAGGCCATGTGCTAAACAGAGTGAGTACAGTAGCGTACTAAACAACCAAAGATTTCAAGACTAAAGGCTGGTAGACATTTATCGCAGTGACATCATGAACATTCTATTGTCACCCGACAACAAACTTGTCATTGTCGTTATGAAAAAATATAAACGCAAAAACAACAACAGGCTGCATGACATCAACAGCCTGGTGGTCCAAAATAGCATAACTGGTGTATTTTAACACAAATAAACCCATCAGTTTAAAAATGTATTTAGCATATGTCAGTTTAGCAAACCAGGCAACTAAACGCAACTTTTTAAACAATGTTGTAGTTCGTTTCTAGCTTGTTAGCTAGCTAGCTCATGTTAAGTTAGCTGACTAGCCTGTTCAAATAATGACCATATCATATAGCTGACAACATCTTCACTTTAGCTCATTTGTATTAATTATTACAGGAAAATAAACTCACAACAAGATCCTGATTTACAAGTTAATGGCGAGCTAATTACAGAAAATTACTTATGGTTGTGAGTGTGAAGAAATAAAGAAGGGCATTCTACCAGAGAATTTTAGAACTTAGACACTGATTTGTTGGTCTAACGTTATATCCTAATTTGACTTTTGTGCAGGTCCTGTTGTTCTTCATATTTCAGTCTCTGGTAAACACACACTATATCAAATTAAATATATGTTTATTTCTCACATGCACAGGATCCAGAAGGTGTAAACGGTACAGTAAAATGGTTACTTGCATAGTGGAGTCTTTTGTTTAGACATGTAGCTAGCTAAACAATGAACCATAATCCCAACACATAATGTTACTACCCTGCATGAACCTGAAGCTAAAGCTAGCCAACTAGGTTCAGTGTTAACTAGCGAGCTAACATTGGGCTATACATAGTAATGCAAATGTCTCTGAGATACGAATACTATTACTGCACAGATCATTCTCGTAACGTTAGCTAGCGAGCCAGCCAGCTAAAGTTAGCTAGCTAGCTAACAGTACACTTTAACTTGCAATGAAAACAACTTTCTGTTTGAAGATGTAATCTGGAGACAGATGTTTTAAACATGTTCTCTTTTCGACTGCCTCCGCATATTTGCAATCAAACACTTTTGCATATCTTCGCGATATCTTTCAAAAAAGCTGTCTCAGAAAGGACTACCTACACATACTGGGAAGCTCATGTTATAGACAGAAGCGTGCTACATTACAGACCAATCAGAACTCATTTCTAGGCATGCCCAGCCCCTCCATTATCTCAGCCAATCATGGCTAGCGGGAAGATCCCTGTCTTTTACCATGGCTAAACCAACTATGCTCGTAATTTAACAATTGTATTCTTATTTGCAGATGGCATATAAGTTTGTTATTAAGGCACATGTTCCAGAAGGCATTTCTGCCATTTCTTGATAAAAAATAAAATGTTTACATTCAAATGCCTCTCCTGTGAAGTAGTGACACACCACATACGCCTAGTTTCCTGAAATGAGTCAGAAATAGGCCTCATTCTGAGAACTTTGCAAAGGGAAGGGAACTCTGCCAAGACCTCGCTCTTCAACTAAGCACCATGAATTAAGAGCGATCTGAAGTGATAAGGAAATTTGTCAACCCTTGGTGGACAGTGGGAGTTTTAAAGCCAGTGCTAGTGCTAGTGCTAGTGCTAGTGCTAGTGCTTCTTCTTCTTCTTCTTCTTCTTCTTCTTCTTCTTCTTCTTCTTCTTCTTCTTCTTCTTCTTCTTCTTACTTCTTCTTCTTTTTCTTCTTCTTCTTCTTCTTTTTTTTCTTCTTCTCTCTTCTTCTTTTCTTCTTCTTCTTCTTCTTATTCTTCCCTTCTCTCTTCTTCTTCTTCTTCTTCTTCTTCTTCTTCTTCTTCTTCTTCTTCTTCTTCTTCTTCTTCTTCTTCTTCTTCTTCTTCTTCTTCTTCTTCTTCTTCTTCTTCTTCTTCTTCTTCTTCTTCTTCTTCTTCTTCTTCTTCTTCTTCTTCTTCTTCTTCTTCTTCTTCTTCTTCTTCTTCTTCTTCTTCTTCTTCTTCTTCTTCTTCTTCTTCTTCTTCTTCTTCTTCTTCTTCTTCTTCTTCTTCTTCTTCTTCTTCTTCTTCTTCTTCTTCTTCTTCTTCTTCTTCTTCTTCTTCTTCTTCTTCTTCTTCTTCTTCTTCTTCTTCTTCTTCTTCTTCTTCTTCTTCTTCTTCTTCTTCTTCTTCTTCTTCTTCTTCTTCTTCTTCTTCTTCTTCTTCTTCTTCTTCTTCTTCTTCTTCTTCTTCTTCTTCTTCTTCTCTTCTTCTTCTTCTTCTTCTTCTTCTTCTTCTTCTTCTTCTTCTTCTTCTTCTTCTTCTTCTTCTTCTTCTTCTTCTTTATTGTTAAGTCCCATCTGCCCAATAGGGTTTCACAAATTGATTGACAAATGAGGCTTTATATAGTTCAAAATGGCCTCGTGGGTTCAGGGACCTTTCACAACGGGAATAAAAAACAAAACATGATGTGACTGGTAAATGAGTTGTACAAAATATGACAAATAGAAGCCCCAGGGGGCCATTTTGAAATATATTAAAGCCTCATTTGTTTCTTAATCTGTAAAACCTCCTAGGATTTTAGATGGAGATTGATGGAGATTGAGATTGTATGCGCTTTCATCAACTTCCAATGTCTTCTAAGAGCTGCTAATCTCTCTAGACCATGGTTCCCCAATAGGCAATCATTGAATAGGGTTCTCAAATAGGGGATTTTATTTGGTCCCCCAAGTCTTCTTAGTTTATTGTTTTAAAAAAAATGTTTTAATCAGTTTTGTTGTTGGACATAAAAGACAGAAAATCACCAGGAAATCAGCTCAAGTGATTTTAATTTAGGGAATATGTTCCCAAGTATTCCCAAGCATAAAAATAGAGGCATATGTGATTGTTTCCCAAATCAAGGTTTGAAATAATTCAGTTTTTGTCAAATACTATAGCTGTATGGGATTCTTGCAGTCAATTTGCAGTGTTCCCCGACCATCCGCTCAATAAATTCTTTCTCCCACGGTTGAATGTAATTGAGGACCCTGCTCTAAATTGATAAGAGTTACATATCTCAATATTATTTTGGATGATATTATATCGATACTTTGACTTCAAGTTTTGACTGCCATCTCTAGTACTAGTCGGCTGTACATTCGGCCAAAACTAAGGTATTTTTCATCTCTATAGGCCTACATCATTCTACATCTCTTTTAAAATAGTGACGGTGACGTGTTTTCAGCACTTTTATTTTCATGACTGCATCAAAACAAATGTTCTCATGCTCTCTCTTGTCGCTCTGCCGCAGACATAGTGAGCAATATGCAGTGGTGTAAAGTACTTAAATTAAGTAAAATACTTTCAAGTAATACTTATTTTTGACAACTTTTACTTTTACTTCACTACATTCCTAAAGAAAATAATGTACGTTTTACTCCATACATTTTCCCTGACCCCCAAAAGTACTTCTTACATTTTTTATGTTAGCAGGAAAAAAAATTGGTCCAATTCACTCACTTATCAAGAGATCATCCATGGTCTACCCTACTGCCTCTGATCTGTCAGATCACGAAACACAAATGCTAGTTTGTAAATTATGTCTGAGTGTGTTGGAGTGTGCCCCTGGCTATGCATAAATAAATAAACACAAGAAAAGTGAGTCTGGTTTGCTTAATTTAAGCAATTTCAAATTATGTATACTTTTACTTTTGATACTTAAGTATATTTCTGCAATAACATTTACTTTTGATACTTAAGCATATTTTAAACCAAATACTTTTAGACTTTTACTTAAGTAGTATTTTACTGGGTGACTTTTACTTTTACTTGAGTCATTTTCTATTAAGGTATCTTTACTTTTACTCAAATATGACATTAGGTACTTTTTCCACCACTGGCAATATGTTTGGAACATCAAATCAGAATAAAATCACAGTTTGAATCGCAATACATATAGAATAGTGAGAATTGTGAGAGTCGCAAAAATATCATATTTTCACCTAAGTATCAAGATAATATCAAATATTGAGGTCCCTGGCAATTCCCAGCCCTACCAGACAGACGAGTTGCCTGGGATTTACGAGACTAAGGAGTTGCAGAATTTCCTTTTCACTTAAGTAAGAAGCCTTTGGCCATACATTTCTTGTAGAGAAACATCCCAAATAAACGTTTTTCTTATTATTTCATCGATAGTATTTACAATAATGCAATTTTAGGTCACGAGACAAAGGCTTTCAGTGACTTTGAGAGACTAAAGAATGTTTTCAAAGAAACTATGAAATTTGGAAACATTAAACATTAAAGGGAGTTATGTTCAGCACTGATACAATGTAGCCCTCCTGATACAAAGTAGCAACAAGCGTCATCTTTCACAAGCTACGGTGCTAAACCACCACAAGCGCAAGCATCGGGGTGGTTCAGTATTTACATTTTAGCTTGCTTGGTGCACACCTTGTGAAACACTTAGTCTCATTTTCAACTCCTTTACCATTTTGAAATGGCCGGCTCGGTGGTTGTCATACGTAAACGAAAGACGCCTAACAGTTTTTGTAAGATGGCGAAAATGTAGCTAGAATTGGTTTGTATCTAGCTTTTTGATTGTAAGGTGGCTGCGGTATTCAGTGAAGACTTTTACCATCTCCTTCATGCTGCGGTTTTTAAGTGAAACATTGTCATGGCAGAAGAACAGAGAATGAAGAGTCAACGCTGGTAAATGACGTTTTTGCACATGATTGTAGCTAATTATCTATTCATCTGATTGCGATCTATCACAAAAGTAACCGACCGTAACAATCAGTTTCAAGTTGGATATTCGCCGCTTTCAAAACCACTTGAACCACAGGACTCTAAATAAGATGTTGAAAACTTCGCAGGTATTATTTTCACGATTTGGACCATTAATTCGCTTTCCAAAACTAATAAACGTGGAAATGTGAGCAGCATTTTGTATTCCGAGTTGAATTAGTTAGGGAGCGTAAACAAAGTACAAACTTTTTTTACATTCGAATTTCAGTAGCTTCTTGGTCATGTGACCTACTTGACTCAAACAAGGTTCTGAATGTCCACTGGCTTCCCTTCTATATTGCACACACTTTGGTTTGTTCATTTTCAGCTCACACATTTTTACATGAATTTTCAAACTTTCTAATTTTAATAGCTCCTTGGTCATGTGACCTACTGACTTCAAACAAGGTTTAGAATGTACACTCAGTGGGCCCTACCATTGTACAACCTTTAGCTTGTCCATTTTCATCTCACACGTTTTTACAGGAATTGTTTAAAATTTCAATAGCTCCTTGGTCATGTCAGTTACACACCTTAGAAGCATGCAGTGGATATACAGCCATATTGCATAACCTCTAGTCATGTATCTTCTATATTGTTGTACATTAATATTAGTTTGACAATTAGGGGGTTCAGTCCAGTATTGTGTTAACACTTTTCTTGAATATTTATCTATAATAATTGGTAGTTCTAAGTACTTATTTTCCCTGTTTTTTATTTTGCCACTGTATCAGCAGTACACAATAGGAGAGAGACAGATAATATCTCCTTTCTTCGTTAATATCAACCTTTTTTTTTTTTTTACTTGGCAAGTCAGTTAAGAACAAATTCTTATTTTCAATGACGGCCTAGGAACAGTGGGTTAACTGCCTTGTTCAGGGGAAGAACAATAGATTTGTACCTTGTCAGCTTGGGGATTCAAACTTGCAACCATTCGGTTCCTAGTCCAACACTCTAACCACTAGGCTATGCTGCCACCGTTAATATCAACCATAAAGGAAAAGGGCAAAGTACGAGAGTCATGTTATTAATTGTCCAAAGCAGGGATGGAGAGTGAGGTAGGCTGCAGTGGGTTAGCTGGTCAATACATATACTGAACATGTAAACACAGTAATGGTGGCCAGAGAATCAATTAATAAAAATAGAAATTTGACAAATGAAACAGAAATTGTAGACCTTTAATCTTTTCCAACATGTCAACAGACACTTACCTTCAAATAAGTACAAAACATTTCACAGTGTTAACTTTCTCTTTATCCCTGGTTGATGTACATTTCAGAGCCTCTTCAGTGTGGATGGGCTATAGCATACATTTTCAACAACAAAGACTGCACTTCCAGTTTGTGTTCTTCACTCTGAACTCTTTTGTCTTCATTCCTAGGCACAGCACATGGAACCACCGTTGGTATGCAAAACATTCAATCAAAACAAAGCATAACATGTTATAAATATTATCAAATATCAATGCAGTATGACGAATTAGCCATCCATTGTGTTATATCATAAATTGTCATACATGCTGTCACTGTTGTCAAAAGATAATAAACATGTTAAATAAAGTTACTAACCCAGTCAGTCTTTGGGCCACATCCAGGTTCTTTATCAGTGGCACACATGAAGCAGTTGTTGGCTTTGTTGAACTCTGAAATCATAGGCATGAACTGAACTTATGCCTATTTACTTTGAATTAAATGTCTTTACATTTCAGACATTTTTAGTATATCCTTCAGCCATTTCTTTTCACAGTTGCTCCATGTGTTTTTGTGAAGGTTCTATATGAATTTGGGAGGGGATGTTGGGGAACTTCTGTGCAACTTCCTTGGCCATCTACACAAAATTTTTTTTTAACCTAATTGTCACGTAACAGCTAACCATTCATTATTGAACATATAACTATCAAACCTGCTGTCACGACTTCTGCCGAAGTCGCCTCCTCTCATTGTTCGGGCGGCGTTCGGCGGTCGACGTCACCGGCTTTCTAGCCATCGCCGCTCCATTTTTCATGTATCCATTTGTTTTGTTTTGTTCCCTGCACACCTGGTTTTCATTCCCCAATCAATCTACATGTATTTATTCCTCTGTTCCCCATCATGTCTTTGTGAAAGATTGTTTGTGTTACGTGTTATTTGTTTGAAGCGCCAGACTGGTTTGTTTTTTTTCCATGGTATTTCACGAAGATGTTTATTGTTAAACATAATTCTTGTGACTGTTTTGCGCGTTTTGCACTTTTGCCTCATTAAAGTGTGCGCCTGTTCACAAATCTCTGCTCTCCTGCACCTGACTTCGCTACCAGTAGCACACACATGACACCTGCATTACAAAGACCCCGCAGCTGAAGGTGTCCTGCTGCATGGTGCGAGTTATTTCCTCTCCTTTCCACTTTATGTCCACCCAGTCATCTTTTCCATGGCAGGATCTTCTCATTTTGAAGTATTCTATATTTTATGTAAACATAATGGAATTCTGATTAGTTATAGGCAAATTAATTCACAGGCCAAAACTGTATGCTGATTTCCTTATCACTATAATCTAGTAGAGATAACTTCCTTCATGCCCCATTCTACACACAGCCTAAATTATAGGCAGTGAACCATTTACAGGAGAATAGTAAAAGTAGCATATAGGATCCAACCCTATCAGAGTGAATAAATGTAGAGCGTTTGTAGACTTTAAGAAAAAAATATTAAGTGACAGTTTCATCAGTACGCGCTTAAAGAAAGTCATATCACAAAGATCACAGATGACAGTGCCCATCAAGTCTATGACAATAGAGCATGAATTGTAAGAACCAAAGTGTGTTTGTCAAAATAATATCTGAAAATGTGAGTTGTTGAACATAATACTTCTATTTGCAATAGCAATTTATGATATATGCAGTTGAGGAATATTCCATGTATCAACACATGTAGGACGGACATAAAACATTCCCACATACAGTACACACATACATAGAGGCATTTTTCAGCTATGATTATACCACTCAGAATCAGAATGGATATGACAATGGGGCCAGCACAGGATGTAATACACCCTTACAACAATCTACTTTTTGATCTCCTTCACTTCTTATCTGGTAAACTGTTACTGTGTGTCAAGAAAAGAGCCCCAATTAGGGGTTAGTGTACTACAGTAAAAAAGGGCTGGTTTAGATTAAAAACTATTGCCCTGTGTCCCCGTTCATAGGGGCATGAGAGACTAGTCAGTCGTAGAATTGAGTTGGCACTTTATTGGCCCAAACACCCACAGACCCACAAGGTTGAGGTTATTCATGGACAGTAATTAGTATATATATATATATATTTTGCATTAACGCATTGTCTTCTAACTGTCCAAGAATAGGATCCAAAGTGTTAGGAAATATTTGTTCCCATAAATACAAAGGAGGATGTCTCTCCTCATACCTCTGGCATTTTAGTCAGACTGCCAGACTGTGTAAAAACTTTATGATGGGGCCGGCAATGGAGTTCCCATTGACTAAGCACCACAGAGACCAATAAGGAGAGAATACATTCAGGTCAAGGGTGCCAATTGAAAGTCAAGGGGTGTGTCTGTGCCTTTTGGATTACTCTCTCTTTACAGAGAACCCCTGTGGTTCAAGTCAAGAGCTACCCTTCCCCTTTCAGTCTGCTCTGTGCATGTCTGAAAGTGGGTGTTGGCCAGCAGCCAAGAGAGTTTTTCACAGTATGTCATAAAACATTATTACAGTTATAAATGTATGTAAAATGCTAATATGTATTAGATCCAGTACATGGAATAATTATAGTCCACTGACTATATAAGGGTAGTCAGTGGACATTCTGAACCTTGTTTAAAGTCAGTAGGTCACATGACCAAGGAGCTATTGACATTTTAAAGTTTGAAAAATTCATGTAAAAACGTGTGAGATGAAAATGGACAAACTAAAGGGTGTGCAATACATAAGGGTAGTCGGTGGACATTCTGAACCTTCTTTGAGTCCAGTAGGTGATATGACCAAGGAGCTATTGAAATTTGAATGTTTGAAAAATTCATGTAAAATCATGTGAGATGAAAATGGACAAACTAAAGGGTGTGCAATGTGTATGCCCACTGAGTGTACATTCTGAACCTTGTTTGAAGTCAGTAGGTCATATGACCAAAGAGCTATTGAAATTCAAAAAGGTAAATGAATAATCTAAAATAGTGTGAGATGTAAATCGACAAAAACAAGTGTGTGCAATGTGTGTCTATGCCATCGGGTTAGCTACAACCAGTCTTGAACGTTTTAGGAGTAATGGTTTAAAGAGCTATTGAAATGTGAAAATTTGATTTGTCACTATGTTGACGGTCCCTAACTGCTGTTGGTGTACTAAGGAAAACTACAGGCGAAAATCAGTGGAATATTCAACCTGAAACTGTCTTTACCTCGGTCACAAAGTACTGTTATCCAATTAAGCAACATCACTGTACCGTGTAGCCTGTTTAGCTTAGTTGGAATGTAGAAGCTGTAGTGTAGCCTACTTGGTTAAGTTATTTCTTTCAAAGGTTCTGAAAGAAAGAACGCACAGCATATCTGCCAGAATGTTTTCGATAACATGCATGTTCAAATTCTCGTAAAACCATGTAGGATAACGTGTATGTATGTAGGCAATTTATCATCTTAGAATAAGGGGCAAAACATTCAGGATGAAACTCCTATAATGTATACATGTTCTGAATGGTCTTATTGGTTAGCATATTGGTTACATTGTTGAATTTGTAAACATCCGTAACACAGGCCAAATTGCAATGGAACTTTCCAGGAAGCATTGAGGATATTAGACACAAGTACCTTCATGCTGACCACTTGCATTCCATAAGAGTTATTTATTTATCAGCACAATGTTGTGTTACACAGCCTACTTTGATTTATTCAGATATTTTCTTAAGTGTTTACTTAGATTTTTTCTCTGCTATTTCCTATCACAACTCTACATTTCATGTTTTTTGTTTTTGTTCCCAGGCCTTGATCAACTACTATTGCCATGAGAAGTATTTCAACAGTGGTGGAAAAAGTACCCAGTTTTCATACTTGAGTAAACGTAAAGATACCTTAAAAGATAATGACACAAGTAGAAGTGAAAGTCACCCAGTAAAATACTACTTGAGTAAAAGCGTAAAAGTATTTGGTTTGAAATTAAAAGTATAAATCATTTAACATTTCTGATATTAAGCAAAACAGACGACACGATTTTCTTGTTTTTTTAAATTTACGGATAGCCAGAGGCACAGTTCATCACTCAGAAATGATTTACAAACAAAGTATTTGTGTTTAGTGAGTCAGCCAGATCAGAGGCAGTAGGGATGACCAGGCATGTTCTCTTGATAAGTGCGTGAATTAGACATTTTTCCTGTCCTGCTAAGCATTCAAAATGTAACGAGTACTTTTGCGTGTCAGGGAAAATGTAAGGAGTAAAAAGTACATTTGTTTACTTTCGGAATGTAGTGGAGTAAAAGTAAAAGTTGTCAAAAATATAAATAGTAAAGTACAGATACCAAAAAAACTACTTAAGTAGTCCTTAAAATTATTTCTACTTAAGTACTTTACACCACTGTATTTCAATCTTGTATTAAATGCTGCAGCTGTGGCTCAGAGGAAATTTAGCAATTATTCAATCTTCAGCTTTTTCCATGCCCACAGTAACCTGATACAAGATAAAGTAGGACTCCATTGCTTTGCTTGAAACAAACGAATAAAGCAGCTACAGTGAGGTCAAAAGTATTGGCACAGTGACACATTTTTGTTGTTGTTTTGGCTCTGTACTCCAGCACTTTTGATTTTAAATGATACATTTTAAATGCATCGTTAAAGTGCATCCAACAAGTTTATAGATTCAGAAGATTGATTTAGTCATTGCGTGCTAGGAATATGGGACCAAATATATTAAAGTATATCAAATACTTTTGGTTCCCTAAAATGGGAAGACTATGTACAAAAAGTGCTGTATTTCTAAACAGTTCACCCAATATGGATGAAAATACTCTCAAATTAAAGCTCATCGTCATTGTATTATTTCAACCAAAAATGTCACTGTCCAAATACTTTTGGACCTCACTGAATATCTGTGTCTTGTAATATCAATGATTCGTGTGTTTCGTTTTAGATCAAATGCAGGAAGCCATCCATGAGTTGGAGAAAATAAATGACAGACAAGATGTGTCTCTCAGCACATTCATGGCTCTTGTTTATGCTGAAAAGAAAAGGCCAAACCCAGGTAAATACATATTTGTCTTGATCCATGTTTATGTATTTTTCTGTAGCTGAATCTATACACTGTTTGTGTTGACTACAGATCGAGATGTCATTCAGGAACTGGATGCCACGGTGAAAGAGGATCGTAAAAGTGCAACTCCTAATGGGCTCTACTATGCTGGGATGTTCCTCTGGCTTCTGGGACGCAATGACAAAGCAAGGGAATAGATCGAGAGGATGATAAAAATCTCTAATGGTTCCAGAGAAGTTAGTTTTGTCATATGTGTTTCTCTCAAATTGTTGTAACAATTAATTTAGTATTTTGAAGATGCATTTATTTACAGAATGTAAAAAATTTACAAAGTATACATGTGTCACCGTACATAGAACTCAAACAGTTAAATAGATCAAATTATGCTCACGCTATGGCAGTACAGGCTTGCCAATAACTTTTTGAGTGGAATGACTAGAAATCACAATATACTTCTTTCTACCTGGTTTCCTTTTTGTCTACCCTTTTATAATGTTTTGAATTGATGTCTGTTGTTCAGGGGCTTATCCTAAAAGGCTGGACAGATCTGACCACTGGTAAGGATGAATATGCCAAGAAGGCTGGGAAATACTTTGACAAAGGCTTGAAAGAGAAAGCAGACATTTTCGCTCTGATGGGAAAGGTACGAAGGGCACCTGTGTTGAGAAGAAATGCTTCACCGCAAAATGCATAATAAAGAGGATTTTGAAACCCACTATCTCAGATTGTTCTGAAATTAGCTTTCCTGAAACATTATTTTGTTGCAATACAATCTGATCTCTGAGAAATGAAGCTAATTGATCGGGCCCAAATTGGCCATTTACATTTTCAGGATTCAGATCATATTTAATAAATATAGTATCCAACATCCATTTTGAAGCAAACTTCTTCTTGCCAACGGGTAATACATTTTTTTTGTTAAAAGCCACCCACGGAACCCCCCACACATCATGCGGCTTAGAGTATTGTTTCTCCGTACTATGTAATGTATTCCCTGTGTATCTGGTGTTTTTTTCCCCCTGTTCAGAGAAATTAGTCATTGAAGTTGCTTGCATTATTTACCGTAAAGTAGTGTGAAAGTACCAGGTTCTGACCACTAGATGCAGTTGTTGCTGCTATAACAACACACTCTTCTATCAATTTTGCTGGTCTCTTGTGTTTATTATACAGTTGAAGTCGGAAGTTTACATACACTTAGGTGGGAGTCATTAAAACTTTTTTTTCAACCACTCCACAAATTTCTTGTTAACAAACTATAGTTTTGGCAAGTCAGTTAGCTCATCTACTTTGTGCATGACACAAGTAATTTTTCCAACAATTGTTTACAGACAGATTATTTAACTTATAATTCACTGTGTCACAATTCCAGTGGATCAGAAGTTTACATACACTAAGTTGACTGTGCCTTTAAACAGCTTGGAAAATTCCAGAAAATTATGTCATGGCTTTAGAAGCTTCTGATGTCCTCTGGTCTGATGAAACAAAAACAGAACTGTTTGGCCATAATGACCATCGTTATGTTTGGAGGAAAATGAGGTACGCTTGCAAGCTGAAGAACACCATCCCAATTGTGAAGCACAGGGGTGGCAGCATCATTTTGTGGGGGTGCTTTGCTGCAGGAGGGTCTGGTGCACTTTACAAAATAGATGGCATCATGAGGAGAGGAAAATGATGTGGATTTATTGAAGCAACATCTCAAGACATCTGTCAGGAAGTTAAAGCTTGGTCGCAAATGGTTCTTCCAAATGGACAATGACCCCAAGCATACTTTCAAATTTGTTGCAAAATGGCTTAATGATAACGAAGTCAAGTTATTGGAGTGGCTATCACAAAGCCCTGACCTCAATCCCATAGAAAATTTGTGGGCAGAACTGAAAATGCGTGTGCGAGCAAGGAGGCCTACAAACCTGACTCAGTTACACTAGCTCTGTCAGGAGGAATGGGCCAAAATTCACCCAACTTATTGTGGGAAGCTTGTGGAAGGCTACCCGAAATGTTTGACCCAGGTTTTGCAATTTAAAGGCAATGCTACCAAATACTAATTGAGTGTATGTAAACTTCTGACCCACTGGGAATGTGATGAAATAAATAAAAGCTGAAATAAATAATTCTCTCTGCTATTATTCTGACATTTCACATTCTTAAAATTAAGTAGTGATCCTAACTGACCTAAGACAAGGAATCTTTACTGCTACCTGGGACGTTAGCGTTCCCCCCGTGGCGCACCCTATCAACTGCAGGTGCATTTCAAGAGCGGCAAATTTGAAACCAAATAAATGTACAAATTCAAATTTCTCAAACATACAACTAACTTACAGCCTTTGAAAGATAAACATCTTCTTAATCTAACCACGTTTACCGATTTCAAAAAGGTTTTACGGGGAAAGCATAAAGTTAGGTTATGTTAGGAGAGTACATTGACAATAGCTGTGTGCAATGCATTGTCGATTCAAAGACATGCGTCACCAAAACCATACAATCAGCTAAAATTATGCACTAACCTTTTACAATCTCCATCAGATGACACTCCTAGGACATTTTGTTAGACAATGCATGCATTTTTAGTTCTATCAAGTTCATATTTATATCTAAAAACAGTGTTTACTATGGCGTTGATGTTCAGGAAATCGTTTCCCTCCAATACCGGCAGTCAAGTCATGACGACAAAATAATTAATTAATATTAGAAAACATTGCTAAAATATTATATTGTCATTCAAAGAATTATAGATTTACATCTCTTGAACGCATTGGACTTGTCAGATTTTAAATTAACCTTACTGGGAAATCACACTTTGCAATAATCTGAGCACTGCGCCAGAAAAATACGCATCGCGATACAGACTAACCGCCATGTTGGAGGAATCTAAAATCGAAAATACTATATAAATAATCCATTACCTTTGATTCTCTTCATCAGATGTCACTTCCAAAGAGTCCCAGGTCCATAACGAATGTAGTTTTGTTCAAAAAAGCTCATCATTTATGTCGAAAAACCTCCGTGTTGTAGCGCATGATCTAAGCCAGCCGGACTTCACTTCACTTCAAGAACGGAAAAAATATATTTCCGTTCGTTCAAACATGTCAAACGTTGTATCGCATAAATCATTAGGGCCTTTTTTAACCAGAACATGAATAAAATTCAAGGCGGACCATTGGGTTTTCTTTTAAAACGTTTCGGAATGAGAGTACCCACCATCAAATCGCGCGCCAGGGTGAATGATGGACCATCACGTTCCATGGCTCTTATTCGGTCAGATCTCACTGTAGAACACTCAAAACACTTTGTAAAGGCTGGGGACATCTTGTGGAAGCAATAGGAAGTGCCAGAATATACCTCACCCCCTTTGTTTTTCAATGGCATAGGCTCAAAGTCAATTCAACACATCAGGTATCCACTTCCTGTCAGAATCTGTCTCAGGGTTTTGCCTGCCAAATGAGTTCTGTTATACTCACAGACACCATTCAAACAGTTTTTGAAACTTTAGGGTGTTTTCTATCCATATATAATAAGTATATGCATATTGTAGTTACTGGGTAGGTGTAGGAGGCATTTAAAAATGGGCACATATTTTTTCAAAAATTCTCAATACTGCCCCCTATACCCTAACAGGTTAAATGTCAGGAATTGTGAAAAACTGAGTTTAAATGTATTTGGCTAAGGTGTATGTTAACTTCCGACTTCAACTGTATATATCACAACATTTCCTTTGCAACTTTGGGTAGAAAACCAATATTATGAAATTAAATTGTGTGGTTGTCCTCCATGAAAGCAATTCAGTTTGTCCTTATCTTAGCTATCTAATGCTTTAACTCAACTCTCCTTGAATAGTCCAACAAGTGGCCGCTCTCTGAGAGGGCTTTCCCTATGCAATTGTCATTTGAAACTTTTCCTATGTCCTAAACTTTGATGGAGAAGTAGGCTAGTTACTAAAATAATTAATTGCATGGCAGTCAGATGTTTTTCAAAACAGCGCTTTATGTATTGTGATTAGTGACATTCACCATTAAACCCAACACAAACCAATACCATTACAATTGCAAAATATTGCACAGTGTGTGTTTGGGACTTTTACCATTGAAGACCACTAGAGACCTTAACATTTAAACCATTAGAACTGCTGTAGCCTAATGGTTTGCTTGTTCACCAGGAATGGTCTAACAGTAAGTAATCCCTTTTTTTGAAGCAAATAAACCACACGCAAAGGGGACATTTCCTGGAGACAGATTAAGCATATAAGAAGGACAAACTCATTTGCTTTTATGGAGGACTGGCTTGACTTGTGAGGATGACCACACACATGATTGTCATCATGAGCAAATCTATTGGTTTGTTTACCCAAAGTTGCAAAGGAAATGTTGTGATCTGTTTAATAATTAGGGATAGCCCCCTTTTTTAAAATGTTTGCCTAAAATGACATACCCAAATCTAACTGCCTGTAGCTCAGGCCCTTAAGCAAGGATATGCATGTTCTTGGTACCATTTGAAAGGAAACACTTTGAAGTTTGTGGAATGTAGGAGAATATAACACAATAGATCCGGTAGAAGAAAATACAAAGAGTAAACCAACGGTTTGTTTTTTTCTACCACCATCTTTGAAATGCAACAAAAAGGTCCCACATCTAGCCATTACTCTGGTGGTTTCACACTACTTCACTCACTCCGAAGGTGTCCACAAGATGACAGCAGTGTATGTTCAAAGTTTCAGACGGATAACTTGAAGTATGAGCAAACTACATGACTTTTAGTGTGAAGTCCCCAGGTACATTTGGGCAAATTGTGAAGGAGACATTCGCATTCATATTCAATTTTTCTGCAAGAATATCATCAAATCTGTATACTTGGACTTTGATTTAGCTTTCCAAGTATTAGTAGCCATATTATAAGTTCAACATTTGCAAAACACAGAGTTTTCATAACTTCATAACTCTCCATATTCTTAGAATTTTTGTCCAAAAGGAAAAGGCTTGCTGTCGCACAAGGTTAGCAGCTACATTTTGTGACAGATACGGGGTTTCCCGATACTCCCGCAAAGCCCAGCTCATTGGCTATCTAGCTAGCTTTGTTTGACCCCGATTGGTGCTTATTTAACAAAATTACTGTCGATCAAGTGAAGACCGCCCGCGTCATCATGTTTTGTTGTTAGGAGCTCTCCTCAAACAATAGCATGGCATTTTTTCGCCGTAATAGCTACTGTAAATTGGACAGTGGAGTTATATTAAAAAGAATTTAAGCTTTCAGCCGATATAAGACACTTATATACCAACATTTGTTGTTTCTCTAAAATCCCGTTGACGGGACGCCTATCCATAAGAGTAAACACAAGAGACCAGCAAAATGGATAGTGTGGCGGTATGGCAGAAACAGTGACATTTAGTGGTCAAATTATGGTACTGTCACACTACTTTATGGTAAATAATGCAAGCAAATTGAATTACTAATTTCTCTGAATAGGGGGAAAACTATCACCAAATTCACAGGGAATACATTACATAGTAGGGAGATGCAATACTCCAAGTCACAGCTTCATACTACTTGTCAAACATAGACATTATACTGTATACTGGTTGTTGGGGTGGAATGGGTGTGGGGGATCTGTGGGTGGGGTTTGACCATTTTTGGAGATTCCTTATGTGTTACTCATTGGTAGGAAAAAGTTTGGTCCAAATCTGATGTTGGGTACTATATTTATTCAATGTTATCTGAATCCTATAAATTTAAATTGCCAATTTGGGTGTAATCAATGAATTTCTCAGAGATAAATTGACATTTCAACTAAATCATGTTTCAGGAATGCCAATCTTACCTGTTTCTAATTACAGAAACTATTTCAGAACAATCTGAGATGGTGGGTGTCATGGCTTGCTGAAATGACATGGAACAACTCATTGGGGACATTGTTGAGTTCTCTGTCTCTTCTCATAATTTCATGTGGCGCTTAGTTACTGTACCTCAACTTGCTAGATTTTCTGTGTCCCACATCCTTACTAGGATGACTGAGTTTATTATTCACTAACACAATCTGTGTCTCAATTTGTACCATATCTAACCATAAATTGAATGGATCGTTTTGCCTTATCTGTGGTAATACAGTGAGACCTAATGCTAGCTTGCTACCTTTTGCTCTTTTTGTAGAGTCATTTTCTGTTGAAACAGATGTACAACAATGCGTTTGACTTTCCCTCGACATGTCCATAAATTATGTGATATTTTGTCTGTTTCAGGCACATTACTATGAGTATCAACATAATTATTCCGGAGCTTTGGAGACAGTCAACCAAGTGATTGTTAGTTTCCCTGGGTTTCTCCCTGCCTTTATTAAGAATATGAAGCTTCTATTGACCCTGCAGAACTGGCAGCAAACTGTAGACGCAGCACTGAGGTAAAGTATCCCATCTTACAGGTGTTTTTGCTCTAGAAATTGTGTTTTCTTGTTAACTTAAATTAATGATACTGGAAATAATAGCTGGCTTAAATTTTAGTTTATAAAGATTTGTTTGGATCAAATAAACACTTTCATTGCTGGATTTGGTCAATCAATAGCAGCCATATAAAGAACGAGCCAGTCAGCCTTTGCAAGTGGGTCTGTATTCAAGTGCAAATGAAAATGGAGCGTGATGCCTGGAACCAGTGCATAATGACTGAACCATTGTTCCTGACTGCTCGCCCGCTGGACCCTGGCCAGAGCCAGAGAATATAAAAAGGCCTTTGAGTTGAAGCGCTAGAGCTACACGTTTCCCAGGATGCACTCCTCCAGGTTCTATGAACTGCAGGAAGGAGGATCACTCAGGTGGAGCCTGTTTCTAAGGGGATTAAGCCCAAGACCAGAGCCACTGGTTTAGCCCTGCTGAGCCGTAGCTCTGTGAACAGGGATGGACACATGCAGTGCACAGTCCTGCTCTTTTTTTCTCATTGTTTAAGTCGGTGTTCTTCCTTAGATTGTATTCTCTACTTTTCCTCCAGCCTTGTCTGTCACATAAGCCATCATGGGAAAAACGAATATAAAAACCTGACAGCACCACATTTTCATTAGGATCAAACAAACAGTGTTGGTCATTAATGTGATGTTTCCTACCCCATTTCAGACTCTTGCAGAAGGATAAAAACAACCTGGAAGCCTTGAGAATGCTCACTTTTCACTCCTTATGCAGAGAGGGAGACATCACAGAGGTAATGTTCAAACAGTACGTGCTAACATGAGAAACAGATTACTCTATAACCCATTGCCACACAACTAATTGTGAAGGGTGAATGTTTTCATGATGTGTACATGGTCAAAAGGTATACCCTTTTTCCTTTTTGGCAGTCAGTAAACCAGCTCTCAAATCTCATCAGCAGCTTGGACACCCAAGAGCCTCACAGCCCAGAGCTTTTCTACAGGATGTCCTTCGCTTTCACACGGGTGGTAAGACGTGTTTAATGGTTTGCAATAAACACATTTTAAATAGAAGATACTGGTTTTACCTCTGAAGAGATGATGAACCCCTTCACTTCACCCTTGTAACATTGCAACAGTCTCTGAACCAGTACATGCCATGTGTGACATGAGGTATACACAAAGAAATACTCTAATATTATAATTTACTAGTGTGGAAGAAATTAGACAGTGATTCAGCAGAACCACACCATGGTGGACAAAGCCTTCTCCCAAGCCCAAGGGGATGCATATCTGGCCACAGAGCTGCGCTACCAGTTGGTTCTGCAGGGAAGAATCAAATAGGCTATGAAGTGATAGAAGACTGCCATGACTCTGGATGAAAACAAGTGCCTCAGCTTTGACAGGTTACGCTGATTGTTCTAGCATGTGCTTTTTAGCTTTAATGTATATGTCATCATATACCTATTCAAAATGTAGTAATATTTACTGCTTAGTTGAGAATTGTAAGCAATCTATTAACTAATATTTAACCGTTTTTAAATGACTTACACTTTATCTGTATTTCCAGGTATTATCAGGTGCCAGCTGATCGAGGGACACTTAGAGGATGCAGAGCAACAGCTGGAGTTTCTCATAGAGATCCAGCAGTCTATCGGGAAATCAGGGTTAAGGCTGATCGAGGGAAGATATCACTCTGTTTAATCCAGTTCAAAGGCCTAGCCAAAGTAACCCTGTTACACTTTTGACATTCATATCCACTATTTGGAAATAAAGTAAAGCCCAGTAGCCTTTTGCACAACTTCTTGTTGAGTAATTCTTGGTATTTTCTGTGTTTGTTAAGCCCTTTACAGTGACGTCAGCCTGGATGAGTAACCTCTGAGTAACAGCTGGTTCTGTGAGTCTTTAGTTTTATGGCCTCTACTGGTCCAGAGGATACTCTCTGCTTGTGTCCCACATTTCACTCGATTCCCTTTGCTTTTGTAGTACACGATGAAGGGAATAGGGTGCCATTTGGGATGCACATTCTGCTGTACAATTGTGGTATAAACAATGCTGTCTTAGAGCTACCCTAGTCCTACTGAGCTGAATACTGTGGAGACCCTGTGACACCCTTGGCTTGCTCTCTCCTCTCTTTCAGGAGCTGCTGTACCTGCGCGCTGTGCTGGCTGTGAAGAAACACAGGCTACAGGATGATGTCACCAACCCGCTGAACGATGCAGTGGACACCCACGCTGCAGGGCCTGCAGCTGGTGGTGGACTATTTTGAGAAGCTCAACCCTGACTTCCTGCTGGAGATTGTCAAGGAGTACACAGAACTCTGTCCTGCTAAGGTCAGTGTGGAGGGGGATGTGTATGGATACGTTTGTTCAATACATCATTTCACGCTTTATTCAGACAGAGTAGAAATTGTAAGGGGATATACAGTAGATGAGGGGAGAAAGTTGGAGAAGGGGCTCTGCACATCTATGGATCCATTTATAGAGATTACTGTCCGTAATTATTGACACCACAGTTACTGGGATTCATAAACAAATCAAAGAAGTCGTCACTGGTCTTAAATGGACTTTTAGCCCCTGTCATGGCATTCATCATAGTCTTGGTCTAAGCCCATAGAGATTAACATTGGCATCATCTACATTCTCGAGCCAGCCTCCTGCCCCTCAGCTCCAGCATTAAACCTCAGTTTTGGACACTGTGGTCAAGATAGTACATGGACTCCTTCAGGGTGGCTTGCTATTGGCCAAAGTCAGGTTTCAGTCAGGTGAGTTCCAACTGTATTGCATGTGACAGAATTCTGCTCTGTTTTCATGCCAAGTGGTTCTCAACATGGATCACAACAATAGGTTTGATGGCAATGCTGATGTCCTTTAGGTGACATTGACACTGCACAGAGCAGCTTCCACATTGCCTGGACCAGTGCCCCTCCCATGCTGAGGCCTACCTGCTCATGGAACAGATCCACCTCTAACAAGGCAATTACAAGCTCTCCTCCTAGTCTCTAGAGTTCTGCCTCAGCCACAACTTTGAGGTAAGAACAGTATTCCAGATGAATGTCATATTAGATCAAACAGAACTGTTATGGGAACACCCATCCTCGAATAACTCTGTGTGCCGCTCCCTACCAGGTCCGTGATCATCCTGTGTATCACCTAATAAAGGCCCAGGCACAGAAGAAGATGGGGGGGACTCCAGGAGGTCATCCAGATGGTCATGATCCTGCCAGGGGTCCGCAGGGCTGGGGCCTCAGCCAAGTCCAAGAACAAGAAGGTGCTTAGCTCTACTGACTGTGTGTCTGTGTTCCTGGAACTCGCCCGAGGCCCTCTGGCTCAACAGAGAACAGGTAAGAGAACATGGAGAGAACTAGCGCAGAAACAGACTTCTCGGGAACTCATAAAATGCAGATAGGGGCCTTTGCACTGAGAACATACATACTCTGTATTTTATTGTACTTACATTCCTGGTTTTGTTTGTTCAAATTTTCATTCTCTTTTGTCTGTCATATCATTGCCTAGTGTTGAACAGTGAAGTCTAATTCATGGCATATCATTGCATTTTGTATCAGAAAGTAGGCTGGCCCTCCTTGAAGTCTCATAGATCGATGCATTGCACTCTTTTTGTCTACCCTCTTGCATAAACTTCCCCCATACCTTACCTCATTGTTAACCTTTAGACGTATAAGTCACCAGACCCGAACTCAGGGATGGCTAACCCTGGAGATCCCTTCAATCACCACTGACTTAGGTAAATCTGTTTTTAGTTTTTTTGCGCCTCATGTGGAATGATATCCAAAAGTCCTTATAGCTGCAATATGCTACTTTTTTAGCGACCCGACCAAAATCACATAGAAATTTGAGTTATAGATATGTCATTCTCATTGATCGCAAGTCTAAGAAACGGTAGATCTTTTCTATGTGTGCTATTTCTATGCCTCCCATTCTTAAGTTTCATTTTTGCAGCGGTTTAGATGGTACATTGATTCTCTACACTATGCATGCTTGTTTTGCCACATAAACTGAATTTAGGGATATTAATAGAATTTTAACAACCAGGAAATGACAGCGATTTCTGCATATTGCAGCTTTAAAATTGGTGCCTCTAGGGCAATTCAGGTGGAGGTTAGAGGGCATTTTTACTGAAGAATTTGTTTTTTTGTTTCATATGATTGTGTTTAGCTTTTTGTGTTTCGTGTTCGCTTTTCATATATTGTGTAATTGATGTGTATACAGACATGTATAGTGTAATTGTTGTTTATTGATGTGTTCATACAGGGTTCATCTGTGAAAGAGACCGTGGTCTCATCATGACTCAATGCTTAAATAAAGGCTAAATATAAAATTAATGTGGGTTTGACGTTTCAGCACGAAGTGATGTAGGACACCATCAACGAGTTCTCGGGCACTCCTGAGGAGCTGCGTGTCACTATCGCCAATGCTGACCTGGCTCTGCTGCACGGCGACACCGAGCTGGCACTGAGCATGCTCAGAAACACTCCTTTGCAACACTACTACATCCAGGCCAAGGAAAAGATGGCCGACATATATCTGAATCACAGGAAATAGAAGTGCCTCTATGCCAGTTGTTACAGGTGAGGAACAAGAATAACTCAGCATTATAGAAAAGGCCATAGTCTGACCTTAGGTACACAACCTGTTCACTAATGGTGTTTGACATATTGTTTGTTACTACTTCAAACCATGTCTCTTATCCAGTGCATTAACCACATCAACCATTGTCAGCCCACCCTTCTATGCCATAGCATCAGTCAGTCCTAACAGTATCCAGGCCACAAGTTCCCATCAAATCAAGTAGTGATGTTCAACTTTATCCACAGCAAGGCTGTAATATGTAAAGCTTCCTGCCGAAGATCCTTCCCCTCATCTCTGATACTGTACTTGTGTTGACAGGATGGGTTTTCCACACAGAGACACCGCTGGGAAGTCATTAAGCATGAGTGAACCTCAGAGCAGACACATGTCTGTATAATGTGATTCTGTAATGTCTAGAATAAGATTCAACGTGATCTTTTTCCCCTCTTTCCTCAGAGAATTAGTGGAGAAGCTGCCCAGTCCTTATACATGTCTTATACTTGGGGATGCTTATGTGAATATCCAAGAGGTAGGCATGAAATGTAATATGTATTTGTTTTGTTGTTACCCAAAATAAGGCAATGATTGCAGGGTGGTTTGAGTATTTTATAGTAATGTGTTCACAGGAAGTAGTATTATGCAATGTTTTCTTCAATCACGCAACTATTTATAAAGATAACTTATCTTTGTGTGGTATCTCCCTTCGTGAATCTCTCACTCAGAAATGTTGAATCATCACAGTTAAGGTTCTGTACAGCTGAACGTCACAAAGTCAAGTGTGTTTATTCGCAGCCAGAGAAGGCCATCGACATCTACGAACAGCCTTGGAAGAAAAAACCCAAAGATTAAGCTCTGGCCTGCAAGATTGGCGGGCTCCCGAGTGGCGCAGCAGTCTAAGGCACTGCACCTCAGTGCTAGAGGCATCACTACAGACCCTGGTTCAATTCCAGGGCTGTATCACAACCAGCTGTGATTGGGAATCCCATAGGGCGGCACACAATTGGCCCAGCATCATCCAGGTTAGGGTTTGGCCGGGGTAGGCCATCATTGGAAAAAATAATTTGTTCTTAACTGACTTGCCTAGTTTAATAAAGGTTAAATAAAAATACAAATAAAAAAGCTATTGTCAAAACTAACCTATTGCGTCAAGGTTAGTATACTAACTGGGGAGCTACACGGCAGCGTCAGGAAAACAGTAGCTGCTACACTGCGTAACTTTTTGCCATACAATTTTTTTGCCCCAAATTATAAAAAATGAAAGCAGAGGGTAATGTTGCGCTAAACAGTGCGAGCCCCTCAAAGCAGTGCTCATTATGCCCAGGTTTCATTTCAATAAATTGGAGTGTCTTAGGCTCGTGTCCAGTGTAGCAGACCTGTAAGTAAATAACATTCAAAGATCAACTAAAGGAATCTATAGTAGTCAATAGCTGCATGATTC
Organism: Salmo trutta; assembly: GCF_901001165.1. NCBI lineage: Eukaryota > Metazoa > Chordata > Actinopteri > Salmoniformes > Salmonidae > Salmo > Salmo trutta. Next base: position 13,648,566 of record NC_042980.1, read on the forward strand.
ATCACTGCTATTTACAGGCAATCAACTACAACCAAGACTGAGCATCACAACTTCATGCGCTTTGACCTTGCTAAACTGATAATGAAGATGAAACAGTACGAGAGGTGCGAGAACATTTTACAAGAGGCTCTTGCCCAAATCCCAGGTTAAGCTGGACGTCATTGCTACAATTTTGAACATTTTATATGTTCAATTATATAATTCTTTGTGGGTCATAAATGACAATGATAACACAGTACTAATATAGAGCTTTTCCGACTTCTCACTCTTGTCGCCTTGTGTTGTTTTGTCTAGTGAATGAGCTGCCATCGCTAACCGATGATTGTCGTTATCTGGCAAAGCTCCAAGGCAAGGTTAACAAAAACGATAATGCTTACTTTCCTTGCAACAAGTAAGTATTCAGATTAGTCTGATATTGTAAAAGCCCTTCTGTTACGCAATGAGAGAAACTGAAATAACTTAAATATATTATTATGATCATCCGTCTAGGTCTCCCCCAAGATACTCGCATAATTCACAACATTGCTATTGCTTAGCTATACGTGAACCCAGCCTTGTGCTGAACTTCAGGCCTGGGATGTGCAGGCCAAGGTGTTGGAGCAGCCAGACGCTGTCCCCATGCAGAAGCAGCTCGCTGCACCGATCTGTGCCCGAGATCGCTAAACACTACACGAGTCTTAGAGGCTATGAGAGCGCAGTGAAATTCTACAAGGAAGCTCTTGTCTATTGTGAGAGGTATAGCAAGTTCGGTGCAGCTGAATCAAGCCTTCAAGTGTGTGCTCTCTGCAGCTGTAATTGTGAATCCCTAGCATCTCTTTCTGTCGCCTTTCTGTGCTGTTTTTGTATAGTTTGCTCATTTGCTTATTACGATAGTTTATCTTATCCGCTAAATTATAATATAAATAAGTGACATTTTTTAGATGTTTCACACCCAGACAGTTATATTACTACATGTGCTCATAGGAAAGGATATTATTATTACGATGTTAGAAGATAATCGGTTAAGAAAGCTTAATTTTGAATGCTTTCATTGCTAGTAGGTGATGTTGGAGCTGGCTCGGTTGTACCTCACTCTAGATTATGTGAATGGCTACCAACAGCAATGCAGTGTCATTCTGAAGAGTGACCAGGTCAATGAAGATGCAACACTGGTTAGTTCTATTTATATGCCATCTCTGTCGAGTCCCATTTGAAAATCGTGTTGTAAAACTTGATTAATCAAATCAAATTGTATTTGTCACATGCGCCAAATACAACAGATGTAGACCTTACCGTGAAATGCTTACTTACAAGCCCTTAACCAACAATGCAGTTCAAGAAATAGAGTTGAGAAAATATTTTCTAAATGAACTAAAGTAAAAAAATAAATAAGAACACAAGAAAATTACATAACAATAACAAAGCTACAGTATATGTAGGGGCTACCGGTACCGATTCAATGTGCGGAGGTACAGGTTAGTCGAGGTAATTTGTAAAGTGACTATGCATAGATAATAAACAGCGAGTAGCAGCAGTGTAAAAACAACATTTGATTAATTGTTCAGCAGTCTTATGGCTTGGTGGTAGAAGCTGTTACGGAGCCTTTTGGTCTTAGACTTGGCGCTCAGGTACCGCTTGCCATGCGGTAGCAGAGAGAACAGTCTATGACTTGGATGACTGGAGTCATTGACAGTTTTTTGGGCCTCCCTCTGACACGCCTAGTATATAGGTCCTGGATATCAGCAAGCTTGGCCCCAGTGATGTACTGGGCTGTACGAACTGCCCTCTGTAGCACCTTACTGTCAGATGCCGAGCAGTTGCCAAACCAGGTGGGGATGCAACCAGTCAGGATACTCTCGATGGTGCAACTGGAGAACTTTTTGAGGATCTGGGGACCCATGCCAAATCTTTTCAGTCTCCTGATGGGGAAAAGGTGTCATCGTGCCCTCTTCACAACTGTCTTGGTGTGTTTGGATCATGATAGTTTGTTGGTGATGTGGACACCAAGGAATCTCATCCCGCTCCACTTCAGCCCTGTCAATATTAATGGGGGCCTGTTCGGCCCTCCTTTTCCATGAGCAGTTCCTTTGTCTTGCTCACATTGAGGGAGAGGTTGTTGTTCTATCTTTGACCTCCTCCCCACAGGCTGTCTCATCGTTGTCGTTGATCAGGCCTACCACTTTTGTGTCATCAGCAAACTTAATGATGGTGTTGGAGTCATACTTGGCCACGCAGTTGTGGGTGAACAGGGAGTACAGGAGGGGACTAAGCATGCACCCCTGAGGGGCCCCACTGTTGAGGATTAGTGTGGCATATGTGTTGTTGCCTACCCTTACCACCTGGGGGCGGCCCGTCAGGAAGTCCAGGATCCAGTTGCAGAGGGAGGTGTTTAGTCCCAGGGTCCTTAACTTAGTGATGAGCATTGTGGGCACTGTGGTGTTAAATGCTGAGCTGTAGTCAATGAACAGCATTCTCACATAATGTCGGTGTTCCTCTTGTCCAGGTGGGAAAGGGCAGTGTGGAGTGCGATTGAGATTGCGTCATCTATGGATCTGTTGGGGTGGTTTGCGAATTGGAGTGGGTCTAGTGTTTCCGGCATTATGGTGTTGATGTGAGCCTTGACCAGCCTTTCCAAGCACTTCATGGCTACCAATGTGAGTGCTATGGGGCGGTAATCATTTAGGCAGGTTACCTTCACTTTCTTGGTCATGGGTTCTATGGTGGTCTGTTTGAAACATGTAGGTATTACAGAGTCGGTCAGGGAGAGGTTGAAAATGTCAGTGAAGACACTTGCTAGTTGGTCTGTGCATGCCCTGAGTACACGTCCTGGTAATCCATCTGGCACTGTGGCTTTGTGAATGTTGACCTGTTTAAAGGTCTTGCTCACATCGGCTATGGAGAGCGTAATCATACAGTCGTCCGGAACTGCTGGTGCTTTAATGCTTGCTTCAGTGTTGCTTGCCTCGAAGCGAGCATAAAAGGCATTTAGATCGTCTGGTAGGCTCGCGTCACTGGACAGCTCGCGGCTGAGTTTCCCTTTGTAGTCCGTAATATTTTTCAAGGCCTGCCACATCCGACAAGCGTCAGAGCCGGTGTAGTAGCCGGTGTAGTAGCATTCAATCTTAGTCCTGCATTGACACTTTGCCTGTTTGAGGGTTTCGTCTGAGGGTGGGATTTCTTATAAGCATCCGGATTTGTGTTCCGCCTCTTGAAAGCAGCAGCTCTAGCCTTTAGCTCAGTGCGGATGTTGCGGGTAATCCATCACCTCAGGTTGGTAAATGTTTGTACGGTCACGGTGGGGACGACATCGTCAATGCCGGTGACTGAGGTGGTATACTCCTCAATGATATTATTCCACACTTGGCCATGATTACAAACACCTGTGTGTCTCTTGACACTATATAAATGACTCATCTCACAGTGTTTGTGATGATACCCTGATGAAGACAGCTTTGCTGTCGAAACGTTGGTTATTACATTTTTGCATCTGAGCTCTTAGAGTGTGCGGCTTTCCCTTATTTTCTGGTATACTCCTCAATGCCATTGGATGAATCCCGGAACATATTCCAGTCTGTGCTAGCAAAACAGTCCTGAAGTGTAGCATCCGCGTCAGCTGACCACTTCCGTATTTAGCGAATCACTGGTACTTCCTGCTTTAGTTTTTGCTTGTAAGCAGGAATCAGGAGAATATGGAGGGCGAGGGAGAGCTTTGTATGCGTCTCTGTGTGTGACGTAAAGGTGGTCAAGAGTTGTTTATCCTCTGGTTGCACATGTGACATGCTGGTAGAAATTAGTTAAACGGATTTAAGTTTGCCTGCATTATAGTCCCCGCCCACTAGGAGCATTGCTTCCGAATGAGAATTTTCTTGTTTGCTTATGGCCTTATACAGCTCGTTGAGTGCGGTCTTTGTCCCAGCATTGGTTTGTGGTGGTAAATAGACGGCTATGAGTTATATTGATGAGAACTCTCAGAGTAGATAGTGTGGTCTACAGCTTATCATGAAGTATTCTACCTCAGGGGAGCAATACCTCGAGACTTGTTTAATATATTAGACATCAGCAGTTATTGACAAATAGACACACACCCCCGCCCCTCGTCTTACTAGACGTAGCTGCTCTGTCCTGCCGATGCACAGAGAAGCCAGCAAGCTCTATATTATCCCTGTCGTCATTCAGCCACGTCTCGGTGAAACATAAGATATTACCGTTTTTAATGTCCCGTTTGTAGGATAGTCTTAATCGGAGATCGTCAAGTTTGTTTTCCAATGATTGCACGCTGGCCAATAATACGGAGGGAAGTGGTGGTTTACCTACTCGTCGGCAAATTCTTACAAGGCACCCCGCCCTCCTCCCCCTTTTCCTCTGTCTTTTCTACTCGCTGATGACGGGGATTTGGGCCTTGTCTTGACAGAGCAGTATATCCTTCGCATCGGACTCATTAAAGAAAAAATCTTTGTCCAGTTCGAGGTGAGTCATCGCTGTTCTGATGTCCATAAGCTCTTTTCGGTCATAAGAGGCGGTAGCAGCAACATTATGTACAATGAGTTACAAACAATGCGAAAAAACAAACAAAATTGTAGAGTTGGTTAGGAGCCCGTAAAACGGCAGCCATCCCCTCCGGCGCCATAGAATCCCCTCCGGCGCCATAGAACTTATCTTTCCTCGTAGATGACGGCTGACCTGACGTTCAGGAAGCAGCACTATGAGCAAGTTGTTTTCCACTTTCAGCAGCTACTGGAGCGCAAACCAGGTGTGACAGGGCTCTGTTTCTCCTGGATCTGAATACACAACTTCCCCACTGAAATATAATTTAAATGGAGATTTGCAAATCTTTAAAAGGAAACTTAAGAACCTCAATGTAAATATACACTGCTGAGTTGACCTCCCCTGGACGGGAAGTAATGTCTTTCCCATATGTTCTTGTTAGACAACTACCCAACACTGGCACGTCTAATCGACCTGCTGAGGAGATCTGGGAAGTTAGAGGAAGTTCCCAGGTTTCTGGAGATGGCTGAAAAACATTCCTCCAGGGCCAAGTTTGACCCTGGGTTTAACTATAGCAAAGGACTTTATCTGTGGTAAGTATTTGAATAACATTTATTGAATCCATGTACATTTATTTAGAATGGTATGTTTTTAATAATGAGGTTGTATTTGGTGCCCAGGTACACAGGTGAACCCAATGATGGGTTGCGACACTTCAGCAAGGTCCGGAAAGACAACGATTGGAGTCTGTCTTAACCCAGACAATGATACTATGGGAGAAGTCTTTGATATCTGACATGGTGAGTGTCATTTTGGAGTCACTTTTGTTGTAAATAAGAATAGAATATGTTTCTAAACACTTCTACATTAATGTGAATGTTATCATGATTATGGATAATCCTGATTGAATTGGTAATAATGATGAGTGAGAAAGTTACAGAGGAATAAATATCATACCCTCCAAAAAATGCTAACCTCACCTGTTACTGTAATGGTGAGAGGTTAGCATGTCTTGGGGTTATGATATAAAATGCTAACCTCACCTGTTACTGTAATGGTGAGAGGTTAGCATGTCTTGGGGTTATGATATAAAATGCTAACCTCACCTGTTATTGTAATGGTGAGAGGTTAGCATGTCTTGGGGTTATGATATAAAATGCTAACCTCCCCTGTTATTGTAATGGTGAGAGGTTAGCATGTCTTGGGGGTATGATATAAAATGCTAACCTCACCTGTTACTGTAATGGTGAGAGGTTAGCATGTCTTGGGCGTATGATATTTGTGTGTCTGTAACTTTCTCACTCATCATTATTCATGATTCATTCAGGATTACCCGTAATCATGGTAGCATCCACATTAATATAGAAGTGTTTCGAAACATATTCGATTCTTATTTACAATAAAAGTGACTCCAAAATGACACAATGTCGTATGTACAAAAAGTGCTGTATTTCTAAATAGTTCACCCGATATGGATGAAAATACCCTAAAATTTTGCCTCATAGTCATTGTATCATCTCACACGCAAAGTGCTGGAGTACAGAGCCAAAACAACAAAAAATGTGTCACTGTCCCAATACTTTTGGAGCTCAATGTAAAAATGTAAAAAAAAACATTAGCTAAAACACATCTGTAAATTAATGTTATCCTTGCTCATTTATCTGGCTGTCAAGTTGTCATTGATGTAATTGCTCTTCATTTTCCATTTTCCTCTATGCTCAGGAACTCCACTGAAAAGCAGGAGTCGAAGCAGCTTGCTGTGAAGACAGCAGAGAATCTCCTGAAGGAGTTAAAGCCCCACACAGCCAGTGGACATGTCCAACTACGGATCCTAGAGAACTACTGCTTTCTGGCTACCAAGCAGAAAACCAATGTTGAGAAAGGCCTGAATGGTTTCACAGAGATTGCAAACAATGAGGTAAGTCAATTCCAGATGGTGTACATGAGTGGGCATACACACCCTTCGAGCAACTCTAACCTCACTGGATGCATTATCTCAGGCTTTCTCTTTGCTTAACACTTTATTGAGGTTGACTTTGGAGGTTTTCTTAACAGCTTATCTATTGAGCAACTTTCATTTTTTATGGTAAGTAGTTTTTACCATAGTAAGAGAAGTTGTGTAAGAATGCAGGAGAAATTGCTGTTGCACAAATGTTATTCTCCTTATTGCTGACAAGGAAACATTCCAATTGACATTTTTGCATACCCTTGTCTACTTAATAGAAATCAAAAGGCATGTTAGATGTGATTGACTGTAAAACAACACTCAACTAACCAGAGCTCCCTGTTTTAACTTAGAAGGATCATGTGCCTGCACTGCTAGCCATGGCGACGGCCTACATGATTCTCAAACAACCCCTCGAGCCAGGAACCAGCTCAAACGCATAGCTAAGATGAACTGGAGCATTGTTGACACTGACGAGCTTGAGAAGAGCTGGCTGCTTCTGGCCAACATTTACATCCAGTCAGGGAAATATGACATCTTGAAAAGATGTCTTCGCCCTAATAAGGTCAATGTTGGGGGGGGGGGGGGGGGTAAAATGGTATTTATTACATTATCTGGCTGCATAGCAAAGAGCCATACTGTAAAACCCTTAATCAAAACGAATTAGAATTCATTTTTGTCAATCACAGTAACAGTCATTGTTCATTTTCATGCTGTAAAGCTTATGAATACATGGGCTACATTATGGAGAAGGAGCAGGTATTCCAGGATGCAGCGCTGAACTCTGAACCCCACTATAGGTATGTTTAAGGAAATGTTTTATATGCTCATGTTTTCTTTAGGTTTTGGAGGCTCATCCCAATTATCCAAGGATGAGGAAGGACATCTTGGACAAAGCTCAGGCAGCTTTGCGGTCTTGGCACACACACACACACAGAGAGACAGTGTTTGATTGTTTGATCTTATTTGATGTTTTTTGTTGACATGTATTATTATTCTTAAGTATTTGGATGTAATTATGAAGGATATTATTCTCATGTATCAAGGGAATTTTGGAGAGATGAGAAACAGTGCTTTTTATAATCATGTGACTACAATACAAAACACATATTGTTATAGACTTATTTTTACCATGTGTTTTTCTTGCAATACAATGAAAACAGTGACTCTGTTGCAACACTCAATAAAGAAAGATATATTGTTGTGCAATAAATGTCACTGAGGCCAGGCACCACTGGCTGAAAGGACATTTTAGCATCTACCGATCAATTTGAGATTTGTTGGTATTTTGGTCCATTAATATGAGTATTTTCAAAAAAGTAAACATAAAAATGTCAGTATTGATGGAAATGTATATTTTCTTTAGTTTATCATACTGCCATCATAAAAATGTCAGGAATTTTAACCACTTTAAAATGGACATAGAGCTAGATGTTTAAGGTCCATAATTTCAAAGCTTACTACATTGAATTGCACCTAATTTAAAAATAAATATTATTTTGAATTTAACAAACTGGACTATATGTAGTAACTTACTTTGAAGAGATGGTGATTGGGTCTAAGTAGGTGTTTGGCATTTGATAGTCTAAATTCTGTGTATTTGTCTTTACTGACATTTCCCGAAAGTAAGACTCTTCCCACACACCAACTCACTTTCCGCAGCTTCAGAAGCATCTACATTCACCAAATATTGTGTGGTTAGATATAGGTTGCGTTCGTAAATTCACACTGGAGTGCCAGAGTGCACTCAGTGTGTGCTCTGGGCATTCCGCACACTGGATGCCTCTGGCCGAGGAGTAGGGTTGATCAGACACAATTGCAGTCAAGCACTCAAGCTAGATGGCTAAAGGTCCAGTGTTGGACCCTGAACATAACTGGTGTTGAGCGTTTGTAATATTCATCAATTATTCTGCGCGTGTTGAGCGTTCGGAAAATTCATCAGTTATTCTGTGCTCTGGCACATGCAGACATGAGTGCTCTGAAATCGGAGTAAATAGCCAGAGTGAATATATGAACGCACCCATATTCTCGAGACTTGCCCAGAGGGAATTGTTGATATATTGTCAATTATTTATTCTAGATAACGTTTTCTTCAGAAACATTTGCCAAAAATGCTTTTTACATACACGTCTTTAGTATTTTACAGACAGAAAAATTGTAAAAGAATTTATCCAGAATCTGCTCTGATTAAGTCCACTTCTGGAGTGTCAAAACAAAATAGCACCAAAATATTAGGCTGACATAATCCAGTGTCCTGAAAAATGTATTTGTTGGATATGCAAATACGTATATATAATGAGACTTTGCATATTTTAATACAATATTTCAGATTTTTTTTTTAATAAAAAAAGGATTATATTGTTATCTATATTCAACTGGTAAAAGTGTATTGTGATATGATTAAGGGGGGTGGTCCTCTATTAGGGTGTGGTACCTGGTCTTAAATGTATTCACTTTAAATGCATCTTAAATTGTTTTTAAATCCTTGAACTCCTTATTAAGGCATAGTCATTACACAGCAAATAAGACATGGGTTACGTCCCAAATGGCCCTGGTCAAAAGTAGTGCACTTCATTGAGAGGGTGCCATTTGGGATGGAGACATGCAGTTACTTCCAAGTTAGGAATGAATATGTGCATCCAACTCAGTGCCAGTCAGTTACATTAGACTTGATCTAGATTTTATGGTGTCATCCACTCTGTTGATAATGTGTTTTCTTGTTTGTTATACATATAAGGTTGTTATTTTTTAATTAAGGGAAATACCACTCTGGGAGTGGACAGAACCCTCCCATAGGGAGGTTAAGGGTACTATATTGAATGTTGACTCCCACTGCCAAGACACACACCCAAACTCTAAGTATTGTACCAGTAGCCTAATGACCATTGAGCTTAATGACCCATAACATGTCTTTCAAATGGTTTTCTTTCCAACAGTATTTGAAAAGTCATCTATGAAGTTTAAGTTATAAGAACAGCACGTACATTATGCCAATTGCCAGTGTATTGGGAAATAATATTGAAAAGTTCACACGCACATACACACCGTAATGAGTAGTGAACTACATGTAGTTCAATTAGTAATTGAATTAGCTTGGTGGTAGTTGAACTAAATTCAAATCGTGGTAGTGTTTTCAGTAGTTAATTCATTTTTGCCATGTAACTAGTGGAACTACACACTACTATTTTTTGCAAAAATAGTTGAAAAAAATATGGGTAGGCAAGATTTCCTTTATTTTTCACAATCAGACCTGCCTAATTTTCACAATGTTTGTGTTTAATCGGCTAAATTACGCATTATGTAAACATTTGACTCCAGAGTGACGTGTTCTTGCAATTTGTAGTCTATGACATTTCACATTTGATCATTTTTCATGAAGTAGTTTGGATGGAGTGAACTACTTTTTCAAAGTAACTTTAGTTCAGTAAACTATATATTTCTTAAGGGTATCTTTAGTGTAGCTTAGCTTCTTCCAGTGTGAAATAATTGGTAGCTTGGTAAACTATATCTTCAGAGTAGCTTCCCCAACAATGCATACACACGCACACTAATGGAAATTGTATGCAGTGACTTTATGTTTTGTAAAGAGTTGATATTAAGAATATAGAATGAGTATTCCAACGGTAACGGTTTGGTTATTACTTTTTCAGTTTTGGGCATATAAGAGACTGGCTGTTCTACTATTCATATATGCCTATTTCAAGTAGAAGATGTAATAGAGGCCATTCCTGTATTAATGGAAAAAGTAACTTCCACAACACTGAGCTTGTGCTGTAGGCTAAGTACCAAGAAGGAGAGGAGAACAGACATGGTGAATTGTGTCACTTGTTGATCCTGCTTGACAAGACTCCTAACTGGGCACCGGAGTATTCCTTCTCCGAATGGCTACCGCGTCCACGTCTTTTCTTTACCCCCTCAAGCATCGAACACTTTATGAATACCATCTGCCAGGGTGACTTGGCAAGCAGGAATATGTTGGGATATGTCTCAGAGGGTCCAAAATGTTCGGTGAGTGGCACATTTTCACTCATTACTTTTCTTCAGGCTAGAGGATAAAAACTCAAGCTTGGACTTTGATTCTAGTGTAAACCGTAACGTTAAACGTATGAGCCTGTCGTGTAATGCTCTTTGCTGAGCCATCTGATAAGTTATTCTGTAGCTTACAGTATGATACTTTGTAACAGATGCACTATACCGGCTTTATATTTGACAATTCTGATCAACAGTTCGCTCTCTTATTGTATGACTATACATAACATTCACACGCTACATAATCTAGCATAGCTCACATTAGTATACATTTATGCTCACTTATTTCTGTAGGGTAGACCTATACCGCGTCTTATGTAGGCGACCTGTTATACTTCTAAGTAGCCTGATTGGATGCGGTGCCTATGAGAGAGGTATAGGATACGTTCCTCCGCTATTTGTAACCCAGCAACAGTCTCAATGAATGGCTGGCTGAACAAATCCTATTATTTTAAGAATTGACACCATTATTAGATCAGACCTATCCCGCAGAGTCGACTATTTCCAATATTGCCTGAGACAAAGTGACTGCAAGATAACACTTTTTAATTTGGGGCACACGGAGAGGTCTAGCTTTGTAGCTGGAGTAAATCAAAGTGGTTTTTGCAACTGACACAAATAGACGCATACTTTATGTGCCAAATGACAAATTCATAATTTGTTTTCAGAATGCCTGCTGCTTTGCAATGTTTCACTCATGTAATAATTGCATGGCTTTGGGGTTTAACAGAAAGATCCGCTCTACTTACGCGTGCCAACTGAAAAGGGTTCCACCCTCTACCTGAAAGGAGCGCACCTGGATCCAACGAGACGGAAGTACTTTGTAGAGATTGAGAAACGCTCCACAACTGTATTGACTGTATTCTTTTTGGGCAACAATTTATCTGGAAATCCGCATATTTTGAAGAGGATTTTCTTTTAGCGATAAGCTTGACATAAATGAATGGACTTTTTTTCATCAAGGGTTTGGACTGCAGATCCCATCCTTATTATGTAATGTCCAGGTAAGTCACATTATTTTCCCGAAAATAATGTTAAACTGCAGCGCTATGACAAGTACATTTTATAGTAGCCTGATCTATCCTGTCATTTAGGAGACTACTGTACAGTAAAACGTTTCTCCGACTCTTTTAATGGGCAAAGTATTGGAGCCAAACAATCACATATCTTGTTACTTTCCTGCTTTCGTGTGTGGAAGTTCATAATTCAAATAGCATGTAACAGTTCATTCTGTTCTCAGCTTGGAAGAAAAACGTTTTTTTCCCCCATGCATGTGAGACTGAGTTATATGATCTTGCTTATTGCCTCTGTTTATTTGACACGTTTGTCACATTCTTTCTAACTTACTTTTTAAGGTTACCTCCTTGCAACTGACTGTGTGTTCAGTGAAGTGCTGCCTCAAAGAAATCTACCCCACCCATCTCCAGAAGAATGAGTGGTCTCCGCAGAGTTCTCAGAAGGCGACTACACCCCTTGAAGCTGGTGATAGTAGCCTTTATTTTTGTCACATTTTTGTTCCTTATACAACGTGAGGTAGTAAGCCAAAGTCCCACACAAGAAGAGCCCTGGCTGAAGGAGATAGCTGTCAAGCGGGATGCCGTGCTGGGCATGGTGATGGGGGCCGTCAATAACTTCAGGGACGCCATGCCAAAGATGCAGATCAAAGCCCCAGTGCGTCAGCAGGAGACTGCAGGGGACTTCTCCTGTTTGTCAGGGACCTACACAGCTGCTGAGCTGAGGCCAGTCCTAGAGCGTCCACCTCAGGACCCCAATGACCCCGGAGCCTCTGGGAAGCCCTTTCACACAGACAAACTGAGCCCTGCTGAACAGAAGGAGAAGGATCGGGGAGAGGAGAAACACTGCTTTAACCTCTACGCCAGCGACCGCATCTCTCTCAGCCGTGACTTGGGCCCAGACACCAGACCACCAGAGTATGTTATTTCTCAATAATTAGCTAGCCATATTTGTGCTGTTATGGTAGCTTTCACAGTTGTTTCCATATACATGCTCTAAAATGTATTACCGCAGTGCCGTATGCTTCAGTTCAAACCAACATGGCCATGTAAAAATGTCTAGTAAATCTTGGGGTCAGTGGCCCTGTTTATGATGGAAATTCTAGCATTATAGGTTCTGTTGTAAAACATTCTAATATGAAGCGAACATCTCGAAGGAAGTTTCTCCTCATCACAATGCAGCTCCACCGTGTGGTGTTCAATAGAACCATTCCTCTGTAGAGGGATTCCGTTTCCATATATTTTTATGTCTTGTCTCAGTGGCTCAGTATGAAACCGAAGTCACATACTGAATGACCACAGAAGGAAGGAGAAAATAACATTATATAATGTGTCTCCAACGGACATGATGGTTTTAACCCAAAGAAGTCTTTGATATTTTCTTTTAGTTATTGAGGAAAATTTCACTCCAACCACAGGCTGAGTTTTTCTGTCTGAAACATTGTTTCAGCATGTGTGCCCAGTAAATGTGACTGGGAGTTTTGTTTGGCTAAGTTAACAAGTCTGTCCATGTTTCTATTTTTAATGGGGTAATTTAGACAGATTCAGACTGTGTGATTTTGTTGACATTTTCAAGGGAGTACCATATCCCAATGACACAACTGAAAAATACATCCCTTTAAGGAAGGACTTCAGATGTTTCAGCCTCAGTCCTGCACTGAAAGCCCTCTCAGGGACCATAAAAGACACCACCTAATTTTTTTATGGTTTTCTTTTGCAGATGTATCGAGCAAACATTCAAGCGTTGTCCCCCCTTGCTGACCACCAGCGTGATCATTGTGTTTCACAACGAAGGCTGGAGCACTCTGCTGAGGACGGTGTACAGCGTCCTTCACACCTCCCCTGCCATCTTCCTCAAGGAGATCATCCTGGTGGACGATGCCAGTGTGGACGGTAAGGAACTAACCAGCCGGCCAGGCAGATGGCAGGACCACCGTGTTCTCACTTTAATTTTAGTCAGGCAGCCTGTTAGGCGGCCCGCTGGTGTGCCATGAAATGTGCAGGCTGGCGCCCTGGCTTCTTGTGAAGGGGGTTATAGCAGGAAGCAGCACTGCTAGTGAATGCCTTCCTAAGAGGGGCTAGCTAGTCTGTGGAGAATTGAGTCAGAGTTTGCTCTTGTAAACAGGCGTCAGGCTGAGGGAAACAAGGCCGAGGGAAAATAGGATGGTCATTCCACCTCCAAAAAGCATAAGAAAGATGATTTTGACACCACCATCTTAGATTGTTCTGAAATCGTTTCTGTAATTACAAACCGATAGTATTCGCATTTATGTAACATTATTTTGTTGAAATATAATTTGATCTCTGAGAAATGAAGCTAATTGATAACACCCAAATTCACCATTTTAATTTATAGGATCCATATATAGTACCTAACATCCGATTTGGACCAAACTTTTTTTCTAACAATGAGTTAGAAATGAAGCGGGCCTCCCGAATGACGCAGCGTCTAAGGCACTGCATTGCAGTGCTTGAGGCGTCACTACAGCCCCGAGTTCGATCCCAGGCCGTGTCACAGCCGGCTGTACCCGGGAGACCCATGAGGCGGCGCACATTTGGCCCAGAATTGTTCGGGTTAGGGGAGGGTTTGGCTGGCCGGGATTTCCTTGTCCTATTGCGCTCTAGCGACTCCTTGTGGCGGGCCGGGCGCCTGCAAGCTGACACCGGTTGCCAGCTGGACGGTGTTTCCTCCTACACATTTGTGTGGCTGGCTTCTGGGTTAAGCTAGCAGTGTGTCAAGAAGCAGTGCAGCTTAGCAGGGTTGTGTTTCGGAGGACACATGGCTCTTGACCTTCGCCTCTACCGAGTCCGTAGGGGAGTTGCAGCGATGGATACCATGAAATTGGGGAGAAAAAGGGGTAAAAGTATACTTTATTACAATTTTTATGAAGAATCTAAAGACATTTTCAAAAGCCACCCACACCCCCACCCCCACACCCCATGCCAATCCCATCCCAACAACAAGTATATAGTATCACTTCTCTGTGTCTGACAAGTACTATGGAGCTGCAGCTCAGAGTATTGCTTTTTCATCCTATGTAATGTATTCTCAGTGAATATGGTGACAGTTTCTTTCCCCTGTTTAGTGAAATTAGTCATTGAAGTTGTTTGGTTTATGTCCCATCCTATATCCTGATATTGCCAGGTTCTGACCAGTAGATGGTGCTGTTCCTGCTATTAGGTCATTATTTTTTAAAGAATTATAGTACCTAACGTCTGATTTGGACCAAACCGTTTTCTAAAAATGAGAAAGACATGACATGAGGAATCCAAAGAAATGGTCTATAATTATTGAACTTTAAGTGAATCCTGTACATTTAAAATGGCAAATTTGTGTGCAATCAATTAGCTAAATTCTCAGATATCAAATTCTAGTTTAATAAAATGATGTTTCCAAAATGCTTATCTTGTCTGTTTCTGACTACAGAAACGATTTCCGAACAATCTGAGATGGTGGGTGTCATGGCTTGCTGATATGACATGGAACGACCCAGGATGTTTTGCTAAAGGAAGTAGTAAAATGTTAGTGAACCGGGAGAGATGGGTTAGTATGGGGACAACTGAGGGTTGTAAATAAGATTAGAGAGTACTGTACATGTGAGTGACGATAGCTGTGAATAGCAGTAGAAGGTGTATTCTTGGCAGTTAGGGGTGGTAGGTTTGAAATAAAATAAAAATGGAGGGATTAGAAATTCTGCAAACCATTATTTTGATATAACCCCAAATCTATCTGCAATATTATACCTGTGATTCCCCTCAGGCAATGCAACCTCACTGAGTGACTCTCAAAACTCTCTGTCATTTGTTGGGAATAGCCTGCTATTAGATGAAAGCCAGGCATCTCACTCACTCTTTCATTCACTCCGTTGAAGTGTAAGCTTCCTCACTGGGGGGCCAAGTTGAGGTAGAGGCCTACTCCCCCGGAAACAGTCACTGCACTGAGGTAGGAATTTTAGCAGAAGATGAAATGACCTGATCATTTCATTGTATTTTGCTTATTGGTTTATTCTTACATTTTAAAGATTTTTTCTGTAGGTTGCTCTAGTAAGTCCTCTCGTATTGAACCTGATTGGCACTGTCCATTTATAGATCGGCAGTTCCACAGCTAATGCAGTTGGTTCATTTCCTTTCACAGATGCATTGAAGGAGGAGCTGGATGAGTATTTGAAGCGGCTGCACATTGTGCGCGTGGTACGTCAGCGGGAGAGAAAGGGCCTGATCACTGCTCGGCTGCTGGGAGCCTCTGTGGCCACTGGAGACATCCTCACCTTCCTTGACGCTCACTGTTAGTCCACACACGCACGCACACACCACAGCACGGACACAGCACTGACGTCAAACAGCTGAGTCATCAGGCTGGAACAACCAGAACAGCTCAGCCTTTTAGACATTTGTTAATCCACCTACACACTAAGACTCAGAATACTAGCAAAATTCACATGCTGTTTAGGGCATGGCAGTAATGCCACAACATATTATGGTTATTGGAATGTAACATATCTTCTATTTTTGCGGTGGCTGCTTCCAGGTGGCCTGGTAAAATATCAAATGAGTGTTACATTTATTTGTTCAGCACACAGGTGATTTCATTTGTGGTATTTTAGGTATATTCTCAAAGTGATTGCTTTTATAACACAGGCTTCTGTGTTCTTTGTCGATAAAGTGTTTCACATTTAAAATGCAATGCTATTTAGTGGTTGTATTGTTCGGCTGATGGTGAATGCGCATCCAACAGGCGAATGCTTCAATGGCTGGCTGGAGCCTCTACTGGCCAGGATAGCAGAGAATTACACTGCGGTAGTGAGTCCTGACATCACAACCATTGACCTCAACACCTTTGAGTTTATGAAGCCCTCGCCATACGGGCAGAACCACAACCGTGGTAACTTTGACTGGGGCCTATCCTTTGGCTGGGAGAGTCTACCGGACCACGAAAAACAACGGAGAAAGGATGAGACTTATCCTATCAAGTGAGAAGAACTATGTGAATGCCTACTTTCAGGCATGCCAAACACGTGTATTCCTTGATAGGTGGTTGTGAATTGTCTATTCCTCAGCTGAGTGTAAAAAAAAAAAAGATCTGGACCCTCTATTCACTGGACCCTCTATTCACAGGACACCAACTTTTGCTGGGGGACTCTTCTCTATCTCCAAGGACTACTTCTATCTTATCGGAAGCTATGATGAACAAATGGAAATCTGGGGAGGGGAGAATATCGAAATGTCTTTCAGAGTAAGAGAAGGATCACTTGCCTTTCTACATAGATAGATAGACAACAGCATGTATTAGGGTGTCATCAGTGCTATTGTAAGTGATTCATCCTGTCTTTATATTATGCAGCAGTTACCGGTTACAGTATAGTCATCATGCCAAGTATTTCTAACAGTGCTGGGTGTGTTACCTCTGTCTGTCTGCCTGCCTGTCTGTAGGTGTGGCAGTGTGGGGGTCAGCTAGAAATAATCCCTTGCTCCATCGTGGGTCATGTGTTCCGCACCAAGAGTCCGCACACCTTCCCCAAGGGCACCCAGGTGATCGCACGCAACCAGGTGCGGCTGGCCGAGGTCTGGATGGACGACTACAAGGAAATCTTCTACCGACGCAACCAACAAGCTGCACAGCTGGCCAAAGATGTATGTGGTATTTCTGAGTGACATTGTTATAGTTTTGTACATTTAAACCCAGATAGGCAGGCTGATAACCCCAGAAATAGGACAGGCGTTCTAAAACCGTGAATCCATCCCCTACAGCAGGGATGGGTAACTCGCGTCCGGTCCCCCTTTTGAAGGCACTCGGGTGTGTGTGTGTGTGTGTGTGTGTGTGTGTGTGTGTGTGTGTGTGTGTGTGTGTGTGTGTGTGTGTGTGTGTGTGTGTGTGTGTGTGTGTGTGTGTGTGTGTATAAACATATTTATTTACAGTATATCAAACATTAAGAATTAATATTGAGTTGCACCACCCCTGCTGTAGGGGTTGAGGTCAGGGCTCTGTGCAGGCCAGTCAACTTCTTCCACACTGATCTTGACAAACCAATGCCCCCTCGCTTGGTGCACAGGGGCATTGTCATGCTGAAACAGGAAAGGGCCTTCCCCAAACTGTTGCCACAAAGTTGGAAGCACAGAATTGTCTAGAATGTCATTGTAGGCTGTACTGTTAAGGGGCCTAGCCCGAACCATGAAAAACAGCCCCAGACTATTATTCCTCCTCCACCAAACTTTACAGTTGGCGCTAAGCATTCGGGCATGTAGCTTTCTCCTGGCATCCGCCAAACCCAGATTAGTCCGTCTGACTGCCAGATGGTGAAGCATGATTCATCACTCCAGAGAACGAGAGCTTTACACCACTCAAGCCGATGTTTGACATTATGCATGGTGATCTTAGGCTTCGGCTGCTCGGCCATGGAAACCCATTTCATGAAGCTCCCGATGAACAGTTGCTGATGTTGCTTCCAGAGGCAGTTTGGAACTCGGTATTGAGTGTTGCAACTGAGGACAAAAGATTTATATGCGCTTCAGCACTTGGCGGTCCCATTCTGTGAACTTGTGTGGCTTACCACTTCGCCGCTGAGCCGTTGTTGCTCCTAGACGTTTCCACTTCACAATAACAGCACTTACAGTTGAACGGGGCAACTCTAGCACGGCAGAATTTGACAAACTGATATCTTGGAATGGTGGCATCCTATGATTGTGCCACGTTGAAAGTCACTGAGCTCTTAAGACCATTCTACTGCCAGTGTTTGTCTATGGAGATTGCATGGCTTGGTGCTTGATTTTATACACCTGTCAGCAACGGGTGTGGCTGAAATAGTCAAATCCACTCATTTGAAGGGGTGTCCACATACTTTTATACATATAGTGTGTGATATATATATATGTATGTATGTATGTATGTATGTATGTATGTATGTATGTATGTATGTATGTATGTATGTATGTATGTATGTATGTATGTATAAATATATAAATGACTGAACAACTTACGAGAGTTAGAATAGTTAGAATAGTAGAATACACAAGATGCAATTTCGAACTTTGGTTTTGCAACAGCAGTTTTTATCTTGTTATATCAGTCTCTGATAGTTTGTCAATTAGTCCATGTCAGCAAACATTTTGTAGATTGGAAGGTTAGTTTAGCGGACAGCTATCTATACTTGTTACTTGTTTTCATGGTCGAATTACCGGCCAGGTGGCCCCCATTGATTTTGTTAGTCAGTCTCACTCAGATATCATATTAAACACTGCTAACATTTCTCTCCACCCTATGGGAAAATGTATAGAATTGCAGCAAACTTGCTTTAAAACGGCAACATTTTCTCTACACTCCATGGCAAAATACGTAGAATTGCACGAAATCATTTACATTTTTATCTCAGTTTGGATTTTTGTTGTGGGCCCCACCGCCATCAAAGTTGCCCACACCTGCCCAACACCCAACAGTAATGTTTTAACAGTAGCCGTTTGCTCTGCACATACTAATGTTCTCATTCTGACTGCAGATTAGTTATTAACATTATTATAAGCCTTCCTCCCCTCGGCAGCCTCCTGTGCCACACTCTGGGCCTAGGCCGTCTGTTGGTTACGTATAGTCTGGACAAAGTCTGAACAAGGTCACATATGCAAACACATTCTCCAGAGGGGAACATCAGTTTTGATGTCCATGGTACAGTATGTACAATACTAAAATTAGCCCAGTATGAGATGTGAAATAAGAAGAATTGACTAGTATCCTTTGTGACTAAGAGAAATCCATTTGAGGAAAACCTTCTGTGCTCAAGGCTATTAGTAGTTTATAGTTGTTCAAATCAAATGTATTTATATAGCCCTTCTTACATCAGCTGATATCTCAAAGTGCTGTACAGAAACCCAGCCTAAAACCCCAAACAGCAAGCAATGCAGGTGTAGAAGCACGGTGGCTAGGAAAAACTCCCTAGAAAGGCCAAAACCTAGGAAGAAACCTAGAGAGGAACCAGGCTATGAGGGTTGGCCAGTCCTCTTCTGGCTGTGCCGGGTGGAGATTATAACAGAACATGGCCAAGATGTTCAAATGTTCATAAATGACCAGCATGGTCAAATAATAATAATCACAGTAGTTGTCGAGGGTGCAACAAGCCAGCACCTCAAGAGTAAATGTCAGTTGGCTTTGCATAGCCGATCATTGAGAATATCTCTACCGCTCCTGCTGTCTCTAGAGAGTTGAAAACAGCAGGTCTGGGACAGGTAGCACGTCCGGTGAACAGGTCAGGGTTCCATAGCCGCAGGCAGAACAGTTGAAACTGGAGCAGCAGCACGGCCAGGTGGACTGGGGACAGCAAGGAGTCATCATGCCAGGTAGTCCTGAGGCATGGTCCTAGAGCTCAGGTCCTCAGAGAGAGAGAAAGAAAGAAAGAAGGAGAGAAAGAGAGAATTAGAGAGAGCATACTTAAATTCACACAGGACACCGGATAAGACAGGAGAAATACTCCAGATATAACAGACTGACCCTAGCCCCCTGACACATAAACTACTGCAGCATAAATACTGGAGGCTGAGACAGGAGGGGTCAGGAGACACTGTGGATATAACCCCACCCACTTTGCCAAAGCACAGCCCACACACCACTAGAGGGATATCTTCAAACACCAACTTACCATCCTGATACAAGGCCGAGTATAGCCCACAAAGATCTCCGCCACAGCACAACCCAAGGGGGGGCGCCAACCAAGACAGGAAGACCACGTCAGTGACTCAACCCACTCAAGTGACGCACCCCTCCTAGGGACGGCATGGAAGAACACCAATAAGCCAGTGACTCAGCCCCTGTAATAGGGTTAGAGGCAGAGAATCCCAGTGGAGAGAGGGGAACTGGCCAGGCAGAGACAGCAAGGGCGGTTTGTTGCTCCAGAACCTTTCCGTTCACCTTCACACTCCTGGGCCAGACTACACTCAATCATAGGACCTACTGAAGAGATGAGTCTTCAGTAAAGACTTAAAGGTTGAGACCGAGTCTGCATCTCTCACATGGGTAGGCAGACCATTCCATAAAAATTGAGCTTTATAGGAGAAAGCCCTGCCTCCAGCTGTTTGTTTAGAAATTCTAGGGACAATTAGGAGGCCTGCGTCTTGTGACCGTAGCGTAAGTGTAGGTATGTAGCCCATGTAATGCTTTGTAGGTTAGCAGTAAAACCTTGAAATCAGCCCTTGCCTTAACAGGAAGCCAGTGTAGGGACGCTAGCACTGGAGTATTATGATCACATTTTTGGGTTCTAGTCAGGATTCTAGCAGCCGTATTTAGCACTAACTGAAGTTTATTTAGTGCTTTATCCGGGTAGCCGGAAAGTAGAGCATTGCAGTAGTCCAAACTAGAAGTAACAAAAGCATGGATTAATTTTTCTGCATCATTTTTGGACAGAAAGTTTCTGATTTTTGCAATGTTATGTAGATTGAAAAAAGCTGTCCTTGAAACAGTCTTGATATGTTCTTCAAAAGAGAGATCAGGGTCCAGAGTAACGCCGAGGTCCTTCACAGTTTTATTTGAGACGACTGTATAATGTCGTGTCTTTGGCTATGCCGGATTAAGTGATATGACATGCTATTCTATAAAATCCTTTCTCTGTAATTAATATTACCTGATTGAGCTAATCATGTAAATGTAATTAACTAGAAAGTCGGGGCACCACGAAAGAGTGTTTATAGAGCTGTTATCTTCCGAATAAACTCTGCAAGACCTAGTAATATTTTACATCAATAGCAGTCAATACTTATCGTCACCTTATTTCAGTCTCATCTGAAAGTTGTAAATTCTTGGTTATCTTCACGAACCCTGGCTAACAAGTTGAATCAGCAATACAAAATTGGGTTTAATTATTTATTTACTAAATACCTAACTAATCACACAGAATTACATTTACACAGAATGCAAATTATGTCATACAGAAAACATCCCTTGTGGACGGAACCTGTATGATGGCTTGTTACACAAAGAGAGGGGGTTGGGCTTGAATGAAAGAGCGGGAAGACTGAGGAACAAAGGGAGAAGCTAAGCTTTCATATATACAGTATCTTATGCATTCTAAATTACAGCCCATTTGGAAAAGGAAAATGCAATAAATATTTACTCTGAGCTGCGCTTCGGTAGGTTGGTCGTAGATGCTGGCCGTGTTGGCCAACAAGGATCTTCCTGTCCTCGGAAGAATGTCTCTGGTGGTAAATTGGATACGTTGTAGTATCTTCGTTGTGTGTTAGACTGGATACGTCGTCCGTCCTTTCCTAGCCCACGTTTACAGCTGCTGTTGCTAACTCAACGGCTAGGAGGTCTCACTTCTTTAGTGAATAAGAGTTCAAAGTTCATACCATTCACAACCAAAGCTCACACTGAGGTTGGCTTAGTTCTGTAGTTGACATGTTAGTCCTTTAACGTATGGACCGTCGTCCTATCGTCCTCGGAACAGGAGGTTACATTTTCGTCAAGGGCTTATATAGTGGAGGGAGAGAAGGGTGTGTTTCATAGTTTATAACCCATGTCTCTTCACAGGGGCGGGCCACTGATTGAGCAGGGCTCTAAACTTATGAAAACCCAATTCTCTCATTTGGAAGCTAAAATTACATTTAATCTTATCACAAATATTTTCATATTCAAACATTTAATTTGCACAACAATTCCATGTGAATCTGATAACTAGAATGTGTAGACTTTCCCAGATACAGTTTATGTCGTCCTGTCATCAGTCATAATGTCTCAGATGACCACCGAACAGACATCATATACATTAAGGACCAATGCATATTTTCAACTGGTTCTATTACCGAAATATGGTTCCTTTCCCCCCACTTGTTTGATGTTCCCAGACTCTCTATGTTTAACAAAGGCTATTCAGGAGTCCTTCGGTAGAGTCAGAGAGAGAGGGAAGGGAGAAAGGTATTTATGGGGGGGTCATAAACCTTACCCACAGGCCAACGTCATGACAACAACCATCAAAATTAATTGTCAGATTCAACAGAAGATCTCTTTGTTTCTTGGGACCTAGAACAAGCAAGTTGTTAACAGGCAGGAAGTCTCTAATAGCTTCATGGAGCACAGCTACAGCAGTTATCAGCACACACTGCTGTTTACATCACCTGCGTCATTGTCTCTCTCAAGTGCTCTCGTTACTGAAGGCCTGTCTGGAGAAGCTTTCTCAGTTCCTTGAAATACTCTGCGTTTGTACTGTGGGTGAATCAATAACTGAGTAATGTCTGCTCTGCACTCTTTTGAAACGTTGAACGCTGGGTTGATTCCATGAATTAATTTAAATGAAGCAAAGAGAGGGAAAAAGGCAGACATTTCTGGACTAGAGGGTTCATAATTTGCAGTGGTATTTCAGCTAACTTGTCTTATGTACAGATTTAGGATCTTAATTTGAGCCACTTTGCTACATCAGAAAAATAATTCTACAGCAACAGGAAATGTGAATGATGTGGATTATACTTCATAGACATTTTTGAAGGGGTTGATACATTTTTCGGGAGGGAAAATCAAGTCTGAAATTTCAAAGTGGAAATTACGAAGTTCAGAAGCCTTTTTAATCTTCTAATACAACGGGATGATCAAATTAAGATTCTACATCTGTATGTGTACAAAATATTTTTGGTGCGTGCCAATTACTTGAAACGGGATTGGGTAGACTGAAACTCTGCCATACATGGTGCTGTCTTTCGAGCCGTCACCCATCAAATCAATCAATCTATCAATCAAACTTTATTTGTCACATGCGCCGACTTTATTTGTCACATGCGCCGAATACAACAGGAATACAATATAACGTGAAATGCTTACATACAAGCCCTTAACCAACAGTGCAGTTCAAGAAGAGTTAAGAAAATATTTACCAAATAAACTAAAGTAAAGATTTTTTTAAATAATAATAATAATAATAAATAAAAACATAAAAATTAAATATAGAAAAAATACATTAAAAAAGTAACACAATTACATAACAATAATGATGCTATTTACAGGAGGTACCGGTACCGAGTCAGTGTGCAGGGGTACAGGTTATTTGAGGTAATTTTTACATGTACAGTTGAAGTCGGAAGTTTACATACACTTAGGTTGGAGTCATTAAAACTTGTTTTTCAACCACTCCACAAATTTCTTGTTAACAAACTATAGTTTTGGCAAGTCAGTTGGGACATCTACTGTGTGCATGACACAAGTAAATTTTCCAGCAGTTGTTTACAGACAGATTATTTGACTTATAATTCACTGTATCACAATTCCAGTGGGTCAGAAGTTTACATACACTAAGTTGACTGTGCCTTTAAACAGCTTGGAAAATTCCAGAAAATGATGTCATGGCTTTAGAAGCTTCTGATAGGCTAATTGACATAATTTGAGTCAATTGGAGGTGCACCTGTGGATGTATTTCAAGGCCTACCTTCAAATTCAGGGCCTCTTTGCTTGACATCATGGGAAAATCTAAAGAAATCAGCCAAGACCACAGAAAAAAAATTGTAGACCTCCAGAAGTCTGGTTCATCCTTGGGAGTCATTTCTAAATGCCTGAAGGTGCCACGTTCATCTGTACAAACAATAGTACGCAAGTTTAAACTCCATGGGACCACGCAGCCGTCATACCGCTCAGGAAGGAGACGTGTTCTGTCTCCTAGAGATGAACGTACTTTGGTGCAAAAAGTGCAAATCAATCCCAAAACAACAGCAAAGGACCTTGTGAAGATGCTGGAGTAAACAGGTACAAAAGTATCTATATCCACAGTATATCGTCATAACCTGAAAGGCCGCTCAGCGAGGAAGAAGCCACTGCTCCAAAACCGCCATAAAAAGCCAGACTACGGTTTGCAACTGCACATGGGGACAAAGATTGTACTTTTTGGAGAAATGTCCTCTGGTCCGATGAAACAAAAATAGAACTGTTTGGCCATAATGACCATCGTTATGTTTGGAGGAAAAAGGGGGAGGCTTGCACGCCGAAGAACACCATCCCAACCCTGAGGTACGGGAGTGGCAGCATCATGTTGTGGGGGTGCTTTGCTGCAGGAGGGACTTGTGCACTTCACAAAGTAGATGGCATCATGAGGAGAGGAAAATTATGTTGATATTTTGAAGCAACATCTCAAGACATCAGTCAGGAAGTTAAAGCTTGGTCGCAAATGGGTCTTCCAAATTGACAATGACCCCAAGCATACTTCCAAAGTTGTGGCTTAAGGACAACAAAGTCAAGTTATTGGAGTGGCCATCACGAAGCCCTGACCTCAATCCTATTGAAAATCTGTTGGCAGAACTGAATAGGCATGTGCGAGCAAGAAGGCCTACAAAGCTGACTTAGTTACACCAGCTCTGTCAGGAGGAATGGGACAAAATTCACCCAACTTATTGTGGGAAGCTTGTGGAAAGCTACCCGAAACGTTTGACCCAAGTTAAACAATTTAAATAGGCAATGCTATCAAATACTAATTGAGTGTTTGTAAACTTCTGACCCACTGGGAATGTGATGAAAGAAATAAAATCTCAAATAAATCATTCTCTCTACTATTATTCTGACATTCCATATTCTTAAAATAAAGTGCTGATCCTAACTGACCTACGACAGGGAATTTTTACTAGGATTAAATGTCAGGAATTGTGAAAAACTGAGTTTAAATGTATTTGGCTAAGGTGTATGTAAACCTCTGACTTCAACTGTAGGTAGGGGTGAAGTGACTATGCATAGATAATAAAAAGCGAGCAGCAGTGTACAAACAAATGGATTGGGGGGTCAATGTAATAGTCCGGGTGGACATTTGATTAATTATTCAGCAGTCTTATGGCTTGGGGGTAGAAGCTGTTAAGGAGCCTTTTGGTCCTTGACTTGGCGCTCCGGTACCGGTGACTGGAGTCTGACAATTTTGTGGCTTTCCTCTGACACCGCCTATTATATAGGTCCTGGAGGGCAGGAAGCTTGGCCCCAGTGATGTATTGGGCCATACGCACTACCCTCTGTAGTGCCTTGCGGTCTAATGCCGAGCAGTTGCCATACCAGGCGGTGATGCAACCGGTCAGGATGCTCTTGATTGTGCAGCTGTAGAACTTTTTGAGGATCTGGGGACCCATGACAAATATTTTCAGTCTCCTGAGGGGGAAAGGTTTTGTCGTGCCTTCTTCACGACTGTCTTGGTGTGTTTGGACCATGATAGTTATTTGGTGATGTGGACACTAAGGAACTTGAAACTCTTGACCTGCTCCCCTACAGCCCCATTGATGTTAATGGGGGCCTGTTCAGACCGCCTTTTCCTGTAGTCCACGATCAGCTCCTTTGTCTTGCTCACATTGAGGGAGAGGTTGTTGTCCTGGCACCAATCTGCCAGGTCTCTGACCTCCTCCCTATAGGCTGTCCCATTGTTGTCGGTGATCAGGCCTACCACTGTTGTGTCGTCAGCAAACGTAATGATGGTGTTGGAGTCGTGTTTGGCCACACAGTCGTGGGTGAACAGGGAGTACATGAGGGGACTAAGTACACATCCCTGAGGGACCCCATTGTTGAGGATCAATGTGGCAGACGTGTTGTTACCTACCCTTACCACCTTGGGGTGGTCCGTCAGGAAGTCCAGGATCCAGTTGCAGAGGGAGGTGTTTATTCCCAGGGTCCTTAGCTTAGTGAAGAACTTCGTGGGCACTATGGTGTTGAAAGCTGAGCTGTAGTCAATGAACAGCATTCTCACATGGGTGTTCCTTTTGTCCAGGTGGGAAAGGGCAGTGTGTAGTGTGATTGAGATTGCGTCATCTGTGGATCTGTTGGGGTGGTATGCGAATTGGTATGCGAATGGTGTCCGGGAGGATGCTGTTGTGAGCCATGACCAGCCTTTCAAAGCACTTCATGGCTACCGACGTGAGTGCTACGGGGAGGTAATCATTTAGGCAGGTTACCTTCCCTACCTTGGGCACAGGGACTATGGTGGTCTGCTTGAAACATGTTGGTATTACAGACTCAGTCAGGGAGAGGTTGAAACTGTCAGTGAAGACACTTGCCAGTTGGTCCGCGCATGCTTTGAGTACACGTCCTGGTAATCCATCTGGCCCTGCGGCTTTGTGAATGTTCGCCTGTTTAAAGGTCTTGCTCACATCGGCTACTGAGAGCGTTATCACAAAGTCATCCAGAACAGCTGGTGCTTTCGTGCATGCTTCAGTGTTGCTTGCCTCGAAGTGAGCATAAAAGGCATTTAGCTCGTCTGGTAGACTCATGTCACTGGGGAGCTCGCGGCTGGGTTTTCCTTTGTAGTCCGTAATAGTTTTCAAGCCCTGCCACACCCGATGAGCGTCAGAGCCGGTGTACTTGGATTCAATCTTAATCCTGTATTGACACTTGCTTGTTTGATTGTTCGTCTGAGGGCATAGCGGGATTTCTTATAAGCGTCCGGATTAGTGTCCCGCTCCTTGAAAGTGGCAGCTCTAGCCTTTAGCTCGATGCGAATGTTGCCTGTAATCCATGGCTTCTGGTTGGGATATGTAGGTACGGTCACTGTGGGGGGGACGTCGTTGATGCACTTATTGATGAAGCCGATGACTGAGGTTGTATACTCCTCAATGCCATTGAATGAATCCCGGAACATATTCCAGTCTGTGCTAGCAAAACAGTCCTGTAGTGTAGGATCCGTGTCATCTGACCACTTCCGTAATTGGTGAGTCACTGGTTCTTCCTGCTTTAGTTTTTGCTTGTAAGCAGGAATCAGGAGGATAGAATTATGGTCAGATTTTCCAAATGGAGGGCGGGGGAGAGCTTTGTTTGTATCTCTTTGTGTGGAGTAAAGGTGGTCTAGAGTTTTTTTATCTTCCTCTGGTTGCACATGTGACATGCTGATAAAAATGTAGTAGAACTGATTTAAGTTTGCCTGCATTACAGTCCCCGGCCACAAGGAGTGCCGCTTCTGGATGAGCATTGCTTATGGCCTTATAGAGTTGGTTGAGTGCGGTCTTAGTGCCAGCATCGGTCTGTGGTGGAAAGTAGAGGGCTACAAATAATATAGATAGTGTGTTCTACAGGTTATCATAAGGTACTCTAACTCAGGCGAGCAATACCTAGAGACTTCTTTAATTAATATTAGACATCGCGCACCACCTGTTATTGACAAAAAGACACATACCCCCACCACTCGTCTTACCAGACGTAGCTTCTCTGTTCTGCCAGTGCATTGAAAATCCTGACAGCTATATATTATCTGTGTCGTCGTGCAGCCACGACTCGGTGAAACATAAGATATTACAGTTCCTAATGTCCTGTTGGTAGGATAATCGTAATCTTAGGTCATGAATTTTATTTTCCAATGATTGCATGTTAGCGAAGTAGGATGGATGGCAGTGGGAGTTTACTCTCTCGCCTACGGATTCTCAGAAGGCAGCCCGATCTGCATCCTCTTTTCCCCCTTCTTTTCTTCATGCAAATGGTGGGGATCTGGGCCTGTTCCCAGGAGAGCAGTATATCCTTCTCGTCGGACTCGTTAAAGGAAAACGTTTCTTCCAGTTTGTGGTGAGTAATCGCAGTTCTGATGTCCAGAAGTTATTTTCGGTTATAAGAGACGGTAGCAGCAACATTATATACAGAATAAGTTAAAAAACAAGTTACAAACAACACAAAAAACGAACAAATTAGCACAACTGGTTAGGAACATGTAAGACGTCTGCCATCCTCTTCGACGCCATCTTCAACCACGGAGCTCCACCGCTAGACGGGCTGTGGGGAAGTGGTAATTGAGGCTTCCCTCCCAGTTCAAAGCCTGGGCAGTGTGAGTAATTAAGAAAGTTCCCCCCTCTTTAATGGCTGCTGCCTGGAATTATTTCCACAGAGGGCCTTCGGAGACGTTGCGCAGCGCATGGACCTCCGGGAGCGGCTGCAGTGCAAGAGCTTCTCCTGGTATTTGAAGAACGTGTATCCAGAGGTCTTCATGCCCGATCTCAACCCACTCCATTTTGGCTCGGTAAGCCCCCACGTCATTATCCCCTCTCCTTGGCTCTTTCCTGACCGCAGAGAGCTACAGTATGTCTGGCCACAGTGGGTTTCCATTTAGCAGCTCCAGAGGGCTCAGAGGAGGGCTCCAGCCCAGGCCAGGGGAGTGAGCAGCTTCGCACCACTTAAGGTAGACGCAGCTGGGCTTGTTTGAACAGCTTGTGTGTTTCACTGAAATCCCTTTCCTTGTGCCTCCAGGTGAAGAATGTAGGAAAAGACTCGTGTCTGGATGCAGGGGAGAACAACGAGGGAGGGAAGCGGCTGATCTTGTATCCATGCCATGGACTCGGAGGAAACCAGGTCAGAGGGAAGGGAATAAAGTGACTGGGTTCAGTCATGAAGGAAATAAGTACTTTGTCTGTCACTTTCGAAATCAAGAGGATGACTTATCGTGCTCTTTGTGATCCCCCAGTATTTTGAGTACTCGACCCATCACGAGATCCGGCACAATATTCAGAAGGAGCTGTGTTTGCATGGGACGGAGGCAGCCGTGAAGCTGGAAGACTGCCAGTATAAAGGCCGCATCACATTTGTAGGAGCAGAACAGAAGTGGGAGTTAAGGGAGGTGAGACCAAAGACCCACATCTCTACTCTAATGGGCTCAGTCAAGATTTCTACTTGAAATCCTGGGGTTCATCCTTTTGACTGTGAAATAATACCAAATTGTTGGGGATGTTGATGCCTGGTTCTCTTTCATTACCTTTACCATAGAAGTGGATGTTAGTTATTTCCTACTGAGGATGTTGGTGACTAATCTGTGTGTCTTCTCTTTGCGTAGAACCAGTTATTCTTCATCCCAGGATGGAATCAGTGTCTGAGTGCCCGTCATGAGCACCCCTCCTTGGTTGCATGTAACCCCTCAGACAGATACCAACTGTGGCTCTTTGTCTGAGGACATGACCTCATGACCACACATGGACCTCGGCACTAGTGATGACGTATGCCTGGCATTCTAGGACCATTAGAACAAGTAGCAATTGGCGTGCATTTTTAAATGTATTATCAAATTGAATGTGTATTTATTTTTATACGTAGAAGAACTGCTGCTGGAAAGTTGGGGATTTTGAGGAGAATATGCAACCTCGGGAAGGAAGCATTCAAACTGATACTGAAGACTGTAAGAGGAATACACTTTTTTTTATCATGATTTGGGTTAAGGTATTATTTTTCTAATGCCATTCAAGCAAAACACTGTTTGTGGATTGATGGCACTACCTGGGACTGAAATGAGTGACTTTGGATGGGTACTTAATGAAGAGAGATTTCCACTTTTATCTTTTCTTTTTCTCTTTTGTTTCTGTCTTACTCCAGAGGGAAATCAAAGTTCCATTTTATTTTATTTAATTACAAAGGCTTGTTCTTTATTGCCTACACTGAATAATTTATTAATACGGTAGATATGTGAAAACCAACAACAAAATGGAATCTCAAACAATGCAATAGTGCACGTGCCTCTTGCATAAACAGAATAACTAAGATTGTATGCACCAAAGACTCGTCAAGGGTTACTTTTTGATTAAAATAAATGTTTGTATTATAGGTTTTTCAATATCTACCACTACTGCCTCTTTTTGTTATGCAAAGTAATTATATCAGGAAGGTACTAGACATGCATTCTCCCTTACCACCGCTAGAGGGTCTGATTCCCCTCTCACCCAGTTGGTTTTCCTCACAAGCCGTTTGAGAACGATATCAACACGCTGCCCATACAGTGCCTCTGGTTATCTTATGTATATACTTTATGAACAGCTAATTTTGATTAAATGTAAATTCTCCGAAGTTGCATTTCAACCAAGGCCTTGAGTTGTGTGGTACTGTTATATTTGGCATCCCAAATGCATAATAATCTGGTAATCTGGTATCTTGCATCCCAAATGCAAGATAAGTAATCTTTTCTTTTGCTTTTCCGTATTGCTTTGACGGTGCGTTCAGAGGTGTTTTAATCATAGGTGTAATGTTTACCTTTCTGGGACAGGCTTTAGTAACGTAACATTTTCAAACACAATTCCACAGTCACAGAGGTGGTATTTGAAACAATCTGTTGTGTACAGTTTGACTGCATACATTTTTGGGGGGTAATTTTTCTTTATCTCTCTACAAGAATAGCTGGATTTTTCTTGGGCCCCAGCCCCCAGGTACTTTTAGCAATGTTTAAGATGTCAGGGTTTTAGGGAATAATGTAAGTTTGACGCATCTTAACAAAAGGTACTATGAGATGAACAATGGATAGTTTAGTTCTTTGTAATGTCTTTTTTCTATGCTTGACAACACATTTAGAAAAATATTTTTCTTTAGAATAAAATGCATGTACATGTTTTTGTATAATGTTCATGGGGATTGCAAATGTTTTTTAATATGTAGGCTAAAATGGGATCTGTAGGAAGGGAAACATTTTAAGCTTTGTTTACAACATGGAATATATGATTGTAGTTTTGATTCAAGTCTCAGAGTTCCCAGTATCCCACAGACATCACTGTTTTGATCCAAGGATGTGGGCTAGTTTATAGAAATCTATGTTTGTGTCAGAGTGTTAACTGACAATGGAATGTTAGAATTTTGTTGAATTTAGGGATATGCCTGGTTCTAGAACCGAATGCCCTCGTGAGTGAGTCTTCTATTTGGATACTTGAGGTTTTTCATTTCTTATGTTCAACAAGAGAGGGCGCTGTGCACAAAATAATTCCTCCTTGACGCATCCCTGTCCATCATTTTTACTGGGCCTTCAGTTATTGCCGGTGTACCCTTTCTCTAAACACACGTACAGCATATATATATATATATATATATATTTTTTTTTTACAGAAAGAGTTGTTCAAGCTAAAATCATTAAACATATGAAGAAAAGTAACACATGGCTTCATTTTATTTCTAAGTGATGTATTGTTAAAAAGCAGAAACACAACAAAAACAAAACATTTTGTCTTTATCTAACGTTAAGAAACCAAAACACATATTGAAACACTTATACCATTTTGGGCAAAAAAGATTCTGTTTCACAGAAGCAAACATGATAGTAACCAACATAATGAAATCAGGCACATGGAGCTGTACAATTCACAACCATCATAAAACAAGTGAAATTTAAGACCAAAACATGTTTTTATTCAATACAGACTGTTCAGTAAACCACAAATATACATTTAAATATATCATTCATAATAAGGACTGAAAATCATACACACAGCAGAATGACTCAACTGGATACAATGTCACTGTATGTTGCCTTCTCTTAAATGCTTTGGCACAGATACTAAGTCATACTAATACAGTGGCACTGATTCCCTGACAGCTGGATACACTTTACTTTGCCATTGAGGTGAGGTAACATTATTACTCACCTCAGTGAGGAGTCAGGAGCAGAAACTCAAATCAAGTAGTAATCATTTCCAGGAGTGTATGAGCATGTTGGATGACTATTCACACTTTAGGCTTTGAATAGGACAGGGATACATGCAGGGGTTCCCACTCTTTTTATGGTGAGGGAATATTGGTATTTCATTGTAAAGGCGGTTTGGAATCACTGCTGTCTGTAACATTTCAAAACAGTTAAAGCAATACATATCTGGAGCATTTAGTTCAATGGCCTTGCTTGTAAGTTATTTCAAGGTGGTCAAAGTTATTTACAGATTTTTGGCTAATTATACTTTCCTACCAATCACCCGTGCTGATCAGTCATTTTTTTTACTTGGTGCTGATATGAATCATTGGTGTGATTTAACCTTTGATTGTCCAACCTCAAATGTTTTTTTTTATAATTTTTTTTTACAATAACTGATATCTGCATTTCATGCGCGATACTGATGTGGCTCTCAAGAGTATGACATGTAGTGATAGTTTGAACTGTCATTTAAAACACTTCCATGTGTAAATTTCATTTTGCATTTCCTGTTTATATTGCACAGTTCAATAATTGCATCACACAATAATGTTTGCATCTGTACAAACAATCTCTTAGTGTATTTACTGTCAGTTGTCATACGAGAATGGAATGTGGAGCTAAATATATCCTTGAAATAAGTTCCCTGTCCAACGCAGCAATATAGTGTCCTCAGTTAAGAGTTACAGATTTTTTATTGACATTTATTTGAAATGAAGCCCCATAAAATATTATTTATTGATCATATTATTATCCTGTTTCCATAGATTGGATAGTTGTGTATGATCTTTGAGAAATGAATGTCAAAGTGCTGCATTAGTATATCACCTTCACAAAAGTGCAAACAGCTGTGAATCATTTTGACTTCAATGTCACCGATTAAATAATGCTCTTAGCATTATAATTCAAAATAAATAACTAAAAGTTGTAGTCTGTTTCAAGCTTTTCCAAACAATATAAAAGCATGGATTACAAGCGACAACACAATAAGGTTTGTACAGTACATTAATACAGATTTTATAAACCCAAATTGAACATGGTCAATTCCTCATAAATGCCATTGAAAGACCCAAAATAACATGCATTTATAAATATCAAACCATTTATAAGTACACATACTTCCGAACCAATAAATAAACTGGGACAATTCATTTTTTGCACATTTGACACATAGACATAGAAAAGTTCCATTCACAATATATCCTTAAAACTTTACCTTTAAAATTACAAGATACATTGCACAGGCTTACAGCTTTCAGTTTTTGTTGACTGACTCCATCTCGCAGTTTAGAATACTAGAAATCAAGGCGGTTCATTAGAAATGTTTCTCATCGTGGAACCTGTAGCTAAATAATGTCCATCTAATGTATGGTCTTGTAAATGACTTGGAAAGTTGAGTTCCCATTAAAGGCCATTAATATATTCTCCGTAAATAACACTTGGTCAGCCTTGTTCATTAAGAAAAGACAACATGAAGCCTACACAGACAGGTGAGTTAGGCCCACTAAACTGGTGCGACCTGGGGGAGATTATCTGCTAATGCAGGGATCTTTGTACTGTCTGCTAAAGAAGGCCCTTCAGACAGACCATTAACGCTAGACGCTTCCTTTGGCTGCTCTGCCACAAAACAATTCTTATTGTTCAGGTAGTTGTTGTGGAACTCCATCTGGCTGAGGCCCTCAGGCTGCTCAGGGAACGTTCCTTTAGACGGGACCATGTTGTTCTCCAGGTCAGGTGTGCAGCAGCCCATGGCAGTGGTTGCTGCTGTGCCATTGGTCAGGGTGAAGTGCTGATTGGCGTACTGTTCTTCAGCCTGGCGGGGGTAATCTGTGTACTGCTCTGCAATGTCGACGGCCATGTTAAATGGTCCTTGTGGCATGGCACCGTTAGTAGAGCTTACTGTGTGTGGGAATGATAAGACCTCTCCGTAGGGTTCACTGGGTTGGCTGGCCGTCCCGTTGGCTGAGGCAACAGCACTGGGGTTCTCCAACTGATAATAATCTGCTGGGGAGCTGAATAAATAAGAGTTTCCATTCATGTGGTCGTCAATGTGGTTGTCGTGCGGCAGAGTGGCGTCAGAGTAACACAACACGGAGGACAGGGGAGCAACCTCAGTGTTGGCGACAGGCGGCTTGCTGACTCCATTCTCAAAGTCCTCCGACTTGTCCTCCTCATCGCCATCCTCATCCTCAGAGTCACTGTTCGCCAAGCTCTGAGTGCTGGAGTCAGACAGTCCACTGCATAAACTGCTGCTGTCCTCTTCATCCTCGTCATCTTCCTCATTCTCCTCATCATCCTCATCTTCGTCTTCATCATCCAGAGGCTCGTCCATGTCGTCAGCTGTCTGGAGGTGCATGATGGCAGACTGTTGGACTGTTGGGTCTGACAGAGAGTATTGCGTCTGGACCAGTGGGTTGCCATAGCCGTTGCTTTCGCCATGGTAACCGTTCGCAGGGGATGCCTGCTGCTGCTCGCGGCTCTTCTCCAGCTCTAGCTTCATGATGG
Source organism: Salmo trutta (assembly GCF_901001165.1). Classification (NCBI taxonomy): domain Eukaryota; kingdom Metazoa; phylum Chordata; class Actinopteri; order Salmoniformes; family Salmonidae; genus Salmo; species Salmo trutta. The sequence continues at coordinate 13,682,843 of NC_042980.1, forward strand.
TGTGCAAGAAGTGGGTCCGCACGCGGATGGGGTTAAACTCCACCCGGCCGGCCGCGTTGCTACAGCCCTCCTTGGTACAGCCACAGGGAAAAGACATGCGGTCCACCTGTAGATTGGACCACCTTGGGTTATATGACCATAAATTCTGCAGTTTGCATGTAATAGATGAATGAATGTAATACTTTGGCAATATCAGATAAGCTACTGTAGATGATACAGTACTTTTTCAATGATACAGTACTTTCATCTACAACGTCTAAAATATTTGATCGCTTAATCACCCTTCTATTGAAATGCATTTGCCTGAAGACTAGGGGCCGCATAGAAGGCTTAATTCCAGAGCGGAGAGTGGCACATCTGTATCAATATGAGAGCGTGTACAGTATGGTCAGACTACCCAGGGATTTACCTGGCACTTGATTCCTGCTACGCTGCATGCACAGGTCTCTGGGTCACAGAACACTCTGCAGTCGCAGCCACAGTCCTCCCTGGACACCCGGATGGCCCGCAGCTCGTGCTTCTCCTCCACGTCAATCTTCTTCACCCCCGAGGTCCGCAGCAGAGCCCGGCGCTTCTTAGTGATGAGGGGCTGTAGGAAGAAGTACTCGTCCACCTCTGTGTTTTCCAGATCAATGTCATCGTCAGAGATGTCCTCCGCCATGAGCGTGTTAGCCTCCTCCGACTCCACTGTACCGTTCTTAGTCAGCTGAAAACAAACGAGAAGGGATCAAATTTAGTCCAGTTTGAACCAGCTGAAACCAATGACATGCTGCTTCTCGGAAGAGTACACAAAGTGAGAATTTGGAAACATATAACATTATATATTTAAAAAAAGAATACAATATGTCATAACTGTATTTATAAACTGGATGGTACGAGCCCTGAACGCTGATTGGCTGACAGCCGTGGGTTATCAGACTGTATGCCAAAACATATTTTTTTTAACTCTTGTAATTATGTTGGTAACCAGTTTATAATAGAAATAAGGCACCACGGGGGGGTTGTGGTATACGGCCAATATACCACGGCTAAGGGCTGTATCCAGCCACTTGCGTCATGCTTAAGAACAGCACTTAGCCGTGGTATATTGGCCATATATCAAACCCCCTCAGGCCTTATTACTTAAGTATTTCTTTATTTTATTTGTATTATACTTAACTAGGCAAGTCAGTTAAGAACAAATTCTTATTTGCAATGACGGCCTACATTGGCCAAACCCGGACGACGCTGGGCCAATTGTGCGCCGCCTCATGAGACTCCCAATCACGGCCGGTTGTGATACAGCCTGGATTCGAACCAATACCTTGAGTTTCATGGAGTTGAGTTTCTCCTCCTTCAGATGGTCTCGGAGCATGTCTCTGTGGATTCTCTCTTGCTCCAGGGCAAACTCTCCCAGGGAGTACTGCCTGACACCGCTGTGTCTGTTGGACATGCCCAGAGTACTGCCCCCCTGACTGGGCACACTGGTGAAGCCCTGGCGCCGGCTGAAGTAGTATACCGTCACATTGTCAAAATGTACCCTCCTTGTTCTCACACGCTTCTCCCTCTTCAGTATAGAATCAGCTACAGAGTCAAAAGACGAGGGGAGAAGATGGTGAAAGGAAGCTGGTGATAGCCCCCGCTTCTTCATACATATAAATAATAGGGGAAAGCAGGGTTATTGGTTCATACATGGTTGAAAGATTAACCAGTTCGATGTGGTGGAAAGAATAGCCCATTTTAAATCAAGAAAGGGAATGTGAAATCCCCAGTCTGAGAAAAAGCTCGATTAACCCCCTTGACAGCATACAAGCACACTGTTTCAAGAGAAAGCACTTATTTAAAATCGGAATCATTTACATAGGAAAGAGTTGTATGTTGTTGCTCACCATGATGTGCCCTCAGTGGTGCACAGTATGCGTGTAGCCATACTATAACAAGATAAAACGCTAGTCTGCTTGCTTACGATTTGCATGATTTGAATGCCTGTTTTTATTTGACTTTTAATGAACCTCGGGAGTCCTCTTGCTAACACTCAGACAACGGGGACTTCCTCTAACTCAACCCAGCTTAGTAGAGCAGTGTTTCATCATCCCGACTCTGCCATTTGGCATGTCAGTACTACGTGTGGCTTTTTAAGGACCGTTCTATGAGAGGGAGGGAAGGAGGGAGGAAAAAGAAAGCAAAGACAGAGAGCATAAATAATCCCCCTCCTGGCTCAGATCTGGAGTGGTTGAGCACAGCTTTCCCAGCGCTCACTTGATGTCAGAAAAACAGGACAAATGGGAACCATCTGGTTCCAGCAGCACTCCACCCTGGGCCATAAGGACAATGCATTCATTACAGGCATGGCAGCGCCAGTCAGGCCTTGTTGATCGGAATTTCGCTTTATTTCCCCCCCCAGAAAGGTTTATCAGACTTTGATCAGGGTATCCATGTGGTTTTACTGAATGAGAAAGCAATTACATGCAGAGGTCATTTTCAAGCTTCCAATACGTAACAGAGTTCGATATCTCTGTATTTCTTCCTATTTCTTGTTCGGTCATCTTCTAGTGACTTGTGATATTAGGGTTGCTGTGACCATGTAGTTCTAAAAATAAATCTGTGAGAATACATAGAAGCCCTTTCGTCAAAGACCTCCCGATTCAGATTCGGAAATTCCAAGGCTTTGTTTTGCTCCACTAAAAGCTAGATTATTTCTCCAACACTAACGCGACCCAAGACGGAGTTGTACTGTATTCTCCAGGCAACAATGCTACTGTACATCTCAGCACCACGCCTGACACAGTGTGACACCTCTTTAGTGAGGAGAAGCTCTGGGAGCCGTGTGCTCTGCTGCATGAACTGCTCTCTGATTCCCTCGGCTTAGAGCAACATCCTCCTTGTTGCCTTTATCTGCAGCAGCTGACCCAGAAGGCTCAGGAGACTGGGGAAACAGCACCCTTGTCCCTGATCCCCCCCCCCAATCCCCACCCCCAAACACGCGTGCGCGTATGGACCCACACAAACACGTACACAAGCGCATACGCACACACCAGAGGAGGCTGGTGGGAGGAGCTATAGGAGGAGGGGCTCATTGTAATGGCTGGAATGGAATAAATGGTTTCCATTTGTTGGATATTGTTATATTTATTCCCTTTTCAGCCATTACAATGAGCACCTCCTCCTACCAGCGTCCTCTGGCACACACCCACACGTAAACACAACACAGGGAGGAGCCCTGTCACTCACACCCACAATAAACCAGGGTAGGGGGTACTGTATCCGTCTTTCCCCAAACACAACATAGATCAGTCACCTGAGGAACCAACCACTGACAATCCACACATTTTTCCCCAGGCTGCCTACCAATAACATCATATCTGCTCATAGAAAAAAAACAGGCCATCTAAAACACAGGTCTTTTTTTATCAGTGGCACCATCAGAGGTGCCTGCCAAACTGACTGAAGCCTTTCCGATGACAGGTTTACTCAACTGATAGCTTCTCAGAGCCTGCCAGACACACCACTGGCTTTGCACAATGCTAGAGACTAGAGAGCATCAGCTCATTCATCAGGCTGTACTGTGCTGTACTGTGCTGTACTGTGCTGTGCTGTACTGTGCCTGCTGACGCAACGCCTAATGAGAGACTGTTGTGCTGCTGCGGCGCCGCATTCATTCCCCTTTATTACAGCCCAGCTACACCAGCCCAGCACAGTCCATCCAGCCGTCCTTATGGCTACTCAGCTGTCCACACAGACACCAGCTCAGATCACACAATGCCATGGATTGCGTCTCTTCTCTTTTCAAGCACACCGATTGATGCAGCGTTTTCAATTTCCTCTTCAACTGAGTTCTGTGAATGACATTTCTAACTGAGGGTTGTATTGTGCTTCAGCAAGTCAACACAATGACAAAATGTTATTGTCATGCTGTTTCCTAATACACTCAACGTCCATTTTAGAAGCAACAATTACGAAACAGAAGTATAATCTGAATGACACATGCTTCATTCAAAAAGATGTCTCTTTCACTAAACTACAATATGAATAACGCATGTAGCTTTTTGTTTGTTCGTGTCAGACTGTATCAGTGTTGAGAATATGTGTGTGTGTGTGTGTGTGTGTGTGTGTGTGTGTGTGTGTGTGTGTGTGTGTGTGTGTGTGTGTGTGTGTGTGCTCACGGGTGAAGGGGCCCGAGGCTGAAGGGTTGACACTGTCACTGCTGTCTCCGCTCTCGCTGCAGGAGACCTCATCATCAGACTCCTGCAAGGAGGAGCACGGCGAGGAGGACGCCTCCACCTCGTCAAACTTCCTCTTAAGTATTCCGCTCATGGCCCTCCTCTCCGTCTCCGCCGCCGCACCTGCAACAGCCAGCACAAGGAAGGGCGCACATTGTTTAATGCCCAGCTCAGGCCCCGCCGGCCTCCACAGTCCTCCTCAACACAGTCAATTAGCAGTGAGCCACAGAACACAACAACCCCCCCCCACTGCCGTCACTACCTACCCGATGGTCCCCAGGCAATTGATCACCTTGACACAAAGGAGCTCGGATGCGAGGCGAAGGATGCTAATTGCATGATGCGTCTACCTTGTTCACTCTGCTGTCTTTTGATTGAGCGACGACAGAAAAGGGACACTGGGGTGAGGTTTTGCTTACTTTGCCCTGTATTCATGATGGTATTTCTAAAAACACTGCCTGAATAATTTTATCACAAAAGAACAGCATGGGGCAAAAACTAAATGAGACGTTACCGCCCAAAGCAGGATTGTAATATCTGCCCACAGCAGCATATGCAAACTAAAAACATAATGTGACTGTACTTAATTGCTGTTGCACCTCAAAAACACAATGCACGCATCCAGCCGGCTACTGATTGAAAATATCCCTTGGCTTCAAAATTAATTAATTTCCATCTTATGGGAAATTTAAAAAGCCTGACTACAGCTTTACTTATCCTGGGATATGCAGTGAATTTAAAATGTGCCTGAATGTGTGTGCATGCACACGTGAATGTGTGTGCGTGTGGCCGTGCGTGCACGTGTGTGTGCATAAGTAAAATACTGATTTGTAAAATGTGTAATGTTGCACATTCAGTGCTCCCTAGAGGGGTTCCAATCTGGGGCATGACTGAAGATAGTTTATAGTGGTTAGGAGGATATTATGACTGACATGGTTATACCCTCTATAGAAGAAATAAAGTGAAAATGTTCAAATGGACCGGGGGGAGCACCCAGAGGGATGTGAAGTGCTGTTGGAGTCAGAGTGTTTAATAGCTCCCAGGTTCATAGAAACTGAGGGCAGGCCCTGGCTGCATCCCAAATTGCACCCTATTCCCTATACAGCACACTACTTTTGACCAGGGCTCTGGTCAAAAGTAATGCACTACAGTCCCTTCAGAAAGTATTCATACCCCTTGACTTATTCCACATTTGGTTGTGTTACAGTCTGAATTCAAAATGGATGAAATAATATAGTTTTTTCCCCTCATCCATCTACACACAATACCCCATAATGACAAAGTGAAAATGTTTTTTGAGAAATGTTTGCAAATATATTGAAAATGAAAGACAGAAATAAAAAATAAAAAAGTATTGAGTATCAATACATGTTAGAATCACCTTTGACAGCAATTGCAGCAGTGAGTCTTTATGGGTAAGTCTGTAAGAGCTTTGCACAACTGGATTGTACAATATATGCACATGATTATTTAAAAAATTCTGCAATCTCTGTCAAGTTGGTTGTTGATCATTGCTAGACAACCATTTTCAAGTATTGCCATAGATTTTCAAGCCAATTTAAATCAAAACTGTAACTAGGCCACTCAGGAACATTCAATGCCATCTTGGTAAGCAACTCCAGTATTATATTTGTCCTTGTGTTTTGGGTTATTGTCCTTCTGAAAGGTGAATTTGTCTCCCTGTGTCTGTTGGAAAGCAGACTGAACCAGGTTTTCCTCTAGGATTTTGCATGTGCTTAGCTCTATTCCATTTATTTTCATCCTAAAAAATGTCCTAGTCCTTGCCGATGACAAGCATACCCATAACATGATGGAGCCACCACCATGCTTGAAAATATGAAGAGTGATACTCAGTGATGTGTTGTGTTGGATTTGCACCAAACATAACGCTTTGTATTCAGGATATTTCTTTGCAACAATTTTTGCAGTTTAACTTTAGTAAACAGGATGCATGTTTTGGAATATTTTTTCTGTAAAGGCTTCCTTCTTTTCACTTAGATTAGTATTGTCATGTAACTACAATGTTGTTGATACATCCTCAGTTTTCTCCTATCACACCATTAAACTCTGTAACTGTTTTAAAGTCACCATTGGCCTCATGGTGAAATCCCTGAGCGGTTTCCTTCCTCTCCGGCAACTGAGTTAGGAAAGACACCTGTATCTTTGCAGTGACTGAGTGTATTGATACACCATGCAAACTGTAATTAATAATTTCACCATGCTCAAAGGGATATTCAATGTCAACTTTTAAAATGTTTACCCATCTACCAATAGGTGCCCTACTTTGCGAGGCATTGGAAAACCTCCCTGGTCTTTGTGGTTGAATCTGTTTTTGAAATTCACTACTAAGTTTTCTCCTGAACTTATTTAGGCCTGACATAACAAAGGAGTTGAATATTTATTGACTCAAGACATTTCAGCTTTTCATTTTTTATTCATTTGTTAAAAAAAATCTAAAAACAGAATTCCACTTTGACATTATGGGGTATTGTGTGTAGGCCAGTGACACAGCATTTATATTAAATCCATTTTAAAGTTCAGCCAGTAACACAACAAAATGTGGCAAAAATGTGAATACTTTCTGAAGGCACTGTATATAGGGAATAGGTTGCCATTAGGAATAGGGTGCCATTTGGGATGCACCCCTTGCCGAGTCACTCATCCTCCCCAATGCCACTACAGAGGCCAGTGGAGAACAGCCACCAGTGACAGCCATTAAACTCTGACTGATGGTGTAATTAAACAAATCAAAACAAGACCAGGTTCATCAGTCAACTGCACAAATACTACTGTAAGTGCCAAATTAGGCTACTGACTGTAATAAGTGTTGAATTGTAACTGTCAAACAATGTGTTGTTGGAACTTGCTGCCTTTCCTCCACTTAGGCTTCTACTTCCAGCTTATACATACTATATTTGTTTTATGGACACAGTATATTTTACAATAATTATCTTTTGTTTGTTTTTAGTCCCATCCTTCAGCTCCACACAAACCCTCTCATCCATCTTTGAACATCATCCAGTTTTGATTTCTATTTGTCATATATTTTTCAACTGTGCTGTGATGTTTCACGAAAGTTCTGAACCTTTCTATTCTCATAGTTTCTACAGATTGTAAATTAAAGATAACAATTTTGGCTAAGAGTATTATTAAATTATTGATATATTGACGATGACTTTTCAGATCACCCAGCAGTGCTATTTGCAGAGTTAACTCCAGGTAAATGTTGCAATTCTTCAGCTATTCCTGAACCTGCGACCAAAAACAAGCTACATATGGACATTACCCAAACAAATGATCTAATGATTCTGTCTCTTCACAGCAACATCTGCAGAGCTGGGATGGTTGTATCCCCCATATATATAACATTATATTGGTTGCAAGAATTTTGTATGATAAATGAAATGGAAAAACTCTACGTTTTGAATCCGCCTTCGTTTTGTGTATCAGTTCATAAAACCATGTGCCATGAAATACATTTTACATCTGAAATACATCTGAAATCTCTTCCCAGCTAATCTGTATGGCACAGCTGTCAATGTTTTGGTCCTTGAATGTAATTGGTATACTTTTTTATTCATCACTCTCCGACTCCTCTTTGTTTTTGACACGGAAATAAAGAAACAGTGTTCAGCTTTAGTCTCAGTCCCAGTATCAGCCTGAGCAGCTTGTGGTGGAGTTCCATTCAGAGAGAGGTGCCCATTCATCTGGAGCCGCTCTCTGCTATCAACTCATTACACATGCAAATACTGCTGCTGCCTCAAGGACAGTGTACGCGCCCCTATGTAGTGCACTACCTTCACATACATCCCAAATGGCGCTATGTTCCCTATATTGTGCACTACTTTTGCACGATATAGGGAATAAGGTGGCATTTGGGACGCATCCAGTGTGGTGGAACCTGGAGAGAAATCACGCCGCTGCCAAAGGACCATTGTTCCCAAGTGTCTGTGGTTGTACTGTGACATGGGTCTGCTTGCACCTGGAGGAGATCCAACGTAAACTACAGTACTTAGCGCTGTGGAATGTTCAATGTTTGGCATCAGGACACCCATTTGAATGATTGTCTGTCCCTCTGCACAGTAGACCAATCATTCAAATACACTAAAGCTAACATATGGAATTGTTTTGTTTGGTTTTGAATTTTAGGACCCCTGTTGGTATTGAAAAAAAAAATATGAATCATTACTACTATAGACCATAGAAATGCATTGAATAACACATTCATAAATGGCAAAACAGACAGATAAAAAATAAATCATGAGGAATAAGGATTTAAAGTGTATTTCCCATATATAAGAAAGCTAATGATTTGTTTTTTGGGGGGGGAACACACATATTTAACCCTTTTGATTATGGGGCACACTACCTCCGCACTTCCATAAAAATGTTTCAACCATTATCGGTGTCCTGTGAGTCTCATCTATCCATAGAGTGGTCATATTAGTTTGTAGCCCAAACGGTTCGGACGCCACAGATGTTTTCGTGAGAAGACCCATTTCTCGGGATGTCTTGTGTTCTGACAAACATCGCTGTAGCTCGGCCAGCTCCCGCCGCAGATGCGGAGGATTAAAACAAACTAAATATTTTCAACCTAAACATATCAGCGTTTCCTGATGGTACCGTTGATGAAATATTGAATCAGTCTAAAATGGTTACTGGCCCTCATCATTTAGCATTAAAGGTTGCACAAATAATACAGTTATCAGAGACTGCCTGAATGCAAATACATTTTTATGTAGCCTATAACCAATGGAATTACATTTTTATATAGCCTATAACCAATGGAATTACATTTTTATATAGCCTTTAACCAATGGAATTACATTTTTATATAGCCTATAACCAATGGAATTACATTTTTATATAGCCTATAACCAATGGAATTACATTTTTATATAGCCTATAACCAATGGAATTACATTTTTATATAGCCTTTAACCAATGGAATTACATTTTTATATAGCCTTTAACCAATGGAATTACATTTTTATATAGCCTATAACCAATGGAATTACATTTTTATATAGCCTATAACCAATGGAATTACATTTTTATATAGCCTTTAACCAATGGAATTACATTTTTATATAGCCTTTAACCAATGGAATTACATTTTTATATAGCCTATAACCAATGGAATTACATTTTTATATAGCCTATAACCAATGGAATTACATTTTATATAGCCTATAACCAATGGAATTACATTTTTATATAGCCTATAACCAATGGAATTACATTTTTATATAGCCTTTAACCAATGGAATTACATTTTTATATAGCCTATAACCAATGGAATTACATTTTTATATAGCCTATAACCAATGGAATTACATTTTTATATAGCCTATAACCAATGGAATTACATTTTTATATAGCCTATAACCAATGGAATTACATTTTTATATAGCCTTTAACCAATGGAATTACATTTTTATATAGCCTATAACCAATGGAATTACATTTTTATATAGCCTATAACCAATGGAATTACATTTTTAAATGCATTAGAGACTTAGTACCTCCTTTTCTACAGTTGTCATAATGGGCAGTTGGACAATCCTCACTGTAATTCAGGAAGAATACAAAATAGCACAGACAATTTAGTTATATTTTCCACATGGAATGGCCCAAGTCTATTTTGTAATCATTTTAATTAGTTCCCCATTGTTGGAAATCCATTGGTATTCTTAGCCCTCAGCAGATGCTGCAATATGCTATGATAGCCAAAGTGGTTTCCATGGCGATGCCAACATATGAGCAGAAATAGTGATTTCATGTCTGAAAGTGATTCTGCTCCAGTCCTCATGTCTGTGAAACATAAATATCGCAGTATGACTACATCTGACAACACATTATGGCAGTATAGTTTAAAAGAGGAAGATTTGAGGCACACAATTAAGACAAATGGAATAAGATGGTTATAGCCACACTCAAAATCCAAATCAATGCATATCGTTTTCTGTACGAACAAGGATTACGATATTATTATTTCATACTGTAGCTGTCCTAAAACAGACCGATCCAATCTGGATAGGGTAACATCTCCTTGACACAGTGAATAGGCGTGACATCAAATGCAACTCAGTCGTTAACGTAAGCAGACTTCACTTGTTCAGGGCTTAGCAGCACAAGCCAGAGAGCTTAGCTAGTTCGTCCTCTACATTTCTTTGTCTCTTCCGCTGTTGTGTTCCAACTAATCACGGCTAGGCTGGGCATACACCATGGTGCAAGAGAAAATGCTGGGTGGAAATAATGCAGCAAAAGTCTGCTTGCAAAGCCCCTCCCTGTGCTGGCTTCACTGAGCGCACACACACATGCACTGTACAAACCAACTGTATTCCTTTAGGAACTGCGTCCACAGCCCTATGTGGCGCACGTATATTCTGAGTCAAAACAGATCATGTTTCCCGTAAGGTTCACCTATCACTGTACACAGAGGTGACACACAAGCCTCACACTGCAGACCTGCCATACAGAGAGAGTCACAACAAAAGCGCTCGTTCCCAAGCAGTGCTAACAAGCCCCAGCATCTGTAGCAAGTCGTCACACATCAGCCCTGCAAAACAAATACATAAACGGGGCACTTTGTGCCAGCCCCGAAAGAAACCACTGACCTGTGTCCACTGGCGAGTTCCGACTCCTCTGGCCCCTTTTCTTAACGTGACACTTGGGAGCAAAATCTAAATGAAGCACTTAAAAAGAGGTGAAACGTGATAAATGACAGGCTCCCATTTTGCTTTAGTCCACTGACTTGCTGCGACCCCAGTACTCTGAGGGCATGAGAACCGGGTGAGAGGGAGGGAGAGGGAGACACACAGAGACTTGTAAATCTCCCAGCCCTGACTGTCACTGCCGGTACCATATGCTTTATTGTTAAATGACAATATTTAACTCTCCCGCTCCCTTCCTTTATGCTTTATTGTTAAATGACAATAGGTGCCTCTCTTTAACTCTCCCTCTCCCTTCCCTCCTTCTCTCTCTTATTCACCCTAGCCACACAAAGACTCATTAGTTGCTGCCGGCTGAAAGGCTGGAGCCTGACTGGAGCAGAGGGAGGCAGCCTGTGAGATCACATGGGTGGTATGTCTGAGAGAGAGTCAGGCGTGCCTCTGCTCCTGCTGTCTGCAGATAATTTTACCAGCATGAGCCAGGGAGGGAAGAGAGAGAGAGAGAGAGAGAGAGAGAGAGAGAGAGAGAGAGAGAGAGAGAGAGAGAGAGATGCTGAAGGAGCGAGAATGGTGAAGGGGGAGGGGAGGGGGAAGAGAGTTAGAGCAAGTGAGTGAGTGAGTGAGAGAATAAAGAGGAGAGAGAGGGGCAGGGAGAGGAAGAGAAATATTTGATTTCAGGCACAGCACAATAACCCAGTCAGATTAATGGGCACAAGGCTTAAAACCACAGGAGAAACCATTGTGTGGTTCACAACATCGACATTAGAAGCAAAATCTCCAAGAAGTGACAAATCCAGCATGAGAACATTCTTTGTGCTTATTTTAAAAGTCTTCTATTCATGGGAAAATAATGTACGCCTCAGACAAAAGGGAATGACCACATACAAGCTAATTAAACTTAAGTTACCATCATAGGGATAACAGTGAATACTACAGTATATAACCCACAGAGAGGAGCCTGTATATCTATGAAATAGTTATCCCCATTGAAGTGATTGTAGTACAACCACTTCCTATCCCAGGAAGTCCTGGTGATTGTAAGTGAGGCCGCAGCCAGTGAAGCGAAAGAGGAATGATATCATTCTCACACTCAATTAAAGCACTGCACTTCCTCCAATAGCTTTGGCCTAATCTACTGCTTTACAGCCAGCAGGGAAATAGAATTGACGCCGGAGCAGTGCTGTATTAAGGAGCATGGCACGATCACTAACGTGGCTGATTGCAGACAAAACGCAAAACATACAGAGCCAAAGTTACAACAAAGGTCAATAAATCTACTTCGTTGCGCGCACAAAACACATTCTATTTACTCCTCTGCTGAGGAAATGTGTATTCCAAGATGAAGACATGTAACAAATTGTGCGAGTGCCTTATACACAGTGCATAATGTACATTAAATCCCCAGTGCATCTGGCAAATGCCGATGTTTAGTGAGCAGTTTCAGTGTGACGAGCATGTTTTTTGACAGTGTGACGGGATTAACATTGTTTTATTGATGAACCATTAAAACCCAACTGCCATTCCTCCCAGGTAGTTGCAGTCTGCTGCTTCACATGTGTCCTCGCTGAACCCACTGAACTTTCCCTTGACAGAGATTCTGTTGCCCTCCTCCTACCCTCTCCCCCCCTCCTCCCAGAGGACTTATCTTCCACTCTGCTGTGACAAGTAGCCTAAATCAAGTCCTGGCAACAGGATGAACTCACCAACCACAGCCAGACCATTGCAGTATCTACAGTGAGGCGTGTCACCTTTACAATTTCAACTACGGCTCTTCTAGATGAACCACGATGCTTGAGTCATTTAGCTATTATACAGAGACTGAAGAGGACCTCTGTTGACAGGAGGCTACAGTTGATCCTTATGTTGATTAGTCCTCTATGCCAAAACAGTTCATAATTGAAACCAGACCCTGGTCACTGTGTTGCCTTGGGTCGGGTTTTTGAGCCCATTTGTTGATCCCTTTGTGTTAACTAGCATATGTTTTCTGCAACACATCATTTATGAGACCGTATTAGTCTGAAGGAGGTTTTTATACATTGTGAACTCAGCGAGAAGTCATTCTGGCCTTTAAGAGACGTGGCTGCTTTGGTACAAGAGATTAACATACTAGCCACAGCGCACATTGTGAACAAGCCCCGCGGTTATGCATATTGATAGCGATCTGTGAGCTGCTGAGCTCTCCAACACAAGGTTAGAGTAAATCAACTCAAGCTGGACCAGATGTATCACAAGACATGCAAGTTTAATGTCATTCTTTCAGCATTGTTCTAATGCTTTAATAACAGTGGATACTTCAATGACAGTAGGTTAGGCATAGTTAGTTGGTGACTTGTCAAAATAAAAAAAAAAGACATTTATGAATGATAAATAGCACACAGCATAAAAATCTAGTGAGAATATACAGTGCATTCAGAAAGTATTCAGACCCCTTGACTTTTTCCACATTTTGTTACGTTACAGCCTTATTCTAAAATGTATTAAAACTAAATGTTTTAATCAATCTACACACAATACCTCATAATGAAAAAGTGAAAACAGGTTTATAGACATTTTTGAAAAATGTATAAATAAAAAATGTATTTACATAATTATTCAGACCCTTTGCTATGAGACTTGAAATTGAGCTCGGGTGCATCCTGTTTCCATTGACCATCCTTGAGATGTTTCTACAACTTGATTGGAGTCCACCTGTGGTAAATTCAATTGATTGGACATGATTTGGTAAGATCCCACAGTTGACAGTACATGTCAGAGCAAAAAACAAGCCACGAGGTCGAAAGGATTGTCCATAGAGCTCTGAGACAGGATTGTGTGGAGGCACAGATCGGGGGAAGGGTAACAAAACATTTCTGCAGCATTGAAGGTCCCCAAGAATAGAGTGGCTTCCTCATTCTTTAATGGAAGAAGTTTGGAACCACCAAGACTCTTCCTAGAGCTGGCTGCCTGGCCGAACTGAGCAATCGGGGGAGAAGGGCCTTGGTCAGGGAGGTGACCAAGAACCCGATGGTCACTCTGACAGAGCTCTAGAGTTCCTCTGTGGAGATGGGAGAATCTTCCAGAAGGACAACCATCTCTGCAGCACTCCACCAATCAGGCTTTAATGGTAGAGTGGCCAGACATAAACCACTACTCAGTAAAAGGCACATGACAGCCCGTTTGGAGTTTGCCAAAAGGCACTTAAAGACTTTTAGACCATGAGAAACAAGATTCTTTGGTCTGATAAAACCAAGATTGAACTCTTTGGCCTGAACGCCAAGCATCACGTCTGGAGGAAACCTGGCACTATCCCTACAGTGAAGCATGGAGGCGGCAGCATCATGCTGTGCAAATGTTTTTCAGCGGCAGGGACTAGTCAGGATCGAGGGAAAGATGGAACGGCACAAGGTACAGAGAGATCGTTGATGAAAACCTGGTCCAGAGAACTCAGGACCTCAGACTGGGGCGAAGGTTCACCGTCCAACAAGACAATGACCTTAAGCACAAACCCAAGACAACGCTGAAGTGGCTTGGGGACAAGGTTCTGAATGACCTTGAGTGACCCAGCAAGCGCCAGAACTTGAAACCGATCGAACATCTCTGGAGAGACATGAAAATAGCTGTGCAGTGATGCTCCCCATCCAACCTGAAAGTGCTTGAGAGGATCTTCAGAGAAGAATGAGAGAAACTCCCCAAATGCAGGTGTGCCAAGCTTGTAGCATCATACCCAAGAAGACTCGAGGCTGTAATCACTGCCAAAGATGCTTCAACAAAGTACTGAGTAAAGGGTCTGAATACTTTCTTTTTTTAAAACCTTTTTTTGCGTTGTCATTATGGGGTATTGTGTGTAGATTGATTAAATAGTTTTTTCCTCCTCATCAGTTTTAGAATAAGGTTGTAATGTAACAAAATGTGGAAAAAGTCAAGGGGTCTGAATACTTTCCGAATGCACTGTACACTGAACAAAAATATAAATGCAACATGTAAAGTGTTGGTCCCATGTTTCATGAGCTGAAATAAAAAAATCTCTGAAATTTTCCATACACACAAAAAGCTTATTTCCCTAAAATTTGGTGCACATTTTGTTTTACATCCCTGTTAGTGAGCATTTCTCATTTACCAAGATGTCTGTAATAAAGCCCTTTTGTGGGGAAAAACGTATTCTTATTGGCTGGGCCTGGCTCCCCACTGGGTGGGCCTATGCCCTCCAAGGCCCACCTATGGCTACACCCCTGCACAGTCATGTCAAATCCATATATTAAGGCCTAATGAATTTATTTAAATTGACTGATTTCCTAATATGAAATGTAGCTCAGTCAAAGCTTAGAAACTGTTGCATGTTGCGTTTATATTTTTATTCAGTATACTTTAGCTCCGTACTATTTTCCCCTTACATCTTCTCTAACTAAATATCCATAATTTTCTAAAATGGAATGCAGTACCTTATCTGTATTCTATTGTGTCCTTCTCTTATGGGTATCACATACTTTATACAGCTATATTACGTAAAAATGCAAAACATAAGCTAGAGAGATGGCATTTTGTTATAAACACTACCATTGCACCACGGCTATTGACCTATATTGTCTGATATGCAAGAGGCGTTTTGATTTTGATGAAGCAAGTTTGTGACAGCAGGCATGAAAATAAACATACAAAAACATATATTTTAATAATCTGTGCCCAAGCTGTGCTGTTGTATTGAGGTCATATGCTAATGACATGTCTGACCCAGAATGCTCAGTCAAGACATGATACCAGAAAATAGGAAATATAATTGAAGAAACATTTTGAAATAAATATCCCCTAACATATTTACTGTATCTCATGCATTGGTGAAAAACTAATTATACTGTCCTAGGGTCATATTTCCTCCATAAACACATACCTGTTGTTCATCATAAACACAGGGTCAAATAGGCATTCCTGTGTAATTATCTTAAATCTTAAAGCCGACATTGTGTGGATCGGCTGAGCTGTGACTGGGATTGTATCTGATTAATATGTTTTATCCTGCACATGGTTTTTAAAGCCTTCATGCACATCTTCACCTTCAGTTTCTGCGTCTTCTTGGTGATCGTTTTAAACTAATCAAGGGCTGAAGAAGCATTAGCAGGAGCCCATATTTCAGGTTTGACTCTATTGAAAATCATATGCACAGCCTCTCTAGATCCCTTGACAGTATAGTAGTGGTAATGCTGTTGCATAGGTGATTTAAATATCGACTGGCTTTCATCAAGCTGCCCACTCAAGAAAAAGCTTCAAACTGGTTCAGGTTATCAGTCAACCTACGAGGGTAGTTACAAACAGCACAGGAATTAAAATCATCAACATGTATCAATCAAATCTTTACTAATGCTGCAGCAATTTTCTTTAAAGCGGTATCCAAAATCCATCAGATGTAGTGATCACAATATAGTAGCCATATCTATGAAAACCAAAGTTCCAAAGGCTGGGCCTAATATAGTGTATAAGAGGTCATACAATACCTTTTGTAGTGATTCCTATGTTGTTGATGTAAATAATATTTTTGGGTCTGTGGTGTGTAATGAGTAGCAACCAGACGCTGCACTTTTATGCAATTGCTTATTCCAGTTACACTTAAGCATGCACCCATTAAGAAAATGAGTGTAAAAATGGTTAAATCCCTGTGGATTGATGAGGAATAAAAAAAAAATTGGATTGAGAAGGATGAGGCAAAAGGAATGGCAAATAAGTCTGGCTGCACAACTGATTTACAAACGTACTGAAAATGGAGAAATCATGTGACTAAACTGAATAAAAAGAGAAGAAACTATACTAAGAAACAAAGATAAATGATAGCAAATGATAGTAAAAACCTTTGGCACACCTTAAATGAATTTTTGGGCAAACTCACTTCATCATTCATTGAATCAGATGGCTCATTCATCACAAAATCCACTGATATTGCCAATTACTTGAATGATTTTTTTCATTGGCAAGATGAGCAAACCTAGTCATGACATACCAGCAACAAACGCTGACACTACACATCCAAGTATAAATTAAGAAATTATGAAAGACAAGGATTGCATTTTGAATTCCGTAAAGTGAGTGTGGAAGAGGTGAAAAAATGATTGCTGTCTAACAGCAATGACAAGTCACCAGGGTCTGACACCTGGGAATATTACTGAGGATATTAGCGGACGATATTGCCACTCCTATTTGTCATATCTTTAATCTAAGTCTACTAGAAAGTGTGTGCCCTCAGGCCTGGAGGGAAGCAAAAGTAATTCCGCTACCCAAGAATAGTAAAGCCCCTTTACCGGCTCAAATAGCCGACCAATCAGC
Organism: Salmo trutta; assembly: GCF_901001165.1. Taxonomy (NCBI): domain Eukaryota; kingdom Metazoa; phylum Chordata; class Actinopteri; order Salmoniformes; family Salmonidae; genus Salmo; species Salmo trutta. The sequence goes on from NC_042980.1 coordinate 13,700,004, forward strand.
CTGTTACCAACCCTTAGTAAACTTTTGGGAAAAATTGTGTTTGACCAGATACAATGCCATTTTACTGTAAAAGAAATTTACAACAGACTTTCAGCACGCTTATAGGGAAGGACATTCAACAAGCACGGCACTTACACAAATTACCAATGATTGGCTGAGAGAAATTGATGATAAAAAGATTGTGGGAGCTGTTTTGTTAGACTTCAACGTGGCTTTTGACATTATCAATCACAATCTGCTGATGGAAAAACGTATTGCTATATTGTGGATAAAGAGTTACCTGTCTAACAGAACACAGAGGGTGTTCTTTAATGGAAGCATCTTCAACATAATCCAGGTAGAATCAGGAATTCCCCAGGGCAGCTGTCTAGGCCTTTACTAATGACATGCCAATGGCCTTGAGTAAAGCCAGTGTGTCTATGTATGCGGATGACTCAACACTATACACGTCAGCTGCTACAGCGAGTGAAGTCCCTGCAAGACTTAACAAAGAGCTGCAGTTAGTTTCAGAATGGGTGGCAAGGAATAAGTTAGTCCTACATATTTCAAAAACTAAAAGCATTGTATTTGGGACAAATCATTCACTAAACCCTAAACCTCAACTAAAACTTGTAATAAATAATGTGGATATTGAGCAAATTGAGGTGACTAAACTGCTTGGAGTAGCCCTGAATTGTAAACTGTCATGGTCCAAACATGTTGATATTAGCTAACAATCGGTGCTCTGACTTTTTAACAACACTAGCAACAAGGCAAGTCCTACAGGCTCTAGTTTTGTCGCACCTGGACTACTGTTCAGTCGTGTGGTCAGTTGCCACAAAGAGGGACCTCGGAAAATTACAACTGGCTCAGAACAGGGCAGCACGGCTGGCCCTTAAATGTACACGGAGAGCTAACATTAATAATATGCATGTCAATCGCTCATGGCTCAAAGTGGAGGAGAGATTGACTTCATCACTACTTGTTTTTGTAAGAAGTGTTGACATGCTGAATGCACCGAAGTGTCTGTTTAAACTACTAGCACACAGCTCGGACACCCATGCATACCCCACAAGACTTGCAACCAAAGGTCTCGTCACAATCACCAAGTTAATAACAGACTGTGAGGCGCACAGTACTACAAAGAGCCATGGCTACAAGGAACTCTATTCCACATCAGGTAACTGATGTAAGTAGTAGAATCAGATTTTAAAAACAGATAGAAATACACCTTATGGAACAGCAGGGACTGTGAAGAGAAACACACAGGCACAGACACACAAACATATACGGATAAGACATACACTCTTCACACACCTACACATGGATTTCGTATTGTAGATATTGGATCGTAGAGTAGTGGCCTGAGGGAACGCACTTAATGTGTTGTGAGATGTAATATCATGTAATATTTTAAATTGTATATAACTGGCTTAATGTTGCTGGACCCCAGGAAGAGTAGCTGCTGACTTGGCAGCAGCTAATGGGGATCCCTAATAAATACAAATACAATACAATAGGAGCAACCCGGTCTCAGAGTATTTTGTATTATTCTGTACATAAATCTGTGACACTCAATTTAGTATGATATGTTACGTTTGGTATGGTTACATAAGACAGATGGTTATGTAAGGCAAAAACGAAAGGAAGGTGGTTGGTTGGGGTGGATGGGTAGGCGTATAACGCAAATGTCTAGCAGTCCAAAGGTTGCAAGTTTGAATCTCATCACAGACAACGTTTATCATTTTAGCTAATTAGCAACTTTTCAACTACTTGCTACTTTTTAGCTTCTTTGCAACTACTTAGCATGTTAGCTACCCTTCCCCTAACCCTAACCGTAACGCGTTTAGCTAACCCTTCCCCTAACCTTAACCATTTACCCTAACTACTAAACTTAACACTAACCCCTAGCCTCGCTAATGTTAGTGAGCTAGCTAACGTTAGCCACCTAGCTAGAATTCGTAACATATCATTCGTTTAGCAAATTCAAAACATATTGTACGTTTAGCAAATTCGTAACATATAATACGAATTGTAATGCTAAACATATCATATGAAATGGGTGATGGACATCCACAAAGTAATACATACCATACGAAACTCAACATGCCTCGGATTTACGTACAGAATAATATGAAATGCTCTGAGACCAGTTTGATAATGGAAATTGGTGCAGGGAGTGGGCAGTGTATTTCTGATATTGTGAAGCTAGAGACAAGGGAATCGACTTTAGACACCACAGCCTACGTTCCAAATGACACCCTATTCCCTACATAGTGCACTACTTTTGACGAGGGCCCATAGGAAATAGGGCGTAATTTGGGACATATTCCTGTCTCTCTCTTTCTCTCTCTGAAGCCTGGGGAGAGGACCTCGCCAGTCTTAGCTAACACTCAATATGGCATCTCATTCCAAAGTGCTAGTGTTTTAATTGTCATCATACAGCACTGTGCAAACATCCACGCAACCCAGATGGCTAGGCTGATTTTTGTCTAGTGGGAGATTCAGCTATGTGCCAATAGCCAGACTGTCTGGGCGACTAGGGCCATTAAAGCCATACAATGAGATTCCACAGTGAAGAAGAGGAACCCTAAACCACTAAAGATCTTCTGCCATGTTAGCAGTCCGAGGTTGGGCTTAACCTCATAAATCACTGGTGTGAGACACGGCCATAAACAGCAACCTTTAGAGGCAGGCAGGGTCTCAGCTGGGCTCCCTGAGGAGAAGCTGTGGCCTGGATGATTATAGATCTACAGATGATGTCGACGGAGGATTCCTGCAACCTGGTATGTGGCGGAGGGAACATAAACACAACGCTGATGGATTTCACATTCAATGGCACTGTTTAAAAATACATTATACATGAAAAGGCCACAGAGGAATATATTTGGTGAGGGGGTCAGAGAGGACTCGCTCTCTCTCTCATAATCATGGGTTCAGGAATAACAGAATGCTCAAGGTAATTTTGTCAAAATTGAGTTATTGACATAGCCTTGTTCTGTTCAATTTTCTCCTCTATATAGTACTCTAAATACCCAAATTCATGTTGTTAAGTTCAAAAGAATACAAGATAAAAAATTGTTGACACCATTCAAATCAATGAGGGTTCGGAACTTTAAAGCCAATTATCTCAGAATCATCTTTTGCAGATTGAATCTTATAGTCCCAAGCTTTCGGTATATCAGTCCGCACACAAAATCGAATTATATGCATTGCATACTAACTATGAAATAATTCAAATATGGCCTCTTAGGTGGAGAGGGCATATTTATATTCAAACACTCAACGTTTCTGAGGCACCAATAACACAATAATATAATCTACATCTTACTTATCCATGATCAGATTATGGTCAAATGAAATTGAAAGGAGAACAACAAAGAGTCCAAGATAATTGGAAAGTCACATGCACAAGGAACCATGCACCAATTAAACACAAAGGAATCCATTTAAGGAAATGTAGCACATCTACAGATTTATGCAAATCAGACTTTCGAAATGCGCTCTGTACATTTGTTAACTTGCAGTTGCCTGAGGCTGTAGACTGCTCCACACACATGAAAGGAAAGGAGGGAGTCAGACCAGCCCACTGCTGTACATGGAGGGAGCTCGCCTGCCTGCTGCAGCTAGCACAGGGACCATTGATCTATCTCCTCCTCCCTCACAGAACAATAGAGGAAACGCCAGCGCTGTATTTTATCAATGCAGGTCCAGGGATAAGTGAGATAGAGGCTAATGCCAAGCATTAGGATGTTTAGGGTGATATTATATCAAACTGGGCTGCTCTGTTCCATTTCATAACATCGATAATGTATCGACATACAACTCCAAATAATATGAGTTCAGAGTTGCTAAGCGGGATGTTGTCATTACAATTCAATGATGGGTAAATAAAAGAACATTATGTTGTATGCACCCAATATGGTTGGTTATCGTTTGGTTATTTTCAAAGGCAGTTTGTGTATAAAAAAAAAAGCAGGTCATTTTATTATTTATGTTTCCTCTTTTAAACATGTATTTATAAAATGTTACAGTATTACTAAAAGGCAAAAGCTGATACTTTTGTGTGGAGTTGATGCTTGCAAGAAGCAGCACATGAATTCATCTGACATTAGTCCGACAACATACACTGAGTATACAAAACAATAAGAACAGCTGCTCTTTCCATGACAGGTGAATCCAGGTGAAAGCTATGATCCCTCATTGATGTCACTTGTTAAATCCACTTCAATCAGTGTAGATGAAGGGTAGATGAAGGGTTACAGGTTAAAGAAGGATTTTTAAGCCTTGAGACAATTGAGACATGAATTGTGTATGTGTGCCATTCAGAGGGTGAATGGGAAAGACAAAATATTGAAGTGCTTTGAACAGGGTATGGTACAGTGGTAAGTGCCAGGCGCAACTGTTTGTGACAAGAACTGCAACACTGCTGGGTTTTTCACACTCAAACAATTTCCTGCATGTATCAAGAATGGTCCAATGGTCAATATTAGGAAGGCGTTCACTGTATATCAATCCCTTTTGTCTGCCATAATTAGTCAACCAACCGAATGATGCACATACAGCTAAACTTGTTGGTGTAATTCCAGTCATGCACTGTGGAGGCATAATCAGGTACTTTCACCCTAGTTGTCAATCACAGTCCTCAGCCAAATTATTCATAAAAGCATATTTTATTTATGGGTGCATTTTCCCATGCTACCTAAAAGTTTGCATAAGCTCTAGCTCTGGCAGAGACAGAACTGCCAAGGCACCTCACAGAGACATAGATGCTTTCATCTCTCATACAAGCGGAGGGAGCCAAGGTGGTGTTGGTCCACGTTAGGCAGACATCCTTATGATTTATATATAGTAGTATCTGTTGAGATCTTCAAGCATTTTCACATGTAAAACATTCGCTCTGTTATTTGGGAAAATTCATGAAGCAGGTTATACTGTAGTTGTAGGTAGACAGCGCAAATGTAATTATATTCATCTCAAATGAGAGTGCAAGAAATAGAGATTTTAACTTGAAGATATGTTTTGTTTGTACTATAAATAATCTAAATAGACCAAATGAAAACATAGCCTTTGTAGGCTAAAAAACGATATGCAGCTCTCACATTTTCAGAGGCTAAATTTAGCCTAATTAACTAACTTCATCCTAATGGATACGGACTCCTGCAAGCCGTCTGATAGAAACAGAGTCATCACCACCAGACAAACTCAGTTATCCATATACAAAACATCCTCCTTTTACTCACATGATTTTCTTTGTCACTAGAATATCTACTGTAATATCTATGTTTAATGCAGAGGGATGCAAAAATATGATCATATGGTTATACTCACATAAATATAATGATTGTTTTAATTACGTGGTTATACTAAATCAACCCTCTGTGATTCACACATTTACTGTAAAAAAAATATATATATTAATTTGACAGTATGACAACATTTCTGACTAATGCTCTGACAAAATAAAAACATTTACCACAATGGTAGTCAATTTACCAAAGAGTTTTCCCCCCCACATTAAAACTGGTTGCCATAGTGATGGGAGGCATAATGAGCAGCTTAACTGCATGCTGGAAATCATTTGTTGAGAATTTATTCAGAGAAATGTGACATCCCAAACTCATAGGAATAGGAAAAGAGGTGCTCTTTATTTTCCTTGGAATCAAAACAAATTGATAAAAATTCACTTCCAAATGAAAACATGTCTTGATAAGTATGCAGGCCCATTACCAATGAGAGTACATCAAATGAGATCGCATAATTATGGTTATAGGTTATAGTTAGCATAATTATGGTACTGTATCTATCACATTCAGAGTTATTAACAGTACTAAAATGCAGGATTCCAGGGCAATATGTTTATGTGGGCTGGGTTCCAGTAACTAACTGTTTATGTCAGATCCAAGTCATTTATTTCCAGTGACACAAAATAAACTGCAAGACATAGGCTGGGCCAGTAACCGAAAGGTTGCTGGATCGAATCCCCGAGCTGACATGGTAAAAATCTGTCGTTCTGCCCCTGAGCATGCCAGTTAACCCACTGTTCCCCGGGCGCCGAAGACGTGGATGTCGATTAAGGCAGCCCCCCCCCCCTCTCTGATTCAGAGGGGTTGGGTTAAATGCGGAAGACACATTTCAGTTGAATACATTCCGTTGTACAACTGACTAGGTATCCCCCTTTCCCTTACCTTGTAAATAGAACCATCACTTTAAGCTCATCTAAATAAAATGGAGAAAAAAAAACCAATTTCAAGTCAACCTATAGTAAGCAGGAGAGAGAAAGCACTTTCCACATTGATGTCATGGCAACATCTCATGGGAGCCAGCCAAACCCTGAACAACCTCGCTAGCCTGCACAGAGCCAGACCAAATAGACATTGAGATTAGAAACCAACATTCCTTCTGAGAGTGAAACAATTATTCTGTTTATATGAGTTGATATTTGTGCCGTTTGACTAAATTCAATACTGGAATACATATTCAGTCGATAGAATGGATTGACATGGTCTTCCATTTTCAAGAGGGGTGTTACATTTTGTTGAGACATTAAAGCCTTCAGGTGAGAAAAATCTAATCATTGTTTCTCCAAGATAGATAAAAAAAAAGTGTAATTGTTTCTTTGTGATTTTGTTCCCTGAACAATAAACAGACAATGTCCTGTTCAGCCTACAGACACGCTTCCTACAGGACAGAACATTCCAACTGATAAACAAGATGTGAACCGGTGATCTAAAGCACAAGCTACTCCCTACCCAAAACAATCTTCTAGCTTGACCTTTTTGCCTGTTTTACAAGTCACTATGAATGGAGTTGCAGGTCAACTTTAAAGCCAAGCATGAATCCCTGTCATTTCCACATAAAAGGATGCCAAATTGATTTGGCTCTGAATGTGAACCTCCGTGTGAAGACTACTCACCCGCGCTGGAGTCATGCAGGGAGATTCTACTCTGTACTGTTATCTTTAAAAGCCGTGCCACCTTCCCTGTGAATCTTTAATGGACCCCATTCAATGTGACAGAGCCCAAGCCATCTGTGCTACAATATGTAATCGCAACACATGGCAGATTCAATGTACCAGATTAATGATCCAGCCTAGCACCCAGTAAATACATTTAGTGAATGTTTCAATGTCCCTTAACTATGTCACATGTACTAATTCAATTATATTGCTGACCGATTGGATATAGAAACAGATGGATCAGGGAGGACAAAATTCACAGCCAAGGTAAGAGAAGGAGCTCCACTCTTGCCTCACAGATATCAATCGCTTTGCTGGAATGTGTGTGTGTGTGTGTGTGTGTGTGTGTGTGTGTGTGTGTGTGTGTGTGTGTGTGTGTGTGCTGCACAGAGCTGTCTCGGTGGCTCCTTCCTGTTTGACAAAAGAGGATGGTTGAGGGACAACAAAGAGGGTAGTGCTGGATAATGAGGCACGTTGCCATATTCAAACCCAGTTCACTGCTTTACTGGCGCAGCGTGTCTTCCCAGCTGCTGCCAATGCTGACATCCAATTACATGACCTTTGCTATCTAACCCATTTTGATAAGGCATTGAATAATCAGCCTTGCAATTATTACCTAAAATCTAATGCTATTTTTCGTTTTTTAAACAACTAATTGACCAACGTCGATTAAAATATAGAAATTCTATTTAGCTTTTTTTTCTGAGCTCAATGCACAGTTTCTCTAGAGATAAATCAGCTCAAGCCTGAACAGGGCGATGTATGAGTTATAGTTTCCAGCAGGCCAATATTCTACATAGTTTAGTGTAGAAAATGGGGTAATTGACTACAATGCCCATAATCCATTGGATTCCTACTTGTCCGGTCTGTGTGGGCAAGGAGATGGAGAGAAGGGAGAAGAACGCGCAATTGAGAGGGATAGAGAGCAATTGCTTCGTGAGGTATCTCTACCTGAAAATACATGATCTAAGTGATTGATGGTTGGTATTCAGCAGTCATAAAAGTATACCTTATTTACTTTGACGAACTACTAATATAGTGATTTTGTCAGCATAGGCAGCAGCTCTATAGAGATGAGATGATGACCTGGAATGAAATAATAAAGTCACCAAATAAAACGAATGTAATATACACAACAACTGAAATATTTTAGTAAAGTAATGTAAATAAAGTATGGTTAATAAGCCAAACAAATAATCAAAACTGAAACTAAAAAATAAAGAATATTTTTTAATAATCTAACCGAAACCGAACCGACCTCAAAAAGCACACATTTTTTTGGTCTTCTAAAATGGCACTCATCATACTGATGTATACAACTGCTTGGTAAAGCCTGTATTGTGTCTGTTGAAGAAAATAAAAGGCACATCCACCATCAAGGATTACCTTTTCAGCCATTATCAACAAGGCCCTATAATGTAAGCCACTGGGTGTTTCCCCCGCCTCAAAAGCCATTGGGAAACTATTTCATGTACTGTAGATTCTAACACATTGCAGCATGTAATGAGTACCTAATGTCTTATTATAATCTCATAATGATCATGACTGAATAACAGCCAATATGCACATATCATAGATGTTACAATGTGTTTGTATTCATTTAATATACCAGAAGCTGTGCCTTGTCTAACAATTCCTGACTACTATAGAGTTGTTTCTATTTCATAACCAGCCTGTGTTGAGTAGACACTGTAACACAGTTGTCTCTCTGAATATCAAGATCAAATCTTAAGATAGCTTGTTGAGATATTTTGTAGCAAAACTGCACCAGCTGTGCAAGCTTTTAATTGATTCTCAGAGCCAACAAATTCTACCAAAGGCAGGTGGCATCACATTTCTGCATTCCACAGAAACACATGACATGTTAGACAGTATAAAAGAGAGAGACAATATACTTAGCTAGTCTTACCTTAAATAAAAGATGTAGGTATGCTGTAGCAAATTGTCTCTATTCTGTGGAAGAAAATAAATGAATTTAGATGTAAATGAGCCTAGAGTCAACCATTATTTCCAGAGGCAGTGTAGCAACCAGGGTGCTACATAAAATCAGGTTGAAAGTGACTATAAAATATAACCACCAATGAACTCGAGGTGATACAGGTAACAGAGAATATCATTTTTCACTGGGAAGGTCTGTAAAGACTGACCCGTTGGAAATTATATGTTTTTCATTATTCCTTTGAATAGTCACAGCAACATTAAAAATAACTACTGTAAATGAATAAATTGTTCAGTTAAACATGGAAAATGTCTCTTATCAAGCCAGCAAGCTCTGTTCTAGGAAAAAATATATTAAAAAATGTATGTTGATTAAAATCATGGTAATAGCCGATTGGCAGTGCTCTTTCTGCACTAACCCTCTCAGTAAGAGAGAGAGAGGGAGATCTCCCAGTGGAGGCAGGAGTAGAGTGTGCACTATGCCTGACACAGATGCATGTTCTTCAGGAGGACTCTGCAGGGAGCCAGCCTCTCCCTCTCCCAAATCTCACTACTCTGCATGGGAGCATTTTAGCTACTTGGATTCACATGTGTATGTACAGATACTAATAACACACACAGGCATGCATTTAAATACACACACACACACACACACACACACACACACACACACACACACACACACACACACACACACACACACACACACACAATATTCAATTATATGCCCCAATATATACACAGATCATACCGTCAATGAAAACTGTAACCAAACACATGACATGATTTAACTCTATGCCAGATTGATAAGGATAATGACGTTCAAGTTGCGGCACTTACCATTCATTTCATGTTTCAGCCTTTGCAACGCCTGCTTGTTCAATGACGTCCCGTAGCCTAATTAAACATCTAAATTATACGTTTTTTTGTTGTTGAGAGAATGTCATTCACTCCATTCATAAAAAAAAGCTTTTTTTTTAGGTGCACACTAATTAAGATTTGCCTACCTGGCACAGTCGTGTCGCATCCACAGTGCACATTCATAGGCAGTTCTTCCGGTTTCTCTTGGAACAATGGTGCAGCATCGGTCTGACAGATACATCAGCAACGTGACTTCCCTTAACCAATCATTTCACATGGTTTAAGGAATCAGGAATCGTCTGAAACCTTTGTACACTGTTTTGCCTACTGTAGGCAAAGCTGGGAAGACAATGTGCATCAATGCTAGCAACTATAGCCAACCGCAATATGGCGTTTATACACTCAGCTTGGATACAATTGTATCTTTTAAAGTCAACGGTGTCGAACTTGGTGTATGCATAACCTCGTCCCACGGGAGTGTCTGGGAACGAGATTAGTGTATAAATGACAATTAAAAATAATCACATGGTGTTGTTCTCCTATTTCATTTAATTTCAATTGAAAGTATTCATAAATAACCTATGAATATATTCACTACCATCTTATCTGTTTTAATGCTCAATGTATTATGTTATTGACAAAACATTTTAGGGGAGAGTGGGGTAAATTGAGCAATTTTTTACATTCAGAATCACTCTGTCAAGGGAAATATAGTATTCTTTCTAACAAAGATATCTGTATATTTCAGGATGTTGTGTATCCCTGGAATAATGTAAACATTACAGGTTTGGAAACATCGCTTGTCCCCCAAAAAAGTGGGCTCTTGGCACAATTTACCCCGGTATGGGGTAAGTTTAGCCTCGGGACAGGGTAAGTTAAGCCACATACAAATTTCTGTACTTAATTAAATATTACCACTACCTTGTCTATCTGTTTTTCCCATACACAATTCAACACAATCCCAATCGCGTTTGTCTTTTAATAATTTTAAGCATCTTTTAAATCTGCACTATGTAACTTTTGGGGCGACCTCACCAAATTCACATAGAAATGTGAGTTATAGATCTGTCATACCCGTTGAAAGCAAGTCTAAGAAACGGAAGATATGTTTTATGTGCACTATTTCTATGCTTCCTGTTCTTAACTTTCGTTTTTGCTTTTACTTTTGAGTTTTGTACACCATCTTTAAACAGCAGAAAATACAATATTTTTGGTTATTGAAAATACATTTCACAGAGGTTTAAATGGTACAATGATTCTCAACACTATATATTGATTGTTTTGTCAAACTGAAATTAGCTGAACAATTAGAATTTTAGGAAAATGGGGGAGAGATTTCTGCATATTAACACCTAACAAACACTGTTTTTTTAATCACTTTTAGCATAGGCCAGGCCCTATTGTTACCTCATATCCCAGTGATAATACCTTGCATTACCCCTGGGAAGAAAGCACTTCAATTTGCTAAACTCACCATTGGCTCAACTTACCCCAAGGCAAACATTTTGACTATATTATCCCACACAGCTACAAGGATGCACTTTCATGCTAGGTTTAGGACCTCATATTGAAGCTTTTAGAGACCCCAACTGATGTATTGAACAATTATCTACTTTGGTTTAGATACAAGCGTCCTGAAACCTCTAACACAAAACATTCATTTGAGTTGGTAAAAATCGTTTTTTGGACCTATCTTGCTTACCACTTTTTCTATATGGTTTCGTCCTTCACAGACTCCATAAAATGATGGCCTCTTCCTACATATTTGGTCAAATTAATTTTGTGTATGGTTTCCGAGAAACAAAGCGGTTACAACTTATCTGTTTGGCTCAACTTATCGGACTCTCCCCTATTAGTATAAATTACATAGACCTAGAAAGAAATGTTTCTATAGTCTACACCAAAATTGTGTGTGTACACTATGTTAAGTATTTGGGAAATTATCAAAACCATAGCCTCATGTTTACTACCAAGATCTGCCTTGACTTAAGTTTCTGACTGTTGCAGATTGCTGAAGTACACTGCCATCTAGTGGATACTATATAAAGATACATTACTTTCTCAAAACGTTTGAGAGATGTTTACCACAGTATTACACACCCTCTATCGATCAATTCCATCCAGGCCTATGGAAGGGACTCAGAAGACCGACTTCTTTGGGATCCTAAGTCAAAGACGGTACACGTGTGCAGTAGCCTATGTATTTCATTCTAAGTAGACACCCAAGTTCTATGTACACAATGCTCTCTCTAACACCATGGTACCTGGGTGGAGGATGTGCTTCTCTGAAAGAACAGTAGATGATGCTAGTAGTTCACTTACAGCAGGGCTGTGTAGAAATACACAATATGTTATGGTACTCATTCATTATGCAGTGATCATTCTTTTTGAAATGTTTTCCTTATTTTACACATTCTCATTTACAGCAAAGACCTGGGGAATAGTTACATTTTCAGTGCTGTTTCCTGTACTATTGTATAAAAGAGCAATTCATCTACAAGAGGCCTGAATAGAGATTACGCGTATCATTCACTGTAAATTACCAGTTAACATCCAATTGGTTTGGACTATTTGTGTATTATGAACAAAATTATTACATTATGTAAGTTCATTGTTTCAATTGGATGAATACTGTAGTCATAAATGGTTTAAATGAGGGGAAGCCATAAGGGAACGAGTGTCATCACACTACTCTAGTTCATTGTTTCAATTGGATGAATACTGTAGTCATAAATGGTTTAAATGAGGGGAAACCATAAGGGAACGAGTGTCATCACACTACTCAGATGTAATGTGTAATTCTCTGACACAGATGAAACAGTGTCTGGGTAGTAGATTATATTGTAGAAGAGGATTGGGTTATTACTGTAACTAACATGCTATTGGCCATTTCACTGTCACTGCATTCTCCCAGCATTGTCATTGGACTAAAAGAGACCCCCCCCACACACACCAAATAAACAAACCAAATAAACAAACATCTAATCATTCAGCCTCCATAGCTCCCATAGCTCATTTACATTGGCACTCAAGCGAGTCTGCAACAATTGTTAAAAATACTTTTTGTGATACATTGTAGTGACTACAGTATGACTTGTGTGAAGATCTACCATTATATTATATTGTGTTTTATTAGTACTACCAGAAAAAAAAACGATTTACTCTACTACTTAGGTTTATGAAGTGAACTAAATGTTTTAAATTCATGTTATGTTTTGTAATTCCCTCATCCTTGTTTTACTCAGGGTGGCTATTTGTTTTGGCATCTCCATTAGAATTTATCTGAAGTATTTCCTCTGTAGTGCTTATTAGCCTCTGGCACATTACGAAATCGTATAATTATAACCAATGTGTTTATATTCTATGAGAAACAATGTGCTCATTATTGACTTCATTCATTTCAAAGTTTGAGACAATAATGACAGCTGTGCTATTCTGACTAATGGTGAAAAGTCTGTATTTGCCTGTTAATGCCGTGTGCAGTAGTATCTTAATTGTCTTTGGTCTAGCTGCCTCCGTGGTGTGTATTCTGAATAGATTGAAGATCCAGCTCAATGTGACACCCTGCTCTGGCCTGTCCTGAATTATGCAATCATCTCAAGTGAACTGAGGATATCTGGTGTCCTTCCATCACCGTTGTATTTTGGAGACATATGTCATGGTCGTGCATAAGGATGAAACCTCTTTTCAGTCACAGCAAGCGATGTCTACGTTTAGGGAACATTTCAAAGTTTGGGTTTTAAAGTCATGCTGAGAGTTACAGTATGGTCAAGTTGAAACTTTAACATTGAAGTATGAAATGTGGTGTAAAAATGAGTGTTGAACACAGTAGAGTGTCAGTGTGTGTGTCTGTGTGTGTGTGTGCTCTTCAGAGGTCTTCTGTTCAAAGCCAGTCAGTTACCTCTGTCTGTTGAAAGAGACCTCTCAGACTTTCTAGAAAGTGGAACCCTGTGGAGTGTACTGACCTGTGTCTTCCCTCCCCATGCATTTAATCTGTATACCTGGACCAGACCGATAGTTTCCCAACAATGGAAATTCAATCAACCTGCGTATCAACCTGCATAAGTGAGAGGAGCCCCGACCACAAACGCTCTCGTCTCTCTCCAAACCACAAGTGGCCACTGCCTATTAGGGCTGGGAATTGCCAGGGACCTCATGATACCATATTATCATGATACTTCAGTGCCGATATGATATGTATTGCAATTCTCACGATTCTATATGTATTGCGATTCGATATTGTGATTTTATTGCGATTCAATGTTCCAAACATATTGCTCACCATATGTCTGCTGCAGAGGCACAGGATAGTTTGTTTTGGTGCAGGTACAGCCAACTAGTTCAAAAATACTATCACAACTATACAATATATCGTCAAAAGTAATATCCCGAAATGTAACTGTATAGTTTTTTCCCCCACATCACTACTGCCTATAATAGACCGGTTAAGGGAGAACTCCAAGTCAAGAAGATAAGGGAGGTTCAGCATTTCAGAGGTAAGACTGAAGAATCCCTCAGCACAGCAAACTGTGAGTATGTTGTTCTCTCATGTTATCAAAATACTTGTATTTTTATTTATTCAATTTATGTCGATGGAGATATGGCATTTGGATCATTTTGTAAAAAAGCTTTATGTAACTTGAGATATGCTGTATGGATTGTGTGTCTCTAGAGCAGGTCTAAATTGAAATGCACTCATAAAATATAGAGACAAAGTGGAGTTCTGAATGAATTTGTCTCAATACAAGTGCACCATTTCTTTCTGTGATACCATAAACATTTCTGGAAGTGTGTAATTTATATGCATAAAAGCAGCAGGCCTACTGTTGCCGAGTGATACAGTCCATCTCTTTTTTGTTCTATAAGCCATCATTATAGCTAACCTAATGTAGTAGGCATAAAAGTAATGCCTGAAACTAGATCCCCTGCAAACTGGTCTTGACTAGAAGAAAAAAAACTGTCAAGGGAGGTTCTCTTCTGCACTGTTCAACCAATCCAGTGGATGTGGAGGAGGAGTTAAGAAGGAGTGTATTCAAAATCAGAAGTTTTCTTTCCATTTCAGCTGAAAACCGGAACATCCGGATGTTGGGGACTCGGCAGAGGCTATACACCAGCAAACATGATATCCTCTTTCATGTTTCATCCATCCCACCTTTTACAATCATAAGTGCTCGACATAAAAGCACTAGGGATAGTGTCCAACCCTGAGCAAGTGATGACGTTACCTCAACAAAACATGGCCTGGGTGCCGTTTTAAGTACACGAGTAGTACATTACCGCACAAAATCTTCATTCAACATTCAAGGACTGTTTCACCTTCGCATCACAAGTAGGTTTGGATAATGTTAAAAACTGAAAACAGTTTCAGTGAGTGAGGAGATAAACAGCCAAAAGCACTCCGCGTCTCTGTGGGGTTTATGATGACAACTATGAGATGATCCAAGGTAACTGAGGACCCATCCGCCTAGATTTTTCTCACTCATTTATATGATTATGATTCCACTGTAGTCTATTTGTGATGATTAGGCAACATGCTCTTGGTGTCTAACCAGTGGCAGGCTGTGTCTCTGGTTCATTGATTTAGGTGATTTTCTTCCCTTCCCCGCATCCTGATATAATACCTTGTTAGAATCATGTGCTTTCTGTCATGTTAGAAGCAATTCAAGCAGTCTGAAATCCTTGGGTGCTACTCTTACGATATACGCTGAACAAAAATATAAATGCAACATGTAAAGTGTTGGTCCCATGTTTCATGAGCTGAAATAAAAGATCCCAGAAATGTTACGCACAAAAAGCTTATTTCTCTAAAATGTTGTGCGCACATTTCTTTACATCTCTGTTAGTGAGTATTTATCAATTGCCAAGATAATCCATCCGCCTGACAGGTGTGGCATATCAAGAAGCTGATTAAACAGAATGATCATTCCACAGGTGTATCTTGTGCTGGGGGACAATAAAAGGCCACTTTAGAATGTGGAGTTTTGTCACACAACACAATGCCACAGATGTCTCAAGTTTTGAGGGAGCGTTCAGTTGGCATGCTGACTGCAGGAGTGTCCACCAGGGCTGTTGCCAAAGCATTTGTTTATTTTTCTACCATAAGCCGCCTCCAATTATTCCTGCAAGTCAAAGACATTTGATTCCGTTAAAATGTATAAGAATAGGGATCTATGGATGACTCACCGTCTTGATAGTAATATGACCATTTAAAAACACTAAACATGACATCCACTTTGTTCCAGAATTGGGTGACCCTTAACTCTCATTACTATTATCTGATAGCACGGTGTGATATGGGGGCTACTGAGGGGAAGGGAATGTTTAGGTCAGGCTTTGACTAACTTTGTGGATTGTGAGCGTGTGGCTATGAGAGGACTAGACTTGTCTTGATTTGTCTAACTCTGGGATAGAAGAGCAGGATTAGGACAGACCTAACAGCAACCCTAATTGCTAGTCTAATGTTGCCCTGACCAAAACGTGCACCAAGTTTTGCTCCTCTGTAGGAAAAAGCCAATCCTCGTACTGTGTGAGATGGCAAGGCTCACGGTGACCACCGATTAGAATGCCCAGTGCATTCCCACACTCTCTCTATCCAGGAGTGACCTGGTTGATATGTCTGTGATGAATGTCTGTCACTTCTGTCTGTGTCTAATTTGCTTGAGTTTTGACCTTCCCTGTATTATAAATAATGAGTTTTAATGACACATGCCCTCTTGTCATTTTCTTTACTGCCACCATCTTGTCCCCCTCTGTCTGTGGGGATTGTTTAATTCACTTTCATCCTGAATCAGATTATTGCTGTGGTCTTGTTTGCAACAAGGTGACCTGATATAAATAATGAGCATGTCTCACGCTGATGGTAATTACACTCGAGGAAGTTGTGGCATTGTGACTGAACTCATGACATTTAATTCTGTAGATTAGGGGATTCAAAAGCCAATCAAATTGTCAGTATGTTCTTCGTCACTGTCATTTGTGTACCTCCCCCCTGACAAAGTCACGGCTGGACTTTGTAACGTAATATAGGCTACGGCTGTTAACACAATGCAGGGCGATAGACCTCATTGTTTTTACATTAAATACAACAAAGCCTTAGCCAAGTCAATCGGGTAATGAATGTTTCTCTAATGTTTCAGATTTAACTTTGTTTTATTGGATGGTTATACTGTGCAAGAGACAATAAGCAGATGGACTTCTTACACTAATATGAATATATTTTAGTTGGAAAGGCAGTCCTATAGCAAGACATGCATGATTACTAGCTTCTTATTCTGCTAATGGAAGCCAATCTTGTTGCTTGTCAGGCCTGTGTATGGCTGATGGATCAGAGTGACAGGACATTAGTGAGTAAATGACAGCCGTGTGATCCAAGGCAGGCTCTCCATTGTCTAGCTAGCAGCTGTATGGCAGTGCACGTAAAAGATTTGTGCTTGAACATGACTTTGAACGATCCCTACCATAGCTGAACACTGTAAGGTGTTGTGTGATTATGTTATGTTATGTTCGGTTCATCATTGAGAATTTTGTACAGGCTCTCTGCAATGCGTTGCAGGCGGTCTTCAGTATAGTGTAATGACTTGACTCTACCACAGAGTGGCAGCCAAGAGTCTAGACACCAGCAAATCCTGTGTTCTTCAACCTTTTCTATTATATATCATGGACTGGCTCTTTGAGGTTTGGGCCCCCTTCTTGAAAGACTGCTTAAATTGAGCTCTTGCAAATGACGTCACAATGTGACAGAGAGGTTCTGTGGCAGTTGATGTACTGGTTGTTTATCAATAAGTTTGCCAATCTTTTGCCAATACCAAATATCTGTAAAAAAAAAAAAAGTATAACATCAAAAAAATGTCGCCCTGTGCCAATATGTTTATCATAGCAGGATTTGACAGGCCTTTTAATGTTACATATCAGTCTCATGTTATTTCTGTCTGAGATGGCCTCGTGAGTCTCTGGCTGCAGTGCACAGAGCGTTTTGGTTTTGTCAGATACAGTAAGTATCATACCCATGTCGTCATGGCCTCCTGAGAACATGTTGCTTCATGTACTGTACCTATACATACGCAGTCATTTCAGGCAACACTCCAACGAGACACACAGCTACAGTATCAGTCAAAAGTTTGGACACACCTACTAATTCCATTTATTTTTTAATTTTTTAAAACTATTTTCTACATTGTAGAATAATAGCGAAGACATCAAAACTATGAAACAATACATATGGAACCATGTAGTAACCATAAAAGTGTTAAATAGAAAATATATTTTGATTTGTTTGAGATTCTTCAAAGTAGCCAAAGTAACCTTGGTGACAGCTTTGCACACATTCCCATGGGTAAAATATGTTTAACGGATGAACGGATGATCTCCGCTTGTGTCATGGCTCTTTTTTCACTTGAGACAGTTATTTTTAGACCATTTTTTTTAGTTTCCGTCGTGGCTTTGGAGGGTCTGAGATTGGGTGTCAGGCTTGACTGTGTGTCATAGGACAAGCACAGGCTAAATATATGTTCTGTTACCATCAATGTGGACGTTGTGCTTCATCCTAACATGTCCTGCTGTCTGTTTGACAGCCGCTGTGTTTGCTGTGTATTTCACACCTTAAGATATGTTCCGTCACAGGTCTTTGAAGCCGAGTTGGGTACATGGTTAACATTGGGACATTTGTCATCTCTCAGCCCACACGTCAACTTGTTTTCTCTGTGTGACTGCATCCTTTTTTAGGTGTCTCGTTTAGCTGGATTTAACACATTTGTCTGTTTATGGTCTTGTTCCTAGCCTCACCATTATCTTTATACTGCTCCTCAGGGCAGCTAGGCATCATGTTGTGGTAAAGTTAAGAGATGGACAAACTTCTGGTAGATGAGGGTGAAGTCACGGGGGATTATTTTACAGAGACCTGAGGGTGTAAGTGTGAGTAGGCAGATTAGCCATATGTCTGTCCTGTTCCTGTTCCACATAATGACTTGCGGGGAAGGCCATACCTGACATTACATTTGAATGATGTGCCTGCTCAGGTAGAATATCCACCCAAATATTTCATCAACCTCTGTGCAATCTTCCTATTACAAGTCATGTCAGACATCGAGCAAAAGAAGTGATACTAATTCGCAAAATCTTTTTTTAATGGCTCTATATCTCCAGTGGTGTGACAGAGTAAAGTAAGAGGGTAAACCATTTGAATCACAATATGTGAGTCAGATTGGAATATTGGATTTGTCATTTTAATCATGCTAAGTAGTAATCCTCCTCCCAAAAATCTGTCAATATAATTTTTGAATTATATTTCAAAACTTGGCCACGGATCTAATTGAGGTGAGGAAAGCTCTCTGACTGGTCTAGAGCCTCTCTCTCACGTGTGCTGAATCCCTCCTATTTGTATTTGTGTTTATTATGGATCCCCATGAGCAGCTACTCTTCCTGGGGTCCAGCAAAATAAAGGCAGTTATACATTTTAAAACATTACAATACATTCCTAACAGATTTCACAACATATTATCTGTGTGTCCTCAGGCCCCTACTCTACTACCACATATCTATAACACTAAATACATGGGTACGTGTGTGTATAGTGTTATCATGTGTTTGTATTCATGTGTCTATGTTTGTGTTGCTTCACAATCCCCGCTGTTCCATAAGGTATATTTTTATCTGTTTTTTAAATCTAATTTTACTGCTTGCATGAGTTACTTATGAGGAATAGAGTACCATGTAGTCATGGCTCTATGTAGTGCTGTGAGCCTCCCATAGTCTGCTCTGGACTTGGGGACTGTGAAGAGACCTCTGGTGGCATGTCTTGTGGGGTATGCATGGGTGTACCTCTCACAAATACAAGTAGTGATGAAGTAGATCTCTCTTCCACTTTGAGCCAGGAAAGGCTTATTATTAATTTTAGCTCTCTGTATACATCCAAGGGCCAGCCATGTTGCCCTGTTCTGAGACAATTTAAATTTCCCTAAGTCCCTCTTTGTGGCACCTGACCACAAGACTGAACAGTAGTCTAGGTGCGACAAAACTAGGGCCTGCAGTGTGGTGTGGTGACCATGAAGAACACAGGTAGACCAAGCTAATGCTATACTCTGTCCTTCAGCACTGACCCTCCAGCACCCAGCCTTACATCTCTATTCTGTCCTTCATCACTGAGCCTCCAGCACCCAGACTTACATCTCTACTCTGTCCTTCAGCACTGATCCTTCAGCACCCAGCCTTACGTCTCTGCTCTGTGTTTCAGCACTGACCCTACAGCACCTAGCCTTGTGTCTCTACTCTGTCCTTCAGCACTGACCCTCCAGCACCTAGCCTTGTGTCTCTACTCTGTCCTTCAGCACTGACCCTCCAGCACCTAGCCTTGTGTCTCTACTCTGTCCTTCAGCACTGATCCTTCAGCACCCAGCCTTACATCTCTACTCTGTCCTTCAGCATTGATCCTTCAGCACCCAGCCTTACATCTCTACTCTGTCCTTCAGCATTGACCCTCCAGCACCCAGCCTTGCATCTCTACTCTGTCCTTCAGCACTGAGCCTCCAGCACCCAGCCTTACGTCTCTGCTCTGTGTTTCAGCACTGACCCTCCAGCACCCAGCCTTACGTCTCTGCTCTGTGTTTCAGCACTGACCCTCCAGCACCCAGCCTTGTGTCTCTACTCTGTCCTTCAGCACTGATCCTTCAGCACCCAGCCTTACATCTCTACTCTGTCCTTCAGCATTGATCCTTCAGCACCCAGCCTTACATCTCTACTCTGTCCTTCAGCACTGAGCCTCCAGCACCCAGCCTTACGTCTCTGCTCTGTGTTTCAGCACTGACCCTACAGCACCCAGCCATACGTCTCTACTCTGTCCTTCAGCACTGACCCTCCAGCACCTAGCCATACGTCTCTACTCTGTCCTTCAGCACTGACCCTCCAGCACCTAGCCATACGTCTCTACTCTGTCCTTCAGCACTGACCCTCCAGCACCTAGCCATACGTCTCTACTCTGTCCTTCAGCACTGACCCTCCAGCACCTAGCCATACGTCTCTACTCTGTCCTTCAGCACTGACCCTCCAGCACCTAGCCATACGTCTCTACTCTGTCCTTCAGCACTGACCCTCTACAACCCAGCCTTGCGTCTCTACTCTGAATTAAACATCCAGCCCATACATAATTCCAGCCTTTCCCATTCTGCCTGCCTGCCTGCATGAATCCAAATTGGTCATTCCTCACATTGTCAAACTGCCATTTGGTTCTTTCCAGTGAGGAGTTTTCTGTGCTGCCACTAAGCTTCACACAAATTAGAATTTTTAATCCACCCACATCCTCGTGAGACCCAGGCATCCTTGGTGAGAGGAAGCAATATGCTCTCTGGCTCAGCATGAATTATTCCAACAAAAAGTGTTATCTTCAGGCACACCCTGTCACAGACCACCACAATACAGCTTCTTAGCCAAATACAATCAGGGGTTTTATACAGTATATGGTGCATTGTTTTCTTTGTGGAACATATTGTAATAAAGCTCACTAGAAAACCCGAGAGGTGGGGCAAGTACTGGATTGAGCAGAGTAGCGTGATGCTGCCACCACATTTGTTTGACCGGTATGGTCCGGGGTCAGAGGGTAGGACACCAAAACTCAACACAGATATAGCAAACAATCTTTATTAACTACACATTTTCATAAGACGGCGTGCATGAAATGCTGGGCGACCTACTTAATTCCTGCAGTTTCTGTAACCCAATCAGAAGTGCAGCAATGACCTGAAGAAGGTGTAAGACACACAGGCTATTAAGTGTGATAACGTGCTTAAAAGTGACACTACACACACTAGTGAGGTATACAGTTAAGGAGAACTGAACATCCAAGGTTCTGCTTGGACTGCAAACCGGGCCTAGCCCAATGAAACGCAATCGAACAACCATTTCAAATTCACTGCACACAGAGGCATAATAACCTACACACGGTCCAGAGACCCACACAGGATAATAAAGTCATAGACCCCCCCCCCTTTGAGCTACGCAGTCTGCACTCCTCGTTCTCTTCGGCCTACATAACCCATGCTGTATTAAAAAAAAACATTCTAAAAACATTTAAAGCCCCCCCTCCCACATGGGGTTTTGGCGTTTGCACCAACCTTTGGGCCGGTTGGTGTGGCTAATGGCAATACGGCAGTGGATAAGTATCCATGGTGCACTGAATAGGTCATACCATGGATCATTTCGCTATTTGAATTAGAATTTTAGGACCCCTTTAGGTATCAAAAAAATATTTAATTTGGCCTTTACTACTTTAGCCCATAGAAACACATTAAACAATGTTTTTTTGGACACATAATAAGGGGTTAAATATTATTTAACCTGTTGTTTTTGTTGGCACAAAACTACCATACTTCCATTTGTTTGTATGGGTTACCTTCAGACGAGTCCTGTGACACTTGTTCGTGAGAGTCTCCCCCTTTCCATAGGGTGGTCATATTCATTTGTAGGCCAAACCGTTCAGACATTTTCGTTTGCGTCTCATGGTCTGACAAACACCGCTGTAGCTCGGCCACCTTCCACCTTCCAGATGCGGACGAACGACATAGGAGGAAACTGTGGATTGAGACGCAGCCCATGATGCAGCCCATGCTTAAGCTAACGGATTTTGATGGTGATTTTTTTATTGTGTTCCAAAGATTGACGCAGGGGTGATTTTAGCCTGATTAATTACATAGAATAGAGGAGCACACTACACGCACGCTCTGTTTGCAAACACTGATCAAGCTTAGCTAATTCATTTGCATGTCAAAGAACATGCTACAACACGCAACAGGTGTCTTGCTTTACCACATGCTCCAATCCTCCCTCCTCTTGGGATAGTACAGCTCCTATACCTTCTTTGCTAGCATCAGTATCTAAGATAAACGTATTGTGAGGGTCTTGGTAGGACAAGACTGGTGCAGTAGTGAGGTTAACGTTCAACTGTGTGAATGTCCACTGGCAGTTTCCCCCCGTTGAAACCGTCTTCCTTTTTCAGTAAGCTGGTGCAAAGGGCTAACCTTTTCACAAACCGCCTATAACAAGACGCCAGCCCCACAAACCTCTTTACTTCGGTCTGGTTCTTAGGAATGCCCAGTTTCTACCTTGGCCGGATCTGCCATCACCCTTTCGGCTGACATTTGGCCCAGATACTGTACTTGAGAGACAAAGAGATTGCACTTGGAGGGCTTGACCTTGAGATTAACCTTGCACAGCTTGGATAGAACGTCATACAAATGGAGGAGATTTTCGTGAAAGGTACAACCGAACACGATAATGTCATCCAAATAAACTAAACCGGTGGTCCACTGTGAATCTGCTAGGACTACGTCCATCAACCTCTGGAAGGTTCTTGGTGCGTTGCATAAACCAAAACTTAAAACAAATTTAAACAAGCCCTTTCTGGTAGAAAATATAGTTTTTGGTCTGTCTTTGGGGTCCACCTCGACCTGCTTGTAGCCACTTGCAAGGTCGAGGGTGGAGAACCAGCGAGCATTGCTCAAACTGTCAAAAGCATTGTTAATTCTCAGGAGCATTGTAAGCATCTCCTCAGTGACATCATTGAGTCTCCGATAATCAGCACAGAAGCGTAAAGTTCCGTCTTTTTTATTTTACCAGAACGACGGGCTGCCCATGGGCTAAATGACGGGAGGAGGATGCCATGAACATCTGCTCAATGTGGTCTGTGGCTTCCTATTTCAGTTGAAGGGGGATTCTGAGCGGGGCCATCTTAATGGGTTTTGTGTTACTGGTATCTAACTGATCCATCGTAAGGCGAGTTCGCCCTAGATCTGTATCTACTGAACTAAAATCAGAAGTGTGCCGATGGAGCAGTTCACAAATGAAAGGAAGTTCGCCGGGTTTGAAACCTATCTTCCAAACCAAATTGTACCACAAGGGTGTTAACAGACCAGGGCGGCGTGACACCCTCTTCATTCCACTTTTCGGAAACTCCTGCATCACTGTGTACCTCCACCTCAGTGAACAGTGTGCCAATTTTCATGCCCAGTTTTAGAGTTTGGGCCTCATCAGTCACATTAATTACAGTTGAAGTCGGAAGTTTACATACACTGAAGCCAAATACATTTAAACTCAGTTTTCACAATTCCTGAC
Organism: Salmo trutta; assembly: GCF_901001165.1. Classification (NCBI taxonomy): domain Eukaryota; kingdom Metazoa; phylum Chordata; class Actinopteri; order Salmoniformes; family Salmonidae; genus Salmo; species Salmo trutta. The sequence goes on from NC_042980.1 coordinate 13,723,837, forward strand.
ATTTAATCCTAGTTAAAATTCCCTGTCTTAGGTCAGTAAGGATCACCACTTTATTTTAAGAATGTGAAATGTCTAAATAATGGTAGAGAGAATTATTTAATTCAGCTTGTATTTATTTCATCACATTCCCAGTGAGTCAGAAGTTTACAAACACTCAATTAGTATTTGGTAGCATTGCCATTAAATTGTTTAACTTGGTTCAAACATTTCGGGTAGCCTTCCACAAGCTTCCCACAATAAGTTGGGTGAATTTTGGACCATTCCTCCTAACAGAGCTGGTGGTTTGTAGGCCTCCTTGCTTGCACACGCTTTTTCAGTTCTGCACACAAATTTTCTATAGGATTGAGGTCAGGGCTTTGTGATGGCCACTCCAATACCTTGACTTTGTTGTCCTTAAGCCATTTTGCCACAACTTTGGATGTATGCTTGGGGTCATTGTCCAGTTGGAAGACCCATTTGCAACCAAGCTTTAACTTCCTGACTGATGTCTTGAGATGTTGCTTCAATATATCCACATAAATATCCTTCCTCGTGATGCCATCTATTTTGTGAAGTGCACCAGTCACTCCTGCAGCAAAGCACCCCCACAATATGATGCTGCCCCCCCGTGCTTCACGGTTGGGATGGTGTTCTTCGGCTTGCAAGCCTCCCCCTTTTTCCTCCAAACATAACGATGGTCATTATGGCCAACAAGTTCTATTTTTGTTTCATCAGACCAGAGGACATTTCTCCAAAAAGTACCATCTTTGTCCCCATGTGCAGTGGCAAACCGTAGTCTGGCATTTTTATGGTGGTTTTGGAGCAGTGGCTTCTTCCTTGCTGAGCGCCTTTTCAGGTAATGTTGATATAGAACTCGTTCTACTGTTGATATAGATACTTTTGTACCTGTTTCCTCCAGCATCTTCACAAGGTCCTTTGCTGTTGTTCTGGGATTGATTTGCACTTTTCGCACCAAAATACGTTCATCTCTAAGAGACAGTCTACCAACAGCCAATAATCCCCCTCCCCCTCCATCCCCTCATTAGCTACACAAAACTGACCTGGTAACCCATTAACTCAGTATCTCCATTAGTTTTTTTTAGCCATACTGTAAATGCTTGGGGACAATGGAAACTTGAGCCCCGGTATCAACTAGTAGACGAGTGTCCCACCAACTTAGTTTAGCATTGATGTAGACCTCGGAAGTGTTCTTGTCACATGGAGAAGCCAGTCTAGAAGAAGGAGGAAGGGGGACGAGCATTTTGCCTGCCATGCATGCCCCCTCTAGTTTCCCGGCAGGTAGGGGCAGTTTCGCCGCATATGACTGTTACATACACATTCCCAGCAGACTTCGCCCCAGCCTCTGTTCCCTTGGTCAAAAGCAAGCCCACTTTATCCCAGAGCGTCGGGGGCGCTTGTCACGTGTACCGGGTTGGCTGGTCTATTGGAGGGAGGGGCTTGGCCCCTTTTTTGCCTCTGCGTGCAAGGATTTTACCTCTTGTCGAAACCCTTCTACTACACCAAGCAAAACCTCCATTTGAGCATCACTAGTTGACACGCCCGGAACCTTGGCATCGGGTTTATGTGACTACGTTCCAAACTTCTGATGACTTCCATATCGGAAGCAGTACTTATGGCCTACTCCAGCGTAGCGGGCCTAGCAGACCGGAGACTGACTCGCGAGTCCCCACTACATACATATGCAATAAAACAATCATGTGTAAACAGATCCAGGGTTGTGGCATCTGCAGTTGGGTACGCTTTCTCCATTGACCAAAATAGAGCATTGCCAAATTCACGGGCTGTTTCGTTATGCGGCCTCCCCCTAGCCAGTAAGTAAGTTAGCACGGTTCCCATTGCGACTGTCACAAGGGTCTAAACATTTCCCCATAGCATGTCTTGAGCCCAGGTGAAAGCTATGATCCCTTATTATTGTCACCTGTTAAATCCACTTCAATCAGGGTAGATGAAGGGGAGGAGACAAGGTAATGAAGGGTTTTTAAGCCTTGAGATAATTGAGACATGGTGAAAATCAAATCAAATCAAATTGTATTAGTCACATACACGTGCTTAGCAGATGTTATTGCGGGTGTAGCGAAATGCTTGCGTTTCTAGCTCTGACAGTGCAGTAATAGCTAACAAGTAATATCTAACAATTTCAAAACATATACCCAACACACACCAATCTTAGTAAAGAAATGGAATTAAGAATAGATAAATATATGGACGAGCAATGTCAGAGCGGCATAGACTAAGATAGAGTAGAATAGAATAGAATACAGTATATACATATGAGATGAGTAATGCAAAACAATATTAAAGTGACTAGTGCTCCATTTATTAAAGTGGCCAGTGATTTCAAGTCTATGTATATAAGCAGCAGCCTCTTACGTGCTAGTGATAACTATTTAACAGTCTGATGGCCTTGAGATGGAAGCTGTTTTTCAGTCTCTTGGTCCCAGCTTTGATGCACATGTACTGACCTCACCTTCTGGATGATAGTGGGGTGAACAGGCAGTGGCTCGGTTGATTGTTGTCCCTGATGATCTTTTTGGCCTTCCTGTGACATTGGGTTTTGTAAGTGTCCTGGAGGGCAGGTAGTTTGCCCCTGGTGATGCATTGGGCAAACCGCACCACCCTCTGGAGAGCCCTGTGGTTGCGGGCGGTGCAGTTACCATACCAGGTGGTGATACAGCTATAACAGGATGCTCTCAATTGTGCATCTGTAAAAGTTAGTGAGGGTTTTAGGTGCCAAGCCACATTACTTCAGCCTCCTGAGTTTGAAGATGCACTGTTGTGTCTTCTTCACCACACTGTCTGTGTGGGTGGACCATTTCAGTTTGTCAGTGATGTGTACGTCGAGGAACTTGAAGGTTTCCACCTTCTCCACTGCGGTTCCGTCGATCTGGATAGGGAGGTGCTCCCTCTGCTGTTTCCTGAAGTCCACGATCATCTCGTTTGTTTTGTTGACATCGAGTGAGAGGTTATTTCCTGGCACCACACTCCCAGAGCCCTCACCTCCTCCCTGTAGGCTGTCTCGTCATTGTTGGTAATCAAGCCTACTACTGTTGTGTTGTCTGCAAACTTGATCATTGAGTTGGAGGCGTGCGTGGCCACACAGTCATGGGTGAACAAGGAGTACAGGCTGAGCACGCACCCTTGCGGGGCTCCAGTTTTGAGGATCAGCGAAGTGGAGGTGTTGTTTTCTACCTTCACCAGGACCCAGTTGCACAGGGAATTGGCAAGACAAACTATTTAAGTGCCTTTGAACAGGGTATGGTTGTAGATGCCAGGAGCACCGGCTTGTGTCAAGAACTGCAATGCTGTTGGGTGTTTCACACCAACAAAAGAACATCAAGCCAACTTGACACAACTGTGGGAAACATTTGAGTCAACATGGGCCAACATCCCTATGGAACGCTTTCGACACCTTGTGGAGTCCATGCCTCGACAAATTGAGGCTGTTCTGAGGACAAAAGGTGGGGTGCTACTCAATATTAGGAAGGTATTCTTAATGTTTTGTACACTCAGTGTATATGAATATATCTAAGAAAAAAATACATTTAACAATAAATGCAATATCTGAATTGCCATCAAAATCACTGAACAAGAGTAAAATGTTGTATGTGCTAAATTTAAGTCAATATCTGGTGTTTTATAAAAATGCAAAATGTTTGGAGTATCGTCATCTATTGTCCAACTGTTGCATTTATTAGAATTGCTTTTAAAACCTTTTAACAATGTTGATGACCATTGCTAGTTGTATAGCACACATATTCCCTCTTAGGTGTCATCAACTTCATAATGTATTGGCACTGATATAGCAACAAACACATTATCTTTATATACTGTATGTACTGTAGCACTAAAAGCCCCAAACAGTCCTCGGACATCCACTCTGACAATCCCATAAGCCAGGTTAGCCTACCCTCTCCCATGCTTGAACGGTGGTAAACCCCTAGAAGCCAGTTCAATGCAGCGTTCAGCACCCTGTTGTGTCTGAGACAGTGGCAGAGCTGTGTCTGCAGCTCCATGGCTGGTCCATGTAGGAAAATACCTCTTGATAAAGCCTACAGTGTTGGCTACACATCTATCCAGTCATCAGGGCGGACGGACAGTGCACTTGGTCTCCAATTACCATCTCACAAACACACACACACACACATACTGTGCCTGGTGAGGAAGCAGGTCTCATCCACGGTCCTCTGCTCATCCACGGTCCCCTACCATCGCACTTGTCCTCTCACAACAGAAACAAAGAACTGCTGCCTCGGTCTCTGTCTCCCTCTCCCTCGCACAGGAAGGAGAGTTGTGAGTCTGGCTTTGTGGAGTTTGACACACGAGCATGCCTGGCTGCCGTGCCTGCATGGGCTGACTGACTGGCTGCTCCAGGAGGTTCTGGTGATTTGTTCTAGAGGACACCACCTCCTCCTGATCATCAAAGGCCCTAAGCCTAATGGGGGAAGTGAGGGTATACAGTGTGCAGTGGATGATCACATTACAGACATAGAGCATCATAACAATTTGATTTGATTTGATATTGGGGCTGTGTTGTGAATGCAAAAAAATATAAAATAATCACTTTTTTTAAATAATTGTTTTATTTATATAGCCCTTCTTACATCAGCTGATATATCAAAGTGCTGTACAGAAACCCAGCCTAAAACCTGTGGTGGTTAATTTCTGTATTACCAAATGTGGAGAGAGACAAACTTCACACAGCAGTCAGAGTTATACTTAAAGTACATCTTTAATAATAAGAGCTTTGCAATAGCACTGACTTTCAATGATGCGCTATCTCTAATGAACCATTGAAAGTGACAACACAAAAGTACAAAGATCTTTTATAGCCAAGATACACCCCTCTCAACCTACATGACGAACAACAGATACATAGAATGGTCACAAGGTTAAGATTTGTATGAAAGATATCTATAATACATAGCAGACAGCAACTGCTGTGTCAACAGTTTTCATTGTAAAGACCAGTGTCTGGTCCTCCTACTCCAAACTGGAACCATCTCACCCTGGTACGGTATAGCACAAAAACACCAACTCATCCAATGGCATAACTCAATTGTCAACTCTAGATACTCCCATCTCAAGCAAAACCCCTTCTTGACCCCACTCATGGACAAGCTCACTGAGGAGAGTGAGCCTCTAGGTAATACACTATCCCAGGATAAGTGCAACATCAGAGAGGACATACAATGGTTCCAGACACTGCCATTACACCTCCCCCCAATGCCAAAGGAGGGAGTGACTGGCGCACAGACATTGTGGAGACAAGTAATTGGTTCCCCATTAATCAAGCCATCCCTTCACATGGTTTAAGAATAGGTAAAGACACATTCACATATGAAGACAATGTTCCATCGTGTCCTCTTCCCTTTCTGATATTCTGCATAGCACCAGGGACATGTAAAAGACACGCCTGACCTCTCCCCTCTCTGGGCCCCAAGTGACTGAGCCCCAGCTGAGGGAAGAAGTGCAACTGCCAACACCAGAGTCCAAAGGGATACATTCTAATAACAAGTATATCACATCAGCATATTATACAGATAAGACATCTTAATTATCTATGTTACCCAACTAATTCGGATTCCTCCGCCACAAACCCCAAACAGCAAGCAATGCAGGTGTAGAAGCACGGTGGCTAGGAAAAACTCCCTAGAAAGGCCAAAACAGGCTAATGTATTCTTCCAGTGTTCATGCTTATGTAGAAGCAAAAAAGAGACTTATGTACATTGACAGTTTTCGCTCAGAATCAATATTGATAATACTTGAGGATAATACTCAGCTTTGATATTCATAAGACATCATTTTTCTGTCTGTGTTTTACTGTTACCAACTGATAGGCCTGTTATAATAGGCCTGTTGAATATATACCTTTTTAGGCAGAAAGTTGACGCTATCAGCAGCAAAGACTTGACAGAGATTGCAACAGAAAACGCCCCAATCCAGAAAGCGATCATGCAAGGCAGTTATGCACAAAACGATGAGCCCGGGAGAAAGAGAGAGAGAGAGAGATCTGGAATTTGAATTGAACACTCCTTCTGAACAGTCACAAATGAGCTGCCTCTGTCCGTCAGCTTTTTCAAATAAGGCTTCCCCAAAAGGCCGGCTTTGCCAAGCTGGGAGGGAGAGATAGCGCTGCTTTTCACACAAATCCCTGGTCTTCCTATCATCGGTGGTGCTCAACAGTCTACAGCAGCACAGGTTACATCTCAATCTGTCTCGCTGATCTGGGTAATCACAATTGGAAATCTGTTGGCACACCCGAACAACTGACAGACAGATCCACACTGTTTGATGCGTGGTGGTGGCCGGGAATGCTTTTCCCCATAAGTGATTGGCAGGGTTTGGTGAATGAAACCATAGTGGCTGCACCATGAATTTAGAATGATGAATTGTGCTGCTGATAGTTCAGATGTGTATGTGTATTGTCTGTGTACATTATATTTGAACAGAATCTTGTATTAGAGTTATTTGAGGACTAATTGGTTTTAGTGCCAAATGGAATGTTGTTGCAATTACTGCAAATAATATTGCTATTTACTTTTGGAAATATAGATGTTTTCCTTTGTAAGCATGCAGTAGACAGATGAGGTGTTAGTCAATTACTTTGTACAGTAATCCAACACCGTCTGCGACCTAAATATGTCTGAGACAAACATAGATATGGATATGTTCCTGAAAGCCAGACTCGGAACTCTGAACTTTAAACCCGGCACGATTAATCCAGCCCTCGAACGCAGCACGTCTATATGTATCAGTATTGATATGTCAGTAAGAAGATAAAAAATCTAACTGTTTTTTGCTCAGCATAAATATTTAATTTACCTCGCCGCTAGACAACAGAATGCATTAGTGGGGAACAATCTGTGTTATTTGCTATGAGCTGCAGTGTGGGGTACAAAAGATCACGGTGTATTTTTCAGATATGTTAAAGAGGGAAAGCAGACGTTCTGAGGAAACTAAGGAAGGCAATAATTTGATCCAGGGGGAGGCTTTCAATTATTTTTTTCTTCTCTCCTCTGACTGTTTAGTATTACTGATCTTCCCGGGCTTGGATTCCAGGCAGGCATCACACAAAGCTTTAAGAATGAGGTTTGAGTTGCTTGTGCTTTGCTGGTTGTTAGAGAGGTTTGTCTCTATCTACCTCCCCCTTCTCTACCTAATCCCCCAGAGAGCCTTTTGGGAAGTGTAGTCAGGGGCGCATTTTGATTTGCAAACAATTTTGAAAACAAAAGAGAGGTATTTCTGTGCCCTGTAGGGTTGATTAGCAGCTAGGAATATATACTCACAGCTTTAGCTTCTCGCTCCCCTAAGAGCTTTTATACAAAAACACAAGAGGTAAGCATATTTTGTGCGTGATGTCACTTATCTTCTCCTCCGTGGCAATTAGGATACAGCTGCCAGTGAAATGTTTCTATCCCGTTTCGGACAGTGAGGATGGCATACCGCACAAAACTCACTGCAAATTATGTATGGAATGTGTTGGGAATTTATATGAATACAAAAAAGACCCATCTTGCAGTGGGATTTTTATTATTTTTAGGGGTATGCTGTTAAGGCAGGGAGCATGAATAGCACTGTCATCATTACTCCTTGGTTGTCCTCGCCCCAATCTCTCTCTGGGACAGAAATGTCTGCCAGTACATCACATAGCACATCACAGACATCTCTCTGGGGAGACGTGCCTGGATGGCCTATCCAGTAGAACACAGGTAGGTCAGAGGAACAGACCACCAGTGTGAGAGAGAAGTGTTTCCCAAATGGAACCCTATACCCTTCATTGTGCACTACTTTTGTTCCAAAGTACTGAACTAAATAGGAAATAGGATGCCACCAGTTAGTACACTCTAGTGAGGAGAGTTCAGTGCCAGAGCTTGCTTGGTCAACAAAACGAAACTGCACTATGTTTAGAAAGCTTTCAAGTCATTCACCACAAAAACAGATAATATAGATACATATCACAGAAAGTAAATAGTGCATATATTTTCTTTATGAGTGTGACATTTGCAATATTTCTAGTGTTTTTACTGTTGTTTATATCCTGTAATCTAAGGAAATGATGAGGAGCTACCATGAAAGTATGTCAGGAAAGGAAAAACAAGGAAGTGTGGGCATAAAGTATCCAGGGATTGATTAAAAATGAATGACAACACATTTCCTTATTGGTGTCATGTGATACACATGTATGTATATGCTGGTTATTTTTGGCTCGAAGCGGAGAGCACAATATCCATCTTATTATGTTTGCCATTAAAATGTAATCCTGTAGGTCAAATTAAAAATTTAGCTAAAGGCCCTGTAATTACTCTTTTATACCCTTGTCTGAAAATATTTCAGTAGACCACAGAACATTGTGCTCATATAATAAAGTTCTTTAGTTGAACTATTTACATAACACTATGAGCCAGAGTTGTTAAATGTTTCCACCGCTGTAATATTCCACCTGTTATACAAGGGGGAGAACTAAACCCAAGGACGCATTTATTCACAGTAAGATCAACCCCTCTCCCTCTGCTGAAGTTGTACATTTAGCAGCGGTGCAAAAGCTTAGTAAATCCTGTAGTGGTGAAAGTCCTGTATACAGTATTTTATAGTCACCTTGACCCTCTAGGAACTGGGTGTGAAGGTTAAGGTATCAGCGTTGTGGGATTTGGAAATGATGAATGTCGACAGATTCCAATCTGTCTGTGAGGTTGTGTGCACACAGCTGACCTAGTGGCATACAGAATAACAGAGTTCTCATCCAGCCATCCACTCAGAGCTACTGTATACAGTAGAGCTACCTTCAGTCCTCACAGCTGACTGTGTGTGTTAACGGTACTTAGACACTGCACTAGCCAATTACACTATGACCATACAGTCCGTAGCTATCATCCTCAAATAGACGGTACTTAGACGATGCACTATCGCAGGAATACAGCATATACAGTGGTGTCCAAAATGACTCTATGAAATAAATAATTGTGCTTGGGGTTATTGTCTTCCTGGAAGATCTACTTCCATCCAATCAATTTTCAGCCTCCTGGCAGAGGCAACCAGGTTTTTTGCTAAAATATCCTGGTACTGGATAAAGTTCATGATGCCATTGACTTTAACAAGAACCCCAGGACCAGTGGAAGCAAAATAGCCCCGTGACATTGAAAATCCACCACCATATTTTACAGAGGTTATTTTCTGCTCAAGCTATATTTTCATATCAAGACAATAACCGAAGCACACATCAGAATTCACAAAGAAATGGTTAAAGTGATTTTTCTGTAGTTTTGTACACTTTTTAGCCAGTTGTTCTGAAAGTAGTGCTCACGAGACAAAAGTGGTCCCGGAAAATTGCGTACTACATCACATATGTACAGATACAGTATGTGCACCACGTCATTGCTCTCTCTCTCTCGCTCTGCTGTGTGTGCTTCTTGCTAGTTGTCACTCAAATGGCGAGGGGCTGATGCTCATTGGCTTAAATCCGAATTGCTAGGCGGCTGGCCCAAAGATTTGGGAAAATGGCACAGCACAACTTCTAGAAAACAGTCACTTTAAAACTAGGGATTTCGTGGATAATTTAGGTAAGACAGTAATTATGCTCATAGATTATGCATGTATGAACTACACATTGACACATCCAGCCCAAAGTGGGAGGTTTACAAAATACCAAAGTTAAGGAGCATGTCTTCAGTTGACCACAAAAATCAACATTTTGCAATGGTGTCCGGACTTGAAACCCATTGAAAACCTGTGGTTTGAATTGAAAAGGGCATTGTATAAGCGCAGACGAAGGATATCAAGGATCTGGAAGGATTCTGTACGGAGGAATGGTTCTGTTTTCTCCAACTCATAAAGCTTTTTAGAAAAAGGCTCAGTGCCGTTATCCTCGCAAGGTGAGGTATTGAAAACAGAGGTGTCAATCATTTTCAAATGTTATTACAGATAGTGCGCTGTCAATCACAGTCGTATTATCGGATGATAAAAGAGTGTGATAAAATCCAAGACGCCTTGTAATTTATTGTTCCATATCTAATAGCATCTCACCTCATTCTGATGCACCCCACCGTGGAATCTATCTGCCTTTCGCCTGCCTGCCCTGCAGTGCTCAATGAGCTCAGGAGTAATGCCAACGACAGTAAGGCTCTCTCACATCTAGAGCCAGAATCAAAGCAGTTCTAAAGCAGAAGCGATGTACTTTACTGTACAGATGCTGTGAGGAGTCTAGTAAAATAGCACTATGTGACAACCAGTCTGGGAGAGAGGCCAAGGCCGGACACGGACAGTGACGTTTTTCTCTGAAGTGACTGCTTTAGGCACTTAGTGATGGGCATGCTGATTCCTGACATGAGGGTCAGTTGTAGACCACCAGATGGTGTTATCGCTGAAACCCTGGAATGACTAATTCCCTGCTCAGACATTATCTGCAGTGTGCAGGATCATCACTCACTTCACATAAACCAGAGAATGGAAAGAGGTGACATTCAGGTAACAGTAATAGCACTTGGTTATTACTGTACAGTTCGAATTTGTGACGGTATAATAGTCCTTTCAGTTGATGTGTCTGACGGCAGGGCTATTTAATTAACACTGGCAACATTCAGCGTGATTCTCCAATGATTAAACTGTTGTATTAAAAGCACAGCAGGGGAAAGGTAGATTACATTTCTCATTGTAATTTTAGAATGTCAGGAGTACATTAGCATTCAATAGGAAAAAATAACTATTTGTAGACAAACATTAAACAAACAAATGGATTTTTTATTAGCTGGAATATGATTATGTTTCGCAGCTAGAACATGACCATTACGTTGAAAAAATGCTGCTCAATGCACATTTTCTTGCATTTATAATTTGGTCTGCATCTAACTGTAAGCCTACTGTACAACAATAAGAATAGAAAGCCAATAATACAATTTAATGTTGAGTTAAATCGTGTACACTTTATTTGATGACTCAAAGGAGGACTTACTATACATTAAAGAATTCATTACAAAAGGAAAAGAAATAAAGTGCTTCTCTCAGGCAATGGAGATTGTGCCAGAAATACATCAGACAACAATATGATGGCTTTTGTGACTTAACTCTGTCTGAACTCTCTTAACCCGCTCAGTAGTAGAGAACATGTGCTTTCACAGAGCGTCTGTTTATATAAATATAGCTTGAAGACATGTTTCACTAGTCTCTCTTGAAAGGTACAGGATGTGTACTGTAGGCCTATTTGGCATCCCTGTGTACTGTAGATTGTTGCACGAAGCAGTCCTGGACCTTTCTTGTCTCCCTTGCAAATGTCATTTTTATGTCACATAGAAAATAGTGATGTGCATTCTGAGTCTTTCCAGTGAGCCGCATCATTTGGCTCTGTTCACGTAAAAGAGCCGCATCATTTGGCTCCCAAATGGCTCTACATTCAAAATGCTTGAAAATCGACCTACTGTAGGACCATGTAAAATGTGCAAATCTCTAATGTAAAGCCCAAAAATGAGGCTAGCATTATGTCAGATGGTGATATGCACCTTCAAATACATTTTTTAGCTGGCCTTCAAAATATATACAGTGCATTTGGAAAATATTCAGACCCCTTGACTTTTTCCACATTGTTACGTTACAGCCTTATTCTAAAACGTATTAAATAGTTTTTTTCCCCCTCATCAATCTACACACGATACCCCATAAAAACAGTTTTTTAGAAATGTTTGCAAATTTATTAAAAATAAAAAACTGAAATATTACATTTACTTAAGTATTCAGACCATGTAGTCAGTCATTTGTTGAAGCACCTTTGGCAGCGATTACAGCCTAAAGTCTTCTTAGGTATGACACTACAAGCTTGGCACCCCTGTATTTGGGGAGTTTCTCCCATTCTTCTTTGCAGAATACTCTCAAGCTCTGTCAGGCTAGATGGAGAGTGTTACTGCACAGCTATTTTCAGGTCAATAAATTTGCAAATAAATCTAAAAATCTGTTTTCGCTTTGTCATTATGGGGTATTGTGTCTAGATTGATGAGGAACAAAAATTATTTAATACATTTTAGAAGGCTGTAAAGTAACAAACTGTGGAAAAAATCCTCACAAGTCCTCAACTGGCAGCTTCATTAAATAGTATTTTAACGTCAACAGTGAAGAGACGACTCCGGGATGCTGGCCTTCTAGGCAGAGTTCCTCTGTCCAGTGTCTGTGTTCTTTTTATCTTAATCTTTTCTTTGAGATATGGTTTTTTCTTTGCAACTCTGCCAAGAAGGCCAGCATCCCAGAGCCTTGTTTTGTGGGAACTATTTAATGAAGCTGCCAGTTGAGGACTTGTGAGGCGTCTGTTTCTCAAACTAGACACTCTAATGTACTTGTCCTCTTGCTCAGTTGTGCACCAGGCCTCCCACTCCTCTTTCTATTCTGGTTAGAGCCAGTTTGCCCTGTTCTGTGAAGGGAGTAGTACACAGCGTTGTACGAGATCTTCAGTTTCTTGGCAATTTCTCGCATGGAATAACCTTAATTTCTCAGAACAAGAATAGACTGATGAGTTTCAGAAGAAAGTTCTTTGTTTGTAGACATTTTGAGCCTGTAATCGAACCCACAAATGCTAATGCTCCAGATACTCAACTAGTCTAAAGAAGGCCAGTTTTATTGCTTCTTTAATCAGAACAAAAGTTTTCAGCTGTGCTAACATAATTGAAAAGGGTTTTCTAATGATCAATTAGCCTTTTAAAATGATCAACTTGGATTAGCTAAAACAACGTACCGTTGGAACACAGGAGTGATGGTTGCTGATAATGGTCCTCTGTACGCCTATGTAGATATTCCATAAAAAATCTGCCTTTTCCAGATACAATAGCCATTTACAATATTAACAATGTCTAGACTGTATTTCTGATCAATTTGATGTTAATTTAATGGACAAAAAATTAGCTTTTCTTTCGAAAACAAGGACATTTCTAAGTGACCATAAACTTTTGAACAGTAGTGCAAAAATGAGCGTGGACCAGAATGACGTGCTCTCCCCACTATTTATTGTTTCTGCAGTGACGATTCACCGTCTTCAGATAATTCTTTTTTTACATTTTGCAGATAATCTTTGTTTGAAGCTCAAAAAGCAGTAGCAGCATGCAAATCAAGGAGCCAAATGAACGTCTCTTTCACCGATGCGATGCGGTCCCCAACACTCAACAAAAAGAGCCGTTCAAGAAGAGAAAATGTCCCTTTATAGAAGATGTAAATGCATTTTGATACTGTACATTGTGTTCTCTGCAGTAGGCCGTGACAAATATATGAATTTCAACGTTTTCCTTTATGGGAAACATTGTCTGTTGATTAAGTAAAGGGCAATGAATGAGCTCACGCTGCAGTTTCTCTAGAGACCAGTTTCGATTGTTTGCTGATGTTTCATATGTAAGATATTATGCATAGTGTGCTTGTCTGTCCTTGCTGGTAGGCTAATATAAACATACTGTACGCTTACATAATCTCAGACTGTATTGTTACCTACAGTATGTACAGGGTTCTGAACTACTGTATTCTAAAGCTGTCTGTAGAGAAACAGTAACTCATAGTAGCATGTATCTGGGGACAGTATGAAAGACAGCATGGCGCTTCTCCCATGGAGCAGAGGTAGTGAAAGATACTGTCTCTGAAACAGTTAGCTCATTATTCCTTTCCTGGCACACTTGACATGTGTTCAGTGATATGCAAAGGCTCTAAAGCCTTGTTCACACTGCATGTCTTAATGCTCAAATCAGTTTTGTTTTTCAAATACGTTTTTGGATTATTGATTATCCAAACATCAAGTTACATGTGACCAAATTGGATTTGTGTGTGTTCTGACAGCAGTAATTTGCTGACATGGCTATGCTAGTTGTAATGACGGGTGTGTGCCCAGTGGTGAAGGCTGATTTGTGGTGGTGCTCGTGTTTCCTATCACTCAAAAGTTGTGTAGCAAGCTAACGTAACAACAATGCCTGCGATGGATGTTACCCAGATTTGAATGTTCAAAATCACAGTGTAAATACACTTTTAAAGCCTCAAAGGAAAAAATTATCCAACTTTTAAAACGAGTCCTTTTTGTCTAGCCACACCAGTCAACTAGCTAGCCAGGTAGCTGTTTAGCTTTCTAGCACGTTCACTAATGTGTTTGTAAACAATTAACATCTAGTTATCTACCACATGTTCTTGTCAAACTGTCAACAGAGTAGCTAGCGAGCAGCAAGATATGCCAAATCACAGTCTAAAAACCACTTGAGGGCAAATAAATCCGATTTGACCGTTAAGACATGTCACATGGCCAGGAATCAGATTTGCATCTGTGGCTTGAAATATCCAATTCCATGTGCTTTTTGGCTGTTCAGGATATGCAAAGAAATAGGATTTGAGTCACTTCAAACCAATGTGAACGAGGCTTTAGTGTCTGATGGAAGTCACTGCGTATCTCCAGTGAGGAGCTGGGGATGGGAATGGGTCCACCTGACTGGCTCTGCTGGTGGGGAGACTGCTGCTGCCTCCTCTCCACCGCTCTGCATGACTTACCCCTCTGTTATGGATCAGAGAACTAACTCCAAGCAGAATAAAAAGAGTCGCAATGAAAATAAGACGAGGCTTAATAAATTCCCTGAAAGTTGGCTGATTGTATTCACATTGACAGTTTCTTTCACTCACTGAGATTGAATGGAGAACTAACTTCGGCACCTCCCTACCCTTTAAGAGTAATGTGACTTGTTGCTTGGACATTTACTCAAGCCACGGGAAGAGTCCTGTATCAAATGAATTGAGGCTGTCTCCATGATCAAGAATCATTGGAGAGTGTTGTGTTCGAAAGATCTTAGGTTTCAGGCTTCCATGTAGAGTGGCAGCGGTAGGAATGCGTCAGACGGGGTTCTTTAGGGCAGGTGACATATAGAGAGGCGGGTGTGGGTTACACATGGGGTAGACGGGCCCTGCGGTGATGCATGGCTGCCACGTCTGGCCTCCACACATACCCGGCCTCCAGGGGATAGCAGAGCCAGCCTTGCGCCGCTTCTCTCCAGCTGGGCTAAAGAGGACGAATGAGAGGAGTGAGAGGAGCGAGAGCTCTCCGAACCTCAGGTGTCTCTTGCAGTGTCTGCCTTTTGCATTACATCACCGCTGACCCCATTCCAAACCCCTGGATGACGCATCACATGGGTCCGTTTTCTCTCTAACTGTAAGTGTTATCATTCAAATGAGCAGCACTTTCCTGGGATCCAGCAGCTCACGCTGTGAGGGGTAATTGAAGACTGTAGAACGGTAGAGATACCTAAAGCATTAGATATATGACTGAATGTGTATGCTTTTGGCGTGTATAAATAGGTCCTGATGACAGCTGTAGTTGCAGAGTGAACAGTGAGCTATGATGGAATCTGTGATGATGAAACTGCAGTGGTCTGATTTACTAGTGGAGTGGCCTGTAAAATAGGGTGGCCTAGGAAGTATTCACATGTAGATTTCCCGGACTCAACATGGAAGGCACCAAGGCCTCACCCTCTAAAAAAAGCACCTCTGGCCCATCTTACAGGGCGGGGGGGGTCTAAAATAAAATCAGCTGTCACTGTCTGCTCGTTGGACAGAGGTAATCACGTACTGCTGGAGCTGGACTCCAACGCCAAAAGGGATTTGACTTGTGGTGAGGAAAGACGGCCTGGGGGCCAGGGGTTTCAGTGTCCTACCTGTGGGATTCTATCGACTGAGTTGTATTTTTCTATTCTTCACAAACCTGGTAGGTGGAGAAGCGTCTTGGAGCAACTTTGTCTGTGTTGGTTGGGTGGTCTCTGACTTCTACATAGCTAATGTTGTTGTTCATAAACCATTCAAAAACGATTCATTGATGCATGCATAAATGGCTCCGTTTGCTACTTTTGTACATCATAGGCTTTCTGAGTCATGTAGTATTCATTGATTGCAGTCATCAATATGATGTTAGGAAGCAAAACAGTTGAATTCATATTCGCAGTGGAGAAATAAAAATGTGCTTTAGTTCTCCTTTCCCGTGTTTTCATTATGTGTCAGTATTTGATTATGTTATTTAATGCATGGACATAACTAGTAGTTAGAAGGAGAGCTGAGGGCCAAGGTTTTGTTCTTGTGCTGTTTGAAAGCCTTATTATTTTCCTCACAGCGCAGACATTGTCTTGGAGGTCCTTTCTTGCGAAGTAACAGGCAAATCAGAACTTCCCAAGGGCCAGTAGTACTGTAATTAAATATTTTGGATTCGGACAGTAAGCTAACCTTGAGTAATGTGAACTGCATTTTTGTCTGGAAAATACTGGATTCGTTTCTGTAGCCTTATTGCCTAAGTAGACAGACTGCCATTCCTTGTCTCATAATCGCAGATAGCAGAAGTGCTGATGTCATAGACCACATCTTAGTTCAATATAGCTTTTGAGCTCTGCATACCAAAAGCAAGGCTCCTGTCTGTCTGAAAACAGTTCCTCAGAAGGATATTACTGCCATAGACTACTGAGAGTTTTGAATGGCAAATACAATTCAACTCACTTGATGTATGGATGTAAGAACATTAAGGTATGACCTCAGACACACAAAAAAATATATTTACATATTACTGTAAGCCCAAAACAGGACAGTGTCAGGATTCTGGAAATGGGTCTTCCAAGCTTTAAAAATCTTGTCCTCACAGTTTGTCTCCAGCTCTTACTGAGAAATACGACTCTGCAGGACTCCAAAGTTTAAAATAGGGTGGATTTATTTTTGCAGGTAGTTGGCGCCTAGATTACTTCACTTTCCTGTTATGTGAGCTCTCAACTGAACATAGCATGTCACAAGATATCCAAAGATTGTTGACACATTTCTGGGCCTTAAAGTTTATGAAATCTTTAATTAACATTATAGCTGCATGGCCTCCAGTTGCCAAAGGCAATGGGAGAGATTGAACTTTCTCCTATATCTGATATAAGAAAACATTTCCTATGGCGCCAGGTACGTTGAAGCTACCTGGATTTATAGTTTTGGACAAGGTGAAACGTATCTTATTTTGGGATGTGGCTATGCTCGTCCCCCTATCCCTCTTGACAGGCTGATAGGTTTACACTAGCATGCTGATCATGCCTCTAGGCTAAAATAGATGGTCAGATACAGCTTTGCCCCAACACTGTCTTGTCCACACAATCCTATGATACTGTACTTATCAACAACATCAATCCCCAGCAGGACTATTTATGCCTATCATTAGGTTTTCATTGTCCTCCTGGGTGATCAAATGTTTATAGTCTCAAATACGTTTATAGAATGTTTAGAGCACAAATAGGCTAGTCACTGTTAATCTTATCTATTTGTGGCTTCAAGGCAGTAGGCATATCCTTCAGATAAAAAAAATATTCTTCTCGGCATTTAAAGCTATCAAATACAGTTTGATTTTGAAGTGATTCAATCTGTAATTTCCTGTCATAATTCATATTATGCAAGTGAAATATCATCTCCAGTCTGACTCTTTTTTGCTGACAGTATTCTTCATTTTTCATTCAGTTTGATAAAGTAACCATTTGCGCCTGTTCAGAGACCCAGCTTTGTGTAATGCACGTTGAATCTGTTTTTAATTTGATTAATGCTGATTAGGCTTCATACCGCTTGCCAATTAAAAAAAACGGAAATTCTCATGAATTAGGACTTTCCTCTTAATGAGTGTCCCTTACGTGATTCCAAAGTGATGCTTTTACGGTGCTGTATGTTCCACAAACCCCAAATTATCTTTAGTGCCTCTGTAGTGCAACATGAAACTGTGCATTCATGCTTCCCAAAACCCAGACCACCAGAGCTGAAGTATGCCCCCATCACATGTCATGAGGTGTCCATGCTGGCTCAGCACCAAGGCTAATGTGCACTCTGTGTGGGTTATAAACAGTTTGGGGTGTCAGGGAAACATTACCATAACCATGTTTTACAGCACACCGACAAACATAAATCTTTATTCTCCCACTGTTTAATTGACCATCCACTGGGAAGGCTGTAATTGATTTGAATGATGCTCCTGTGTTGGAGAGGGACTATCTCATTCACTAGAGCACCTGCGCGCCCTCATGGGAAACACTGTGAATTCCCTTTCTGCTGGATGTGTATGGTCGCTGTATAAGAAACGGTTACAACACAGAATGACTTCACCCACTATCCATGTCACGATGTTGACCACAGAAGAAAAAATTATAGTCTACTGTCAATATTACATTTAAAGTTTGAAAGCCTTTTCAAAGCTCAGTTGCCAGCCATCCATGTTTGTGTACCCTTCTTTTAAAATAATTCCAAATGGCAGAATGGCTCACAAAGCGAATATACTGTCTATCCCTGTGCTTTACTAATGGACTGTAAATTCGTTGTAAGGTCTTCAGCTGTATTAAAACAATTGTCACCAGTTTGCACTCACTTAATGTATGTTAACAGTCGAAAGCATGTCATGTGATTGCACTGTTCCCGTTATAAATGTACTGTGTAGCTACAAAATAGATCTCCTCTTAAATCTGTGTCCCCTATTTGAACTGGTGAGGGAGGTATTGGTATTGTAACTCTGCAAGCCACCTGATCTCGCGCACTTTGCGACGCGAATACTCATGTAAACTCGCGAGATCAGGTGGCTTGTGGGGCCATTGATATTCTGCAACTCATTTTTTACATTTTAGTCATTTAGCAGACACTCTTATCCAGAGCAACTTACAGTAGTGAATGCATACATTTTTTCTCCGTACTGGTCCCCCGTGGGAATCAAACCCACAACCCTGGTGTTGCAAACACCATGCTCTACCAACTGAGCCACACAGGACCCATAATGCACCTCTTTTATAAGCTAGCTTATTATCGCCCCCATGGCAACTCAACGCTGGTCACAGACAACACTATGCACTAAATGCTCTACTAGCGAAGTAGTCAAACCATAATATTGTGTATAGCATAGACTGTTGGGTAAATTTTATAATTAATGACTGTTGTTCCCATAGCTGCTGGCAGCGCAGGTGTAACTACCAGATTAGGACTTCCTGAGGAAGCTGTGAACTCAGAGGAACAGGATTCACTCTGAAGACTCAGATCCCATTGACAGGACCCACTGACACAATTTACTGACACCAGGATCTACTCACACCAGGATATATTGACCACCAGTACCCACTGGCACCAGTACCCACTGACACCAGGATCCACTGACACCAGGATATATTGACCACCAGTACCCACTGACACCAGTACCCACTGACACCAGGATCCACTGACAGCTGGATCCACTGACACCAGGATATATTGACCACCAGTACCCACTGACACCAGTACCCACTGACACCAGGATTCACTGACACCAGGATTCACTGACACCAGGATCCACTGACACCAGGATCCACTGACACCAGGATATATTGACCACCAGTACCCACTGGCACCAGTACCCACTGGCACCAGTACCCACTGACACCAGGATCCACTGACACCAGGATCCACTGACACCAGGATATATTGACCACCAGTACCCACTGACACCAGTACCCACTGACACCAGTACCCACTGACACCAGGATATATTGACCACCAGTACCCACTGACACCAGGATCCACTGACACCAGTATCTACTGACACCAGTACCCACTGACACCAGTACCCATTGACACCAGTACCCACTGACACCAGTACCCACTGACACCAGGATATATTGACCACCAGTACCCACTGACACCAATACCCACTGACACCAGGATCCACTGACACCAGTACCCACTGACACCAGTACCCACTGACACCAGTACCCACTGACACCAGTACCCACTGACACCAGGATATATTGACCACCAGTACCCACTGACACCAGGTTCCACTGACACCAGTAGCCACTGACACCAGATCTCACTGACTGCAACCATGGCCATGTACCAGCAGGCAGCTGACTCCAAGCAGCAGGACAACATCTTCTCCAGCGGGGTAGGCAGACACACACAATACATTATAAAGATATGGTCATACATTTATGCTTGTATTCTTCAATGACCAGTTTTAGGTCGTACTACCTGACTTACTGACAAACCTAACCATAGAAGCTTCTAACAATGTAGGTGATAAGATTTAAAACAAATATATATTTTTATGTTCAGGGATTTGTCCAGCGTGTCCATCGTAATGAGCCAACTACATCATTTTTTGACTAATTGTGTGTTTCGTCATGCCAACCCTGTTAACCCTGCCATGTTATGTGTGACTGTACGGCCTTGCGACGTTAGATTTTGCAGTCTAGAAGAAATGTATTCCTCATTTTGAATGAGGTTGCATAATTCTGATATTCACAGTAGGTAATTCCGAGCATGTTCTAAAGCAGTTGCAGTCATGCAAAGAAAGAGTCAAAGTGTTGCGATTGTTGTGATAGTCACTGATGGCTTTGTGGTGCTATGTTAGTGGAAAGTGATGACAGCTGACCAGTGGGAGAGGTCAGTGGCCCTGCAGACCAACGGAAACATGACTCCTCTCATGGGGCTCAGTGGAAACAAGGACAGACAGGCAACACAATGGGCAATCTGTGCCCCCTGCAGGATCCCATTAGTCATGTTTTAGACCTCAAAGCTGTCAACTCCACTCTGCAGGGTGGGCAAAACAACTATCTGCCTGGACAACATGCTGTGATGCACCACCCAAAAAGCAACCAACTAGAAAGATTGCTCTGCCATTGTGTAAACATAATGCCACATGCTGTCAGGAGGCCTACATTGAAATGGGCATGTGTGCAGGCATGTGTGTGTGTGTGTGTGCATCTGTGTGTGTAAACACTCTGCAGTCTCAGTAATGGCTGCTCCAGTATTTTCTATGAATTTGCAGAAGTCTGCAATGAAACCCAAGCTCAATAGGCCTATTAGGCATACGTCTGATCCCAGGCCATGTAGAAATGCAGGCAGCTAATGATGTTTCACTACTTCATTAGGTCATGGAGGAGTCTGAGGTATGCTCCGTGCCTGGGGGGCTCGCCAGCATCAGGGCACAATTCGAGACCCAGGAAACTGCAACATCGCACAACGTCACCCAGTTCCTCTTCCACCACAGAGCTGTGCAGGTACTGTAATTAATGCAGGCTAATCTCAGGCATGCGGTGCATGGGGGAACGTGCAGATGTATTAAGACCTCCAGCCTACAATCTAGCTATCCATCCATCCGCACCACTGTCTCCCTGCCCGCATTACGTCCCCTGCCGAGTGTAAGTCACTCACTCAGGGAGCGACCACAAATCTGGGTGAATAGTAAATTATTGAAAAGGCTGGGGAGGTGCCTGCTGCTACATTATTTTTCTCCGAAGGCTTAAAGTACAGATGTTAGATTTCATTTGATGCACTGCTAGACAGTGCAGGCCAACTTGGCAATGGAGAAGAATACAGATCCCTGTGTCTGTCAAAACCCCTGGATTTCCCACATACATTGCTACTGCTTTAACTGCCACTATGTGTAAAGCTTGGAATCCTCAGCTGAAGTGACACAAAGGTGCATGAAACAAATGAAGTATTCTTTGTCCCTGTATGCATGGTGATAGCTACTGTGTTTGATTAAGGTGAACGTTCCATGGAATCGTCCCTTCTCGTCTGTCATCCTCTCTTTGTCAGTGATTAGTGTAATTTAACTGCAGTAGGCCATCTAATTATCAAGCTTCTATCCCATATTGTTCTCAGTGATGCACACTCTATCTGCTACTGTTTGAGCATTAATTAAACTCACTGCTGCTGCTGCTTGTGCTGGGCTGTCAATGAGTGGGAGCCATTCCCTGCTGTGTGTGTGTGTGTGTGTGTGTGTGTGTGTGTGTGTGTGTGTGTGTGTGTGTGTGTGTGTGTGTGTGTGTGTGTGTGTGTGTGTGTGTGTGTGTGTGTGTGTGTGTGTGCGTGTGTACCTGCATGTGACAGCCAATGTCTTCGATCTCACAGGAAGTGGAATTGAACTCTGAGTTGACAATGAGGAGCAGTTCCAGGGAAGTCATCCCAGCCTCTCAGCAGGCTATTTTCCATCAGGATGAACAGGTACATGTAGACCTTCTGGATTCCTCTGTTTCATCACACGACAGTGAAGCTGGGCTGACAACCCAGACATTAATGCCTTATATGTGTTAACAATTGTAAAAACTTTTTCATTAGAGAAAAGCTCTTTACTGACCACAGTCAGTACGCTGACAACAAGATAGACCTAGTAGAGAGTGGATTAACTCTAAACAGCTTGATATTTTTTTCAGTTAATGGCCATTACATAACACAGATTGACTTTACATGTCCCCATAAGTTTTCTTAATAGGTGGAAATTGTCCTAATAGACTGCCATTCTGATACAGGTCACACATGAAGAAAACTTGGCTTCCAGTTATGAAAACAACCATAACGATGAAGCAGGTAGGATGGTACTACAGTTTATGCTCATTATGTTTTACAGTGTGCGCATCATTAAGATCAGTAACACTGTTCAAATTATTTTAAATGAAATCATATGAAGTTGATGGATGAATCTTGCATTCGGAAAGTATTCAGACCCCTTCCGTTTGTCCACATTTTGTTACGTTACAGCCTTATTCTAAAATTGATTAAAAAAATGTTTTCCTCATCAATCTACACACGACACCCCACAAACAAAGTCATAACAGGTTTTTAGAAATGATTGCAAATGTATTAAAAACAAAAAACAGAAATACCTTATTTACATAAGTATTCAGACCCTTTGCTATGAGATTCGAAATTGACCTCAGGTGCATTCTGTTTCCATTGACCATCCTTGAGATGTTTCTACAACTTGATTAGAGTCCACCTGTGGTAAATTAAATTGATTGGACATGATTTGGAAAGGCACACACACCTGTCTATATAAGGTCCCACAGTTGACAGTGTATGTCAGAGCAAAAACCAAGCTATGAGGTTGAAGGAACTGTCCGTAGAGCACTGAGACAGGATTGTGTCGAGGTACAGATTGGGGAAAGGGTACTAAAAACTGTCTGCAGCATTGAAGGTCCCCAAGAACGCAGTGGCCTCCATCATTCTTAAATGGAAGAAGTTTGTAACCACCAAGACTCTTCCTAGAGCTGACCAAACTGAGCAATCGGGGGAGAAGGGCCTTAGTCAGGGAGGTGACCAAGAACCAAATGGTCACTCTGACAGAGCTCCAGAATTCCTCTGTGGAGATGGGGGAAACTTCCAGAAGGACAACCATCTCTGCAGCACTCCACCAATCAGGCCTTTATTGTAGAGTGGCCAGACGGAAGGCACTCCTCATTAAAAGGCACATGACGGCCCACTTGGAGTTTGCCAAAAGGCACCTAAAAGATTCTCAGACCATGAGAAACAAGATTCCCTGGTCTGATGAAACCAAGATTAAACTCTTTGGCCTGAATGCCAAGAGTCATGTCTGGAGGAAACCTGGCACCATCCCAACGGTGAAGCATGGTGGTGCCAGCATCATGCTGTGGGGATGTTTTTCGGTGGCAGGGACTGTGAGACAAGTCAGGGTCGAGGGAAAGATGAACAGAGCCAAGTACAGAGGAAAACCTGCTCCAAAGTACTCAGGACCTCAGACTGGGGCGAAGGTTCACCTTCCAACAGGACAATGACCCTAAGCAAACAGCCAAGACAGCGCATGAGTGGCTTCGGGACAAGTCTCTGAATGTCCTTGAGTGGCTCAGCCAGAGCCTGGACTTGAACCCAATCTAACATCTCTGGAAAGACCTGAAAATAGCTGTGCAGCGACACTTCCCATCCAACCTGACAGAGCTTGAGAGGATCTGCAAAGAAGAATGGGAGAAACTCCCCAAATACAAGTGTGCCAAGTGTCACACCCAAGAAGACTCGAGGCTGTAATCGCTGCCAGATGCTTCAGCAACGTACTGAGTAAAGGGTCTGAATACTTACGTAAATGTGATATCTGTTTTTTATTTTTAATACATTTGCAAAAATGTCTAAAAACCTGTTTTTGCTTTTTCATTATTGGGTATTGTGTGTAGATTGATGAGGGAAAAAACAATGTAATCCATTTTAGAATAAGGCTGTGACGTAACAAAATGTGGGAAAAAGTCTAGGGGTCAAAATACTTTCTGAATGCACTGTATATTGCTTTGTCCTCTTTACATTGTTAGAGGAGGAAGGTCCTAGACTTACAACCAAGGAATTGAGAGATCATTTTGAGAGAACCATTGAGGAAGCTGCCCCAAGCAAGCCAATGAAGGTAATTGGACATGCTTGTCTTAAACCCATTTTACTTAAATGGACAGAAACTGCATAATTTTGGCTTCGGTTACACACAAACCATTCTGCTTTTTATCACCATTGCTGAACAAGTTATTTACTTTATTTGAATTGTAATTTGTTGCAGCGTAGCTAATGTGTAAACACAGCTCCTTAATAACACTGTAAGATGTTTTTTCTTACCTTGTTTTTAAAATGGTCAAGATTCTTCTATTAAACCATGTCAGGCACCAATCCCTCAGTTAATAACAATGAGACTGGATATTGACAATTAGTGATAAACAAAGAGCTGGCATGCTCTACATGTCCTGTTTGCATTCAATTTTGTTTCTGAAAACATGTCAGGGACCTCTAATGACCCCAATCATTCTTTTCTTCCCAAAAAGATTGGCCGAGCTGACATCAATAGGTCTCAGTGGGCCTCAAATGTATCACAAAAACAAGACTCAACAAGTGAGATACACAATTTATCATCAAGTAATATACAGCATTTCTCATCAAGTGAGATACATAATGTTTCATCAAGTGAGATATGGGAAGATTCTGCTACTGAAGCAATAGAGGACACGTCTGCTGCTGCTGTTGACTACGAGAATACAGAACATTTCCCTCCGCCACCTCCAGAAGATTTAGAGTACTTCCCACCTCCATCCCCAGACTTACTGCAGGTCCCATCAGAAAGTCCAGACATGCCAGTAGAGTGCTACTACTCACCTGAGCCCCCGGATTCAGCTTACCCCTCTAAACGTCCACTCAGTAGACAGGAATACTCCAGGCAGAGAAACCAGTATGAGTTGAAGCGCCTTTACAAGCATATCCATCCTGAGGTTCGTAAAAACATAGAGATGTATAGTGATGCGGCTGAGTATGAGAACACCCGACAGGGGAGTCGGGAGGAGTTCACAGGGGAGACCAGGTATATATACGAGGATAACGGTAGCAGCCCCAACGACTGCATTAGCCCAGAGGAAGAATACCTGGAATGGGATGAGATCCTCAGAGGGGAGGTGCAATCAATGCGCTGGATGTTTGAGAACAAACCTCTGGATGCCATCAAAGACGACGCCTCAAATGAGGGGGATGACCAAAACATGGAACAGGAGATGATTGTTGGGAGTGATGTAAAAAGCAAAGCATGGATGTTTGAGACCAAGCCCATGGACACATTGGGATCAGACAACATAGCTTCAACTAAATATAGAAACAGATTCAATAAGTTGGACAAAGGAGATGTCCGTGCTGCAGCCTGGTTGTTTGAAAACCAGCCTATGGAGACCCTGAACAAAATGCATGGCGATGAAGAGCTAACCAAAGAGATAGTATTTACCCAGGAAGATGGCAGCTCTACCATATACATGCTTGAATCTCAGTACATGGAAACTTTAGGTCATACTGAGACCATCGATGACAGTCACCTCCTGAGTCTGAGGTCAGCGCTTGAGGATATAAAGGGAGAAGTGAAGACGATCACAAGCACATTTGAGACTCAGTTTATGTGCGTCCTCATGGGACAGGCAGGCCA
The DNA here is from genome assembly GCF_901001165.1 of Salmo trutta. Classification (NCBI taxonomy): domain Eukaryota; kingdom Metazoa; phylum Chordata; class Actinopteri; order Salmoniformes; family Salmonidae; genus Salmo; species Salmo trutta. The sequence continues at coordinate 13,749,506 of NC_042980.1, forward strand.
GATGTTGGAGATAACATCTATACGCAAAGTGGAGACTGAGAAGGGGGAAACTAGAACATCAACCTGGCTTTTTGATACTCAAGCCCTGGACATGACTAATAGACTCCCTGCCCCAGTGAAACTTGTGTGTAGCCTGTCCATGGAAGACAACTACAAAGGAGATGTTTACAGGGGTAGATGGTTGTTTGAGACAAAGACCTTAGACTCCATGAACAAAGATGAATGGGAAAGCTCAGTGCTGCAAAAGAAAGACATAATCGGAGCTGATGTCCGAAAACATTGCTTAGTGTTTGAAACTCAGCCAATGGATTCTCTGAAAGATGATTCAAATGCTAGACCCCCGACTATCGAAGAAGTTATTGGCGGTAATGTTAGATCTGCAAGACACTTCTTTGAGACTAGTCCCAAGGCAGCTTTGAAGGATATCAATGAGGTAGGGAGGCTCAAAAAGGTAGTGGCAGCAGAAGAAGAGAAGGGTGATGTAAGGCACCAGAAATGGATGTTTGAGAATGAACGACTAGAGAACATAAGAGATGAGAAGAAGGAGATTATTCGTACTGTGAACTTTGAAAATCTGACTGAAGAGGAAGGTACAAGCTACAATGCAGATGTCCGTAAGAATTGCATGGTATTTGAGACTCAGCCAATGGACACCTTGAAAGATGATTCAAATGCTAGAGCCTTTTCAAAGACGGAAATTGTCAGAGGCAATGTCAGATCAGCTAAACATTACTTTGAAACTGCTCCAGCTGACAATTTAAAAGACCTTGCTGAGGTTGGGAAACTACAAAAAATGGTGAGACTTGATGAAGAGAAGGGGGATGTGAGACACCAGAAATGGGTTTTCGAAAGTCAACCCCTGGAGCACATTAAAGAGGAAAAGAAGGAAGTCGTTCGAACCATTAACCTGGAGGAAATTGATAAAGTGGATGTCTCAAACTACAAGCAAATGTTTGAAACCACAGACTTAACCAGATGGGATGAATCTCAAAAGATACTCGTGGAGGGTGTAACATGTGGCTTTGTGAAATCTAACAAACATCTGTTTGAGTCTACACCAATGTACGCCATGCAAGACAGCTCTGGCCATTACCATGAAGTGAAAACAGTGCATCGGGAAGAGGTTGTCAAGGGAGACGTAACAAGCTGCAAATGGATGTTTGAAACACGCCCCATTGACCAGTTTGATGAAAGTATCACTAATTACCAAATTATTAAAGGAATATCCAAAGAAGTTGCGTCTGGTGATGTTAAAACTGCCAAGTGGCTGTTTGAAACACAGCCTCTTGATGCAATTAAATACTTCAGCAATATTGAAGATGAGGAAACTACAACTAAGGAAAGTGTTGAGATTGTAAAAGGTGATGTTAAAACCGGTAAGTGGTTATTCGAGACTAAACTAATGAATGTCCCATACGAGAAGGATGAGTTGAAGAGTGAAAATGAGAGTGAGGAGGTACACAAAGGAGATGTAAAAACCTGCACATGGTTGTTTGAGACAAAGGCACTTGACACTATCCGAGATGAAACCGAAACTGTTCTACAAACATGCACAGTAAATCAAGAAGATGTCCAGGGCAAAAATGTACGAATGGCTCGTTTTCTATTTGAGACAGAAAAACTTGAGAATATCACAGGGGAGGATGAAAGCTTTAAGTGGGTTACTGATATAGACATTCAGTCAGGAGATGTGAATAGAATGAAGTATATCTTTGAGAACCAGTCCTCTGATATCATGACCTCAACATCTGAGGAGGTTATGCAAATGCTCAAAACTACACAATCAGAGGACATCCAGAAAGGAAATGTGGTGAACTGCAAATGGCTCTTTGAGAACCAGTCGATAGATGCCATACATGAAACCCAAGAAGAGGCTCTGGAGACCCGCACTGTGATGGATGTGCAAGGAGGTAATGTGGACAAAGGTCGTTTCATTTTTGAGACCTACTCCTTGGACAAAATCCAGGAGGTGTCCTCGGAGACAGAGACCGATATCACAAAGTTGCAGAAAATCACCCGTGAAGAGGAAGAGAAAGGAGATGTAAGGAACTACACCATGATGTTTGAAACTCAGCCTCTTTATGCCATTCAAGACAAACAGGGTCATTATCATGAGGTCACCACTGTCACAAGCGAGGAGAGATTGAAGGGTGATGTGATCGGGTCCCGGTGGTTGTTTGAAACAAAGCCTCTTGATTCTATCAGGGATACAGATGAAGTCTATATAATCAAATCTGTCACACAGGAGGATGTTCAGAAAGGAGATGTTACTTCAGCTAAGTGGAGATTTGAAACACAACCTCTTGATAAGATTGCAGAGGACATAAAAATGTCAGTTAAAACTGTTGAAGATATTCAAGGAGGAGATGTTAGAATGAATAAACAGCGTTTTGAATCTGATGAGCTGTCACAGAAGTCTGTGCGAACAGTTAATGTGAGTGAAATCCAAAAAGGTGATGTCAGGACAGCAAAATGGATGTTTGAAACTCAAACAATGGATAAAATACGTAGCCAGAGCGAAGATAATTTAATAGAAACAGTCATGAAAGAGGAGGTCCTAAAGGGAGATGTTAGACAATCAGTGTGGCTCTTTGAACAGAATCCCCTTGACCATATAAAGGAGGTAGATGAGGATAATACAGTAGTTGTTCAAGAGGAGATCCCCAAAGCCGATGTAAAGACAACAACATGGCTGTTTGAAACAACTCCGTTCCATGACTTTAATGAGAACAGTGTTGAGAAGTCGGAAATCCTGGGTAAAAGTATCAAGGGAACCCTTGAGGAACTATATAGCCAGAAAATTGTTAATTCAAAAGGAATACTCATTGAAGCAGATGAAATTGGGGATGTTAGAATGGCAAAATACCAGCTAATGAATACGGATTCTCCAGAGATCCAAAGAGAGGAAATCATCAGCGGTGATCTGAACAACATTATGATGAATCTTTTGAACCGTCGGGAAACAATTGAGAGGGGAGTAGTGGTAGAGTCAGAGGAGAAGGGTAATATCAGTACAACAGTGCATCAATTGTTCAACCAAGAGAGGGGCATCAATGTGGAAAAGGAGGAAATATTAAGAGGTGACATCCAGGAAGCTGTAAACAATCTTCTCAAGGAGGGAGGATCTGCTAAACGTGGTATACTCCTTCAAGAGGATGAGAAGGGAGATGTGCAAATGACTATTTATTCTCTTCTAAATAAACAAGAGGACATCAGTGTTGAAAAAGAGGATATAATCAAAGGCAATATAAGGAATGCTCTCCAAAGACTATCCAACCCAGAAAACCAAGAGCAGATGAGGATAAAGGTGGATGAGACAGAAAAGGGAAACGTAAACTTTTACTCCACATGCATTGAATCTGGGGCGCTTGACTATCTCAAACAACTCCAGGTAGAGCCAGATGAGACTCCACCTGAAAAGATAGAAAAAGAGGAGATTATTGGAGGAGATATAAAGGGGACAAAACTCATTCTTGGCAGTAATCAAGCACAAATTGAGCGTACAGTAGTTGAAGAAGACATAGTGTGTGGAGATGTTCGCAAATCAGTCAAGGTTTTCATGAGCGAACCCACACTCTCACTGGATGGCTTACAAAAAGAGGAAATTGTGAGGGGTGATTTGAAAGCAGCTATGAACTCACTGACTCAGTCTGTAAATCAGACAGTGGTTGTAGAGAAAGAGGAGGTGGTGAGAGGTAACATACACGAAACCAGAAGGCACCTTGAGTGTGCCCAAAGACGGCCCAAAGAGGTGGAAAAGACAGAGATTGTCCACGGCAACATCAAAGGGGCACTGAAGTCCCTAGAGAAATCTGCAACCTCCAAAGTTGAAGTTGTCATCGAAGATTTAGTTCCGGGAGACATCAAAGGTACCTTAAAATCCCTGGAGCAGGCAAAGCAAACAGTCAGGGCGATCGAGAAGGAAGAGATTGTAAAGGGTAACATTCATACAGCAAAGCAGTGTTTACGAGATGCTTCTAATGACAGAAGGACATGTCAACAGGAAATAGATGTTCAGGGAAATGTGAGAGGCACTATTGAGCTCTTATTGGAACCACCAGCTTCTCCAAGAATGACACGGAGGCCCAGCTTTGAGGGTGATGTGAAAATGTCCATTAAGTCACTCTACGAGACACATGAGGTGCATGAGATGGGGGAGGAACAAACTCAACCAGAGAAAGAGGAGGTGATAAAGGGTGATGTTAAAGGCACAATCAAATCCTTGCTGGAATCAGCTCAGCGTGCAGCTCCTAAAATCAGAGTGGGAGCTAGAAAGGTCAAAGTCCCTGTGAGATCTCCATTGCGCTCACAGCATGGAAACCCTCTATCACGTTCACAGCAAAGTAGCCCTGAATGTTCTGTTGCAATCAAAACTGAGAGTGAGACACTTAAAAATAAGTCTCAAAGCATTGAAGCACAGAGAAACATACAAAAAATAAAGACAGCTAATTCGGCCAAAACTGAGAGCTCAACACAAGAGAATCAATCCCTCTCAACTCAAACCGCAACCAATGCATCTGAATCACAGACTAGTCAACAATCAAAGACAGTAATGCAACACACGACCATCACTCAAAACCATGGCATTATTTCTTTGGAGACTAAGTTCCGTAACCTCAATTCAAGTCGAAAGGGTATGATCAGACTAGATAAAACCAAAGTGAAAACAAATGTTCATACCCCAACACGGACATTGTCTGAGTCTGAACTTTCTCTCCCTCCCCCACCTCCACCGTGTGACGATCAATCATCCCTAACCCCAGCATCCTCTATCAATAGGCTGGACTTGGACCTTCCTCCTCCCCCAACTCCTCCTCCCCCACCACCTGTTGACTCTGAGCCTGATCATTTCCCTCCGCCACCACAGGATTTCCTTCCACCCCCTCCCTCACAGCATGAACTGGACTCTATGCCCTACCAGACACCTCATCCATCACCAGCAAAAGCCACAAAAATGACGGTCAAAAAGGTGAAAGGTCCTGCATTGCATCAAGTCTCGAAACTTGAGCCAACCAGTCAGATTCAGAAAATTCAACAGGCAACCTCGAAGAAACATACAACCACAGCCAATAAATCTGTGTTGGAAATCAGCAAAACTCAAAATGAATTAACTGTTTTGTCTGAAATCCCAAAACCCCCAGAATCACCACGACCATTAAAGAAAGTTTACGTCGCCCCTATAAGATTTACTCCTCCACCTTCTCCTCCTCCCTTCATGAGATCCACTAAATTCAAAACTCCATTAATACAGGCAGAGGAAATGTACAGAAAACAGAAAGTGGATAGTACACCACCTGCTACACCGAGTCCCATTTTCATGCATGAGTCAGTCACTGCTGCCCTTGAAATGCTTTCCTCTGAGGAGGCAGGTATGAAGCAATCAAAAAAGAGCATGGCATTTGGTTTCACTCAAGAGGTGGCTGAAAAGACTGTGACCAATGTTAAGTCAGACACACTATCATCTGATTTATCCAAGCAGGCGCAAATCGCAGATACTCCTTCAAGCACGACTTTGATCTCTGCTGCATATGGGAAAAATCTCCCTGAATCTGCTGTTATTTCTGCAACTAAACAGCATATTGTCTCTGATCAGACATCCAAAATCGTCTCAGTTCAGCACCAGACCACATCTATTTCCTCCACAAAGCAGCAGACAGTTACTGCAACTAAACAACAGGTAACTTCAGCATCCGCCAAGCAGTCACACTCTGCTGTAAGTAGCTCTCAAGTCCAGATCTCATCCAGTGATGCTAGAAAGGTTAAAAATACAAAAGCAGATGTTCAAAATTTCAAAGTTTACTCTCAAGATACAAAAACAGAAGTCCAGAAGGAAGTAAAAAATAAAGGTTCCCATAAATCTGAGGAGAAAAAGAGCAAGGATAATTCTGCATCCCAACTTCCCGAGAAGGTTTCTGACCAGCCTACCGAAACAGTAAAGGGAACCCAAGAAACAAATGTCAAAGCAGCGAAATCACCCTCAGAAGACAAAAATAAAAATGACAACTCTGTATCACAAGCACCTGAGAAGATTGCTAATCAACCTATCAAAGTAGAAAAGTTAACCCCAGAAACTAATGTCAAATCAGGCAAAAAGAAGAAGGCCAAAGGGCCAGAAAAGCAAGTAGAAGTAAAAGAAACAAAACAGCCAGATGAAACTAAAACGGAAAACATTTCACAGGTGAAGGATGTGAAGGTGGAAGTAAAGGAAGTCACAAAGTTGAAGGTTCCTAGTGAGCAAACAAATGCCCAGACTGACGTCAAGGTCAAGGAGGACAGTCAGAAAGCTCCTGCTATTAAAGACAACCAACCAGCAACTCCAACTTCTGCAAGAAAGAAGAAGAAGAAGAAGTCAAAAACTAAAGATGCAGCTGCCACCACAGAATCAACTAAATCTCTTTCTGAAAGTTCCACTCAAAGTCAGGAGATGCAAATAGCCCATCAAGAGGAGCAGATCCAGGTACATAAGGAAGTTATCACTGAAAGCAAAGTTGAAAGAAAAGTTCATCAAAGTGTCCAGCAACAGGGAACAGTTAAAGTAGAAAAGCAGGTTAAGCCATCTCAAAAGAAGAAAGAGTTGACAGGAAGCCAACAGATTCAAGAGAAACCAAAGGAAGAGTACAGAAATGTTCCAGTCAAAGTGGAAAGTGGAAAAATGAGAAACATGTCAGCACAAAAGGAACCTGCGAAGCCCTCAACAGGGAGCACTGAGGATCCTCAAAGACAAGAACACGTCCAGAAGTTAATCTCACATATAACAGAGTTAGAGGGAGCTTCAGGAAAAATAGATTCTAAATCTGTGAAGACACTGCTCAATACTATTCCAGAGTGGCTCATTGGTCCTGAGGAAAATCTTTATTTGGAGGGAACTGCAGTTGAGCATAATATACAAAAGCTTACAGAAATTGTTTCATATGTGAAAAAAATAGCAAAGGCAAAGTTGATGTGTTTAGAGGGGATCCACACTAATCTGGAGAAGCATGAGTGTGAACCTACTTCTGAAAAGATCATTGTTGGTGGTGCAACTCAAAGAATACATAAAATAAGTATTGGCTCTTTGAAAGTTGAAAGTCAAAAGAAAGTTGTGGAAAGCAAAGCAACCTCACATGAAAGCAAAATGCAAGAGTTGAGTGTAAAATCTATGCGTTCACCCTCACCCTTACTAAGGATGCGCTCACCCTCACCAACCTTTATTACCATTGAATCTACCCGGAGAACTGACTCTCCTCAGAGAATAACCCCATCACCTATCCTAACGCACAGACCAGCCACTCCCCCAACACCTCCCCCTCGCAAATCGGAAACTCCTACAACACGCATCAATAGGGCCACACCCTCTCCCACCTTCTCTAGGGCAGAGAACTTGGCGCGGCTAAAAGATACTACAGCCAAGCTTTCCCGTGGGGTGACGCCGCCTCCAGTTTCACTTCCTATGCAAGTCACAGAAAAGAAATCTGAGATTGTGGAATCCCCTGCATCATTCCATCGGCAGATCAAAATTGAGGCACAAGCTGAGGGAACTTCAGAAGTGTCAGACACAACAATTGTCACTCAAGAGGCTCAAAAGGCTGATGTAAAGGTCACAGATAAAGAGTCATTCCATCAAACGGATAAAGAAGTCATGGAAGCTTCTGAAATATCAGACTCGTCAATGGTGACTATGTCAGTGAGAAACAAGAGGGAGTTTTTTGAAGATGCTCAAAAAGCTGAGGTAAATAAGACCAATGTGCGAAAAGATCCCATCGACATCCCAGAGCACTTGGGCCCAGACAGGGAGGAGCCCAAAACAACAAACCAAGAGAGTAAGGATGACACACAAAGCACATCTGAGAAGGTCACAGAGAACAATGCTGAAATAGTGGGATCTGCAAAGTCAACTGATAAAGAATTGATGGAAGCTTCAAAAATGTCAAACTCATTAGCAGCAACTACATCAGTGAGAGACAAGAGAGAGTTTTTTGAAGAGGCTCATAAAGCTAAAGTAAATAAGACGTATGTTCGAAGGGATCCCATTGATATCCCCGAGCGCTTGGGTCCAGACATGGAGGAGCTCAAACCAGAAAACCAAGAGAACGAGAAGGAGGACCTTCCAAAGGTGGACTTGTCAGGATTAGTCAATAAATTTGAAACACCGGAAGATAAAGTTTATGTCAGAAAGCCTATCTTAATGATAGAAAGACGTGGGAGTGAGATGGAATATACAGAGACTGACGTAGAAAATACAGTTACTCAAGAAGAGGAGATGCCAACTTTTGACATCAAGGCTATTAAAAATGTTTTTCAAATGGTTGAGCAAAGTCCCTCTTTCAAAGGGGAGAAAAATAAACAGGAGGAGCTGGAGTCAAACCTGAGTGAAAACACAAGAGATAGTTCAAAGCAGGATAACACCCAGGAGACACAGAGGGGCTTCGGGCAGATCTCGCCCCTGCCTCCCCAGAAAGAAGTGCAAATCATGTCAGCAGACCCAACAGGCTTCTCTGAAAAGTCAGTCACAGAGCATTTCTCAAGCTTAGATGAATTCGGCAACAAGACAATTGGATCACTGAGCAGCACAACTGTTTCCCAGCACTCAGAGAGCATAATAACCCACCATGCCCCCTTCTCTTATGCTGACGTGGTAAAAAAAAAGAAGGGTTCTGAGGTGACGCCGTCTGAATCCCCGGAAGAGGCTTCCACTGAAGAGTTGCTGAGGAATTTCCACAAAACATGGACGGAGAGTGAGAGTGTTTTCAAGAGTCTCGGCTACAGTGTTTCGGAGGAGAGAACATCACATGTTGTGTCACATCAAACAAAGACCGTTGTTACTGGTAAAGACAGTTGTACTGCCTGCATGATGGGACTTGAAACTAACAGGATATAATGGCATGTAAAAATGCCCTCTCCGATATTCAATGAGACCTAACATTTTTACATGTGTCTGATTTTAAATGGAGAGAGATTATTGTGAATGGACAAAGAACTAATGCTTCAATGAATGAGTCATGGCAAAAGAGCAAGAGCTAAGCATGATATGATGATGACATGAGGGACATTATGGAATAGAATCTCACACATCCTATTTAAATGCAAGCATTCATGTTTGACCATAAAAATCAACACAAAGTACAAGTTTGGGTCAATACTGTTTGCCATCAGCAAAGAATGTTTGAGATTTCTGAAAATTGTTTTTTGATTTCACCTTTAATGTGATTGCACTTGTTTGATGATGTATGTACACAACCTAGTCTCAGAGCATTTTGTATTATTCTGTATGTAAATCCGAGGACACAATATGTATTCATTTGTGGATGTCCATCACCGATTTCATATGATATATTACGAATTACATTTTGTAGTATATGTTACAAATGTGCAAAATGTATAATATGTTACAAATGTTAATGCAAAACTAGCGAGCTGGCTAACGTTAGCAAGGCTAAGGGTTAAGGTTAGGGGTTATGGTTAGGTTTAGGAGTTAGATTAAAGGGTTAAGATTAGGGTTAGGGTCATCTAAAAGGGTTAAGGTTAGGGTTAGGGGAAGGGTTAGCTAACATGCTAAGTAGTTGCAAAGAAGCTAAAAAGTAGTAAGTAGTTGAAAAATACCTAATTAGCTAAAATGCTAAAGTTGTTCGTGATGAGATTTGAACTTGATGTTGGACTTACCCATCCACCCGACCAACCACCCTACTTTCATTTTTTGCTTTTAGTAACCATCGGTCTTAACATATCGTAACATATCATACTTATTTGAGTGTTCCGGATTTACGTTGACTATGTTACATCTAGTCTATGAGACCAGGCTAGTATACATATACAGAGTATATACACTGAGTGTACAAAACATTAGGAATAATGAGTTGCATCCCCCCCTTTTGCCCTCAGAACAGCCTAAATTTGTCACGGCATGGACTCAACAATGTGTCGAAAGTGTTCCACAGGGATGCTGGCCCATGTTGACTCCAATGCTTCCTACAGTTGTGTCAAGTTGGCTGGATGTCCTTTGTGTGATGGACCATTCTTGATACACATGGGAAACTGTTGAGCATGAAAAACCCAGTAGCGTTGCAGTTCTTGACACACACAAACCGATGCGCCTGGCACCTACTACCATACCCTGTTCAAAGGCACTTAAATATTTTGTCTTGCCCATTCAACCTCTGAATGGCACACATACACAAGCCATGTCTCAATTGTCTCAAATCTTTAAAATCCTTCTTTAACCTGTCTTCTCCCATTCATCTACACTGATTGATGTGGATTTAACAGGTTACATCAATAAGCGATCATAGCTTCCACCTGGATTCACCTGGTCAGTCTAGTTACGGAAAGAGCAGGTGTTCCTAATGTTTTGTACACTCAGCGTATACTACGCATGATCATGACAATTATACCTTGATAACGTTTCTTAATATTATTGAGTCATTGTGTATGTTGTATAGAAATACTAGAATGCTAACTTTTCTCTGGCAGACTCGAATTCCCAAGTCGGAGCTTTGCACTGTGTGTCAGAGGAGGGTCTATCTGATGGAGGCTCTAATAGCGGACAGAAAACAATTCCATAAATCCTGTTTCTGCTGCGAGCACTGCCAAAATAAATTAAGGTAAAGCACATATCACCCAACCAAGGTGAATTCAAAGTAAGTGGATTTTGGCTGTGAACTGGTAAGCAGTGCTTGAATGGTTTTGCTCCTACAGTTTGTGTCTGCACATAAGACACCAATTATATTGTGCTATGTTTGCAAATTAAGCAATAAAAAGTTTGACATGATTGTGGAATCAGCTTCACTGTTCTGAATAATAATTTGTTCTGTCTCCTCCAGCCTTGGCAACTATGTCTCTCTCCGTGGACATCTGTGCTGTTTACCACACTACAAACAACTCTTCAAGTCCAAAGGGAACTACGATAATGGATATGGACAGACACTTACCACTGAAAAGAATGTCAATGAAAGTGGCAGACTCATCACCTCAGAGCAACTCGATTGGAGGAATTCCCAGAGCAGCATAGGCTCAACTGAAAAATAATTTATGAAATCAAATGACGAGAACAAACAAAATAGTAATAAGATACCTGTTGTGTGGCCTCCACAAGCCCACTCCCCACAGAAAGCCTTTAAAGTACAAGAGGACTAACTAAGCCACCATGGCCTCCGCAGGACAATTCCCCGAAGTCACCCAAACAACAACATAGGAAAGCTTTTTCCAGGAGCTCTCTTTGAAAGAGAGCATTTCCACCACCATGGCAGGTAGAAAAAGGCATCATGTATGCCAGAGAAAACTGAAGAAACTTCAAGCAGTCGATGGTAAGGCAACCTATGAGGGCAAAGAGACAGTTGGAATTGGGAAAAGTCTGAGACTGAAGGACAAAAGTACAAGTGCAGTAGACACGAAAGGAGATGTGAATGGTAGAAATTGTGTATATATTTATATTGTGTGAGAGTGGAAGAAGATGGTTCGGAAAGTGCTTAGGGTTAGAGGCAAAGACGACTAGAATGACAGAGAGAAACATGGAACGTTATGCTTAGAAATGGCGCAGGAGGCCTACCTCATTGGTCTTTCAAGTTTGATAATTGAAGACATTAGCTCTGTATTTCACATGGAATTGACCCACATTACTCACGTTTAATTGATCTATAAAATATAATTTTGATATGTTCAACGGGGCTCACACAAAATATTTGCCTAATATCTTCGGGGTAATATATTTAGATTTGTTAAATTTACCTTGTTCAGTCATCTATCAATTAGTTTAACTCCATGGAGAGAGTATTGTAGATATCTAAGACACAGTCATAATTTTGTCTTGGCTTTTTCTTTCAACATATCAACATTTTTAAATTTACCTTTTTCTAGCACCTGGTGTGCAGCCTAGTAAAAATTATCTTGGAAATACTTTCTTTATAATATATATATATATATACAATATATATCCTCTTAATTGGTATTAATCATGTTTGTTTTGGACATTTATATCATATTTTGCAATGCACATTTTTTTAAAGATTAGACTTCCTTGCTTTGTACAAGAGAATTGTACAAGAGACTGGTTACTCAACAATTCGTTCAAATTTATTGCTGATCCAGGGGCAATAAAATCATTGAATTGGTCAGTCTCAATCGCCTTCTTTCACATGAATTTCAACATCGTTCACATTAAAGGTCCAATGCAGACGTTTTTATATCAATATCAAATCATTTCTGGGTAACAATTAATAAGTACCTTACTGTGATTGTTTTCAATTAAAATGGCCAAAAAGAAACAAAATAGCTTCTGAAGCAAAGAGTTATTTCTCAAGACAGAATTTTGCTACAAGTGTCTGGGAGTGGTCTGAGTGGGAGGGGAAAGCTGAAAATGTGTTGTTATTGGCAGAGAGGTCTGGAACTCTTTTTCTTATTGGTCTATTAACTAAATTATCGCATGGTGATGTCAGAATGGAAGGCGAAAACTCCATCCCACCAAAACATGCTTAAATTTCAGGTGGTCTTTTCAGCTCTTACACAGCTTTTGGGCTCCCGAGAGGCGCATCAGTCTAAGGCAGCGGTCCCCAACCTTTTTTGCACCACAGACCGGTCTCATATAGGCCTATAAGTTTAGTATAGCCGATTTTCATAACATTTTAGTTTAAGTAGGTCTCTCTAATGACCATATATATAATAAAAACATGACAACTCACTCTGTCGCTGAATCAGTGGGAGCCCTGAGCTTGTCTCCCGGCAACAAGATGGTCCCATCTAGGGGTGATGGGAGACAGTGACACCCGAAGCGTGTTCCTTAGGTCCAGTCTACTCCGTAATTTAGTTTTTGTTGCCGTCATTGCGGAAAACCCCGCTTCGCAGAGATGGAAGTGGAAGCAACGTTTTCAGTGCTTTTGTGGCTATCTCAGGATATTCAGCCTTGATTTTAATCCAGAAGGTCGGCAGAGATGAAGTTATCTCAAACATACTTTTAAGGCCACCGTCATTTGCAACCTCAAGGTTTGATCTTCTTCCTGCACGGACATGGACGATCCACCTGGGACATTCACAAATGGGTCGCGGATCCATTCCTTTGCACTTCGTGGGTCTTTGGCGGTTGGGAAGTAATGCTCAAACTCCGTTGACAGCGAAGCTAGGGGATCGCGCACCAGCTGGGAGAAACGGCCCAGTTTCAGTCTCTCCAAAAATCCATGCTAATGTTAGGTACATGTCAAATATGCTCCTGTCCACTCGCCGTCCCCACAGTTCCAGTTTAGCTTTGACTGCAGCAACTTTATCTGCCAACTTAAAGATAGTTGTCCTTCTCCCCTGAAGTGACAGATTGAGTTCATTGAGCAGGTTGAATATGTCGCACAGGTGAGCGAGTTTTGCGAGCCATTCCTCGTCATTTAAATGTGCTGCCAGTGGTGACTTTTTCTTTTTAACGAAATCTCTGCAGCGGCTCTTGTAACTCAAACACTCTGGCAAGCGATCTCCCCCTGGATAGCCATCTGACTTCTATGTATAAGAGAAGGCGTTTGTGCTCTGCGTCCATTTCCTCACAAAGCTGCCCAAACAGACGTGAGTTAAGGGCGTGTGCTTTGATGTGATTGTTAACTTTAATAACATCATTCAATACAACGTTCAATTCAGGTGACATTTTTCGGCTAGCCAGCATTTCTCTGTGAATGACACAGTGCGTAGATTCACATTCAGGCACAATCTCTTTAACCAGGTAGTGAAACCAGACAGCCGTCCAGTCATGGCAGCAACCCCATCTGTGCATACGCCAACACAGAATGACCAATCAAATTTTCCTGACATGTAATCATCCAAAGATTTGAATAGTTCTGAGGCTGTTGTGTTAGTCGGGAGGGACAGCACACACAACATATCCTCATGCACATCATCCTGAAATACATATCGCACATAAACAAGCAGTATTGCCTTGTTGTCAACATTGGTAGATTTGTCAACCTGGATTACATACCACTGTGACTCGTTAAGCCTCTCTAACAATTGTGCGTCAACGTCCTCCGCTCTTTCATCAATTCGCCTAGTGACGGTGGCAGCCGAAAGAGGAACCTGTGCTATCTTTTTAGCTGCAGCCTCTCCTAAGAGTTCACGGCAAATGTCCTTAGCAGCAGGTAGAATCAACTCCTTGCCAATAGTGAAAGGCTTCTTGACCTTAGCAATACGGCTAGCCACTAAGTATGACGCTCTCAGTGCAGCCACGCTTGTTGATGCGGTGGCTTTCAAGACTTGCTTCTGTCCTTCTGCTTCACATTTTCTTCGTTCAAAGAATTCAACAGGTTTGTCTTTAAGTGCAGAGTGCTTGACTTCGATGTTGCCCGAAGCAGTTTTTAGGGATTCATTGTCTCGTTAGATAGCCTATCTCCACATACTTCGCACAGGGAGCTTGGAGCATGCGAGTCACCTGTCGCAATAAAGCCATATTTTAGGTAGGACTCATCAGGTTTTCTATTGAATGAGGCTTTCATTTTTTTTGTAGTCTCGGGCTCTGCTGTCTCTGCATTATCGACATCATCGTTGGGCCTTTTATCTCCCTTACTCCTTCTGAAGAAGCTCTCCAGCGACGTTTGTTTGTTTTTATTCATGTCAGTTAACATAGCTAGCTAGTACAAAGTTGGCGGGCAACACAGCTCAGGCAGACCGTGATGAACTCGCATTACTCAGGTTCAAAATCTGTAAACTGTTGTGGGTGTGACAGAGACATTAGAGTGGTGAGAAAAGGACCAACAGACTGCACCAAGTTCAATGTAATTACTGCACAAATAGCCTATACCTGTATATAATTATTATTTAATTTTACCGATAAAAAATGGTAAAAAATAAAAAATCCTTTCTGTGCGGCCCGGAAGCGAATGTGCTGTGGTTGGGGACCGCTGGTCTAAGGCACTGCATCTCAATGCAAGAGGTCGTTACTGCAGTCCCTGGTTCAAATCCAGGCTGCATCACATTCAGCCATGATTGGGAGCCCCATAGGGCGGTGTATAATTGGCCCAGTGTCGTCTGGGTTTTGCCGTGGTAGGCCGTCACTGTAATTAAGAATTTGTTCTTTACTGACTTGCCTAGTTAAATAAAGGTTAAATAAAAAATGGCATTATTATAATTTTCACCATTTCACAGTATTATTCCAACCTCACAGTGTGGTAATACATATAACACACAGGTAAATCACGTTTTTGACTGCACTGGGCCTTTTTGACTGCACATATGACATACATTTTGCCATTTTGGTGTAATCAAGCTGTAACTGCTGAAGAACCTGCCTACAAACACATTGATACTGCACTGTAACTCCCAAAGAGCCCAAATAACATGTTCTCTGCTGCAAAGAAACTCTCATGTAGGTTAGCTGTTACGGACAGGTGAAATGTTTGCTGTGGTGAAGTGCTTGTTTTGCATCTTTTAAATTCCCTATAATGCTTATAATCACATCGATTGATAAACTGATTGATAACTAGCCTACTATAATAAAATATTTACACACACTATGTTGAACCTATGGTTCAATCCACTCCAGACAACACAGGCTTTAAATAAAGGCATGTAATGTAATTTAACTTAATCCTTATCCATTTTGGCAGTTAACCTATGTGATTAAGTGGAACAAGAAACTTAACTCAATCCCCAGGTGTGCCAGAAACAAGCTCAAGTTAAGATCCCACTCACACTCAAATTGACTTTTTAAAAGTATTTTGAGGAATCAAGAGAGGCAAGATATTCGTGAGACAAGCATGTGGATAGCTCGTCACATCCCTGTCTTAAAATGCATGCAACTACCGATTTAAAATAGGCTTGCTACTCCACCCTGTCGAGCTATTCCATCCACTCCTGTCAATGTGCAAATCCTTTTCGATCTTTCAACGCAGGTTAGCGTTTTTCGTCATGAATCTTGTTCTGGAAGCAGCTCTGCAGAGTGGTCATTAGCTGTCAAAGCCACAAAGTCCTAAAAACCTTAACCCTAACGTCAACCATACTGCTAAACCCAATGCCTGACCCTAACCTTAAAATAAGGAAAAAAAGCTATTTTTTTCATGAATCTTTACAAACTACACAATTTTGACATTGCAGACGGCATATCACGCTCAGTTCTGCCTCCAGGACAAGACTCGGGACAATAAACGTCAACCTGCTTTTTGAACACCCCCACACCTTTGATGTGGTGGTACGAACGAACTCGTGTAATAGCCTAGTAATTTATTTGTTATTTTTTACAGAGTTTTAAACTCTCTCTAGTATAGACTATTCCCTACTTTTTCTCCCCCCCAGAATTTTCCCCAAGAAGGCTATTGTTTGCTTTTCGAGCATTTTCTAGCATGCCTGACCTTTTTATGGCAGGCTGTATTCATGCCATTAATCCTGTATAGGTATGAGCACAGTGCGATCTGAGACTTCTGTAATGCCGGCCCTTACAAAAAAAACATTGCGTTTTGAAACTGCAGTAAAATTGCAGTAACTGCAGTCGACTGTGGAATTTTGGAGCAGTAATTGCAGAATATACTGCACTCTAACTGCAGTTACACTGCAAAATTACTGCAGCAAAAAAAAATCGGTGTTATTTTGGAAGCAGTATTTGCAGCATACTGCAGTTATACTGCACTCTGACTGCAATCTTTTTTCGTAAGGGAGCTGCCACTGGGGTAGCTACGGAGAATAAATATATGGGGGTTTTCTCACCAAATTTGTAAAGTTAAGAAATCAATGTGGATATTACTTTTCCATTCTTTTTGTGGTTTTTGTTTTTAGTCTTCAGTCTTTGTAAAGCTATACATATTCTATACATCAAAAATATCCCACAATTTCTGCCATAATCAAGTAGGCTAGGCATCTGGTGTTACCTTTAGAAAGAACTGGGCTATATAGCCAGTAGCCTAATTCTGCTAAATGTGTACAAATAAATAAATAAATAGAGTTGCCTGGAAATACTCTTATAACGTCAATCCACCTTGCTACAGAATGTAAAGTAGCTTTCTTTCTTTCAAGTGGATTGGCTACAACCCCATCGGATTACTCTGATTGGAGCGGTCTCTTGTCAACCAACGCATGAGCTCCAGCTCCATGCTCCACGATCACGTTTCCTCGAGACAAATAGCATCGCTTTAGGATGCTGAACAAGGCACTGCTGTCGCATCAGGACCAGAAGTCTGAATGGGATGGGGACGATAAAAGAGGTAAGCTCAGCTTGCTTGTTTCTGCCGTCTGTTATATTGTTTTAGAGGCTTTTTAAATCAGCTGTTTACTAGCCTATCCCGGGGATTTCACTCTCATTTATTATGACATGTCCATGAGTTTACCGTAACCTAATGTTTAGGGTACACGATTGCGTTCACAATCCCAACCACCTCATAGGCTACTGTTCAAATTGTTTTTATTCGATCTCGGGGTATTTCGTTCATTGACTCATTAAATAGCTTTAGGATCCGCGTGTTCCTGTGTCCTACGATGAATGCGAGCCCATCGATAGGATTTCTGCTCAGCTGTGCAGCACTGGTTACATCTCTTATTATATTATGGGGGGTATTTTGATAATAATAATGGATTAGCCTGCTTCAAAATGAACAGCCCATGGTAAAAAAAAAAATGTGCCTAACAGTTTTTGGATGAGTTTTATTACCGCAAATGTCCCCTCATACTACACTTCGTTTGGCTAGTCTAGACTAGAAAGTTGCTATGAAGAAGCGTTTAACTTTATTTCGCAATATCCGAAATACTGAAATGAGCTTGAGTTGACAACATCCACCATACTTACATGAACACTTTAAGATGTTGGGACACATTTGAACATGTTATGGTAATTATGACCTTGACACACAGGCTTTCATTTTGTATTCCACGTTTTTTCCCCCTAGATAGGAGCCTAACAAATGTCTGTTGCCTTAGATGTTAAGGTCAAGATGTAGGAGGGGACTTTAGACTGAACGTTATTTTCTCTGGCTGTTGGTGCACTCATGCCTCCTGTGAAAAACCATTACAAACATCGTTATGTCGTTAAAAAATTGAATCTGCTAGTCTATCTGGTCCTGTCAGCCACATGACATGTTTAATTGACATCCTGTCTAGGTATTGTTATCTATCTATGTGCTGTGTACAGGGCGGGCCCTGGCCTTTTGGGGATCCTAAGCAAGTTAATAACTAATTTCATGCAATTCTACAAATTTTGCCATATGGTGTAGATTTTTTTTTGCAGTTTTGAAGCTAATTTCATGCAATTCTGGGCACGTGCCCAGCTGGCTAGACTATTTTATCTATCAAAATGTTTTGCTGGACTAATTGAGTGACTGTCGTAACAAGAAAAAAACTGCTGATGCACAACCGTGTTTTTATTATTATTTTTGGTTGGGGGCCACCTAGCGGTTGCTTATTTTGCTTTATTCTGACAGCTCAAGAACTACTGGAGCTCTAGAACTCTTTACTCCTGGTTATACAGAGGCATTTTCATCTCATACCGTCATGTCTCTTATATCTCCCTCCCTATATACAACATACACAAAGATAAGAAGACTGAAAGACAGGAATGCCTATGGGCCCCATTTTAGGTTGTTAAGTTATTGCAATGTTAGCCTATACACAGGTATTGGAGCAACTTCATGTAAAGTGTTACCATAATGTTAGAGGCAGTTCGAAATTTACTGTGGTGGGGGAGGTGGTCCAAAATAGGGAAGGGTTGTATACCTTTTTTTGGTTTTGGGGAGGGTTTTGTGTTTTTTTATTGGGCACAGGGGAGGGTAGTGTCTTTTTCCCTCGGTTTACATTTGCTCTTTTGCAGGTTGTACTATATAATTTATTCCATCCTAGCCAAATGTCCTCATATGCTTGCACGCACCTCCCCTATATCAAGATGTTTTGGTACTTCCCTTTTGCACTATGCTTTTCTGTGCGCTAACTTCTACTATACCACAGGTCAATATACACTGAGTGTACAAAACATTAAGGAACACCTGCTCTTTCCATAACATAGACTGACCAGGTGAATCCAAGTGAAAACGATGATACCTTATTAATGTCACGTGTTAAATAAACTTCAATCAGTGTAGATGAAGGGAAGACAGGTTAAATAAGGGCTTTTAAGCCTTGAGACAATTGAGACACGGATTGTGTATGTGTGCGCCATTCAGATGGTGAATGGGTAAGACAAAAGATTCAAGTGCCTTTGAACAGGGTATGATAGTAGAAGCCAGGCGCACTGATTTATGTCAAGAACTACAATGCTGCTGTGGTTTTCACGTTCAACAATTTCCTGTGTGTATCCAGAGTGGTCCACCACCCAAAGGACATCCAGCCAACTTGACACAACTGTGGGAAGCATTGGAGTCAACATAGTCCAGCATCCTTGTGGAACGCTTTCGACAACTTGGACATGCCCAGACAAATTGAGGCTGTTCTGAGGGCAAAAGGGTGGGGTGCAACTCATTATTCTTAATGTTTTGAACACTCAGTGTCTATGCTGTGTATATGTATATCAGCCTAGATGTAATATAGTCAACGTAAATCCGGGACACTCAAATGAGTATGATATGTTACATTTGGTATGGTTACAGAAGACATATGTTTAACTGGCAATCATACAACACATACAAGCATTCAAACCTGCATACATTTTCAATATGAAGCCACAAGAACAAATAGGAATAGCTCATAGGCAGCGGAGAAGCCAGATGCATCATTGTGCGTGAAATAACAGTGAAGATATGAGACACGCAGCTCAAAAAGCTCCCCTATTGATCTTGTTTAGGGACAATACAATTATCCTAGACTAGCCTACAACACCACAATGCAATGAATAATTGCATTATTGTTTTCAAGTGAGTACAAAATTCTACTCTAGGCTGCAGTGATAATGTCATTTGAATACCGGCGCAAAAGCCCTGTGAATTGAATGTTTAATTCCATTTGGATCAATTGTGGGTGTACTCTTGACAGTTTATAAGGTCTAGAAAGGCACAGTAGCAGGCCAGTCTGGCTGTATTTTTACTTCTGATACTGAGATGCGGCGTCTGTTGCAGATGATCATTCTCCCAAGTCGTCCTATAATAATGTGACCACATATGCTACTGGCAGGCCCAGTAAAGCTTAACGCTCGCTCGGCCTCCTTTCCAATCCTCGCCCACCTAGAACCTAACGCTTCAATATATATACTGCTCAAAAAAATAAAGGGAACACTTAAACAACACATCCTAGATCTGAATGAAAGAAATAATCTTATTAAATACTTTTTTCTTTACATAGTTGAATGTGCTGACAACAAAATCACACAAAAATAATCAATGGAAATCCAATTTATCAACCCATGGAGGTCTGGATTTGGAGTCACACTCAAAATTAAAGTGGAAAACCACACTACAGGCTGATCCAACTTTGATGTAATGTCCTTAAAACAAGTCAAAATGAGGCTCAGTAGTGTGTGTGGCCTCCACGTGCCTGTATGACCTCCCTACAACGCCTGGGCATGTTCCTGATGAGGTGGCGGATGGTCTCCTGAGGGATCTCCTCCCAGACCTGGACTAAAGCATCCGCCAACTCCTGGACAGTCTGTGGTGCAACGTGGCGTTGGTGGATGGAGCGAGACATGATGTCCCAGATGTGCTCAATTGGATTCAGGTCTGGGGAACGGGCGGGCCAGTCCATAGCATCAATGCCTTCCTCTTGCAGGAACTGCTGACACACTCCAGCCACATGAGGTCTAGCATTGTCTTGCATTAGGAGGAACCCAGGGCCAACTGCACCAGCATATGGTCTCACAGGGGGTCTGAGGATCTCATCTCGGTACCTAATGGCAGTCAGGCTACCTCTGGCGAGCACATGGAGGGCTGTGCGGCCCCCCAAAGAAATGCCACCCCACACCATGACTGACCCACCGCCAAACCGGTCATGCTGGAGGATGTTGCAGGCAGCAGAACGTTCTCCATGGCGTCTCCAGACTCTGTCACGTCTGTCACGTGCTCAGTGTGAACCTGCTTTCATCTGTGAAGAGCACAGGGCGCCAGTGGCGAATTTGCCAATCTTGGTGTTCTCTGGCAAATGCCGAACGTCCTGCATGGTGTTGGGCTGTAAGCACAACCCCCACCTGTGGACGTCGGGCCCTCATACCACCCTCATGGAGACTGTTTCTGACCGTTTGAGCAGACACATGCACATTTGTGGCTTGCTGGAGGTCATTTTGCATGGCTCTGGCAGTGCTTCTCCTGCTCCTCCTTGCACAAAGGCGGAGGTAGCGGTCCTGCTGCTGGGTTGTTGCCCTCCTACGGCCTCCTCCACGTCTCCTGATGTACTGGCCTGTCTCCTGGTAGCGCCTCCATGCTCTGGACACTACGCTGACAGACACAGCAAACCTTCTTGCAACAGCTCGCATTGATGTGCCATCCTGGATGAGCTGCACTACCTGAGCCACTTGTGTGGGTTGTAGACTCCGTCTCATGCTACCACTAGAGTGAAAGCACCGCCAGCATTCAAAAGTGACCAAAACATCAGCCAGGAAGCATAGGAACTGAGAAGTGGTCTGTGGTCCCCACCTGCAGAACCACTCCTTTATTGGGGGTGTCTTGCTAATTGCCTATAATTTCCACCTGTTGTCTATTCCATTTGCACAACAGCATGTGAAATGTATTGTCAATCAGTGTTGCTTCCTAAGTGGACAGTTTGATTTCACAGAAGTGTGATTGACTTGGAGTTACATTGTGTTGTTTAAGTGTTCCCTTTATTTTTTGAGCAGTGTATATTATAATCTAAATATACTGAACAAAAATATAAATGCAACATGCAACAATTTCAACGATTGTATTGATTTTTGTTCGTATAAAACAAAATCAGTCCATTGAAATAAATGAATTAGGCCCTAATCTATGGATTTCAAATGACTGGGCAGGTGCGCAGTCAATCAGAATTAGTTTTTCCCCACAAAATGGCTTTATTAGACAGTTTCATCAGCTGTCCAGGTGGCTGTACAGGTGGCTGTCGCAGACGATCCCACAGGTGAAAAGCCGAATGTGGAGGTCCTAGGCTGGCATGGTTACATGTGGTCTGCGGTTGTGAGGCCGGTTGGACATACTGCCAAATTCTCTAAAGCGATGTTTGGCTTATTGTAGAGAAATTAACATTGAATTCTCTGGCAACAGCTCTGGTCAACGTTCCTGCAGTCAGCATGCCAATTGCATGCTCCCTCAAAACTTGTGACATCTGTGGCATTGTGTTGTGTGATATAACTGTACATTTAGATTGGCCTGTTATTGTCCCCAGCACAAGGTGCACCTGTGTATTGATCATGCAGTTTAATTAATCAGCTTCTTGATATGCCACACCTTTCAGGTGGATGGATTATCTTGGCAAAGGTGAAATGCTCACTAACAGGGATGTAAACAAATTTGTGCACAAAATATGACAGAAATAAGCATTTTGTGTGTATGGAACATTTCTGGGATCTTTTATTTCAGCTCATGAAACATGGGACCAACACTTTACATGTTGCATTTATATTGTTATCAGTATATTTGTCATTTAACTTTTTAAATGTATTACCTTTTAAATGTAGCATAACCAAACCAGTCACAAAGACAACTTCAAAACTGTCGTCCGTCCAATATGTAATTCCTGCATCCTCAAAATGGCTTTACATCCAACCTTTTTATGGGAGTAAAGCACATGTTGTATAAAAAATGTCACGACATCATGGGAAGCATACAGTTTATTAGGCTAGATGACATGATAAACGTCACAGGGTGGGGAAAGTGCAAGGTGGTGAGCTTGATGCTCCTTTTATAAATATTGAGGGTCTTATTCTGGTGACATGATGATTGATGCTTGGCTGCCATTTGACAAATCAAAATAATCTTGCACTTTTGTCCATAATAATCTCATCATGTAGGCTATACCCACATTGTATCTGCGAGCTGCTGGCTAGAGCTCACGTGCCAATACCAGAGTGTGCACATTGGCTATACCTGCACAACATTTTTTTGTGACAAAATCATCAGTAGGTTTAGAGTTGAAAATGAGATGAAAACCCATTTAACTTGTATTTTTTATTCGGTACATGGGAATTTATCTGCAAAAGTAATTTTTATGTGCACTAGTCAATTTGTTGGAAATACAACTCTGATGGGAAAATGGGCAGATTTTTTTATAATCTGTCGCCAATTGGATGGAAGCCTAGCTATAGACACCCTAAAGACCCTAGCAAATGCACTAGTCCAGTGTCAATTTGATTATGCCTGCACATCATGGTTCACCAGCAGCCCCAAACACCTAAAGAATAAGATACAGACCAGCCAAAACAAGCTCGTAAGAATTGTACTTACACTCCCCCCTCATACTCATCTGGAGGTCAAGCTTTTTAAGCCGCTACGCTGGCTATCTGTGGAAAAAAAGAGTAGTATTACTTCAACCTGTTCTGGTCCACAGAATGATCATGGACTCAGCCCCCAGGTACCTATTCAGCAATTTTTCATTTGTTAGAGATGTCCACCAGCATAATACCAGAGCCAGAGACTCTCATATTCACTGTTTTAAATATAAGAGTCTATCTGGTAAGAACACATTTTTGTACACCGGCGCTGTTGAGTGGAACAAACTACCACAGCAAACTATGATATTGAAGTGCCCAAGTCAGTATGCTTTGTTTATTGGTTGTGTGGTGGAACATTTGTTGAATATATTTTATATAATTATAAATATGGCACAAAATGGTAAAAATCTTATTTCCCCCAAGCTGATTATTGTCTGCAGCCGGCTCTGATCGTAGTGTAGGCCTAATGAAACAGACAGGGAGAGTGGGCTCGCCCGTGGTGGTCGGCGAACCCTCAACCTTATGGTTGGTCGACTGTGCTACAAAAGCGTGCTGAAGTGGCAGTCGATGTCCACATTTTCAAACTGTCCCTTACATACTCTGTGTACATCATGGCAATTTGGCAAAATGATATTACGTTGCAGTTGAGTCATATTTATAGTGTGTTTATTAAACAAATCGTGCCCAGATGAATCCCATATGGCCATGCATATGATTATGCGTTCAGTAGAGACGTGCAACGTTCAGCCTGCTGCACAGTGGCAATGGAAGGTGTAGTCTAGAGCGTTCAGTTAAATTGTGTTTAGGAGCAACTCTCTCCATGGTTAAATTAGCAAGATATAGATGTCATTGTTGTAAAAGTAAGGTGAGTGTGCTTCATTTATTATCATGCTAAATCTAAATATTGAATTATTTGGTATAAATTCATTGTAAGGTGTCCTTATTACAGTTTAAAACATGTGTAATTACACTAACAAGTATTGTAGATAATTGTAATATCTCATAGTTACACTGTAATAACATGTAACTGGTGGTAATTGCAGCATGTAATTACACAGGTGTAACAACAAATACTTTGGGAAAGTTTCCACTAAATTCCTCAATTTAGTGTTTATTTTCTTCTCAGCTGCATCCGATTCAGTATAACTGTCACAAGGTTGTAATCTCTTGTTGGCAGATGCGCTGGGCGTCTGAGATTACAAAGGTTGGAGGCTCAATAGGCTCTAATTACCTACCCGTGACTGCGCAATCTTCAAAATCTCCACTCAAAAAGTGTACCATTTGGGATAACTTGGTTGAGTTTACAAAAACAGATCAAATATAGACAGGTCTCACTGACTGGGGTCTACCATACGTGTGTCATCTCAGATTATATATAAAACAGTACTTACAGTACCAGCGTTTCTTTATTTTTTACTATTTTCTACATTGTAGAATAATAGTGAAGACATCAAAACTATGAAATAATACATATGGAATCATGTAGTAACCAAAAAAGTGTTAAACAAATCAAAATATATTTTCTATTTGAGATTCTTCAAAGTAGCCACCCTTTGCTTGATGACAGCTTTGCACATTCTTGGCATTCTCTCAATCAGCTTCACCTGGTATGCTTTTCCAACAGTCTTGAAGGAGTTCCCACATAAGCTGAGGACTTGTTGGCTGCTTTTCCTTCACTCTGCGGTCCAACTCATCCCAAACATTCTCAAATGGATTGAGGTCTGGTGATTGTGTAGGCCAGGTCATCTGATACATCACTCTCCATCTTGGTCAAATAGCCCTTACACAGCCTGGAGGTGTGTTGGGTCATTGTCCTGTTGAAAAACAAATGATAGTCCCACTAAGCGCAAACCAGATGGGATGGCGTATCGCTGCAGAATGCTGTGGTAGCCATGCTGGTTCTGTGTGCCTTGAATTGTAAATAAATCACAGACAGTGTCACCAGCAAAGCACCCCCACACCATTGCACCTCCTCCTCCATGCTTCACGGTGGGAACCACACATGTGGAGATCATCCGTTCACCTACTCTGTGTCTCAAAAACACACGCCGGTTGGATCCAAAAATCTCACATTTGGACTCATCAGACTAAAGAACAGATTTCCGTCGGTCCATTGCTTGTGTTTCTTGGCCAAGCAAGTCTCTTCTTCTTATTGGTATCCTTTAGTAGTGGTTTCTTTGCAGCAATTTGACCATGAAGGCCTGATTCACACAGTCTCCTCTGAACAGTTGATGTTGAGATGTGTCTGTTTCTTGAACTCTGTGAAGCATTTATTTGGGCTGCAATTTCTGAGGCTGGTAACTCTAATGAACTTATCCTCTGCAGCAGAGGTAACTCTGGTTCTTCATTTCCTGTGGCAGTCCTCATGAGAGCCAGATTCATCATAGCGCTTGATGGTTTTTGCGACTGCACTTGAAGAAATGTTCAAAGTTCTTGACATTTTCTGTACTGACTGACCTTCATGTCTTAAAGTAATGATGGACTGTTGTTTGTCTATGCTTATTTGAGCTGTTCTTGTCATAATATGGACTTGGGTCTTTTACCAAATAGGGCTATCTTCTGTATACCACACATACCTTGTCACAACACAACTGATTGGCTCAAATGCATTAAGAAGGAAAGAAATTCCACAAATTGTCACGCCATGACCTGAGAGAGACGTTTTTCTCTGTTTGGTTAGGTCAGGGTGTGATATGGGGTGGGCATTCTATGTCATATATTTCTTTATGTTTGGCCGAGTATGGTTCCTAATCAGAGGCAGCTGTCTATCGTTGTCTCTGATTTGGAATCATACTTAGGCAGCCCTTTTTCCCACCTTCAGTTGTGGGATCTTCTTTTTGCACAGCTCTGTGTAAGCCTGCAGAACGTAATGTTTGTTTTCCTTTTCGTTATTTTGTTTAGTGTTCTGAGTTAAATAAAAGTAAACATGAGCACTTACCACGCTGCACCTTGGTCTCCTCCTTACGACGATCGTTACACAAATTAACTTTTAAGAAGGCACACTTGTTAATTGAAATGAATTCCAGGTGACTATTGTCACGTCCTGACCAGTAAAAGGGGTTGTTTGTTATTGTAGTTTGGTCAGGGCGTGGCAGGGGGTGTTTGTTTAGTGTGTTTCGGGGTTTTTGGTTTATGTTCTATGTTTTCTATTTCTATGTGGTTTTTCTAGTTTTTCTATGTCTATGTTAGTTTTGTCAATGACCTCCAATCATAGGCAGCTGTTTCTTGTTATCTCTGATTGGAGGCCATATTTAGTTGTGTGTGTTTTCACTTGTGTTTGTGGGTGGTTGTTTCCGGTTTAGTCTGTGCACCTTACTGGACTGTTTTCGTCGTTATTTTGTTTAAGTGTGATTACCTTCAATAAATACGAAGATGAGCAATATACCCGCTGCATATTGGTCTGATGATTTCTCCTCTTCAGACGACGCGCAGTTTATGACAACTATCTCTTGAAGCAGGTTGAGAGAATGCCAAGAGTGTTGAAAGCTGTCATCAAGAGAAAAGGGTGCCTACTTTGAAGAATCTCAAAAAATAGGTTTGGATTTGTTTAACACTTTTTTGGCTACTACATGATTCCATATGTATTATTTCATAGTTTTGATGTCTTCACTATTATTCTACAATGTAGAAAATAGTAAAAAATAAAGAGGCCGAGCAGTTGCCATACCAGGCAGTGATGCAACCAGTCAGGATGCTCTCGATGGTGCAGCTGTAGAACCTTTTGAGGATCTGAGGACACATGCCAAATCTTTTCAGTCTCCTGAGGTGGAATAGGTTTTGTCATGCCCTCTTCACGACTGTCTTGGTGTGCTTGGACCACGTTAGTTTGTTGGTGATGTGGCAGGTTACCTTAGTGTTCTTGGGCACAGGCACTATGGTGGTCTGCTTAAAAATATCAGTGAAGACACTTGCCAGTTGGTCAGCGCATGCTCGCAGTACATGTCCTGGTAATCCGTCTGGCCCCGCTGCCTTGTGAATGTTGACCTGTTTAAAGGTCTTACTCACATCGGCTGCGGAGAGTGTGATCATGCAGTCTTCCGGAACAGCTGGTGCTCTCGTGCATATTTCAGTGTTTTTTGCCTCGAAGCGAGAATAGAAGTAGTTTAGCTCGTCTGGCAGGCTCGTGTCACTGGGCTGCTATCAGCTGTGCTTCCCTTTGTAGTCTGTAATGGTTTGCAAGCCCTGCCACACCCGACGAGCATCAGAGCCGGTGTAGTACGATTCGATCTTAGTCCTGTATTGATGCTTTGTCTGTTTGATGGTTCGTCAGAGGGCATAGCGGGATTTCTTATACGCTTCCGAGTTAAGAGTCCCACTCCTTGAAAGCGGCAGCTCTAGCCTTTAGCTCAGTGCATATGTTGCCTTTAATCCATGGTTTCTGGTTGGGGTATGACGCACTGTCACTGTGGGGACGACGTCATCGTTGCACTTATTGATGAAGCCAATGACTGATGTGGTGTACTCCTCAATACCATCAGAGGAATCCCGGAACATATTCCAGTCTGTGCTAGCAAAACAGTCCTGTAGCTTAGCATCTGCTTCATCTGACCACTTTTTATTGATCTAGTCACTGGTGCTTCCAGCTTTAATTTTAGCTTGTAAGCAGGAATCAGGAGGATAGAATTATGGTAAGATTTGCCAAATGGATGGCGAGGGAGAGCTTTGTATGCGTCTCTGTGTGTGGAGTAAAGGTGGTCCAGAGTTTTTTTCCCTCTGGTTGCACATTTAACATGCTGATAGAAATTTGGTCAAATGGATTTAAGTTTCCCTGAATTATAGTCCCCGGCTCCTAGGAGCGCTGCACTCTGGATGAGCATTTTCTTGTTTGCTTATGGCGGAATACAGCTCATTCAATATTGTCTTAGTGCCAGCCACAGTCTGTGTTTGTATTTTAACATCTACGAAAAATACAGATGAAAACTCTCGAGGTAGAGATAGTGTGGTCTACAGCTTATCATGAGATACTCTACCTCAGGCGAGCAATAGCTCGAGACTTCCTTCTATATCATGCACCAGCTGTTATTTACAAAAATACATAGTCCGCCACCCCTTGTCTTACCAAACGCCGCTGTTCTATCCTGCCGGTATAGCGTATAACCAGCCAGCTGTATGTTCATAGTGTCGTCGTTCAGCCACAACTCCGTGAAGCATAAGATATTACAGTTTTGAATGTCCGATTGGTAGTTTAATCTTCCGCGTAGGTCATCTATTTTATTCTCCAAAGATTTCACGTTTGCTAGCAGAATGGAAGGAAGTGGAGGTTTATTCGATCGCCTACGAATTCTCAGAAGGCAGCCCGCCCTCTGGCCCCTTTTTCTCTGCCTCCTCTTCACGCAAATCACAGGGATCTGGGCCTGTTCCCGAGAAAGTAGTATATCATTCGCGTCAGACTCGTTAAAGAAAAAAAAGGATTCAATCAGTCCGTGGTGAGTAATCGCAGTCTAGGTGTTCAGAAGTTGTTTTTGGTTATAAGAGACGGTAGCAACAACGTTATGTACAAAATAAGTAAAGAGATAAGTTACAAACAACACAATCCGTTGTGGACGCGTAAAACGTCAGCCTTCTTCTCCGGTGCCATTGTTAATATGTGGTAGAGACAATGAATGTATAACAATCTAACATAGACACTTTACATTACCCCTAGTCCAATATTGGAATCAAGGAGCCTAAATTACTCCTTAGTCCAAGGAATTGACATGTTCTGTTTAAAGGGCGAATTGGCCCTGGATGCCAAAACAGCCAAATACTCCATCTGTGAATTGCTTCTCAATTGCGGTACGGTTCTAGAAACATAAATCCCTTTACTTTCACATGACATCAAAATCATTTCCCAAATGCAAAATATACAGTTACTGTACACTGTTTTAACCGGTTTTAACACAGTTGCAGCCGACAGTATTTTTCAGTGTCAACACGTTTGAGGCGTCTGTCTTCTGTTTACACACAGATGTTCGGAGACGCAGATAGCTAATTATTCCACTCTGTCTTCTGTCTGTTTTCCGTAAACAAGCACTGTAACACGGAATTATTAGGGCCTTGTGGAACCCCTAACCCTATAAAGGTGTGTATCAATTTAACCTTTGGTTTTTGAAAATGATTTCTCGCCGATATGAAGGATAATGTCCTTATGCGACCAAAACCGTACCGCAAGCGATGCTTGTTAATGTTCAGACCAGGGTTCACGTCTGTAAACAAAATGCCTACCTACAGAAGAGGCCTTTGTCCAATGGAACTGAGAGTCATGATCAAGGGCTACATTACCCCTAGTTATCATCATTATAATTTCTATAGCTTAGGCATATAGCTAGCTAGGCCTAGCTAGTTTCTGTCTTATCTAGCTAGCTATAATAGTACTTTCTAGTGTTTAGCTACATTAAAAAGGAACTTACGTTACTCAAAGTGTGTTTACGCAAGTAGCTAGCTAACGTTAACATGCTGGGTGTGTCTCATGTATTACCCTTGAGTAGTGGATACCCTAAGAACAAGGTTCAGGGAATATAAGACCATTGAGCCCAGCTTATGTTAGCTAGCTAGTTAGTGAATAGCAACCATAGCATATTTGCCAGCTTTAGCTAGCTAGCTAGCTAGCTAGCTAGTCAAGGTTAGAAAACTAGCATCCTGGCTAGCATGTTAGCTAATCCAAAAAAACTAAACAGATTGCATGGAAAGTCTATTTTGTAGATGGTACTTAGCTAACTAGCTAGCCTAGATAGGCTCAACAAAAGTTAGCTAGCTAGCCAACACTAAGCTAGTTAGCTACCAAACACTATCGAACTACCTATGCTAAATCCTCCAGCAGATTTCATGAATCAAAAAAAGGTTAACAAATTGCATGGAAAACTCTCTCCTTTGTTGACGTTTTTGACCTACAAAACGTTGTTTCTTTCACAGCAACCTTTCATGTCTGGATTTTGCACACTGACCTTCTCGACCTCATTCGTTGCATACTGTTGTTACCTGTACATGACATCAGTGTCAACCAGTGGAGGCTGGTGGGTGGAGCTATAGGAGGACAGCCTCATTGTAATGGCTGAATGGAATAAATGTAATGGAGTCAAACATGTGGTTTGTATTTGTTTGATGTGGTTGATACTGTTCCATTTAATTCAATTTTTATCTCAAATTGGTGGTGTTAGTATAAAAATGTATATTCATCACGATCTTACGAATTTGATTGCTTGAAACAGATCAGTATCTTTGGTTTAATACCAGTGTTTTTGTCATTTACGCCTGTCTATAGTGGGGGATGTCTCAGGCCTCACATGAATTTGCAGATTTGAGGATTAAGCTATCACCCAAATGAAGGCCAACCCCTGTCGCTTTTTAGAAACTGATGTGAAGTGGTGATTTGTTGAAATTATCCAGTCAAAAAAAGTGTTGTGTTGCCTTCTTTTTATTTTGTCTGTCTGTCGTAAACATTTTCTCACAGACATGTGAGTTGTTAAATGGCTACTACACGTTCTCATCTATCGACTGGTATACTGTATGTAGTATACCCAACTTCATTGAAGTTTGTCTCTTAGAAGAGCGCCAACGGTACTTGTCGCCCCAGTTATTGTCCCAGTTTCATTGATTTCAATACAAATATCGATGTGTGTGATTCATTAGCTCCCTATTGATTACAGAAGAACAAGCCAATCAATTCCAGTCTAGAGTGACCCCCTGGTAAGTATTGGTGGGTGAGCAGTTTATAAGGTACTAATTTAGCAAAATACTAATTATCTTCAAAATATCACTACTTATTTCAGCATATTAATTGGTCATTTAAACCTGTGTTTTGACACTCTGCTATAAATAAAATCTATGATTTTATTCTAGATTCCTGTTGAAGTCTGCAACAGAGGGGGAATGCATATTTCAAAAGATACATTTTCTCCCTTTGGCTTTTCATCCCTGTCAGTCATGTGCTGTATGTTATGCCTTAACCTTGATGTGGAGTTTGTGGTGTCCAATTCCCTCCAGGGAATGGATTGGTTTGATATCTAACAAATTCTACTGTGCACCTCATCCATCTTCCTTAGAGCTCCGCTGTAATAATCGTTGTCATTGCCATTTGCGCTCAATTGAATGGATTACATCATCCCTTTAGCCATGACATCAATACAAGTCACAACTCTTGCTCATTCTTGCCACACATGCACTGACAAAACCTGCACATCTGTGGGACATATAGACACAGGTGTGTGAACAAATCCTGGTGTGCACACACACACTAACGTATTCCCATTTCTACCTTATGGAGTTTACACCTGTTTTAATTACAGCTTTGAATCCAGTTCCTTGACATTGATGTATTGATTGTAACTTCAGTAATAGTGGTAGCTAATTGATTCCTCTGGTTGCGTTGACATACTGTGGCATTTGCTGCACCAGCAGGCCAAACAGGGTACCGCACAACCTTTAATATGAATGAATGTGACTTGTGAAATTAATTCCAAGGGTTCACTACTCCTGCAGAATTTCTAGTGGAAAATAAAATGCCAAGGAACTCATTTTTAGTTTGTCAATATGAAAATCTGCAGCCCTATGAATTCAAAAACACATTTAGAACCTTGGTTTATCAGATTCAATATAGAGGAAGTAGGTTTGAGCAGGGTAATTCTGTTGGATATTTGTTTAATCCTCCCTTGCCTTTTCATGATGTTCTTTTTTTCCCCAAACTAAGGCTAGTATTTGATGAAAGATAGGACGGGGTATTTCTGCAGAGCTTTCGCTGAACTTTAGGAGTTGCCTTCCCCTGTTCCCTTTGGGTGGTGCAGTATATATTTAAGCCCGTTCCTGTGGAGGCACTGGAGCTATAATTGGGGTTTCTCTGAGGGGATTTGCTTGCTCTCTCTACCACACTGGCATGGTCATTGTGGAATGTGGTGTTCCACAGCTCTTGGTCAAGTGGATCACAGAATCATTGTTATTAAAATTCCAGTCTCCTTTTAGGCATCTCAGCACGTTTCAAACTGGTTTGCTATGCTTGGATGTCGTACACATCATTTGTGTCTTTACTGAGTACTGTTTCATAAACACATCTTAAGTTCTTTCATGTTTTTGGTATCCAGACATAATTACACATTTTGGCAAATGTTTTTTTATATTGTCATTTTGATTGTATCATTCAATAAATTTGATGGCACTCATTTTCATGATTTTGTCATTTTGATTGTATCATTCACTAAATTTGATGGCACTCATTTTCCTGATATTGTTGGTTTGAATGTATCATTAACTAAATTTGACGCCACTCCTTTTCCTGATATTGTCATTTTGATTGTATCATTAACTAAATTTGATGGCACTCGTTGTGAACAAACTCTCTGAGCTTATGTTCACTATACTGATTATTAGCTCTGGTCTCAAATCTTGATTCCATAGTTGGTCCCAAAACTCGATTAGGAAGTATGCATCTTCTGATAACATAATCTGCTTAGTTTTTATCTTGTATGCAAGATAGTATTTTGCATTTTCAGTGTTTCATCTATTTTGCGCAATCTAGAATTTTATGGTGATTTCATTTTAAGTATAATCCCAGTTAAGCCTTGTGTGGTACTTTGAATCACTGCACTGTTAAGTTATTTTTATTTCAAAAATGTTATTTTACTATTTTTACTTTGCACACATGTTTTTAAAAATGAAAATGGTGAAGTGCAATTATTCAGAGAAGATGCCTTATCTAGAATATGGTTAGAATGCATTTTAAAAGTTGTGCTGTAAGCATCCATCACGGTGCTTGGATCATGTTCAAATAATATACACATTTACTAAGCCATCCAAGGACATGGGACTTTAAGATTAGTCTAGGAATTCTGATTTTCATTATGCAGAGTATGCAGGTTTACAATGTTGAAATGTTCCATGCCTTGCTACTTACAGGCAATTTAATGTGCTTGAATTTGTAGGTTTAGTGTCCTGCCTTTACTTTATTTCCTTACTGTATGTATCTCTTTAGCAGCCCTAATATCTTGTCACAAGGAGAGTGCAATCAATGCTCAGAGAGCTGCATAGGGCTTAATAGATAGAAAACAAACCTTGTGCCAACTTCCGTTCCATTTCTGACACCTCCCTGCTACACTATTGGGCAACGCAATTTATTGGGAGGTGTGGTGGCAAGAGTGGTCTTAAAATCAAAGCAATAACTCACTGTGCACAGCAGAAACGGGCTCAGAATACGTCCCAGCCTCTAAACAACATCTCAGGCCCTCTCTCAGCTGTTTGTGTGGCTGCAACTAGCTAGCTGCTGCATCCTGGTTTTGTGCTCATCATCCCTGCACAGGTCTCATTACTTCTCTGAAGGAAACACACACCCCCGCAGCAGGTGTTCCTCTCGGTGCATACTAATGAGCTGCCAACTGACTGAAACGCTGCACTTGTATACTGCTATTCAAAAGGCAATAGACAAAGATACGGTGTTGATTGTGGCTCAGTTGGTGCTTGCAATGCCAGGGTTGTGGGTTCGATTCCCAAACATGTATGCACTTACTACTGTAAATTGCTCTGGATAAGAGCGTCTGCTAAAATGTAAATTAACTTTATGTTGTTACCAGTAAGTGTTGTATCGGAGATGCATCTGTGGAAACGTTTGGCTGGTTGTTTACATCAGCACTCAAAGTCGGTAAACATAGCTTGGAGCAGACGCTATTTTCCTGGTCCTTATGATTGAATGGCATCCAAGTTTAGATGTATCGTTAATATGTAATAGGAAGCCACAACATGCAAAACATAATAATTGAAATGTGTGTCCTCTCTGATAAAAATGTTATATTATGTAGAGAGGCTTAAATCATTGATCGTTATTTACCTTGCTTTGTTTTCCTTTGATTTGAGTGATTCACTGCACATTAGAATAACTTGCAGCCCTTTTATTTAGTAATCACATTTTCCACAGAATTGTGTATGTTCATTTCGTTCTGTCTCCATTCAGTAACAAATATGCAAATGTTCATAAGGAATGGAGGAAATGCTGAATTTGAAGGAAAACGATATGGGAATGGAGCACTTGCAGAATATTGGTCTGCCTCTTTCCCTGTCCCAGCTGCCTGATAGGAGAAGAGTGGGTCTGAGGGCTTTTGATGATTGACTTGATTTCCCTTGTGACCAGGGCATGTTTTTAGTGATTTCACAAAGCTTTCCCTTTTATGTAGTCATCTGAACCCCATGACCTTGTGATGACGGGAAGTCTAAAAGCAACCATGAAAAGACAAAAGGACTTCAGGTGTTGTCATTGTAATACATTAATAAACAAAGCAATGCAACAAAAAGGCATTATTTTCCGTAAGAAAAGCACAGCAAGTGAACAATTGTTATAGCCCTGTTTTAGGGGGTTGATGAAAGAAACGCAGATGTTGTTGAGGCTCCGTTCTTTCTGTTGGCATTTTAGACATACTGCTAGAGCCCTGTGTGTGGAATAATGGGCTGTGAAAGATGGGATTAGCTTTTTTTTTGCTGCGCACTGCACACATACAAGTATTCATGTGAATCTCTGTCCGACACTCACTCTCTGGCTGTTTAGGATTAAGCTGAGGAATCGAACTGGAGAAGTTTGTGACTTTTCAACTCTTCTGCTTTTAAGAACCAGACTCTAAAGTTACCACATATGAATCATTACATTTTTCCCTTTTAAAAAAAACCCCTGCCTTTTAATATTAAAGTTATTTTACTCTATCAAGGATCTTAGTCATATACCAAAATATGCCGATATAATTTGCTAAAACATTGCTAAAATGTAAAGGTTTCCGGATTCAGTTGGTATTCCTGTGTAGAATATTAAAGGTGAGCTTCCAATCGGTCTGTTTGTATACACGTCTGAACGGAGCAGCTACCTCATTAAGGATGGAGCCCAGAATAGAAGTGGAGTGTCACTAGAGGATCCCAGTGGGAAAGATGGAAATTCTCAAATTGAAAACGGACAAAAATCAATAAAAATCTGGATCTAAAAGAAAATTGGGTCACACTTTATTTGGATAGTCCAGATAGTTCATCTGTAGATGCTCTACAGATGGTCATACTATCAACAAGCTATCTGTTGCTAAGGTTCCGGTTAGGGTCAGAATAGGGTAAGGGTTAAGTTTAGTGTTACGATCTGGGTTAAGGTTAGGGTTAGAGCTGGGGTTAGTAGATAGTTAGTTGAAATGTTGCTGATAGTCTGTAGAGCGTCTACAGGTGGACTATCCAAATAAAGTGTTACCAAAAATTGCATTTTGCAGTCTGTGTTTGATTGTCTAGGTGTTGATGACAATTTGATGAACTTCAGGGATGTGTGTCATGAAAAGAAGAGGTGTGAAAATGTTATGGTTTATACCACACGGTTCTCACAATAACATATGTGTTGAATTAAGATGCTTGACACTAGCTTTTTTAATTACTTTTGAGAATTGTAGATCATTTATTCAGTCATTCGATATAAAACAATTGATGCCGTTTTAAGGTCTGATATTGGAAAACAATCAGTGAACTAGTATTTTCCTTTGAGTAACAGCTGAATAGGCCTTATCTTATTTGCATCCTTTGTTTCCATTGTAGGAGCTTGGACGAGAGCAACCTCAGCTATCAACTACCTTCACAATTCTTTACCACACTTGAATAGAATGATAACAAACAGTATTTCGTCAATTAATTTAAAGATCTGGTTTAATTATGCAATCATGTCGCTTTAATCTATGACTGATCGGCCAGGCGATGATGATAATAATAATTTTAATTTTAATATGCTACTGGCCTTGCTTTTAAGATTCTGCTGTGTATGGATGTTATTGATATAGCAATGCATTGTGCCTTTAGACTTACTAAGAATTGTCTCGAGAGTCTAGAGAGGTTGTAATCCTCTCTAGACTCAACTTTCTCTCGCTGACAATCTGTCTCAGTCAGACGGGCAACTTCCCAGCCCTCAGTATCTGAAAGCTGAATTTCAATCTCCTCCCAGTGCTCCCATATTCAAATGCCTCAAAAGTCAATTCACCCAAACCTTACTAAGTCCAGGCATCTCAAGAGAAGAAATATGCTCACTGAAAAATCTATTTAAAATATTATACTGTCAATATTATATTTGTTTAGTTCCCCTGTAAAAAAATACAAAATAAATGTGCATTCTCTACAGTTTAAAGAGATCGAATAACATGAACTTGGTTTTTAAATAATTGTCTAGTGTTATGCCAGTACACTGATGGTAATGGTTTACCATCTTCACGTCAATGTGGGATTGAAAGAACACAAGTATCTCTATTGATAGCATTCTTCCTCTTATCCTGGTTTATGTTTTGCTTAATCATTAGTACAAAATTATGTTTGAGGCAGCCGTATGGAAACAACGCCTCTGAATGAACAAAACAACACAGTTCATGTTGATCTTCCATTGCATAACTGTGCACAGGACGAACCTATCACCGCAGGGGACTGGGTTGGCGTTTTCAAAGTCCAACTGTATCCACATCTAGAAGTATAGAATTTTTGGGGGCAGAGATAGATCTTGTTTAGTTCCATGTATTAATCACATAAGTTATTGCTCATAGTCAGACTGGTATCGAGGCTATTCAACATTTTCTTGAACCCTTTTCCCCAGAATAATTGAACCATTCAACAGAAGAACCATACAGTACCTTCAGAAAGTATTCACACACCTTGACTTTTTCCACATTTTGTTGTGGATTCAATTGAGTTTTTTTTGTCATTGGCCTACACACAATACCCCATAATGTCAAAGTGGAATTATGTTTTTTGAAATTACCCAATTATGGCAAGCCTAAAGAAGTTCAGGAATAAAAATGTGCTTAACAAGTCACATAATAAGTTGTATGGACTACCTAATCTCTGTACCCCACACATACTGTAAGGTCTCTCAGTCACGCAGTGAATTTCAAACACAGGTTCAACGACAAAGACCAGGGAGGTTTTCCAATACCTTGCAAAGAAGGGCACCTATTGGTAAAAATTAAAAAGCAGACATTGAATATCCCTTTGAGCAAGGTGAAGTTATTAATTGCACTTAGGATGGTGTATCAATACACCCAGTCGCTACAAAGATACAAGCGTCCTTCCTAACTCGGTTGCCGGTGAGGAAAGAAACCGCTCAAGGATTTCACCATGAGGCCAATGGTGACTTTAAAACAGTTACAGAGATTAATGGCTGTGATAGGAGAAAACTGAGGATGGATCAACAACATTGCAGTTACTCCACAATACTAATCTAAATGACAGAGTGAAAAGAAGGAAGCCTGGACAGAATAAAATTATTCCAAAACATGCATCCAATTTTCAATAAGGCACTAAAGTAAAATTGCACAAAATGTGCCAAAGAAATTAACTTTATATCCTGAGTACAAAGCAACACATCACTGAGTATGACTCTTCATATTTTCAAGCATGGTGGTGGCTGCATCATGTTATGGGTATAATTTTAAGGATAAAAATTAAACAGAATGGAGCTAAGCATAAGCAAACCTGGTTCAGTCTGCTTTCCACCAGACACGGGGAGATGAATTCACCTTTCAGCAGGACAACCTAAAACACAAGGGCAAATCTACATTGGAGTTCTTTTACCCAGTTTTCATGATATCCAATTGGTAGTTATGGTCTTGTCCCTTCATTGCAACTCCCGTACGGACTCGGGAAAGGCGAAGGTCAAGAGCCATGCGTCCTCCGAAACACAACCCTGCCAAGCTGCACTGCTTGCTTAACCCAGCCAAGCCAATGTGTCAGAGGAAACACTACAACTGGCAACCTTGTCAGCATGCATGCGCCCGGCCCGTTTGAAGCTGGTACGAAACTGAAAGTAAAAGATGCAAAAACGAAACTTAAGAAAGGGAAGCATAGAAATAATGCACATAGAACAGATCTAACCTTTCTTAGACTTGCTTTCAATGAGAATTAAATATCTATAACTAACATTTCAATGTGAATTCGTTCTGGTCACAGAGAAAGTAACAAATTGCAGCTTTAAATCTGCTGAAAATATATGTCAAGACATGAAAAGTGTTTTCTGGCAATCATCAAAAACCAATTTGAAAGAGCTTGAAGAATTTTGAAAATAATAATGGGCAAATATTCTACAATTGAGGTGTGCTAGCTCTTAGAGACTTACCCAGAAAGAGTCACAGCTGTAATCACTGCCAAAGGTGATTCTAACATATATTGACTCAGAGTTGTGAATACTTATGTAAATTATATATTTTTGTATTTCATTTTCAATACATTTGCAAAATGTTCTAAAAACAAGTTTTCACTTTTTCATTATGGGGTATTGTGTGTAGATGGGTGATAAAAATATATATTTAATCCATTTTGAATTCAGGCCGAATACTTTCTGAAGGCACTGTATGTGCATTTTTTATTTTCAGATGATTACTGATTTTGTATCTTAATATCTTTTGTAGTATACATTCACTGTAATGTTACTGAGTTCTCAATTGACACTGAAATGTATTGTACATGTTGTTTATTTTAAGGCTGTATGTAAATCAAGACTGGAAGATTCATATCAACTATACAACTGGAAATATACTGTTCCATATCATCAACATGGAGATGTATGTTTCTTTGGTGGAAAGGTTCAATTGACCATATTGTGCTGGGGATTACAGTACTAATTTTAGCAGACACTTATCCAGAGTGACATACAGGAGTAATTAGGGTTAAGTGCCTTGCTCGAGGGAACATCGACAGATTTCTCACCTAGTCTGCTTGGGGATTCGAACTAGCAACTTTTCAGTTACTGGCCCAATGCTCTTAACAACTAGGCTACCTGGCACCTAGTCCTCCAGTTTACAGGTATATAAAGGTACAGTAAAGTTCAATGACATGCTGTTAACCCTTTGCCTGGCTACCCATCCACATCGCTCCGACCAAATAGCACACCCACTAACTTCCTATATCACGGAGCTCCGCCTCATAGGGGGGCTTCGCTCCTAGTGGTTTACCCCGCTGCCTGGCAGCCAATAGCCTGACAGTCAGCCTCCCATTTTCTTCAGCGAGACTGGAGATTGGTCTGAAGAATTGCACAATAAGACAAGTCTCAAGATGATCTTGCCACCGTTGATCCGGTCACAGCGTTGCCACCACCAAAAGCTATTTTAAGAGCTCAGTGCTGCTGTTCCTCTCTGCATGGCATCCAGGACCCCCCCCCCCCCCCCCCCACTCTCAGGTTCTGAGGGCTCGTCTGGAGATGATGACGCCGACAGGGACGACATTGGGGATGCTTTTTCCAAAGAGCCGACTCCACTGAGAGAGCCGACTCCACTGACCCCCTGGGGAAGGTGAGTGTGACAGTGACATCGGGGAGAGGGAAGAGTTCTACCTCTCCTCGGAACAATCGTCCACTCTGTCAGCCATCTTCCCTACACTCCGACTTCTTGGGGCTTATCGAGGGGACCATGGGATCACCTCCCCCTTCCCCTAGCTAGAGATATTGACATGATGGTGGAAGGGCCTTGAGCTCAGTGACGCAAAGTGGCGAAACCTATAGCTCCCGTAATGCCCTCGCTGGATAAGTACGCAGGGGGCGCCTGGGATGAACCACTAATGGCAACAACCCATAACCAGGGGTATCCCCAGGCTGGATAGGACACTGTTTTCCCACATAATTCCAGAAAAGTTGGATGCCAATGGAACGCGAAGAAGCCCTCTCTGCCCTCCTTCAAAGACTGCTTCACTGTGGAACTGGCAGACAAGAGCTATGCTCTCTGCGCGCAAGCTTCGGCAGCAGCTAACAACGTCGCCTTGCTCACTACGGCCCTGTCCCGAATGTCAACGGGTCAGACGACCTTTTCCGAGGCCAAAGTCAAGGAGGTGTCACATCTGTCTGGCGCCGTACTCCACCTTACCCAGGCACTGGCTGTGTGTGTGGGATGAGTTATGGCCACCTCTGTAGTTGCACAGAGGCTTTGGCTTTCTGTGACAGTCATAAAAGAGGCTGACAGAACACCCCGTTTGAATGCTCCAATTTCAAATGATGGACTTTTTGGAGTTGCCGTTGTGGAGGCAATGGAGAGCTTCAAGAAGAAGAGAAGAGACAGTTGTGAAAGCGTGGGCCTGACCCAAAGTGTCAGCCCGTCGTCGGGCCCACCGGCAGGCAACCACTGACATCACACGTGCGATGATCTCCACTCCCAGTCCGGCGGCACCCGCCACCTCGGCTGTTAGGGAAGTGGTGGCAGAGCCACCGCCCGTTTCCTTTCCTCACTCTGCTTCTAGTATAAGTGCTGGAGCTTGTCCTCTCATGCACACAGACGCAGGGGTAGAGCGCGTTCGCCCCTCACTCACCACGACCACCCTCGGCGTCTGCGTTACCACACAAGGCCTTCCCGCAAGCGCCCTCTTGCCATATGTTCTTTGGCCCCTGTACTACACGTTGCAACCATTTCGAGTATAGGCATAGGGCCCACACACACTGTGTTCCTCGCTATCAGAGCATTATTGGGAGTGGCATTGAAGCTGTACTCTGCCCACCTGGTTAGACCGGACGCTGAGGCGGGGTTGCACCATTTAATTTTGTTACCCACCTCATAAAAATGGTGATGGCGTCACCAGAGAAGGTTACAGATCTGAACAAGGAAACAATGGGCTCTACTCGTCCTATTTTCTCGTGCAAAAGAAGAAGGACGATTCTGGATTTGCGGGCTTTAAACAAGTCCAGAGCCAAATGACCTTTCAGCATGCTCATGACCATCAACCTGCCAGTGCTTTAGCGTCACAGGAGGTTTCTGCGCTTTGCTTTCCAAGGAGTGGCCTACGAGTACACGAGGGTGCCTTTTGGGTATGCTCTAGCTCCTCTCACCTTTTCCTAATGTGCCAGGGAGTTGGGGTTCTGGCATACTTGGACAACCTGCTGTTTCTCTCCCCACCAGTAGAGCTGGCGATCACACACACGACCAGACTGGTGACTCTTCTCATGCGTATGGGCTTTGCAGTGAACTGGGAAAAGAACGTGCTTTGTCAGAGATTCACAGACGGAGCAAGATAAATAAATAAATACAGTATGGGGATGAGGTAGTTGGATTAGCTATTTACCGATGGGCTATGTACAGGTGCAGTGATCTGTGAGCTGCTCTGACAGCTGGTGCTTAAAGTTAGTGAGGGAGATATGAGTCTCCAGCTTCAGTGATTTTTGCAGTTAGTTCCAGTCATTTGCAGCAGAGAACTGTAAGGAAAGGCAGCCAAAGGAGGAATTGGCTTTGGGGGTGACCAGTGAAATATACCTGCTGGAGCACGTGCTACGGGTGGGTGCTGCTATGGTGACCAGTGAGCTGAGATAAGGCGGGGCTTTACCTAGCAAAGACTTGTAGATGACCTAGAGCCAGTGGGTTTGGCGATGAGTATGAAGCGAGGGCCAGCCAACGAGAGCATACAGGTCACAGTGGTGGGTAGTATATTGTGCTTTGGTGACAAAACAGATGGCACTGTGATAGACTGCATCCAATTTGTTGAGTAGAGTGTTGGAGGCTAATTGTTAAATGACATCACCGAAATCGAGGATCGGTGGGATGGTCAGTTTTACGAGGGTATGTTTGGCAGCATGAGTGAAGGATGCTTTGTTGCGAAATAGGAAGCCAATTCTAGATTTAACTTTGGATTGGCGATGCTTAATGTGAGTCTGGAAGGAGAGTTTACAGTCTAACCAGACACCTAGGTATTTGTAGTTGTCCACATATTCTAAGTCAGAACCGTCCAGAGTAGTGATGCTGGACGGGTGGGCAGGTGCGGGCAGCGATCGGCTGAAGAGCATGGATTTAGTTTTACTTGCATTGAAGAGCAGTTGGAGGTCACGGAAGGAGAGTTGTATGGCATTGAAGCTCGTCTGGAGGTTAGTTAACATAGTGTCCAAAGAAGGGCCAGAAGTATACAGAATGGTGTCGTCTGCGTAGAGGTGGATCAGAGAATCACCAGCAGCAAGAGCGACATCATTGTTTGACATGCAACGTGCGCCGTCCACTATCAAGCTGTATGCCTTGGCTATTTCTGTCATGAGGGTTTTGTCATTGTGTCTGTTTTTAGCCACCCACTGGTGAAACACTTTCTGCTCCCATAGTGAAACACTGTTTGAACCTCTGGCCCAGAACTCTTTGAGAATGCTGTCTTTGAAGAATGCTGTATTTTTACTTGCCCTGACCCCACTGTCTCGCCATCAACGATGATCTGAGCAGGACAGTGTTGCGTCCTAATCCGGCGTTCATGCCTAAGATTATTAAGAGCTCTTTGATTGGATAGATTTGTTAGAGACGACCAAATCGCTGATAAATTTGTTTTGTACAACGCATCTAATTTTGACCTCACACAAACAACTTCTAGGATGGCAGATTCTATTTCCTGCCCCTTCTCTCTGACCTCCTCATGAAATCTGGGCTGAATTGATGTGTATGTTTATAAATGAAACATACATCATTAAGCTGCCATTAGTTTAGAAGCAAAATCTCATCTAGTGCAGAAGAGCAATTTGTGAAGTCACAGAGTAAATTAGCTCTCTATCTGAGAGGAGGGGGGGGGGTCCCAGTGGAGTTTGGTCCCTTAATTTAAACGGGCATGCCACTATATTTCCAGCCGAGGAAAAACTCGGAGGATATTACACAGACCTTAGCAAAATATTTTATACAGCATGCCTCAGCACGCACCAATGAACTTCACTCATTAATCATCATCATATCAACCTAGTATTTTGACTCAATACTGAAGCCGATTATATCCTTGAAACGTCCATAATGCAATTTTTACCTCTTTTGGACAGTTTTTCTTCTGCTCATCTCATGACGTTTTGTGCTGCTCTTCTCAATTCTTCTTTGTGAGGTTAGGCATCACTTAAATTCATAAGCTGTAGTTGTTGTTGTTCTGGATGCTCTGTGAGCCCGACTTAGGCAGCTGAGATGAGATAGGTTCCCTGCTCGCTGTTCCCAACAAGGGATTAGTGGTCTTTGTGAAGTTAGGCAGTTGAACCCAGTTTGACATTGAACAGTTTGAACACAGTTTCTGATTGTATGTCTTTGTAGAAAGCAAATTGTGGTTGCAGCGGGTTGCAGTTGGGAAGTGTTGGGGTAACACAACTAGTGATTCACAACAGATCAGTAAGCAGCTACCAAGTCCAGGTCCAGGACCCAGGAGAGATGAGACGAGAGGCACGACACACACAAGAGATACGTCTCCAATCACAATGAGGAACAGGGGATCAGGACTGGTTCTCTCTATGACATTTGGAATCTCTGTCTCCTTTGTCCCTCCTTTTCTTGCCTTGTACTAAGCTAAAGTATGTTTTGACTACAAACTTACGTTTGGCTTGCCACATTTCTCTACCAACTACCAGCATTTGTATGACGCAGGCTTGAGACAGTTGGCTTTGTTTGAAACATTTGAAAACAGACACCTAACCTCTACTTGGGTGCAAACAGCAGGCTTGAGGGTGCTACAAACCCTTTAGTTTATCAGGCACTGTGTACACACCGCTTCCATAGAATACAAAATGAACAATTTTCCAAAAACGAAATTGGTCATCTGAAAATGAAGACACTCTGAGAATGTAATCACGTTGTCAAATAGCATTAAAGAGCACTCTATAATCACAGGTTCACTCATTGTTTACTCTCTATTCCTATTGGTAAACTTGTTTGTTCCCTTTGTAGACCGTCAGCCCATCAACACAGTACTTCAACCAAGCTATTGCATTGGGCCATTTTCTTTACTCTGAGATGAG
Organism: Salmo trutta; assembly: GCF_901001165.1. Classification (NCBI taxonomy): domain Eukaryota; kingdom Metazoa; phylum Chordata; class Actinopteri; order Salmoniformes; family Salmonidae; genus Salmo; species Salmo trutta. Next base: position 13,793,398 of record NC_042980.1, read on the forward strand.
GTCTAAAACACTGCCAATCTCCATCAGTTGATATATGACAGTGATCACACAGAGCACCTTCAGATTACACTGAGCCCACCTTTATCACCACTACAGCAGGCACAGCTGAATGGCCTCTGAAGGTGACACTGTAGCAGTCAGCTACAGCAAGTAGCCGATACAGAGACTTATGACTGACTTTGCAGAAAATCCACTGGGCATGGCTCAGAGGGGATGAAAGGGGTTTTGGTTGGGGAACATATGATGTGCTTTAAGGCCAACATCAGTTGTTCAAGTGGTTACCTATACAGAATGTATATCCTACAGCCTGGGAGCTGTCACAGTCAGCGTTGCTTGAAACGTATAATTTATATGTATATATATTTTTAAATGTAACCTTTATTTAACTAGGCAAGTCAGTTAAGAACAAATTCTTATTTACAATGACGGCCTACCCAGGCCAAACCCGGACAACGCTGGGCCAATTGTGCGCCGCCCTATGGGACTCCCAATCACGACTGGATGTGATACAACCTGGAATCAAACCATGGACTGTAGTGACGCCTCTTGCACTGAGATGCAGTGCCTTAGACCGCTGCGCCACTCGGGAGCCCTAAATAAAGGCATGAGGGAGAGACTCATTGCTGCTATGAGGACCAGCGGGGGTGTTACTGAAGAAAAGATGTCCCTGAACCACATGATCACTCCTCTCCAGTGTTCGTCAATCATTTATTTTCCACTTGTCAACCGTGGCTGTGTCTTGACATGTTTTGTGAGGTGTCTAGTAAAAGCCATCCTCCAGTTGTTTATTTAAAGCCCCATAGTGGCATTGCAATTGTGTTGAATTTAAATGGAATGTATATCATTTGTCCAATTTTACTTGAGCTTTTTACATTATTAGGAAACAGAATGATTTATGTCCACGGAATATGTGTTGCAATATCTCTGCTTTACGGAGACAATTTCACACAGAAGAGAAGAAAAGCTCAACTCGTCAGCACCTTTTGCTTTGTGTTCATTGATGGGTGGCTGGCTAGACCACACTCAGACAAAGACCTCTATCAGTCCTGTCAGGCTGCAAGAGTAAACGGCTCTCCAGTTAGACTAGTTTAATGAGAAAACGTGATTGGTATTAGCTGGGACCTGGAGTTGCTATTGATTTGTTTTGGTAGACTGTAGACTTGTAGTCGGAAGAATGTAGTGGAGAATAATGGTGTGTCGTTTCAAGTCTGGCCACGGAATATCTTAAGGCACATGTGAGGCTGGAATTTTCTAATCTAAAACATGTGGAATGCAATCACTGCACAGTGTTAACCACACGAGAGCATAGCTACTCACCCGAAGATCAGAAAGCCATGTGTGTGCATGTGTAAACAGCTTGTGTACGTTGTTTATCTGCCCCCGTGGTGTAATGTTTATCCCTCACCATAACACTTACCTATTTTAGCTATTCTCTCAAGGTAGGCCAGTAATTGCATCAATTAGTGGTGATAACGAAACAAAGCACAGGCCCCTTAACAATAGATCATCGAGGCATTTTCAAAGACGGAGACGGAGATAAATGCACTGGATCTTCCAGCGCCATTAGCCCCCATTTCAGGCCAAAATTAAAGAGCGTCTTGTGGAAGGCCTTGATGCCTGGACCAGGGCAATATTGGACAGGGGGTGGATGAAAGGATCAGAGGGAGAGAGAGTCAGAGAGAGAGAAAGAGATGGAGGGTGAGGGAGAGACTCAGAGAGCAAGGCAGTCCTGCAGTGGTGGAAAGTGATGAAGATTGGGGCGAAGAGGCCGCACCACAGGGCAATCAAATTGGCAGTAGCAGAAAATAACTTGTTTTGGGAGATCAAATGAGTTTTCATCAAGGAAAAAATGGTATTTTCTTCTCTTAACTATGACAAGGTATGGTGCTAATGGAAGTGGAAGAAGGCCCCTGTAGAAACAGGTAATGGGAGAACGAGCAGGGTGTGAATCTATTGGAAACAAAGGGAATATTTATCCCTCTGGTGTCTGCCTGAGGTGTCATTAGTCAGAGCAATTCAATTCAGCCAATAGGCCTTTATTCGATGTATGCACGCTGGGTTCCAATTGGAAAAAGACGTACAGCAGCAATAATTTGTTTTTGCAGATTCTCTTTTTTTGTTCTGTTCAGATGAAAGTCAGATTTCCTCCTCGGGGTTTAGTGTTCTTCATAGAAGCTCCATGTGACTATGTCAATGGGTGTTCCCTGTCTGGGTTCTACTGAGGCTGGGTGGGTACTCCAAATGGGTACGGAAGTGGATGGTTTGATAGTTCTGTATGGCGCATAAGACTCACATGTTATGCCGACTGTAGGATAGATTAAATGCTTTTTGCAAAGAATAATATTTTCATCCGCTTTACTCGGTGTTGTATAGCACATTATACAGTAAATGTTGCAGATATTACTCACAGGCAGCAACATTTGATCTTGAAACTTCAGAAATATGTCTTGAATCTAATCATACTCAGAGAGACTCTGCAGATTGTACCTTACATTTCAATAATCCCATTTGATTTGGCAGCAGGCGAGCGGAGAGTAGCCCACGTAAATTGATTTGCTTCTTTCTGTATATCGCAGCTCAGTGTTTCATGTGATCATTATACCCAATGGACGTTGCATTAAATGAACACAAAAGTACTGATACACAGTCATACTTGGGTCTCTTTGTGCTGTGGCCTGCCACTTAACATAAACTTTGCCTGTGTGCCTGTGCTTTATGTTTCTCTGTGTAATCCAGAGAGGTTAGAAAAATGATCTAGATCCTCTCTTAGGTTGTACAGGGATTCAGATTGCGGATTTAAGAGGAAATTGATTTCTAGCCCCTCTATATTATTGTTGGATCTGATTTTAATAACTAACATTTCGATGGCCATAATAAATAGATATGCTGACAGTGGAAAACCTTGTTTCCTCCTCTTGACAGTTTAATACTTTCTAAGTAGCCATTATTTACTATTTTACACCTAGGGTTACTATACATAACTTTAACACATTGTATAAGAGATTCTCCTCAATTAAAATAGTCCAGGAATTTATATATAAATTCTTGTCATACTTTATCAAAAAACGTTTCAAAATCTGCTATGAATACCACACCTTGTTTCCTAATGTTCTATTGTTTCAAATAGTTGTCTTATATTATCTCCAAAGTATCGTCCATGTAAAACAAAAACTTTTAGATAGACTGGATCTTTGTACTTACCAGCTGGGTAATGCTTCAGTAATAGTGAAATCAAACCTTCTTTCTGAGTACCTGATAGTTTACCTGATTGAAGTGGTTAAAACATGCTAATAGATGATCTTTGAGTAGATCAAAAAAGGTTTCATATACAGTACCAGTCAAAAGTTTGGAAACACCTACTCATTCAAGGGTTTTTCTTTATTTTTAGTATTTTCTACATTGTACAATAATAGTGAAGACATCAAAACTATGAAATAACATATATGGAATCATGTAGCCACCCTTTGCCTTGACTCTTGGCATTCTCTCAACCAGCTTCATGAGGAATGCTTTTCCAACAGTCTTAAAGTGTAAAATGTAAAAAAAATTAAAGGAGTTCCCACATACACTGAGCACTTGTTGGCTGTTTTTCCTTCACTCTGTGGTCCTAGTTAAATAAAGGTGTAAAAAAAAATATATTTTTTAAATCGTCAAATCGGTGGCCAAAAATACCGATTACCGATTGTTATGAAAATCAGAAATCGGCCCTAATTAATCGGCCATTCCGATTAATCGGTCGACCTCTAGTATGTGTTTCCTGTCTCTCTGTGCCAGTTCGTCTTGTATGTTTTTCAAGTCAACCAGCGTTTTTCTCGTATTCCTCGTATTGCCTGTCCACTACCATTCTCTTGCCTACCCCTTTTGGATTGTTTAATAAATATCAATAAATATCAAGTCTCTGAATGTCCTTGATTGGTCCAGCCAGAGCCCAGACTTGATTGAACATCTCTGGAGATACCTGAAAATAGCTGTGCAGCGATGCTCCCTATCCAACCTGACAGAGCTTGAGAGGATCTGCAGAGAAGAATGAGAGGAAAACCTCAAGTACAGGTGTGCCAAGCTTGTAGCGTCATACCCAAGAAAACTTGTGGCTGTAATTGCTGCCAAAGGTGCTTCAACAAAGTACTGAGTAAAGTGTCTGAATGCTTCTGTAAATGTGATATTTCCTTTTATACATTTGCAAAAATGTCTTAAACCTGTTTTGCTTTGTCATTATGGGGTATTGTGTGTTGATTGATGGGAAAACATGATTTAATCCATTTTAGAATAAGACTAACGTAAGAAAATGTGGGAAAGTGAAAGGGTGAATACTTTCCGAATGCACTGTACCCTCAAAACAACAGTTAATTACTTTTTAAAAATTCAATGTATTTTCCACGTAGATTCCATGTTACAATACGTTGACAAATGACGTTGAAGCAACCTTGATTGAACCAGTTTGTGCTCAGTGGGATGGTGTTAAGGACCCAACACTCTTGGGGTGTTAGTTCATCAACACTTTGAAAAGTGTTAGTTTAACACTTTGATATGGTCACATATAATCACAAATTTGCTGTGTAGGTTAAAAATGCACTTTCAATCAAGGAACTTCTGTGGTGAGATATTATCCTGGTAGGGAAATACATCACATGGAAATGTAGGGTCACATCTCTAGCAAAAAAGGGGCCCCTTTTTCATTTCATGGTTGATGTTGAGGTGTATCATGCCAAAACACGCTCCGGTGCACTGCAGGGAAGATTCAGAGGGGGAGTCGCTCCAAAGCAGAGGCGAACTGAAACTGGGTCCAGGGCATGGTCCATCCATCCATCTTCACATACTTGGAATATTCATAACGTTGTATGGAAGCATGTGTGCATAGGGGCACGTCTGTGATGGGTAGAACTGGTGATGTGCGTTCACATCTAATGTTGAGTGAGTGTTAAGGTGTTTATCTCTGAGGGGATTTGCTATCTCCACTGTGTTGTTTTATCACACTGGAGAAGGAATACCATGCCAGGTTCCCTGAAGCTCTCTCTCTCTATCTATCCAGGCTTAATGAGCACTCAGATACGACAGTCTGTGCAGGCCAGTCAGTGTTGGGGTGAGTGGCATCAATGCCCCAGTGCTTATGTACTACTGCAGTTATCTTATTAGTGCAGGAAACTAGAGAGTCATTCCTGCTCCTGAGACACCAGGTCATCCAGGGTCACTGGAGGTCAGGGGGGTCATTGGGTTAGGGGTGTGGCGTGTCGAGGACAGGTGACCTGATGGTGCTGATCAAACCCTGGCTATCAGCTTAGCCTAAGTGCAATTAAGAGTTTCCTGAATACCAAATCTAATTTAGTGTTCAGCAAATAATTGCTGGAACACTAAAGAGAAGCTGATTTGGACTTGAGTACCTAATTGGCTAAAGAACCTGTTGACTTATTTCCATTTAAGCCTTGTCCAGCAGTGTGTATAGGAAGGGAGAGTTCAGTGAATGAAGACTAGCCTCTTAGCAGAGAAATAATAAGGTGTCAGGTTATTAGTAACATTGAACCCCACAAATACAAATACAAAGTTTTGTTAAACTGGGGGAAATTTACTGGTTAGCACTAAGCAGTAAGCACCACTGTGTCACCACTGGAATTGAGTAATATGGATTTAGTTTCACAAATGGTCCGGGGTGTACACTTCTGAAAAGTGAGAGGTGATCACTGCGTGATTGGTCAATTTACCCCTGACCTGGGGCGTATGGTTCATTGAAGATATATACGACTATTAGCCAGCTGTCACATTCGCACTGAGGGTTTGAGTGTGATAGGCCACCTATGGCTATAGGCCTTAGATTGCTATTGGCCTTTTGGGGATTTGCAAATCAAACACCATCAGCTATTTTAACAGGGCTAAAGGGGACTGTGATTCGGCAGGGCTCAGACTGATTATGCTCTGCTGCTGCCTTGGAGTGTGAATAGAATAATTCCTCTCAGTTAACACAGACATTGTCCTCCTACACCTTTTCACCCACTGGTGACAGCCAGGGCTGCAATGACATAGCAGCTCTCTGGGCTCACCCAACAAACTGCTCACCAGGATTACCAATGCTCTGCTCTCTCTTTCTTTTTCTCTTTCTCGTTCTCTTTCCGTCTCTCTCGCTCTCTCTCCCCCTCTGTTTGACAGGATGATTGTAGGCCTCTGTACCTACTCTACAGCATTCTTGTGCTGCTGCTGTTTGGTCTCCAACAAGTCCTCTCCTCAACTCTGACAGGTCCTTGAGTAGGCTTGGTGTAAACATCCACCCTGGTGAATGATCTAGCAGCTTGCTATTTACTTAGTGATGTGATGCTGAGAGAAAAGCGGTGCTGTTTTCACATTGCCACCCTCTCTCAATCTAGATCTGGAGCTGAGAAAAATGCGTTGCGTCTGACCGCAATCCTGTTCTGTATCTGAGAGGTCTTAGAGCAAACCAGCCAGGAACCTGACATCAAAAGAATGCACACAAGGTACCAAATTATCATTTTTAAGAAAAGTGCCAACACTGTTAATTGTGTGTGATCTCCATTTGTGAATTCAATGGTTTACTGCTTCAAGGGAATTCAAGGGAAATGTGCTTTTGCTTAATACCACAGTGCTGGTTGAATATGATTTTTGGGGGGCTTTATTTATGGACTTCTGCAACCTCTTCTCTTGCACGTTCTCCAATCAGCGGTTTAGAGGAAGCTTACACTCAATTGGACTCATCACTGACACAAGTGTGGACAGTAAATATGAGGAATATCCCACTGTAATTAAACTGCAGTTCCATTTCAGTAGTCATTAACTATAAGCAGAATCTGCATATCTGCAGAATAAGTCATGCTTTTGGCAAAGTTAAATACTGAAATGTGTCCTGGTGCAAATGCCGAGTTGTTGGATAACAACATAATTTACAGCTGATGTCTTACAACTAACAAAAACGATCAGGATTGTCTCATATGGTCAAAGCATGTATTTTCCTTTTATTCATACAAACAGCTCAGTCTCATGGCAATCAGATGACATTCGGAAAGTATTCAGACCCCGTTACTTTTTCCACATTTTTTTCCATAAAAATTTTAACAGAAATACCTTATTTACATAAGTATTCAGACCCTTTGCTATGAGACTCGAAATTGAGCTCAGGTGCAACCTGTTTCCATTGATCACTCTTGAGATGTTTCTTCAACTTGATTGGAGTCCACCTGTTGTAAATTCAATTGATTAGACATGATTTGGAAAGGCACACACCTGTCTATATGAAGTCCCACAGTTGACAGTGCATGTCAGAGCAAAAACTAAGCCATGAGGTCGAAGGAATTGCCCGTAGAGCTCCGAGACAGGATTGTGTTGAGTCACAGATCTGGGGAAGGGTACCAAAACATGTCTGCAGCATTGACAGTCCCTAAGAACACAGTGGCCTTCATCATTCTTAAATGGAAGAATTTTGGAACCACCAAGACTCTTCCTACAGCTGGCCACCCGGCCAAAATGTTTGTCGTTGTTGAACACTGTCGAACGCCGAAACCTGGACTAAAGACCTCGGTCTGACAGTTTTTTTATATGGCAGTATTTTTATATACTTTTATTTTATTTTGAATCCTGCGGCTCTGTTGAGCTAAATTACTGTGAGCGCTGCTATCTGTCCCAGGATCCTGCCAGATTCCGTATAGGGGGAGAGACGCAAAAGCCCAGCTAGCCTAGCTGGCTCAGCGGTCTCAAATGGAGGCCGCTATTAAACGTTTCCAACGTTGCAGGAGCTGTGTTTACTTTGCTTTGTTCTGGGACAATGTGGAATGTGCTGACTTTCAATGTAACAACTGCTTGCTTGCAGAGGACTACAGGAGCGAAGTAGCTACTCTTAGCAAGCAAATAGGAAACCTACACAAGCTACTGGGGAACCCACTCCCACCTATTCGTTCTTCCACCCCAGTAGCCAGACGCCGCTCTGGTCTGGTGGAAGTTTCGCTGCCTGTCGGCTCTCCATAGCCGACTGGCCGGTGCTAGGCAGGGTTCCATCCCCGAAGGGGTCTCCCCCTTCCCTAGAAAATGGAGCTGTTTTCGAACCAACCAACCAGCCATGGAGGTACGTCATTTGCCGTGGAAGTCAAAGAAGGCATCCTCTGGCAACAGGGGTCTCCATGGAGATGTTGAACCCGGAACTGACACAGACCAGAAACAGCTTTGCCGCCCTGGATCCAGAGGTTCCAGCGCCTTCGTCCTTGGTGGCTTCCCAATCAAGATTGGATCCGGAGGTACCTGCATCTTCGTCCTCGGCTCTGTCTCCCTCTCCGGTGGCTTCTACCTCGGGTTCAGATCCTCTGAGCTCCCAGCCTCACCAGACCGTGAGGCTGCCTGAGAGACCGGCCCATTCAGCATCACCAGCTGTCATCATAGGCATAGTGAGAAACATCTCGGTCCCCAAGGCAAAAACCCTGTGCTACCCAGGAGCACGAGTACAGTACATAACAAGGCTGCTTCCGACTGTTCTACCAGCTGACACACAGTTGACCCATGTGGGGTCAAACGACATCAGGAGGGCTAGCTCGGAACATTTGAAAATCGATTTTAAAGAACTGATTTTAGCATTAAAAGACAAAAAAATTGCCAATAATTTCGGGTCCAGTACCATCGTTGGGCCGCGGGTGTGAAAGATTCAGCAGACTGCTGGCATTACACATCTGGCTAAAAGACTACTGTAGCTCTGCTGGAGTCACTTTTATTGATAACTTTGACACCTTCTGGAAACAGAAGATACTCTACAGGAATGACGGAGTACATCCAAATCATCTTGGCTCCTGAACTCTGTCCACGCATTTCAAGGCTACGTTGAAACAAAGACTGGTAAATGATCCAATACCAGCTCAGTTAATCCTTACCATTGTGACAATGAGACGTCATAATGCTGCATCAAATGTACATGATCTTAGGGGCATTGGCAAACACAATGTAAATAATTAAATGTATGTACCCTAATTGCACCGAATACATCTGTTTATCCTACAGCTATTGTAAGCAGTAATCATGAGCCTATAAACCAGAGTTACACTGTTAGCACTGAGGCGGTCTGCAATAGTAGGAAGACCACTTTATGCAGCTCACGGTGCACTATCAGCTCCAATGTAAATAACATGAGTAAGTCTACCTCTGATAAACTTCCCAGTAAAGCATTAAAAACAATCAAGCTACCCAGAAAAGTGCTAAAAATAGCCCATATTAACATATGTAGCCTAAGAAACAAGGTCCATGAAGTCAATAACTTGCTTGTAACAGATGACATTCATATTCTGACTATCTCTGAAACTCACTTAGATAATACCTTTGATGATACAGTGGTAGCAATACATGGTTATAACATCTACCGAAAAGACAGAAATGCCAACAGAGGCGGTGTTGTGGCCTATATTCAGAACCACATTCCTGTAAAGCTTAGAGACGATCTAATGTTAAATACTGTTGAAGTAATATGGCAACAGGTTCTGTAAAAACTGTTAAATCCCCTTGGATTGATGAGGAATTGAAAAATTGTCAGCCCAACTGATTGGCAAACGAACTGCAAATTAACAAATCATGTGACTAAACTAAATAAAAAAATAAAAAAAACTACACTATGAAACAAAGATAAATGATATAAAGAATGATAGTAAAAAGCTTTGGGGCACTTTAAATGACATTTTGGGAAAAAAAGTCAACTCGGCTCCTTTATTTATTGAATCAGATGGCTCATTCATCACAAAGCCCTCTGATATTGAAAACTACTTTAATGACTTTTTCATTGGCAAGATAAGCAAACTTAGGGATGACATGACAGCAACAAACACTGGCACTACACATCCAAGTATATCGGACCAAATTATGAAAGACAAGAATTGTACTTTTGAATTCTGTAAAGTCCGTGTGGAAGAGGTGAAAAAATGATTGTTGTCTATCAACAATGACAAGCCACCAGGGTCTGACAATCTGGATAGAAAATTACTGAGGATAATAGCAGACGATATTGCCACATCTTCAATTTAAGCCAACTAGAAAGTGTGTGTCCTCAGGCCTGGAGGGAAGCTAAAGTCATTCCGCTACCCAAGAATGGTAAAGCCCCCTTTTACTGGCTCAAATAGCCGACCAATCAGCCTGTTACCAACCCTTAGTAAACTTCTGTAAAAAATTGTGTTTGACCAGATACAATGCTATTTCACAGTAAACCAATTGACAACAGAATTTCAGCATGCTTATAGGGAACAACACTCAACAAGCGCAGCACTTACACAACTGACTGATGATCGGCTGAGAGAAATTGATGATAAAATTATTGTGGGGGTTGTCGTGTTAGACTTCAGTGCAGCTTTTGACATTATCGATCATAGTCTGCTGCTGGAAACACTTGTGTGTTATGGCTTTACACCCCCTGCTATGATGTGGATAAAGAGTTTCTGATACAGAGGGTGTTCTTTAATGGAAGCCTCTCCAATATAATACAGTTAGAATCAGGAATTCCCCAGGGTAGCTGTTTAAGCCCCTTACCTTTTTCAATTTTTACTAACGACATGCCACTAACTTTGAGTAAAGCCAGAGTGTCTATGTATGCAGATGACTCAACACTTTACACGTCACCTACTACAGCGACTGAAATGACTGCAACACTCAAAGAGCTACAGTTAGTTTCAGAGTGGGTGGCAAGGAATAAGTTAGCCCTAAATATTTCTACAACTAAAAGCATTGTATTTGGAACAAAACACTCACTAAACCCTAAACCTTAACTAAATCTTGTAATAAATAATGTGGAAATTGAGAAAGTTGAGATGACTAAACTGCTTGGAGTAACCCTAAATTGTAAACTGTCATGGTCAAAACATATTGGTGCAGTAGTAGCTAAGATGGGGAGAAGTCTGTCTATAATAAAGCGATGCTCTGCCTTCTTAACAACACTATCAACAAGGAAGGTCCTACAGGCCTGAGTTTTGTCGCACCTTGACTACTGTTCAGTTGTGTGGTCAGGTGCCACAAAAAAAGGACTTAGGAAAATTGCAATTGGCTCAGAACAGGGCGGCACGGCTGGCCCTTGGATGTACACTGAGAGCTAATATTAATAATATGCATGTCAATCTCTCCTGGCTTAAAGTGGAGGAGAGATTGACTTCATCTCTACTTTTTATGAGAGGTATTGACATGTTGAATGCACCGAGCTGTCTGTCTGTCTAAACTACTGACACACAGCTCAGACACCCATGCATACCCCACAAGGCATGCCACAAGAGGTCTCTTCACAGTCCCCAAGTCCAAAACAGACTATGTGAGGCACACAGTACTACATAGAGCCATGACTACATGGAACTCTATTCCACATCAAGTAACTAAGATTAGATTTAAAAAAAAACAGATTAAAAAAATACCTTATGGAACAGCGGGGACTGTGAAGCAACACAAACATTGGCACAGACACATGCATACACACACACACACACACACACACACGATACATATACATACACTATACACTATACATACACATGGGTTTAGTACTGTAGATATGTGGTAGTGGTGCAGTAGGGCCTGAAGGCACAGTGTGGACAACCATCTCTGCAGCACTCCACCAATCAGGCCTCTATAGTGGTGGCCAGACAGAAGCCACTCCTCAGTAAAAGGCACATGACTGCCAGCTTGGAGTTTTCCAAAAGGCACCTAAAAGGAAGATTCTCTGGTCTGATGAAACCATGATTGAACTTTTTTGTTCTGAATGCCAAGCGTCACGTCTGGTGGAAACCGGGCACCATCCCTAAGGTGAAGCATGGTGTTGGCAACATCATACTGTGGGGATGTTTTTCAGCGGCAGGGACTGGGAGATTAGTCAGGATCGAGGGAAAGATGAATGGAGCAAAGTACAGAGAGATCCTTGATGAAAACCTGCTCCAGAGTGCTCAGGACCTCAGACTGGGGCGAAGGTTTACCTTCCAACATGACAACAAAATAGCTGTGTAAACCTGACAGAGCTTGAGAGGATCTGCAGAGAATAATGGGAGAAACTCCCCAAGTACAGGTGTGCCAAGTATTTAGCGTCATAGCCAAGAAGACGCAAAGCTGTAATCGCTGCCAAAGGTGCTTCAACAAAGTACTGAGTAGAGTCTGAATACATATGTAAATGTGACATTTATCTTTTTAAATGTTGTAATTTGCAAAAACTTTTACAAAAACTGTTTTTGCTTTGTCATTATGGGGTATTGTGTGTAGATTGATGAGGGGAAAAAACAATTGAATCAACGTAACTAAATAAGGAAAGAATCAAGGGGTCTGAATACTTTCCCGAATGCATGTATGTTGAAATGCACAACATCACAGGAACTCTTGATGATTATATTTTTTATGTGGGAGGACAGATTGATGACAGGCCTCATGAGGACATGAGTAAACACATAACCTTTGACAGATCCATTTTAAGTCGTTAGAATTCTCTTGAGCTGGATTGTCAAATCCATTGATAAGTGAATAAATATAAACACTGATGAGTGGATTTGATGTACATACAGTTGAAGTCGGAAGTTTACATACACCTTAGCCAAATACATTTAAACTCAGTTTTTCACAATTCCTGACATTTAATCAGAGTAAAAATTCCCTGTTTTAGTTCAGTTAGGATCACCACTTTATTTTAAGAATGTGAAATGTCAGAATAATAGTAGAGTGATTTATTTCAGCTTTAATTTCTTTCATCACATTCCCAGTGGGTCAGAAGTTTACATACACTCAATTGGTATTTGGTGGCATTGCCTTTAAATTGGGTCAAGTTAAGCAAGCCTTCCACAAGCTTCCCACAATAAGTTGTGTGAATTTTGGCCCATTCCTCCTAACAGAGCTGGTGTAACTGAGTCAGGTTTGTAGGCCTCCTTGCTCGCACACGCTTTTTCAGTTCTGCCCACAAATTTTCTATAGGATTGAGGTCAGGGCTTTGCGATGGCCACTCCAATACCTTGACTTTGTTGTCCTTAAGCTATTTTGCCACAACTTTGGAAGTATGCTTGGGGTCATTGTCCATTTGGAAGACCCATTTCCGACCAAGCTTTAACTTCCTGACTGATGTCTTGAGATGTTGCTTCAATATATCCACATAATTTCCCTCTCCTCATGATGCCATCTATTTTGTGAAGTGCACCAGTCCCTCCTGCAGCAAAGCACCCCCACAACATGATGCTGCCACCCCCGTGCTTCATGGTTGGCATGGTGTTCTTCGGCTTGCAAGCCTCCCCCTTTTTCCTCCAAACATAACGATGGTCATTATGGCCAAACAGTTCTATTTTTGTTTCATCAGACCAGAGGACATTGCTCCAAAAAGTACAATCTTTGTCCCCATGTGCATTTGCAAACCGTAGTCTGGCTTTTTTATGGCAGTTTTGGAGCAGTGGCTTCTTCCTTGCTGAGCGCCCTTTGAGGTTATGTCGATTTAGGACTCGTTTTACTGTGGATATAGATACTTTTGTACCTGTTTCCTCCAGCATCTTCACAAGGTCCTTTGCTGTTGTTCTGGGATTGATTTGCACTTTTCGCACCAAAGTACAGTCATCTGTAGGAGACAGAACGCGTCTCCTTCCTGAGCGGTATGACGGCTGCGTGGTCCCATGGTGTTTATACTTGCGTACTATTGTTTGTACAGATGAACGTGTACCTTCAGGCATTTGGAAATTGCTCCCAAGGATGAACCAGACTTGTGGAGGTCTACAATTTGGCTGATTTCTTTTGATTTTCCAATGATGTCAAACAAAGAGGCACTGAATTTGAAGGTAGGCCTTGAAATACATCCACAGGTACACCTTCAATTGACTCAAATTATGTCCCAACCTAAGTGTATGTACATTTCCGACTTCAACTGTATCTGTGAATGCTGTTGTGCATTGCATGTCAATGCTGTCAACCATGGAAACATCTTAATCAGGTCAGAAACACTGTTTTGTTACAGAATATTCCATGTGTTCTTTTCTCCTACATATAAGGGGTTTAGATTACTAATATCCCATAGAGACGCATGCATCAATACATTGAGATTTTACATTTGGTAAAAGACGAGTGAGATGCTGTCATGGGTTGGAAATGAAACCATGTATAGCAATTACAGAGCATGTCTGTAATCAGTGTCAATTAAAGATTTGGACGAGAGGACAATATCGGCTGTATCTATTCTTAATTATTAATTTATTAAGTCAACCTTAGACTTTGGGTTATCTACCTTCTAATAGGATTTAGTATCGCCTGATGATGAACAGTGTATAGTATGGGCCAAGAACAGATGCTTATGCAGAGATGACCTTCAAATCGTGACACTATTGCACCCATGCAACAGAGTGGAAAGGTTTCTCATAATGCTGGCATCAGTGTAAATTCAAGATGCATTATTCCCCTTCACTTGGTAGTGCAATGCAATTACCACTAGGCATTGACCAGACCTGCTCCCATTGCACACAATTATACCATCTTGAAACATTTAATCCATATTATTGAGTTAAAGGCTATTTGGTGAGCGTTTTCTACTAGGGGTCTTTGAAATTCCTTAAAATGTGCAATGGTCTTTAATTAACATGCTGAGTTAATGTAGTTAGTCCTAGTGTCAATAATAATAAATTACATTGCTAATTCATATACCAATGGTCTGCCTAAGCCTTAAGGTCTTTGACAATTAATTTGTGACTATTTAGCAATTAAGTGATAGCACATTCATTATTTGTATTGGGAAAAAAAGAACCACATAATCATGCTCAGTGTTTGTGTTGAAGAGTCTGACTAATTAGTCTGTGATGAATTAGCCCTGGTCTGATCATTCTCTCAAGTCTGAATAAAAATTCTGCCTGAGGATCATGTTGGAGTTTTTTCAAATGAGGAACTATTAGCATTAATCACAACATCAAATACTTTTTAGCTTGTGATCTATTCTACCTGCAATGAGCTCTGATTGTCCTGTTTCTGCAAGTAGCTCTTTAGTCCACTGGAAAAGGAAGAATTGATATGCATTAGTTTTCAGCGAAATACTGTGAATCTCCTGGAACAAATCATAATCAAATCATAATCTTTGTTTGACCCCTCACTGACCGCTTGTTTTTTTTCAAAGACTACAGATGAGGTTTTATATTTATGTGTGGTAACTTTTCAAAATGATACACAGTAGTCCTACAAATATAAATAATTTTAAATTGATACCTCTTTATATTTTGTTTCTCCCTGAGGCCTGTTTGTAAGTCTCAGTACAAATCAACCCCAGTGCCTCACTTAGTGTGTCACTCAAGCCTAGCAATGACACTTTGATGAATAACTTTGACCTTTAAGGTATGAATATTTTAATTCAGTGTAATCAATTCATCCTAGAGAGGATGATAAAAGGTCACCACATTCAATATTTGCAAAGGGATTTTGAAGAACATTCAAAGCAATATTCAAATTCCACGGGCAATTACGGCGTCTAATTATTGTCATTAATGGAATATTTCCTCAGAAGAAATGTTGATTATCCACGTTGTGTTTAGTTACGAGTTGAATCCTAGTGTCTAATGTTGCTTGGAAATCTCCTACCAGTGCATGATTTACATCTGTTATTCAAGTCAATTTAGGATGAGCCCTACAGTATACAAATGGCCATATTCCCTCTGTGTCTATTGTCTGGACAATGGTGCCAAGACAACTGACAGGTGGTCCAATCAGCAAGGGGTGGGTTTTGTGTGGCAGTGGTTTGCCTCAAGCCCCAGTAAAGCTCAGCTAATGGAGCTATTGGAGCTGCTAAATGAATGATATTTTTACCACAGCCCTCCTCATTTTAATTAATCAATCAATATCACCAATCAATCGGGTCTGAATTATAGAGGGTAATTAAGAAGATGCACCATTAACACAGGCCTCAGGGACTCCTTGTAGCTAGAGGGTGGACAAAGCTTGGTTTCCCACAAATGTGTCCTTTAGACTAAGGCTTCAAGAATGACTCTAGTTCAAGGGTGGGATGTGGATTACTGATTTGATTTATTAGGATCCCCATTAGCCGACACATAACAAAATTACAGACAAAAGACTACAATTGATGGTATAAGATGCAGTATATACATATGAGATGAGTAATGTCAGATATGTAAACATTATTTAAAGTGGCCCACTTTACAGGCCAAATGATTTGAGTCTGTATGTAGGCAGCAGCCTCTCTGTGTTAAGGTTGGCTGTTTATCAGTTTGATGGCCATTAGATATAAACTCAGTCTCTCGGTCCCAGCTTTGATGCACCTGTACTGACCTCGCCTTTGGGATGATAGCAGGGTGAACACGCAGAGGCTCGGGTGGTTGTTGTCCTTGATGATCTTTTTGGCCTTCCTGTGACATTGGGTGCTGTAAGTGTCCTGGAGGGCAGGTAGTTTGCCCCAGATGATGCGTTGTGCAGACCACACCACCCTCTGGAGAGCCTTGCGGTTGAGGGCAGTGCAGTTGCCATACCAGGCGGTGATACAGCCCGACAGGATGCTCTCAATTGTGCATCTGTAAAAGTTTGTGGGTTTTAGGTGCCAAGTCAATTTTTTTCA